>NC_072790.1:15073693-15675122 GCF_028583425.1 Eublepharis macularius
AGTACTAATACCAGCTGGGTTAAGGTAGTGGTGGACATTACCACCTTTTCCGCTCCTAATACCAGCTGGCTGAAGAGGGGGTGGGCATTGTCCCCTGCTCCGCTCCTAATATTAGCTGGCTAAATATGGGGGTGGGCATTGCCACCTGCTCCACACCTAATACCAGCCTGGTTAAGGCGCTCCACCAAGGCATGTTTTTTGGAGCAATATGGTGAGTTACCTGGGCTTTCCTCTGCAGCAGTGCCCTCTGGTGGTGCACCAGGGTATAAAGTGAGTCGTCTGAAACATGCTTACTCAATTTTATAGTAAGATAAAAGATGCTAATTGGAAATATGAATATTATCTTGTATCACAATTGTTCTGCCAATAGGTGATCACTGAATTATCAGGGGTGGACACCAGAAGGGACCAATGGTGTCCAGAATAAAGTTTGGGCCAATGGAACCCCCAACATTGTAATAAACCAAAACCCAACATTTTGTAATAAACAAAATGCCTTGCACAGGCTATTGTAGTTCTGACGAGCGTTGGGCACAAGGGACCTTTTTATTCTCTGTGTAACTGATGCTCCTCCATATTTAATAAACATGGTAGACTTGCTTTATTCACAGGACTCTGCATCTGTCTCTTATTGAATTGGCTGAGGGACATTCAGACCACAGTTTGTGTGGAACATGTTGAATGGCAATATTTATAATTGCAACATTTGTTGGGGACCAAATATGGTCCAGCAGCTTTGAGTGCTTCAGAATTTCCCCCACTTTTGAAAATTCTTACAGAATCAATACAGAAAGCAAAATCTACAATATTTGTATATGACTATTTGAGGTTGGTTAATAAATACAATGTACAGAATCGTAGTTATGAATGGAATAATGATCCGGAGCATCCAATTTTGCTAAAGCAATGGGATAAAGCGTTAAGCCATATACCTGTTACTGCGATGGATATTAGTTTGCGACTTATTCAGCAAAAAATTATGTTTAGGATTTACTGGACACTACAGCATCTTTTTACTAAAGATTTAAACAGTGTCTAACTGTTGGAAGTGTAATTCACAAGCTGCATCTCTTGAGCATATGCTTTGGGGCATGTTCAGTCATTCAGCCCTTTTCGGAGGAAACTCATTCATTTTTGAGGATGTTAATGTACTGTTAAATTACTTGCCTGTCTCTTGGAATCTAACTGATGGTCAACAGAAATGGACCCTCCGTGCCCTTACAGTGCTCTTTCATACTTCAACCTTGGAAAGACAAAAGCTTACTTCCTGTAAATCACTGGATTGAAGATCTTATAAACTTAACAACGTTTGAATGCATCACATATAGAAAGTGATTGCATATGGATTTACTTTGTAGATATTTTGAAATCTTTTTAGATACCTATGTATAGAGTTACTAATAGTGTTTTTGTAGCCAGCACTGTTTTCTTTTTCCTTTCTGTTTTCTTTTCTGTTTTACACTAATAATATAATACATTTTTTATAAAATGCATATGTATTCTCTCATACTTCAATCTGCCAGATGTTTATTAGCACAATTGTTTTATAGTTACCTGTTAGACTGCAAAGATTGTTTGTCGGGGCTTTTAATGGGGTATGAACAGCAGGGCTTTTTTTGGGGGAGGGGAGGTTTCATTTTAACTGGTTTTTGGTCTGTAACACTTTACTTTTACCTATAAGCCACTTTGAGCCAAGAAGAAAGCTCTGAGTATGGCACTAATCTGTCCAGAAGGGCAGTATATAAACACACTGTTGTTGTTGATATAAATTAATTAAATTAAATAAATTGAAATTGCAGTTGCCTTTCAGTTGATGATGGCCACATTTCTTTTGTCATTCCTGTTTTTACAGGCATAGTTTCACTATATGTGATGTGCCTTTATACTTGAAATAATCCTGCATTCCAGTGAATGTTAATATTTTAACCCATAGATAAGTATTTGAATATGCAGTAGAAATAATACAAAGGTGAAGTGATTTCATTGCCTCTGAAAGCAAAAGACATCCACTGGGATTAAAAGTGAAAGGGCTACATGTTTATATCAGTGACTACATGGAGGAGAAATATACACGTACAGGAGGGCGGACTAGAAATTTAAAAACAGAAACAAATGTATCTTCTTCCACAACCCAAATGATTCTTATATCTCTGACACTGATTTTAAGGGTTGTTTCCAATTGGCAGGAAAGCCAATTTTTTTTAAAAAAACTCTAACTACTTAGCAAATAGCTAGACTGAAACTATCAGTCTCAGAAGACTTTGTGAGTCCAGCCATTTGTATTTTTTTAGTTCCTTGCCTATTTCATTCAATTAAGGTTTATGCAACTGGCTTAGGAAATTTGAATAATTGACATTTAATCCATGGCTTTGTAACTGAAAGGTTTATTGAGATAAATTAACCTTTAAAAATAATGCCAACTGTATAAAATACAACTTTTTATTACATGAGATTGTAATGAAAATTATATTGCAGCCCAAAGTTGCCTACTATCTCTCACTTATATCCTGTTAAAGCTTTCACATGTCACTCTATTAGCCACAAAAGGAAACGCTCTACACTCCCACATCACAGATCTGTTACTGTTGCTGGTGGTTTCCAAGAGAGTCACACAGCTGCAGAATTTTCATTTCGGTTTTTGGAGTTCAGAGTTAAATCAGATTTTGCAGAAATTCCAAGCATCCCTCCGAACAAGCGTTAAAGGTAGCATGGGTCTTTTTTAAATGGAGAAAATAAACTATATCTGATTTCAGAAATATTCATTATGAAGCAGCATGTTCCTTCCAAGTTGCTTGCCACCACATGCAGTGGAGAAAACCAAGATAAAACAGAAATAGTGATATTACCAGAGTTGATAAAATCTGGTTTGGAATAGGAATTTGTTCAGCTCCAAATGCTTGAGTATATTCCCAATCAAGTGTCATTCCCGAGAAGCTCATATGCAACTTAGATGGTAAAAGGAGATTTTACTACATTTTGCTATGAAATTCTCTTATTGCTTCCCCATGTTCCTCACCAGCACTTCTAAGGTCAGTGGGAGAAAAATGGGGGAGTGTGCCAGCATTGTTACATTATACAATCTCACTTCTGGTAAAAACTGAAGGAATGTGATGGGGTGATGCACTAGTATTAGTCCAAAACTCTATGGTTTAACCATAGAGTTTTGGCTGAATCCTGGAACATTGCCTGGACATAATGACATCCCTTCCCACAGCAGTGCTGGAAGGGACATCATGTCCCTGAATTAAGCTGGCACACCTCTCTTTAAGACCTCCTGTGGGTTGCCAGCTACAGAAGTTGACAGGAAGTGATGTCATTATTTGCAGTTCAATGAAAGGTTGAAGCAACAATGTTTTGTATGTGCATGAGTAGTAGACATGGGCATGAACCACAAAAAAACCGAACCATGTGGTTCATGATTCATGGGTTTCCACGTACCAGGAACCACGAACTCCCACGAACTGTGGCAAGTTCCCGAACCAGTTCGTGGTTTGTGGTTCATGGGATTTAAATGCCCCTTTCCGGCTGCCTGTGTAACAAACAAAGACAATCCCCGGTAAATACTGAAACACAGAATGGAAAAACCACCCAGGGATAACAGAACGAAATTCACATGTATTCACTAGAAATAATACTTAATTATGTTTAAAGTGACAGTGCTCTACATAACCAATAATAAATGCAATGAACACAAAGGAATACAGTGCGTACAATAATATTTCCAAAGACTGTATCAGGGGACTAAAAGCCCCATTCTGTCCAACTCAAGGAAAAAGGACAACACTCTGAGTTCATGAATGAGGTAAGTTCATAATTGCAATGTTCCAAATATGTTTCTTTTCTTTGTTGCTGTAGGTGTCTTCCTATTATTCAAGCTGGAGATCCTTCGAGATGGTAGTCCTAGCTGAGGCTGGCTAAATGGCAGATTTCGTCTCTTGGACTTCATCAGGGGCTGTTAAGGACCACCGTATCTAATCTCATTATTTCACTGAACCCGGAGGGTGACACAGATCAAATGGATCTCACATGCTGCCTAGCAGCAGGGAAAGGGGCATTTGATTGTTTAAAGGGCAAGTGGCAGGTCTCTTTAAACTATCAGCTGGCAGGCGGGGGATACCACCACCACCTGCCATCTGATAGTTTAAAGGGACCTGCCACTTGCAAGCGGCAGGAAAATTTTAAATGGCCATTTCCTCGGGGAAATGGTCATTTAAACTGCCCCCTTCCCTGTGGCTTTTCAGCGGCACAGAAGGGGGCATTGCCCTTTAATACGAACCAAACGAACCAGTAGACCAGTTTGTGGAAGTTCGTGGAAACGAACTTCTGCGAACCACTTGTTCGCGAACCACGAACCGGGCTGGTTCGTGGGTTTCTTTGGGTTGTATTCAGGTTCATGCCCATCTCTAATGAGTAGAGTCTACAGTTGACAACTGTGGCTGGCAACTTTACTTTCTACACACGCACATGCAAAATGTTGTTGCATCAACTTCAACCTTTCACTCAGCCACAAATAATAAACAAATGAAAATAAACAAACATAAAAACATCCCCCCTCAAAATCTTGGACACTGGTTATAGTAGGGCTATGCACATTTCCAAAAAAGGGTGATTTTTAAGGCTTCAGATATGAGCAAGAACAGCAACTTCTCAAGTCTTAGGAACATTGTATGATCCCTGACTTTATCTGACCAAAGACCCAGGAGCCAGCCAACCCAGTAGAGCTATAATTGGGAAAGCTTTTTATATACTCACTATAAGCCCCTCCTCCAGGCCTTTATTTGCTTGGGCTTTGTGTGTAACGGTGTTGCCACAAACTTGCCTCTGAAAAGCCTAAGTGGGCCAATTAACATTCATTCCCTCTCCATTACTGACATTATTTGTTAATAATATATTTGTTAATAATATATTGTTTTAAAATCCTTCTTTCCAAAATGTCAGTGTTATCCTTTCAGATACAAATTAACATAATGCTTACATCACCACTGGTACTGAGGAGAATTGAAGGAATGGTGGAGATGTGAGAGGGAAATTATTTTACATTACATTATTTCCCTCTCACATCCACCAAAAGGAATGGTGGAGATGTGAGATGGAAATTATTTCCCTCTCACATCTCCACCATTCCTTTGAATCTCCTCCAGAGATGTTGTTAAGTAATTATAGACCCTGGTCCTCCTTTGAAACAGTAATACATACTTCAGCTGCTAACCACAAAATGATCTTTCAGCAAAGGGGGTCTCATCCCATTCCACCATCTCCACAGATATACTTAGTGTTTCCTGGTTCTAGGCATATTTACTTGAAATTAAGTTCCACTGAAGAAAGGAAGATGGTATAGTACAGCCTGATTTCATCAGATTTTGGAAGCAATCAATCAACCAATTAGTCCTTTATTGGCATAAGAACAGATAAGATGGAGTATAAAATACAAATTGCTTTGAGGTTATAGTTGGATGAATATGCCATCAATTTAACTCTTTATATCTTATTACCACACAACTTTATGGCGCATTGCAAAAATATAGCCACCGTCTAAGTAGGGCTGGCCCCAGTCAGAACTTGGATGGAGAATCACTGAGAGCCAAGCTACAAGTGACGCTTTACACAGGTTGGACACTTGTCAGCTTCCCTCAAGTTTTGATGGGAAATGTAGGTGTCCTGGTTTTACAGCTTGGCTCTCCATTACAGCTGCAAGACCAGGACGCCTACATTTCCCATCAAAACTTGAGGGAAGCTGACAGGTGTCCAACCTGTGTAAGGCATCACTTGTAGCTTGGCTCTGAGTAAAACTGAACTAAGGGATATTTGCCCATCATATTGTCAGAAGGGACCTTTCCTTTTTTTAGCTGTGGAAAAGCTGCTTGCATCCAACCCAACAGTAGCAAAGTATTTGGTTCTGGAGCTAGCATTAGGTTTAACCTGGGAATAAAATGTAGCCTGCACATTGGCAAGATAGACAGTAGCCCATACATGGGCTTTCTCTGTGGTGGCCCCTGCCCTGTGGAACGGCCTGCCTGAGGAGGTCAGGAGAGCCCCCACCCTCCTGGCTTTCCGCAAACAATGCAAAAGCGAATTATTCAAAAAGGCTTTTTACTCAGATAGGAAAGCTGTATTGTATGGAGGGGATCTTAGATGATCCGCTAATGAGTTAGGAACCACAAACCTCACCAGTATGTTGTATGGATTCCTCCTACTAATGCTATGTCTTTGTGAAGTATTTATCCTATGGCATTGTTTATGGAAATGTTCCTGATATTAACTGTACTAATTTCACACTGTGTAATCTGCCTTGAGTCTCAGTAAGAAAGGTGGACTATAAATGACATTAACAGTAATTATAGTAACAGTAACAGTAACAGTAACAACAACAACAACAACAACAACACATTCTGGTCTGAAAATGGAACACAACACTGCTCACAAGGAATAAGACGTATTGAATAACTGTATTTTAAGAATGTATTTTACTTCATTTTACCACACCTTTCTCCCCAGTGTGGACCTAAAGTGGTTCCCATCATTCTCCGTTTTTCTGTTTGATCCCCCTGGGAGGAAGGTTAGGCTGAGAGGGTGTGACTGGCCCAAGCTTTTGTGGCAGAGTAGGGGTTTGTACCTGGGCCTCTCGGATCTTAATCTGTCAGCCTGGCCACTACATCACACCAGCTTTCGCCTCAACATCGAAGGCAAAAGAAAGTTCTCATAAGAACTATAGAACAGCTCAGGAGTGGATCCAGTATAGATTTTCCATTAATGGAAGCAGGGCTTTTTTTCAGCAGGAACGCAGTGGAACGGAGTTCTGGAACCTCTTGAAAATGGTGACATGGCTGGTGGCCCCACCCCCTGATATCCAGACAGAGGGGAGTTGAGATTGCCCTCCACGCCGCTGAGCAGCACGGAGGGCAATCTCAACTCCCCTCTGTCTGGAGATCAGGGGGCGGGGCCACCAGCCATGTCACCATTTTCTCCGAGGGCAACCCACTGAGTTCCACCACCTCTTTTCCCAGAAAAAAAGCCCTGAATGGAAGACACTTCTGTCAACCTGGCAGAATTTTCTTGCCTCCTTTCCTCCCACCGCAGCCCATTGATCTCCATGAAATGTTGCTGCTGGGGGTCAGGGGATCCTTTGTATTGGCATGTGGGGCAAAATCGGTGGTCTGCTGCAGGCTGGGGGAATTGGCGGAAATCACACCTCTCCTTCCATTAGCAGACAATTTAGCCTGGGCCCAACCCTTAGCCTCTCCACACTCCTTTAAACTCTCGAAATTATTCAAGTGTTTCCAGGAAGGAGCATCAGCTCTTTCCTTGCCCCTCAGGATCAAAGTGCACAGATTCATAGGGTTACTTTGGCTTGCCCTCAGTGCTGGAGAAGGCAGTCAATTTGCTAATTTCAGAGCAGACGCTCTTTCTGGCCGTGTTAATATGCAGTCATATTGCCGCGTATCTCTAGGGACGGATTCGGAGCTGGCATAAACAAGGGCGACTCCATTGACTTCCAATAGATCAGCCGCAGTGCCATCTGACTCTCGGAGGAGAGCGCGCGCGGGCGCACGCGCGCGCGCGCACACACACACACACGAACGTTGCTATTTCTGCAATAAATCAGGTCATCTGCTCAATTGACTCTTTGTCCTTTGTGGATGGATGGGTTGGAGAGGGGGGAGAAGCCGTTAACTGGATGAGCCAGCCGGGCTTGCAGCTTTGCATTTCTGTTGGACTCCATTTGTTGGGACTCTGTTAACATAACTGTTGCCAATTCCTTGGAAAGTGACTAGCTAATGACGCTCTTTCGAACAGAGCGTGGAAGCAATTGTGTACGTACCGGATGCCAGATTTTTGTCATTCCCTCTAGAGCACTGTTGTCGCACCTCGCACTGATCTTGTGTTTTTGTTTTGTTTTTAAACATGATGATGGCTAATAAAGAAACGCACAGTTCTGAACCGGTGCCAGGTTGGGAGCAGAGTGTGGCGGCAGCTGTTCAAGAGAAAGGCTTTTGTAATGCACAATCAGGCACGACTTGTGCAAGAATCTAGCCATCACAGCATGACATCCTGTTCGCACGTGATGGAGGGGGGCTTTCCTCTGTGTACACTTGGGCTGGAGGAATGCCCTCTTCTCAAAAGGACACTTCCATCTGGGTGTGTCATTTAGCACAGCAGCAGTAGTGGGTGCACAATCCATTGCTAGGTATTGACAGAGGGGAAGCACACAGCCACTGAAAACATTTACATGAAAAAGGAAGGCTTAGAATGTCTCCCTGGTCTTAAGCCTAGATCATATTCTCAACACAGATAAAGGATATTTAGTTCTGGATTTAGTTTCCCTAAATGGACTGTCTATTTCCTTTCTCCCCTGCACTTTTTCTCAACAAGGGTTGCCATCTTTGGGTTGGAAAATTCCTGAAAATTTGGTGGTAGAGCCAGGGGAGGGCAAGGTTGGTGGCAGGGCATAATTCCACTGCTATTTCCTCCAGGGGAACAGGTCTGGAGAGAAATTGTAATTCCAGGAAATCCCCAGACCCCACCTGGAGGTTGGCAACCCTACTGTCAACTGATGAGGGCATCCATGGTTCTCCTTTCCTCTGTTTTATCATCCCAAAAAACCCTGTGAGGTGGGTTAGGCTATGATGGAATGACTGGTACAAACTGTGCGGGGGTTATTTATTTATTTATGTGCTGCCCTTCCAGAGAACCTTTGAGATGGCTTCCAAAATTAAATACAAATTTATTATGCAAATAGAGTAGGCGAGAAACACCATAAGAGAAAAGAACAGAAAAAATAGAATACACTAAAAGTTAACAATTAAGATTCGCAGCTTTAAAAAAAACAGCCAGAGAAGCATACAAGTGCCACTACTGAAAAGACCCTGTCTCAATTCTTCAGCTACCTTACCACTGAAGTGGGAGGTACAAAAAGCAGGGCTCCAGGAAGGGATATTAACAGCGGAACTGAACTGTACAGGTGCGCCCAAACTGCTGATTTTTACCATCATAGGATTCAAACAAAATAGACTTGCTCAAAATTGCCTCCAAATGGGTGAGTTTTACTGAACTTGGCTTCAGCGCACCCTGTGGTTCCCCCATCGCTGGCATGCAGTCCCCAGGCCAGGTGAGCAGGGCTGGGGGACAGCAGGTGGGAATGATGTGATGACAAGCCTAATAGGCCCTGATACTCCCACCACATGCCCTTGGGTCTCTCTGGCTCCATTTCCCCTCCGGTGATCATCTCTACTCTGTTCCTCCCAGATTCCTCCACAGTTGGCTCTGCACTGGCTCTGGCTCTGTTTTTCTTTCCCTTCCCCTTACTTCCTTCTCCTCTGCCTCTTTCAGGTTTTCAAGGTCCTGCTGCAATGCCAGGAATCATTTCAGGCTGCTACATGAATCCCAGATACGGTTTTTGTTGTTGTGCAAAATTTGTGCATGGGCAGACAGCAGTATGGAATGCAGAGTTACGTAATACTTCTGTAACAATTCCACAGCACCCAGTACTTAAATAGTTCAGAACTTTATAGGAACAGAACAAGACCTGGTCTGGGCCCAGCTAGACCATAACCAGCTGCACCTAACAACCAATGTAACAAATAAGGTTGCCACCCTCCAGGAATATCCATCATCAAGGATACTGTTAAGCAACACTTACCTTCAATGATTTTTCCTTTTGGACCACAGTCTACACTTGACATGGGTTATTCCATTGCTGTATCTTTATGTCATAGTCCTTCTCTATACTGCCTTGGTCAGGCCACACCTGGAGTAGTGTGTGCAGTTTTGGAGGCCTCGCTTCAAAAGGGATGTGGACAAAATCGAGAGGGTGCAGAAGAGAGCGACGAGGATGATCAGGGGTCTGGAGACTGAGCCCTATGAGGAGAGGCTGAGGGCCTTGGGAATGTTTAGTTTGGAGAAGAGGAGATGGGGGGGGGACATGATTGCTCTCTTTAAATATTTGAAAGGCTGTCATTTGGAGGAGGGCAAAGAGCTGTTCCAGTTGGCTGCAGAGGGTAGGACTCGAAGCAACGGGCTTAAATGACATGCAGAAAGGTACCGGCTGGATATTAGGAAAACCTTTTTCACAGTCAGAGTAGTTCCAAGGTGGAATCAGTTGCCTAGGGAGGTGGTGAGCTCCCCTTCACTGGCAGTTTTCAAGAAGAGGCTGGATGAATATTCGTCAGGGATGCTTTAGGCTGATCCTGCACTGGGCAGGGGGTTGGACTAGATGGTCTGTACAACCCTTTCCACCTCTGTGATTCTGTGTGATTCTATGTGTCTGCAAAAAAAGAGAAAAAGAGAACTGATTTAACTATTTGGACTATATTGTTAAGCAACACTTACTTTCAATATGGTCTGTCGGGACTGGAGCTGGTCGTTGAATCCTGTAAAAAGGAAAAATCATGTAGAAAATATTGTGAAGATGGCAGTGCTAACTTCAATATGGTCTGTTAAGAGTTGGTTGTTAAAAATAGTTTACACTATGAAAGTGATATATAGATTTGCACATATATTGTGATTTGCATGAACAGCACTTGTACTTTGTTTATATAAAATCTATAAATCGTATATATTGAGAAACTGTTGCAGTCTCTGGTGGAGGTTTCTCATGTTTGTTTTCTGTATACTACGGCGATAGCCTTATTTGTGGTTTTTGTAACCTCCAGGGCAGATTCCAGAAGGCCCTCCCCATCCCGAAACGTTGCGCGTTGTCGCACGGAAAACGCGAAATATCGTGTTTTCTCGCGCGAGTTTTGCACGACGTCGCACAAAACTCGCGCGAGAAAATGCGATATTTCACGTTTTCCGCACGACAATGCGTGACGTTTCAGGATGGGGAGGGCCGTCTGGAATCGGCCCAGGTAGAGCCTGGACTTTTGTTGTCATTGCAACTGGTTCCTAGTCTACAGAGGTCAGTTCCCCTAGAGAAAATGGCTGCTTTGGAGGGTGGACTCTGTGACCTTGTACTCCACTGAGGTCCAACTCCTCCCTAAACCCTGTCCTCCTCAGGATCCACTCCTCAAATCTCCAAGAAGTTTGGCAGCCCTAATAACAAGTGAAAAGTAAAGCTAAAACAAAAGCTTTTCTCTCAAGGGATCATACACAGTACAATAAGGGAACATCACTAAATGCATGGCTCCCTAAAATGGAAATTTCTGTTCATACAGATCCTTCCGACACCTGGAAAAATAATTCCCAAGGTAGCAGGTAGGGTTGTCGGGTCCCGTAGGGGCCAATCCAGGGGGCAGCAGGAATTTTCCCTTCCATGTGCTCCTACCTTTACCCATCACACCAGTTTCCAGTATGATGTGAAAGCACATGTGCTTCACATATCTGCCTCCTCCAAGGTGTCTGTCCCCCCAACCTACTGAGTGGGGTGCAGAGGGTTGGCGGCCCTAGTTGAAGGACTCAACATGGAGAGTCTTGGGGTTTAGAAGGCTGGAGTGTGGAAGGAGAAGGGGATTGAAGTCTTCTCTATCTCCTTCCCCCGAGGAAAGGGGTCACTTCCATCCCCTTCTCTCTCCTCATTCCATCTCACCAACCTGCCTGCTTATTCCTCTCCATTGGGAGGTTCAGAAAGGGCTGCAGGCATGGAGAGGGATGTGGGAAAACCCAGTGTGCCTTCCATGCACAGATGGTCCAATACAGGCCACCGACTGCTCTTTACATTTTTGAGTACACAAAACACAGTTAATGCTCTTAGTGTCGATCATTTGTAATCTTGATCTCTATCACCCGATGTTCAAAGACTCTCTGAGAAAGGATGAAAGGTAGAAACCATATTCATTTGACAGTCAGTCCAAGAGCATGAATGGCACAATAATTCATACATTCTTTAAAAATGAAGGAAAAGCAATGGCATTCACAGAAGTTAAATAACCCACCTCTGGCTCTCTTTGTGATAATCAGTCACCTACGGATACAAAATTCTAAAAGTGACTAATGGGTACTTCTCTCCCTGGATTAGGCAGCAGAACATTCAATACCTCTTTGAAGAGTCATTATAATCTGTTGGGGGGAGGGGAATATCAATTTAAAGGTCAAGTGCTTTCATAAAAAAGGTGATTACTCAGTATTTCATGCATTGAACAAAAGCTTAGCGGGATTCATTGTGTGTCAGTTTCCTTTGTGTATAGTACATATGCAGAGAAATTGATAGCTTAATTATATAATTATCTGTCTTTGGGGAGGATATTGGTCCGTGAATAGGAACTGTGAAAGAGGTGCTTTGCTTTTGCTGCTGGTCCTTAAACAGTTACCGTAATGGCTATGAATTGAAATGATTGAAATAAACAGAAAATGCTTTGCTAAACATGAGTTTAGAAATCAGGATACTTTGCTAAGGATGGGGCAAGAAATGATCCATTGCTAACCTCCTTATTCTTTTCCATAATTCTGGAAGGCCCTTTGCCAACAGGAACTGATATATCCAATGAGGTGCAATGTTGAGTATGTTGGCCTAGGATCCGGGAGATCCAGGTTAAAAACCCCATTCATGAATCTTTCTATGTGACCGTAGGAATTGAGGAGCCTTACACTTGTAAGGGACAGAAGAGGCATTTTTGTAACATGGCAGATTAATACTTACCTTAGAAATCTGTGAAAGGGGAAGGAAACTCTGATTTTAAATAGCCTTGTTAGCATCTTAGGGCCAAGCTACACATGACGAATGACACTTGAACAGCAAGTGTATTTCTCCCTGTTCACTTGCCCTCCACTCAATCCACTTGCCGTTCAAGTGTCATTCGTCATGTGTAGCTTGGCCCTTAGTGTTGCAAACTACAATCTTAGAGCAGCCTTCACATCCTTACACTTTGAAATAATGCCAACCGCAGTTTTAGCTGGCCGCTACAGTAAAATACCTAAGGATCAGCGCTTTTGTCCCTGTGGAACATTCGCAATTGAGGACTTACCTTATTATATTCTTAACTGCCCATTGCATGCCCAACCTAGGACCAAATTTCTTTCTGAGATGTTGTCCGACCTTCGTACCCACTCAGATTCTGAGAAGATTGTAGTTCTACTAGCCGATTCTGATGCTAATATATCCTACAAAATGGCTTTATATGCCCTGGCTGCAAAAAAAAAAAAGGGGGCTAATACTGTGCTTAAGGGATTAAATTAACACTGAATATTGTGGATTTTTACTGTTTTTATTAACGGTGTTTACTTTTATTGTTTTATCTGAATTTGACAACTGAAAATGGTTTATTGGTTTTATTTAGTTTTAAATTTTATTGTTTTGATTATGTCACATCAATTTTATTCAAACACATTTCTGTTTTTATTCTTGTTATTCGTGACTTGTAATAGCCTGTGGCTAAACACAATAAACCTTTACTACTACTACAGAAACAGCCTTATCTTATCCCGTTTCCTGTTATTCAATCTGTATACGTGCCCCCTCGCCCAGCTGGTACAGAGTTTCGGACTGGGCTGTCATCTATATGCGGATGACACCCAGATGTAACTCATGATGGATGGCCGGTCTGACTCTGCTCTTTATGCCCTAAATAGAGCTCTGGAGGCCATGTCTTGGTGGGTGTGGCAGAGCAGACTGAAGCTGAACCCTATGAAGATGGAGGCCCCGTACTTGGGTCATAGAGTGATGGATATGGGGATCCAGCTCCCAGTATTTGATGGGGTACCACTTGTGCCCATTCCAGCAGTGAGAAGTCTTGGCATGATGCTGGACTCCTCCTTATCAATGGAGGCCCAGGTCATGGCAGTTGCCCAGTCTGCCTTTTCCCATCTTTGGCAGGCCGGGCAGCTTGCTCCTATCTCTCAACCGGGGACCTAGCTACAGTGATCCATACAATGGTCACCTCCAGATTAGACTACTGTAACTTGCTCTATGCAGGGCTTCCCTTGGGTCTGACCCGGAAGTTGCAGCAGGTCCAGAATGCTGCTGTGAGTGTCCTGATGGGTACACCATACAGGGCATATGTGACTCCAACTCTACAGCAGCTTCACTGGTTACCTGTGGGGTTCTGGATCAGGTTCAAGGTTTTTGGTCCTAACCTATAAAGCCCTAAATGGACTGGGACCAGCATACCTGAGGAACCGCCTCTCCCTGTATGTACCCCAGAGAGCACTCAGATCAACAGGAGAACATCTACTGATAGTCCCGGGCCCAAGGGAGGCTTGACTGGCCTCGACCAGAGCCAGGGTGCTCTCAGTCCTGGCCCTAACCTGGGCCATTTCCACACTACTCACCTTCAATTGGAATGCTGTGGAACGTTGCTGTGGAACGTTGCGAACAGAAGATAGTGTTTTCTCGCGCGAATCTTGCACGATGTCGCACAAAACTCATGCGAGAAAACACTATCTTCCATGGTTTTTTCGCAACGTTCTGTGGCATTCCGATTGAAGGTGAGTAGTATGGAAATGGCCCTAGTGGAACTCTCTGTCGGAGGACCCCTCGACCCCCCAAGACCTTGTGTCTTTTGGGCGGGCCTGCAAGACAGAGATGTTCACCAGGCATATGGTTGAGGCCAGTTTCCTAGATCCATCTAGCCCCCCCACCCTGTCTCCTATCAACGGGGGGCAGTAAGGGTTGATGCCTCTAGTAGGAATAGTAACAAATCATATGCCAACTCATCATTGGCATACTAATCGTATGCCCACCCCTCCCTTCTCCTGACGGATTGTAGGAAAGGGTGAAGGAAATCCCATCCCGGGATAATAGGAATTATGAGCAGAGTTTTATGCCGCTGAATTGATTTTAAGATCCGTGATTTTATTGTATTTTACTATAATCCATGATTTTATTGTATTTTATTGTAAAAGACACAAGGTATTATTGTGTTTTTATCAGTTGTTGTGATCCATCCTGAGCCTGTTCACGGGGAAGGTGAACTATAAATGTAATAAATAAATAAATAAATAATAAATTCCTGTCATCCCATAGTTGGGCTGCAAATCAGCACTCTGGTGGTTCGAATCCCAGTACTGCTATAAGCTCAGTAGGTGGCCTTGGGTCAGCCACTCCTCTCAGCCCCAGCTCCTCAGTTGCATTGTGAAGATAATATTAACACTGACCCTGTTCACCACTCTGAGTACATAAGTGCAATTGTTGCTGTTATCCCAAAGAGCACAATTTCTTCTGGACTCTACTGCAGAAGTTCAATTGCAGTAAATGATAGCTTTATGTAATCCATTCTCCTCAGAGCTACCACGAAGATATGCTGACCCAAATACTGAAGACTTTAGTAATTCATGAAGCTCAGCATGTCATGTGATTTTGTTTATATGATGTTTGGATTATGGATGGATAGTGCAAAAGAGGGGCATTGAGAATCTTTGCCTCTCAGCTTCTCCGATTTACCTACAGAATTTCTGTTCATTACTCTGCCGTGTGTGTAGGAGAGACTCCTGGCAGCTAATGCTAACGAATATTTCTAATTATATATTAATTAGCAATATAAAAGGTTGTTATTGCCACAACTAGGTTATTTTATTTGGTATGTAGTTCTGGGGGAAGAGGGAAGTCCCTTCTTTATTTAAATTTTGGCAGCATGCCATTAAATAATCTTGTGTGAATATGCAAATATTATAATATATATTTTCTCTTGAGCAGCCATTCCCTTCCTCTCCTCCCCTTCCCAACCTTCCCCTGCCCCCAGAGGGTCAGTTCAGAGTGGCTGCACACATGGTAAATCTTTAGCTTCAAGTGCCCTTCTGTGGTGACCAACTAAAATATTAGCAAAATAAATGTTTTATGTGAAAATGTTGGCAGGAACCCCAAGCGAAACAGGTGGTATTGGGCTATTGCAATATAATGTAATGATTCAGCCAGGTTTCCATCTGGCCAGCATGTGGTTGAGTCTACTTAGAGAGAGTATCAAAGAGCATGAGTATGCACGAGGGGATTGCCGCGGCACGCAAATGTGCAGCTTGATGGCTACTCTGCAGAAAAATAGTCTGGGTTCTAGGTCCTTGGGGTTAAATACTTTTACTGTCAGGGACCTGAATTTCTTCATCAAATATTAAAGTCAAAGCAGCCCTCTGACTTGCGATACCAAGCCATGTAATTATGAAGTGATTCCTGGAAGCCGAGGAATGTTCGTGTTATAGCGGAGCATTTATTATAAAAGAGTTCATTACCCTTGGAAGCTGAGGCATATGTTAGAAAGAGAGAGTCTTGGAACAGAGGTAGTTTTAACAAGTTTTATGTATGTGTGTGTCTCTGTATGTGTCTACACACACATACAAATAAAAATATTATGTGGACTGCATTATTAGACTACTGAAGAGTCATTCTTTGAAACAGAATGTTTAGTTCTAAGCAAGAGTGTAGTGTCTAGTGAAAATTTGAAATTTTCAGTGAGAGAGTAAACAAATGTGATTTTTGTATAAATTCATGACCTTTGGAAGGGCTGTAATGTTTTAAACATCTGACTGATTTCAGTAGGGCGTTCCCACTGGAGTTGGTAGAGTTCTTAAACTGGCAAGAATGACATTCAAAAGATCTTTCCAGCTCCCTAAAATAATATATTGTGATAAAACTAGGGCTGGGATCCAAATAAATACTTAAGGGGCAACAAGGCAAGAGGTAAGAAATTAATGGCTAGTTTCCAGTTGTCTTTAATTTTATTTAAAAGCTACCCCCTTGATTTGATTGGGGTTGCAGCAGCATTGGATCTAAGAGGTTATCTCTTCCTTGCCTTTCTATTTCCTGTGTGGTGTAGTAGTTAATTAGACTATAGCTATGGAGTCCCATGTTCAAATCTCCACTCATCAAGAAATTCACTGGATGACTTTGCACAGGACATGCTGTCTAGCGTATCACCTGGGTTTTGTGAGGATAAAATGGAATTGAGGTGGAGAAAACCATGAATACCACGTTCAGTTCTTTTGGAAAGAGGGACATAAACATGTCCTAAAAAAAATGCATGTCCAGGATAGAAGTCACACAATCGAGTTGATAGTAGCAGCAATAGGAAAAAAAGACAGACAACATGTCTTTTTGTTGTCGGGACTAATGAACGTTCAGGAGAAATTATTCTTTGCATGGAAAGAATAATTGCAATTGCATGGAAAGAATAATTGCAATCCAAATCTCTCCCCCAGTGCTTCTAATATTGGAAAACCAAAGCATTACCTCCCATGTACCGTCTAGCGGTTTGCTCTAGTCCAATGTATGTTTTGGTTTCCTACAAATAGCTATCTTGCATCCGTATGGGCAACGATGAGACTGGAGCCCTGGCAAAGAATACACAACACACAGCATAATTGGATGTCATGGGCCACAACTTTATTGATTACAGCCATTGGAGCACTGGCAAGGCATAGGGCAAAGGATCCACTGTCTCAAACAGCCCACAGCTGGTTGATGCTAGCTTCCCCAGCATGGCTGCTGGACACCGCGGGATGGCAGATGATGTACAATTATCTCAGCATGGCCAGACAGCCCCTGCCACCCAGGGCAAAACCTGCAATGGCCCATCCAGGCATGTACCCTTTGGCTTCATCCCAGATCTCTTAAGGGGACTCTGAAAGCTGCCCATTCTACACCACTCACCCCAGTGGATCTGGGTCAATGCCTCAAAGACACCTAAACTTGTGACTAAAGATGGGCACAAACAGCAACACGAACAAAAAAAAAAGCCACGAACAGCCCAATCTGCTGTTCGCAAACAAGCTGTTCGTGAGGCCCCATTCTAAACGAACAGGTGGTCGTTGCAAGCCTCATTAGTTCCTGTTTGTTGCTGTTCATGAAGCCAGACAATCTGGCACCTGCAATCAATTTTCTTGGCAACTTAGGTAGGGATTGTCTGAACTCTGTTGGAACTCCTGCTGTTGCCCTGGAAACCCTAATCTAAGCCCAATTTAGCTTGATAGGCAGGTCTTCCTTTCAAGTGTGGAGCTCCAAATTTGTTACAACAAGGGAGCAAAGAGCAAGGGGGAGGGGAGCTCTCAGCTCTGACTTTGCAGACAGTGGATAGTTGCTGTTGGCATTTTGATAGAGAGAGTGCAATGGAGCTTGAATTTTCTTTGTGTGTGGTGGGATAGGGATCTACCCCTTCATGTTCCAGGGCTGCTGCCAGGCTCTGAAGCCAAGCTGTTATTTATTATTGGTACCTTTCCTGCTGCCTGCTCAGGTCAGGTTTCTGTGAGGAATATGGATTTGAAGAAAGAGATTTTATATACCATTTCTGTGCCTTTCAGTATTATATGCACTTTTTCTATGCCCAGGAGCTATTGTAGTATTTGTAATGCAACCTGCAAGAAAATGACATTTGAAACAAAGGACCAAAAAAGAATGCATGTTAAACATGTTAAACGCTGTGAGAACTGAGAACTAACAGTACAATGCTTGCAATATGATGTAGAGAGGCACCTATCACACATATGTTATATGATGCTATATGATTTTATATGATTCTATATGATTCTAATACAAAAAGCTCTTTTTAAGAACTGTTAATGCAAAATGTTGCCAACTAGGTCAGCCAGAATTAGCAACATCTCTCTCAAGGCTGGGAAAGAGAGAGGCGGCAGAACTGGGGGCCACATTCCTTTCCACCCACAGAACCAAGCTCCTTGCAGGCTTCAAGGTTGCAAAAAGAAGCGGCTTCAGCGACTTTTGGGCGCCGTTGAAAAAGTAACATTAGCAAAAGAGGGGGCAGGAATGAGCCCAGAAGAAGGAAGATGTTCTTCCTTCTTTCAGAGAAACAAACCCAAGGACAGATAAAGAAATTGCAATCTTGCAAGTTCTCCAATTATGGGGGCTGACCTAGGTTGCTTCATCCAATTAGAGTACCCCTAGACAGATGGTGTCAAGAAAGGAGGCCCCCTTTCTTGACCCCTGGATTCTGCGAACCAATAAGATAAAAAATATTATAATTAGCCAAAAGGTATTAATTGCTTTGCACTGCTATTGTAGCTTTGATGAGCACTGAGCACGAGCAGACCTTCTACTCCTGTGTAAATTGCACATCCATTGTTTAATAAACAATCTATTTTGCTTCAATTCAACAGGACTCCGTAGAGTATCTTTCTCATTGTGATTGACTAAGAGGGACACCTAAAGACACCAGGTTTGTGCTTAACATCTGGGAGTGATGTGGTAGGGATCTTGACTTGGATGATGGCTGGAGGAGAGCCTGCTGGCCCCCACAAACAGCCAACCACGAACATGTTTGTGAACAGGGCCATGTTCATGGTTGTTTGTGAGTCCCTGTTCGTGGATGGCAACGAACAACGAACATCACGTTCGGGGTTTTTTCTGTTTGTGCCCATCTCTAATCAGGAGTCCAAGAACTGATGTCACCCTTGCTAGGTGCGTACATACGAAAGGAGGAGCAAGACGAATCTGCAGCTTTGGTGCCATCCCTCTCTCTCGCAGGTGCAAAATGGTGTGATCAGACAATAACAACAACAACAACATTCGATTTATATACCACACTTCAGGACAACTTGATGACCACTCAGAGTGGTTTACAAAGTATGTCATTATTATCCCCACAACAAAACACCCTGTGAGGTGGGTTTGGCTGAGAGAGCTCCAGAGAGCCATGACTAGCCCAAGGTCTCCCAGCTGGCTTCAAGTGGAGGAGTGGAGAATCAAACCCAGCTCTCCAGATTAGAGTTCCGCGCTCTTAACCACTACACCAAACTAGCTCTAACAATGTTAATTGGCAAAAACTGTACCATGGAAGCTCCATCTCACTAACGAGGCTAGTTCACTATCTAATTTCACGAGGTCACAGTGTACCAAAAGCTCTCTCTCAAGCTCTGCAAGTTTCTCAAGAAGATTTCTCAGGAAGTCCTAAAATCTGAACCAAAATTGTAAGAACACAGCTATAGCTTGAATGCAAAAGACAGGCATATTCTTAACAGGAGTGCTCTGAGTTAGTGAGTTTGTGGCTCTGTCCACTAGGGACGAGTCAGGTCGAGCCTTGAGGGCCAGTGATGTTAAATTTGAAGGGGAGTGGGTAGTTATAACTATTCGGTGCTCCAAGACTGACCAAAGACAGAAGAAAGCGGACATCATCCTTGGCCCATGTGCAGTCACTTGCCCAGAATCCATTGACCAGCTCCCATCGCCCACTGCTGTGCTAGTGTCTTCCAAAAGCTGAGTGCCAGATCCATCACCTTCAGGTGCCCCAGAAGGGCCTCCCAGTCCAGATGAACCCTCGAGGTCAGAAATATGAGGCACAAGGTTGATAATAAAGGCCATGGTGGAAGCTGCCCTCACTGGCCTCTTGCGTTTGGCCCTAGGGTTACCATTAGATACGCTCCGGGCCTGCTCCAATGCGGCAATTTGCTCAAGCAGCTCCTGCTGGCTGGGACCTGTGTCATCCTCATCTGAGGAAGACAGGGCCACTGGAGGCCGCCATGGGGCAGGCCTTTTGGTGGGCTGCTTGCCCTTGGAGCGACCCAAACCTTTTTTAGGAGGCATCCTAGATCCAGCCACCAAAACCTTTTACCAAGAATCATGCTGCTCTTAACTACTAGCTAAATCAGCTGTCCCACAAAGCACCACCACTAAAGTTCCTCTTCCGGGGAGCCTAGAAAGCCCCCCGCACCTCAGTCAACCTAAACAAAAGGCCAACTCAAAATGGCCACATGCTCCCAGCCCTCAAAATGGCTGTCTGCACTGCACCCCCAAATGGCCACCAATTAACCATCCTCAGGTCCTCCAGGCACAGCCCAAATCAGATCCCTGCAAGGGCAAGACCCAGCAAACAGCAGTGGTGGTGTGGTGTGGAGGGGGTAAATGGGCTACAACCCCTTTCCTTAATTGACTGGGCTGTTGTGGGGAGGGGACCCAAATCCCCACTGAAGCAGTGGCAGCGCTTGAGCTGCCCATGGGATGCCCTGGGAACCGGGGGTGGGGGAACAACTGCTCTCTGTTTGGGACCCTTAATAAGCCCTCAGTTCTGCCCCCCGCACAGCATCCCTAACACCAGGAAATGTTGGCTGCATCCTCCACCTCCAGGGTGGCAAATAACGGCCAACCACTGGCTGGGAGTGCCTCATTGTTTGCACATGAAACACTTGAATGTTGATTCCCTGGGAAAGTATTTTGTTCTATTACTACTATTACTACTACAAACTAGCACAGCTACCCACTTGAAACAATTACGTAGTAGCCAATATGGGGTGTTTCTGTGAACTCCAGATGAGTCTGTAGATAATATAGAAATTCAGATATATCTGAAAAATGTGTATTATATATATGTACACACACATATATACATAGACATATACACAATATATATATTGATTGTACATTTTGCTTCTGTTTCTCTTACTTGTTGATATTTGATTATCCTGGAAACGACATTGCTTGCCATCATAAAATGAGCCACCCCAAAGCTTCGCGTGAAGGCCAGCAGATTTAGCACTTGAATTACTACATGTTGCTTCTATTAATCAGCAATTCCACAAAAAGATGCCAAAATCCATGGAAAACATGAGCTGTAACCCAGCAGCTGATGACATGTGATGATTGTAATATCAGTGGGCTATTTAACATTAATGGGTTTGGGATATTTTTGAAAGGAAAAGAAAAAAAAAAAGCTTCCATTCCATTCAGCTGAGATTTTTAACATAAAAGATGTACCAGGGGAGATGACGGTTATTCCAAAAAAGAATTGACTTCATAAAAACGTAGGGCTTTTTAAAAGATATTTGGCAGGCCTCTCACAATCTCCTTTGGAGCAGACAGAGCTTCTGGCTAGCCTGTAACCAAATGGGGATAATGTGGATTTAATGACTGAGCATCCAGCACGTTCACTTATGGTGCATGCATGTGGGAAGGTCTAGGGATGGTCGCAAATTTGTCTGCTTGCAGGGGCCCCGTTTTGAGCTGCCTCTCTTGTGGCCGCTATGGGTCTATCATTCACCCAGCAATATGGCTATGTTGGCTCATACTATCAGCAATTGACAGAATTCCTGACTTTGTTTGTTTATTTATTACATTTATATTCCATTCTCCCTGCAGGGCAGGCTCAGAGCGGATTACATCACAGTATAAAACAGGTAGCATAATAAAATCAGATTCAATTTATGAAATCCAGTGGTGCACTGCTCACATTGTCCTTCCCTCATTAAAACCCATGGGGTGGGTGGTGAACTGACAGATGTTATACAAACTGGGGGGGGGGGCAATGTCCTCCCCGGCAGGAGGCCAGTTAAAGGGGAGATGGTACGCTCACCTCAACCACCATATGCCTGGAGGAACATCTTCATCTTACAGGTCCAATGAAAGGATAATAAATCTTGCCGGGTCCATGTTTCCACAGTTTATGAGTCCCCTGGCATGTGATGAATGCTCAAGGCCCTCAGAGTGTCTGGTTGCCTTATACCAAAGAAGACCATTGGTTACTCTGATTGCAGTGACTTTCTAGGTATCAGGGACTGAACCCAGGGCCTTCTTCATTCAAACTACCATTTTTGACCATTGAGCTATGGCCCTTTAGCTTGAACTGCCTAGAACAGGCTGGAGTTTTCTATATCTTTTTTCCCAGTTCTATTGGGTACTGTTGGCCATGGATGCTTAGCACTGCTTTTTCCTTCACCCAGTTTCCCAACACACTAAACCAGGAACAATAATCATGTTTTTCTCTGTTGCCATTACAGCTACAGGGTCATCAATCAACATGAGTAGATCTAATTAGAAGCAAAGTACAAGAGATGGGAAAGGAAAACCAGGCAAGGTCAAGTTACAAATTCAGTTCCTTGTAATGATGCTTACAAAGAGCCAGTTTCAAAAATCAACCGCACTTGCAAAGGCTGTTTTCTTTCAAGTTGATTACCCCATATAATTTCACAGAGTATTTTTTTGCAATCCAAAACATGTAGTGGATTTTCACGTGAAGCTGGTGGCATTCAGCAAAGTGGCTGGCCAGACAGCCGCTGCTGGTATATTATTGGATATCCATCCTGTTGATTGTATGCACGATCACTTTCCGGTCTTATATCAACCGTAAGTTTTGGATTGCTGATTAGCAGATCTCAAGACACCAAGAAATAGTCTATTGCAGATTGTTTTGTTCCCGACTAAAAAGTAAATTGGCCCGGTTGATCCTCTTTAACTGATCTGTTTAATATGATTAAATTTAATTTATATACCATTTGGATCAGATATAAGCCAGCAACATTTGCCACCGGATCTAAAGATATATGACTAAAAAGGGGCTGCTCTATTTCCAACTCATTAAGTCCAAATTTTTCCAAAAGTTGTTCATCATTGTGTCCCAACTAGAGATGGGCAAGAACAGCAATACGAACAAAAAAAAGCCATGAACAGCCCAATCTGCTGTTTGCGAACAAGCTGTTCATGAGGCCCCATTCTAAACGAACAGGTGATTGTTGCAAGCCTTGTTCGTTGCTGTTTGTCAAGCCAGACAGTCTGGCACCTGCAATCAATTCCCTTGGCAAGGTAGGCAGGGATTGTCTGAACTCTGTCTGAACTCCTGCTGTTGCCCTGGAAACCCCAATCTAAGCCCAATTTAGCTTGATAGGCAGGTCTTCCTTTCAAGTGTGGAACTCCAAATTTGTTACAAGGGAACAAAGACCAGGGGGGAGGGGGGCTCCCAGCTCTGGCTTTGGAGAGGAAGAGACAGTTGTTGTTTATTTATTTATTATTTATTTTTTCAATTTATATACTGCCCATCCCCAGGGGCTCTGGGCGGTGAACAGTTAAAATCGATAAAAACAAAAACTAAAATCAATATACAAACAATAAAACAAATTAACAAGGTGCAGTGGTGGGGAGAACCTTCCCCACCCCAAAGGTGGGAGGCCGACATGGCACCCCCCCCTTCAATCACCAAATGCCTGGCGGAACAGCTCTGTCTTACAGGCCCGGCGGAACGATAATATGTCCCGCTGGGCCCGGGTTTCCATTGACAGAGCGTTCCACCAGGCTGGGGCCAGGACTGAAAAGGCCCTGGCCCGGGTTGAAGCGAGGCGGGCTTCCTTAGGGCCGGGGACCACAAGTAAATATTTATTCGCTGATCAAAGCAATCTCCGGGGAACGTACAGGGAGAGGGGGTCCCGAAGATATGCCGGTCCCAACCCACTCAGGGCTTTAAAGGTAAGAACCAACACTTTGAACCTGATTCGGAATTCAACCGGAAGCCAGTGCAGCTGGCGCAGGACAGGTGTGATGTGTGACTGGTAAGGTATACCAGTCAGGACCCGTGCCGCCGCATTCTGGACCAGTTGTAGTTTCCGGATCAGGCCCAGGGGTAGCCCAGCGTAGAGTGAGTTACAGTAATCTAGCCTGGAGGTGACCGTTGCATGGATCACTGTAGCCAGGTCCTGGGGCGTCAGGTAGGGGGCAAGTTGCCTGATCTGACGAAGATGGAAAAATGCAGACTTGGCAACCGCCGTGAACTGGGCCTCCATCGATAGGGAGGCATCCAGGAGCACACCCAGACTCTTTACCACTGGCAAAGTTGCCAGTGGTGTCCCATCCAGGGCAGGGAGCTGGATCCCAACATCTGGCAGCCCCCGTCCCAGCTGCAGGACCTCCGTCTTCACTGGGTTCAATTTCAGCCTGCTCTGTTTCAACCATGCCGTCATGCTGTTGGCATTTTGATAGAGAGAGTGCACTGGAGCTTGAGTTTTCTTTGTGTGTGGTGCGGTAGGGATCTACCCTTTCAAGTTCCAGGGCTGCTGCCAGGCTCTGGGACCAAGCTATTATTTATTATTGGTACCTTTCCTGGTGCCTGCTCAGGTTAGGTTTCTAGGAGTGGTGCAGTAGGGATCTTGACTTGGATGATGGCTGGAGGAGAGCCTGCTGGCCCCCATGAACAGCCAACCACGAACATGTTTGTGAACAGGGCCATGTTTGTGGTTGTTTGTAAATCCCTGTTCGTGGATGGCAACAAACAACGAACATCATGTTCAGGTTTTTTTTCTGTTCGTGCCCATCTCTAGTCCCAACCTAGAATTAAGATCTCCAATAATCAGCATTGCTGACAGAAATTTTCATGTACACTTAAGTATGTATAATTCTACCTTCTTCCATGTTCTTTTAGTTTGTTCTTGGGAGGATTGAGGTCATAAATATATATTTAAACAAATAACCATGCACAACGGCAACAACCCATTCCTTCTCATCTGCCAGCTCTTTGACAGAGACTTCCAAAGAGGTAGATATAAATATTCCCAGGCCACCCGAAGGTCTCCCCCCCTTTTGGACCTAGGGTAGCAGCGGTTAGTAATTGGGGCTATCAAATTTCTTTATCATCTATGACTCTTGTAAAAAAAAATATCAAATTGTGTAATATAATCTATAAAATCTCTATCCTGACTTTTCGTAGACCAACCCGCAATGTTCCAGGAGAGAAGAGAAACTATGGTTGTTGTGGGTTTTCCGGGCTGTATTGCCGTGGTCTTGGCCAAGACCACGGCAATACAGCCCGGAAAACCCACAACAACCATCGTTCTCCGGCCGTGAAAGCCTTCGACAATACACAGAAGAGAAACTAGTTGTCATTTCAGAGTTTTGATAGTGTCTAAGGTGTTCTCTATATCATTAAAAATACATCCATTTCCCAACACTTTCATACGACTCTGTTGCAACTCAGTGTCATAAAATCTTAATGATTTTGCACATTCTTGTAGCTCAGGAGTTTTGCTGTTTGCCATTAAGGGTGGTCTCTCCTGCGACTCAGTGAGAAGTAAGTTGTTTGAGTCTGGAGCCTTGGTCTCAGACATGTAAGTTGTGGGGTCACTGGATATACAATTATTTCTTAAAGCATCCTTATTCATTATTTCTTGGGGCAGCACAGGTGTATCTTCTAAGTCAGTTAAAAGTTCAGGGCAGGCAGATTCTTTAATTGCATGAATATTGAACAATTTGCAATCTCTCATTGTTCCCCAAAGATTCGTTTTCTTGCTTCCTGATTTCACTCCCTAACATTAGGAGCTTAGTTCTCATTGTATGGACAATCTATGTAAACTGCAGTGGGTCCCAGTGAGAAAGGCAGTCTATAAATAACATGAATACATTCATAAATAAATGCAGGCAATTGAACAGATTGCTTGGCTCTTTCATGTCCTAGGGCCATCCTGGGAAAATCAAGCATCTAAATTCAGCTGCATTTTGAGTGTATGCTCTACTTTTGTGGCTGCATAGGTATTCATCATGTTGGCAGGTGTTCAAAACCACAGGGTTGGATTCAAACTAAAGTTTCTGCTCATGCAAGGCTCTTGCATCAGTCAAACAGATCTTTCCTGCCCTTCCTACTGCAGCCTCCTGATTTCTCCAATTTATTTATTTAAAATTCTGTGGTGGACCCTGTCCGGGGTCTGAGACACAGCCCCCGGCCTCACCGGGAGAAAGCAATGGGAGGCAGCCGGAAGGTGGCTGCCCTGCCACCCCAGCCAGTGGCCAGGGCCAGAGCCTGTCCACCCCAGGGGAAAGGGGCGAAGGTCCAAAGCCCCAGAGGGCTAAAGGGGACAGGGAGAGGCCAGCTAGTCTCACCTTCCAGGGGGAGGATAGGGGGCTGAGCAGAACAGAGGGAGAAGGTAAAGGCAGGGAGAATAGGGACCCAGCAGCAGCCCAAACAGAGCCCTTACCAGCCAAGGAGGAGAAGCAGCCACAGCAGCTCAGAGCCACGCCCCAGCCTCCACCTCAGCTTGAAGACAGTAACCTGGCTCAGGAGATGCTAAGAGCCAAGCCCCTCCAGGTGAAGCTGCTGAAGACACTCTGTGGGAAGAGCTGGGCAGCCAGCCAAGGGGCCACAGCTGGGCCTGCCTTCAGCAATCAGCTCAGCCAGAGAGGCCTGGCAGCCAGCCAACACGGCACAGCTGTTGCTGACCCAGGCAGCCCAGCCAGCTACCCCAGCTGCAGCAGCTTGAGCCAGCCCAGGCCAATGCTGGGAGTCCAAGGAGGGGTGTGGCCTGGCAGGCGGGGCCTGCAAGGAGGGCGGGGTGGTGAGAGAAGGCCCTATAAAGGTTGGCTGGGAAGAGGTTTGGGGTGGTGGATGTGAGTAAGGAGCAATGGCGTGGAGTGGCAGAGGAGCAGTGCGAGAGCAGAGGCGAGTTCTGGGTGGAGGAGATGATGGAGGGCGCAGGGGGTGAGCAGGCCAGATTGAGCAGGCCAGCGAGTGGACTGAGAGGGAGTCTGGGTGATGTATACCACCCCTCCTTCCTGCAGCATCCCTGGCACCCCTCTGACATCAGGGCCGGCCCAGCTGGCACCCCGCCTAGCAGCAGCAATGGCAAGCCCTGACAGATCCCACCTTATACAAGCAAGCAAGCCTTTATTGGCATATACAAAATATAAAATTTTAAATACAGAAACTCCATACAAAATGAGATTAAAATTACAGATAGGAACAGGGCAACAGTGCAGCAAAACCAGTACAGAATATTACTTGTCAGGGTGTATAGCCATGGCACTGTAGAGAAACTTTGCTACTATTTCAGTTATTTCCCCATCTGGGTTGTCAAGCAAAAACTGAACCTTAAAATCATCAGAAAGGACCCCACCTTATGAAATGGCCTACCTGAAGAGGTCAGGAAGGCTCTTGCTCTCCTGGCTTTCCACAAATGATGCAAAACTGAGTTCTTCAAGAGGGCTTTCTACTCAGATAGGAGGGCTGTACTGTAATGAAGTGGCCTGTCTCAAAGAGATGCATCAGGAAAGAGATTAGGACTGTAGACTTTACTACTATGTATTGCTGTGTGCTATCTGTTGCTTTGGGTCTGATCCTACCTGGTAGTTCTATGTTGTTTAATGTTTAAGTCTTAGAATGGCTTATCCTATGTTTCAGAATTTCTTTAACTCTGTTTTGGATTTCTCCTGTTTTTATACCTTTGCAAACTTGCATTTATGTACCCTCTTCCATTGTTTATTGAAATAACTTTGAAATTAACTGTATTGATTCACATTGTGTAATCCTCCTTGAGTCTCCTTGAGAAAGGTGGATAATGATAATGCATCCTTGAGAAAGGTGAAAGATAATGCATCTTTCAGTGGCACACAATTTCATAAATAAATAGAGCCACCTTTCTACCTTACAGGAACTCAAGACAGTTTATGATATAAATACATAGATGGTGATGGTGGAGAGTGCCCTCAGAGTTGACTTATAGCAACTCCTTTTTGGTGTTTTCATGGCAAGAGCCAAACAGGGGTGGTTTGCCAATGCCTGCCTCTGCAATCCTGGTCTTTGTTGGAGGTCTCCCATCCAATTACTAGCCAAGGCCAATGCTGCTTAGCTTCTGATATCTGACAAGATCTGGCTCACTTGGGCTATCCAGGTCAGGTCAAATACATAGGTATACAATATAAATGAAATAACGATCCTAAAATGAATAAAAACACGGTTTAAGACTGTCAATAATACATAGACCTGAAGTTAATTAAAACCAGTCGTAAATCTTCAGCTGCCTCCTGAAAGTTAACTTCCCTAGTAACAAAGGACAGACCCAAATGGTAGACAACCCACAACCAGAGGAAAAGGGGTATCAAAGACCACTATGAATAATAATTTACCGGCCACAGTTGACACAGTGTGTGAACTAGAGGCCCCTTGGCCGTCTTCAGGGTGATATTTGATCACTTCAGTCCCCTTTCTGGGGAAAAGGTGAACAGGATTCTGTGGGGAATGAGGCCTACCACATGTATCTTGGACCCATGTCCATCATGGCTGGTGAAAGCCAGTGGTGATGGATTACGGGACTCCTTGGAGGCCATTGCCAACCTGTCCCTGGGCTCTGGGATCTTTCCCAGGGCACTTAAGGAGGCTGTGGTGAGGCCATCGTTGGATCCAGCCGACACGCTCAATTACCGCCCGGTCTCGAACCTCCCATTTCTGGGTAAGGTGATTGAGCGGGCGGCGGAGAACCAACTGCAGAATTTCCTGAAGATCCCTTCCAGTCTGGTCCTAGATCCCTTCCAGTCTGGGTTTTGCCTGGGACATGGGATGGAGACACTGCTGGTTGCCCTCACAGACGATCTCCGCAGACACCTGAATCAAGGTGTATTGGCACTGCTGATTTTATTAGATCTTTCAGCAGCGTTCGATATGGTCGACTATGATCTTTTGACCCACCGCCTTGCTGACGTGGGAATTCAGGGGACAGCACTACAGTGGCTTGTCTTCTTTCTTCATGTTGGGAACAGAGGGTGGTGCTAGGAGATAAGTTATCGTCCTGTTGGCCACTAGCATGTGGTGTGCTGCAGGGGGCAATACTCTCCCCTTTGTTGTTTAACATCTATATGCGCCCCCTCCACCCAGTTGATGTGGAGTTTTGGGCTTGGGTGCCACCAATATGCGGATGACACTCAGCTATATCTGCTGATGGATGGCCAGCCCAGATCTGCCCCAGATGTCCTGGAGCATGCTTTTGAAGCCGTGGCTGGATGGTTGAGACAAAGCCGGCTGAAGCTAAACCCTGCAAAGACAGAGATCCTGCAAAGACAGAGATCCTGCAAAGACAGAGATCCTGTACTTGAGTTGTGGAAACGTTGACTTGGGATCCCGGCTTCCTGCACTTGATGGGGCCGTGCTTACGCCAGCTCTGAGAGTCAGGAGCCTGGGGGGTGATCTTGGATGCCTCCTTGAAAATGGAGGCCCAGATCACAGCGGTCACATTCTTCTATCTTCGACAGGCCAGGCAGCTTGCCCCCTATTTCATCCTGCAACTTGACTACAGTGGTCCAGGCAATGGTCACCTCTAGGTTAGACTACTGTAACGCGCTCTACACAGGGCTTCCCTTGAACCTGAACCGGCGGTTACAGCTGGTGCAGAATGTGGTGACGCGTGTTATCATGGGCTTGCCGATGCATGAACTCTTTTACTACAAAGATGTTCTGAAGTTGATTTAAATCTGATCAGTGGAATTCTGTGCTGCTATTCTGATGTTTATATTTTTACTTGTATTTTAACTGTAAATTTGGATGTTTTAGTATTGTTAATTTACAATAACTGTTTTTTATATTTTAACTTTTATGTATTTGTAATCCACCCTGAGCCTGCTGGAAATGCGGGAAGGGTGGAATAAAAGTCGTAAATAAATAAATAAATAAATAAATACATACATACATACATACATACATACATACATAAAAATAATTTAAGTATGAATTTATAAGTGCAAACATACAAATGTATAAACTGACTGAGTGCTTATATAAATGTTTCTAAAACTAACCAAGAAGAGTGAAGAAGGGAAGGAGAGAGAAGGAGAATTATGATGCATCCATGCTTAGGTATAATAAATTTAGAATTTTTTTTGTTTATTAGGTCAATGTAAGTTTAAATGTATTGCTTGTTTAACTCACAGAACTATTCTATATGTACGGTTTCTATAGGATTGTATAAATCTCAACACAATTCCAATCTAGTTTCTGTATAATCTTTTATTAGTACTTCTTATTTTCACATCTTATCTTTTTATATAAAATCTTAATAAAAAAATAAGTATTTTAAAAATTCATACAAAATCTAATTGGTGTTCATTGGGGTCTGTCATGTATGCCAGCATACCTGCCAATATTGTGTTCTACAGTTTGTGCTGATCATAACTGTTTGCTAAAGTTGTATTTGTGATATAATCTGAGTGTGTGTAAACTGCTAAGATGAAATGCAGGAGAGCCAGTGGTGCCTCTCTGTTATCTGTTGAAAATATTTACTTTCACTTTTCTAGCAAGTGTCCTTGGAGACGAGCTGCGAGCAGCGAACACTGTATCTTTTCCGAGAGACTGGGATCATTCCACTTCGTACTCTGTCTAGCCTTAACTAATCAGTTCCCATGTAACTTCTTTGGGTTTTCGTGCCAGAATGTCAACGGACCCGAAGGGCGGGAAGTTTCCCTATAATTAGTAATGCCTTTGTTTGAATTGTCACTTCTGCCAATTGCTACCTTTGTGTGAACACCCTGAACTGAATGAATTTCTAATAAAGTTGCTTCAACTGGGACACCTGTGTGTTGACTGTGGAGAACTTAAAGGGACCGAACTGCCAGGGACTGACAGGGTCTTTGATACCCCTATTCCTCCGGTTGTGGGTTGCCCACCGTTTGGATCTGTGCATCCTGAAGGTTGGTAGTGAGGGGACCAGGCACACCCGTCTGGGAAAGTTATTTCATAATTGTCACTGAAAAGGCCCTCCCTCATGTACCTACAAAGAAAGCTTTTTTAGCTAATGGGACAATAATGATGGCCTCTTGCTGTGATCATAATTCCCAGGTGGGAACACATAGAGTTGGTCCCTCCAGGGTCATCTAGTCCAACCCCCTGCACAATGCAGGAAATTGGCAACTACCTCCCCCCCACACTCTCAGTGACCCTGGCTCCATGTCCAAAAGATAGCAAAACACCATCAGGACCCCTAGCCAAACTGGCCTGAGGAAAATTGCTTCCTGACCCCAAAGTGGCAATCGGCATGACCCTGGCATTTAAGAAGGGGCCGCGAGAACCAAGCACTGATGTAACCCTTCCCTGTCAGGATCAGCCTAGGTTCACAGATTTAGAATTGCTGTCAGATGGCCATCTAGCCTCTGCTTAAAAGCCTTCCAAGAGCCAATGGAGCTGGGAAGCAAACATCTGCTTTAGCTTCTTTCCCAAGAATGGAAGATTGAAGACTGGCTGAAAGTTCTCCAACGTGGTAGGGAGGGCTTTTTCAAAACAGATCTAGCCGCTGCTTCCTCGAGCACAGGTGGCACAACTCCTGCCCTCAAGGAAATGCTGCTCTTGAGGGACAAGGGACCCTTGGGAACAGCACAAGAGGCAAACCAGGGGTCTGCAGCAGGATGCAAATGGACCCACCCTTTCCTTTAGTGAAAAATGTTGTCTAGATTGAAGAACATGCACCTTTTTGAGTGTAATTTTGAACACTTGATGAACACAGACAAAAAGGGGAAATAGGTAGGGTTGCCAGGTCCCCTCAACTTCCCAGCAGGGGATTGGGGCCTGGCACTTACCTCTTTTGGTGTGTGTGTGTGTGGGGGGGTGTGCACGTGCACAAAGTGTGCATGCACCCCTGCAAGCATGATGATGCCACTTCTGGGAAGTGACCTCATCACGCAGCCTATGGGCGCATGCCCACCCTCCACAGGGCCCAAAATGCGCCCATTTTGGCCCAGATCGGGCTCATTTTGGGCCTGTTTTGGCATGGATTGGGCCCATTTTGAGCCACTGTGGAGTGCAGGAGTGCTCCTGTGCTCCACAGCAGCCTGAAACAGGCCTGATCCAGGCAAAAGGGCATGTTTCAAGCCACTGTGGAGCGCCAGAGGACTCCGGCGCTCCGCAGTGACTCAAAACAGGCCCACTCCACACCAAAATGGGCCCGAAACGAGCCTGATCTGGGCCAAAATGTGCAAGTTTTGGGCCCCTGCAGAGGGCAGGAGCACTCCCGTGCTCTGCAGTGGCCCCAATCCTGGCCAAAATGGGCTCAATCCGGGTGGCAGCAGCGCACGGGAGCGCACAGTGCCACAGGTGAGCACACATGGAAGACTTGCTCCCTCCCACTGGCCAGGTAAGCAGGGGTGGGGTTGGGGTGGGGGATGCCCCACCCCCAGTGGGGGTCAGGCATCCCTAGAAATAGGAGATGGAAGAGGGATCATCCATACAGGTTTCCTATCCATCCCACCACCCAGCAGTATCAAGACAACTAAGGAAAGCACCTCTTTGGTATATTATTATTTTCTTTCCCTGCCACATGGGTTGGGTGGGTAGGGGAGAATTAGGAAGACAACTGCAGGTAAGTTGCATTTGCTGTACAATTTGGAACAATTTTGTGAGTGAATTTTTTTCTCAAGCACTTAGAAGTCCTATTTGACTTTGCAGTTTGCAGAGGGCAGAGGATGCAGAGAGTTGGAGGAACTGGTGAAAGCGGACAGAAACAGAGAGTAGAATTGCCAACAATGTGGAGGGGGAAGTCCCATCCTTTAAGAGATGCTTAATGGCATGATGTTTGCCAGGTGATACTGTTTAACTTACCATTTAATACTATTAAAGAGCGTCAACTGCCTGTTTCCACATGTTAAGCCTCAGTGGAATGGCAGAACACTTTTTTATCCACGTTTGTTGACCATCCTAAAAGACAGGGAAGGACAAAGTACAATAGTAAGAGACTGCTTCTTCCCTTTGTTGTGATTTGTATCAGCAATGGAAAAAAGCTTCCAGGTAATGATGTCACCATTAGACATGTGCACAAATGGGAAAAAAACCCAAACAAGCTGTTCCTTGTTTGTTGTCATCCACGAACAATGAACAACGAACAGTAATGAACATGACCCTGTTCACAAATATGTTCATTGTTCGTGGCCCTTTAAAGATTCCTTTAAACTATCAGCTGGCCGGTGGCAGGGGGGATTCCCCCCTGGTGCCAGCCAGCTGATAGTTTAAAGGGCCCTTTCCTGCCACGTGCAAGGGACAGGGCCCTTTAAACACCCCACAAACTGACCTTCTCAATGTCCAATACCCACCAAATTTGCAGGGAACATAGTCCTCACTGTCCTCCAAAGACCCCCCAAGTTTCAGAGAGATTGCACCCCGGGAAAGGCATGATCCATGGGTCCCCCCCCCTTTGCTGTCATTTTCTTTCCACAGTGGCAAAAACGGGACTCCCTGCTGGAAGTACTTTGAAGGGTTAAAGCCAGAAGGAAAGCCAGAAGGAGTTCAGACAGAGTTCAGTCCCTGTCTCTGGTTGCCAAGGGAATTGATTGCAGGTGCCAGGCTTGATGAACGGCTGACAAAGGCAACGAACGAGGCTTGCAACGACCACTTGTTCATTTAGAATGGGGCCTCACAAACGGCTTGTTCGCGAACAGACAAACGGGCTGTTCGTGGGTTTTTTCCATTCGTAATGCTGTTCGTGCCCATGTCTAGTCACCATACCATGCTGAGAACATGCAGAGAGTCCTCTCAGCGGCTGATCCCAAACTTGAACTTTTCTCTTGTGGCTCATCCAACCTTTCCTCCATATAGCTACACCAGAATTTCTGGCCCTCCCTGCCTTATTTTTCCTAAACAACCCTATAAAGTTTTGGGGTTGCATCAACAGTACTATTTAGATCACTCAAAATAATAGTATCGCTTACTCTGCTCTGGTTAGACCTCACGTGGTGTACTGTGTTCACTTTTGGGCACCATAGTTTAAGAAGGATGTTGATAAGCTGGAACGTATCCAAAGGAAGGCAACAAAAATGGTGAGAAATCTGGAGGCCAAGTCCTATGAGGAAATGTTGAAGGAGCTCAGTATGTTTAGCTTGGAGAGGAGGCGACCGAGAGGTGATATGATAGCCCTCTTCAAATATTTGAAGTGCTGTCACATAGAGGATGGAAGCAGAGTTGTTTTCTGTTGCCCCAGAGGGTTGTATCAGAAATAATGGGTTAAAATAAAAGCAAAAGAGGTTTCAGCCAAACATTTGGAAGAACTTCCTGACTGAGCAGTTCCTCAGTGGAACAGGCTTCCTCAAGAGGTGGTGGGCTCCCCTTCCTGGGAGGTATTTAAGAAGAGGTTAGATAGTCACCTGGCTGCAATGATGATTCTATGACTCAGTATGAATTTGGACAGATTGTGAGAGCAAGGACAGGAAAGGATGAGCCGATGCCCTTTCTGGTACGCTCAGTAATGTCGATTACCACTTTGGAGTCAGGAAGGAATTTTCCTCCGGGCCAGATTGGCCAGGGACACCCGGGAGGTTTTGTGCCTTCCTCTGGACAAGGAGCAGGAGTCACTACAGGGAGGAGGGAGAGGAAGCTGTGAATTTCCTGCATTGTGCACAGAGTTGGACTAGATGACCTTTGGGCTCCCTTCCAGCTAAGTAGGTTAGGCTTAATAATACCAGCAGGTTGAAGGGCATGCAGTCAGCATTTTGACTTAGGAGGGACTCCGACCAGCATTCTATTCACTATTCTCCCTTGGCTCTGTTTCTTTCTCAAATATGGGAAGGCATCTAGCAGCCGTGGATAAATATATAGCAGTGATACCAGGATAATATTTGACAGAGTGTATACCTTTTACTTTGAAATGCTAATTTTTTTAAATTACTTACTCATATCAAATAAATAAACCTGAGCCCTTGTAGTGTAGTGGTTAGAGTGTTGAGCAGGATCTAGGAGACCCAGGTTTGAATCTCTACTGTGCCGTGGAAGCTTGCTGGGTGATCTTGAGCCAGTCACGCACACACGCAGCCTAACATACCTCGCAGGGTTCTTATGAGGATTAAAGGGAGGAAGGGAGAATGATATAAGCCACTTTGGGTTGCCAATGGAGAGAAAGGCACGGTATAATGAAGTGAATGAATCCATAGGGAATGTATAGTCCAGGGATGTGTGGATCTCTCCATTCCTTTCCATTCCTGTTCCATATGTGAATCCTGCCTTGGAGAAATTCTGAAACTGATCTCAGAATGTGGGCATTCTCGTTTTAATTCCTGTCTTTTCCTTCATATAGAATGCTGATGCATCCTAGCATAACTGTGGCAATTTCATTTAAGCACACACACAATGCGGCCCTCCCGGTCAGCCTGCAAGGCGGCTCTACTGGGGGCCGGGTTTGCTGCCGCGGAAGATGAAAAGGCAGCCTGCTTTCCAGGGCCTCCGGACATTGGCTGGGGGTGGTGGGGCAGAGCATCGGGCTTACGAGCCGGTTCCGCCTCTCCAGCCCTCAGTTGGCATTCTGTGCTCGGCCCACCCACCTCTCCCTACATGCAGTGCAGGATTAGCTGGTCACTGATTATCAGGGCCAGGTAGGATTTTTTTCTTCTTCCCTAATTGGCTCAATGGGGAGTTATATTGTCGAAGGCTTTCACGGCCGGAGAACGATGGTTGTTGTGGATTTTCTGGGCTGTATCGCTGTGGTCTTGGCATTGTAGTTCCTGACGTTTTGCCTGCAGCTGTGACTGGCATCTTCAGAGGTGCCTCAGTTTGACACTGAGAGATCTCTGTCTTTTGGTGCTACACCTCTGAAGATGCCAGCCACAGCTGCTGGTGAAACGTCAGGAACTACAATGCCAAGACCATGGCCGTACAGCCCAGAAAATCCACAACAACCATCAATGGGTAGTTGTTTTTCACCTATCTTGCACTGTGGGAAATTTTAATTGGTGGTGCGGTGATGATGTAAATAGGTTGGCCACTAGCAGGATAGGTTAAATGAGCGGGCCGGTGACCCCCTTGGCACAATCCCTTTAGGCGGGAATTGGGGTCTGTGAGGAGAGGCTAGTGAGGCTGTATGGCCACCGGCCATGAGGGCAGACCACCTGGTGGGACCCCTGGACAAGGCCACCCCCAGGCTCCATGGCTGTTGGGGGGGGGGTTGGAGCTTTAAAGGGGAACCACTTGCCTGGCCGCTGGGTCCCAGCCATCCTTTGGATGGAACACCCCCAGGGCAGTGGGGGCTCACCCAGACAAGTCAAGGCAGAGGTCCAGGGAGACCCCAGGGCTTGACCTGTACCGGTTAGATCCCTTGCCGCATGGACAGGATATGTTATGTTGTATTTAATAAAGTTGCCCCTTGTTAAAATCCCATTCTGGTCTCTGCCTTTGATTTCGACTGGGGGAGCAGAGGAATCTTAATGTGTTCCTATGACAACATGAAGATTCCTTTTTGTGTGGTGTGGCAATCAGTGTGAGTATGCACTGCTATACTCCGGCATCCTATAAAGGAAAAGAGACATTAAGGGGTAAATTCCTCTAACTGCACACGTTGAACGGTTTCAACACTGTCCAGACGTGTGTGTGTGAGGGGGAGGGCACTTTTATGTTGCTTTTCTCCCCAAATGGATCCAAAGTACTACCTGTTGCTTTAAGTATGACCCTACTGGGTAGTTCTATGTTGTCTAATAGTCCTTATATTGCTCATGCTCTGTTTCAGCATTTCTTCAACTCTGTATTGGATTTTTTGGCTAATGTTATATCTTTGTATAGTCACATTTCTTTCCCCCATGGCACTGTTTATTGAAATGTCCTTGATACTGACTGTACTAATCTCATATTATGTAATCCATCTTGAGTCTCAGTGAGACAAGTGGACTATAAATGGCATCAAATAAGTAAACAAACAAACAAACAAACAAACAAACAAACAAACAAACAAACAAACAAACAAACAAACAAACAAACAAACAAACAAACAAACAAACAAATAATGGTTTACAGAAAAATATTGAAATACAATTTAACACACAATTTAAAGAAACAATGACACTTGATTATTTAACAAGTTGAACAGTCAAAGAAAATAAACACATCCTGGGATGGACTTGATCTGCCAAGTTACTTAATGTGGCCTTGGGGCCAAGGGCCAAGATCTTTGGTTTGCACCCGAAGACTTCTGCCTCCAGCAGGGCTTTTTTTCAGCTGGAATGCGGTGGAATGGAGTTCCGGCACCTCTTGAAAATGGTCACATGGCTGGTGGCCCCACCCCCTGATCTCCAGACAGAGGGGAGGGCAATCTAAACTCTCCTCTGTCTGGAGATCAGGGGGTGGGGCCACCGGCCATGTGACCATTTTTGCCGAGGGCAATTTAAACTTAAAAAAACTCCCCCTTTGTTCCAGCTGACCCAAAGTGACGTCATTGTGCAGTCCTGGAAGCGTGTGCACACTTTGCGCATGCGCATGTGGTACCAGGGGCACCACCTCCTGCCAGGAGTTGCCCCCTGTGCTGGCAGCCCACTGAGTTCCACCACCTCTTTTCCCAGTAAAAAAGCCCTGGCCTCCAGCATGCCTTGATTAAATACCTGCAAGCAGAGGACAAATGATTGAGTCCAGCTGGTACTCAGGTGTTGGTAGCATCTTCTCCGCTTCCTCCCCTTCCCAAAATAATAACAGATCTGCCATGCAGAATGGGCCCTTGTTAACTAAATTGTGCTAATGTCTAGAACAAAATTAGCGACCACTTTATTTGCTCAAACGTAACACAAATGGTATCAAGGGCTGCTTCCACACATGTTGGATAATCCACTTTCAATACTCTTTAGTGAACATTTGGAACTGCTTTTCCATGTGTGGAACAAAAAATCCACTTCCAAAGGATTGCTAAAGTGCCTTGAAAGTGCATTATTCAATGCGTGTGGAAATGGCCATAGAGCAAATGCCATGCACTATATCAGCTACATTGAAGGAAACCCTACTAAAAAGTTAGATCTGCATTGACCAGAGATCAGAACGGGATCTTTTTGGGGAACACAGTAACTTCATGAGAGTTTGTAGCATGGATTCAATGCATTAAAAGGAATCAATGAACATTGTAAGGAACTCTTGTCTTTTTACTTGTGACATTAAATTTTGATCCTGTCTCACACATTGCAGCATATGCCACCTTGTCTGAGACCCAGATTATTTGTACAAAACATGCTGTGCCTCACAAATGTGTATCTTGGAAATGACCTAATGTAAAATTACACCTAAAAATTGCAAATCAATGCCCTTTACAACAACATGCCAAGCTGAATATGTAAAGCAAAGGCAGTGAATTATTATGAAGTTTTATTCGTTATCATTGCATAGCATAGCAAAAAGTCCCCTTCTTTCATTAAAAACCTTTCAGAGCATTGCAAGGCCTAATAAACACAACCAGTATATTCTCATTTTTCTTTGCAAAAAGATGAAGTCATGGCATATGGTCAGCTCACCAGTGCTGTTAATAATAAACCGCAGATAATTAAGCATTGATTTATTCGTCGACGTAAGTGAAACAAATTGCATTAACTGCTCTCAAGTGAAGCCCATGTAGTCACATGGATTATGTATAGGAAGTTCAAGCTAAAAAATTATTAGAGCTCATATTTCAGCACATGGGAGGTTTATGGTGGAGACAATTAGAAACTTAACAGAACGTGTCCTGTATTCTCTTTGATAGAAAATCAGATACTAATCTAGGGTGAAATCGAGATCCCAACATAGCTGCCTCTCCTTGCTCTCAGGCTACAGATTAGAGATGCAGACATCTTTTCAAAAATTGATCTCTGCTTGTAACTACAATAATTACCTCCAAAACAGTTGATATACTACAGAAATAGATGATGGATGTGGAACAGGAATTAAAAACCCTCCCAAACTCCCTTTGGCTGTTAACTGACACTAACATTAATTAACGAATAGAATTTTGAATCTACTGGGGTGGGGAGGAGGAGTGGGCCAAAAAGGGGCCAAAAAAGCTATGACTCAAGGGGTTACAATTGTCCTTTGTTGTGGCCTAACAAAATGGCCAGGATTCAAAGTATAGATAGGGGAATCTGGGGTGGGGGGAGCGTTGTGGCTCACGGGCAATCTGCTTTGAATGCAGGAAGCCCCAGGGGCAATCTAACCTAGCATCTCCAGTCAAAAGATCAGGAAACAGGTGATATGAACCATCTCTACCTGGAGAGCTGCTGCCTGTCAAATATTGAGCAGAAGGCAGCTTCATATGATACATGACTAAGAACTGGGTTCGACTGCACACTAACCAAAGAGCTGACCTGAGAAAGTTAGGGTTAGATCGAGCAAGTTCATCCTTTGAATTTCGCAGTTGGGCACAGAGATAAATCTAAACTTTCCCTCTCACCAAAGCCAACCATGATAGCTATTAAACTGCATTAGAGCACATCCATGCAAGAGCTGTCTCCAGGAACTGAGAAACACAGTGTCATTCCTAGGGTGTCAATCCCTGGCAGTTAGATCCCCAAGTTCCTCACAGCAAGCAAGCAGGTGCATTGGTTGAAAAAACTTTATTTAGAGATCTTATTCAGTTCAGGTATGCACTCATAGGTAGAAGCTGGCAGAAGTAATTATTCAAACAATAGGACTATTGATATAGGGAATGTTCTTTCGCCCTTTGCATTCAGGCGTGAAAACCCCAAAAGTTACATGGGAACAAAGTAGTTTAGTCTAGACAAAGTACAGAGTGGAATCATTCCCTCCTGTGAAAAGATACATTTCAGTACACAGCCGCAGCTTCGACCCAAGGCCACTTGGAAGTGAAAGCGCATATTTCTTAGAGATAACAAAGAGGCCACTTGCTCCTCTGGAAATTAGTATTAGCAGTCTAGACACCTTCAGATGACATATGAAATGCATATGATACAGTATTTAACTTTGGCATTATACCAGTATGAGTTTAAGATGCAGTGTAAGATGCAGAACACAATAATGGCATGGATGCTTGCATACATGACAGGTTATTGCAACGAGATGGAGATTTGGGGTTCGGCTTGTGGCTGGTCATAACCATTTATGCTTGTCTGCTGTGAGGTTTGCAACATCGCTCCTTTAACTCAGACTGCAGTGGAGAGCTTTCACTTTGACATCTTCCTTCCCTGCTCCTCATCCTTTTCAAGAGATTTTCATCTTCTTGCTCCCATGTTCCCTGTGTGATTTGCTACCTCACCTACTTCCATTTCCAAGATCCTTTCTTTGTGACTGAAAGCTGACTAGTGACTCCCCAGTCAAATCCCATTTTTAAGGGGCAAAAATAACTCACATATGTTGTGTGATGCAGGGGGAGCAAATATAATTTGTTGTAGCTTTGTGTCAAGATGAGAACTTAAATAGATTCCATTTGGGGTAGAAAGTTCAAAAACACAACTGTTAATGTTTCCTGAGATTAAAAGCTGCTTTTCTTACTGGATACCTTTATTTAGATACATGCTGGCGGGGGGGGGCATTGTGTGTGGGGGAACCCTATTGGGCTCAGCGATGAGTGGAATTTCTGTGTATGTTTTCACTCTTTATGTCTGTTCACCTGGAAAAGGCTAATAGGAAAAGACACAAACAACTGCCTTTGGATATTCACCTGCAGCCGAGTTGGCTCAGAACTCAGAATTGCAACATCTGCTGAATTGATTTCTGGTGCGGTTCCTCCACTCAAGGTAATTATTTGTTGTTTGGTCACCAAGTTGTGTGTGTGTGTGTGGGGGGGGGAGTAACATTTGCTGACTCCCTCCAACTGCAATTATTTCCGATCTCTGTGTTTAAAAATCTGAACTTAACAATCCCAAAGAACTTCTTCCCAATGTCATTAACTAATTAAACAGTTTTTTTTTAATTTAAAAAAATAGTTATTCAAGCTGCAAGATTTTCCTGAAGGGACACTTGGTGGGAGCTATTAGCATTTGCACTGAATCTGTAACCATTAGAATGGTGATGACTTACAGAGCCTTAATCATCTATTCTCAAGATGTGCCGCTGTTCTGTCTTGGAAGGGTTTTCTGTGCACATCTTTGGCATGCCATATGGAACGCTGCCCCTCCTAGGATTTCACACCAAGCCTCTGACTATAATTTGCAGTGTGGTGGCTTCTAATTAAAGCCAACTGGAATATCCAGAAAAGTTCCGATCCATCAGATTTCTTTTCTTTTCGCTGACTCTTGCGTGAAAGGTCTCTTGTTTGCAAGAGCTGCAAATGAAATCCTCTTGGGTATTCACTGTAAAAATGAGACAAAAGGAATGAGTGAAGCCAAACGAAATGAATAGAATAAAAACTCTAATGGAGTTATTTAGGAAGTATTATGATGTCTCTTTTAAAAATAATAAATAAAAACCTCTGGCTGAGCCAGCTTCTTCCAAAGGATAAAAAGACCAATATAGCATAATTTCCTCCCGACACCTCCCGCTTTGATGAGTCATATCTTCTTGCTATCTTCAAAGGACAGCCTTTTTAGCAGGTTATGACTCTTTAATCAGATGCAAATAGGTGCATACTAGTTTAAAATCAGGGCTTTTTTTCTGGGGAAAGAGGTGGTGGAACTCAGTGGGTTGCCCTCGGAGAAAATGGTCACATGGCTGGTGGCCCCGCCCCCTGATCTCCAGACAGAGGGGAGTTGAGATTGCCCTCCGCACTGCCGAGTGGCGCGGAGGGCAATCTCAACTCCCCTCTGTCTGGAGATCAGGGGGCGGGGCCACCAACCATGTGACCATTTTCAAGAGGTTCCGGAACTCCGTTCCCCCGCGTTCCAGCTGAAAAAAAGCCCTGTATAAAATACAAGGTGCCTGAAAAACTTCAGGAATGTCAGGATGAGTGGATGAATGGATTCCCGTCCTAATCTCTATGGGCTGGATCCAACCAGCAGTCTTGGCCAATTCCCTTCTTTATTACAGCTCCAGTCCCACATGGTTTTGTCCATGTACGGCATCCCAGGATCCCCAGCAGAGCCTCTTCAGTAGTCAAAGGCTACACCCCTTCCCAGTGGGGACCAAAGGCAGCTTGCACGGGTCTCCTCTCCTCCATTTGATCTTCACAACAACCCTGTGAGGTAGGTTAGGCTGAGAGTGTATGACTGGCCCATGATCACCCAGTGAGTTTCCACAGCAGATTGGGGATTTGAACTCAGAGCCGAACCACACGATATGAATTATACGCGAATTACATGAAAACTTATTTACATGTGTTCCAACGTTGTTTTCAACTACACGAGCCAGGACTGCAGGACCTCCATAGAACCTGTGTTTGTGGTGGCACGGGTTTTCTCTGCATACCTTCAAGATATCCCATCATGCATCTCCACTTTGCACAGATAGGAAGCGGGAGATATAGGAAATAAGGACGCTCTGCATTGCTGATTTACTGATTCTGACTGTGTACACGTGCCGTCGTGGCTACACTGGAGCAGAAAATTTTGAATGCGTGCCTGGACCAGGACACATGCTCATCGATAGAATGCTGGACACTGGCATCTGGGGTAAGACAGGACTCCTGACACTCGCTCGGTCTCGTGTAATTCATATTGTGTGGTTCGACTCCTAGTGCTCTCAGATCCTACTCCCACATTCCAAACGCGATGCCACTTTGGCTCTGTGAACATTTCTGGGATTTTGAGAACAGGTAGTGGGTGTCACAACAACATGGCTGCTGTGAGAAATGGGGTCCAGTCACAAAATGGCTGCCATGGGTGGGAAATCACAAAAGCTGTCTAGAATGGAGGCAGCTGCAGACCTAGAAGTGATGCTCCCTGGGGCATTCTGAAGCACCTCCTGCAGTGAGGCAGAGGAAAGCCAGTGCTGGCTTATTGTATTGGGGCAGAGGCACTTTGTTGAAGCGGACACTAGGAATCACAACATGAGGACCATGGTGCCCATGGGCACCATGTTGGGGACCAGTGGCATACACCATTTCTGGGCAACTCCATGTCATGTGATGATGCTGGGTGCAGCACTGACTGCAACCTTTCAAGGTGTGCTTATGCTAGTCAACAACCCAATATTGTGTTGATATGGGTGCAATATGATAGTTTTGTTGGCGCTATAGGACTAGGCTGTCAGGCTTTTCAAATAAATAGTTTAAATTTTCAGTGGAAACAGTGTAACAAACATGTATGTTTCCAGGGGTCATTTCATAGAAAAAGAACTGGAGGAACTCATTAGCATAACTCATTGGCATATGCCACACCCCTTGACATCCCTGGAAGTGTGTCATTAGCATAACTGATCTGCATATGCCACACACCCGTGGCATCACCTATTTTGGACCCAATCCTGGCCATTCAGAGCCAAAATTGGGCCCAAAATGGCAAAAAGGGGCTGAAAATGACTGAAAAGGGGCCCAAAATGGTCAGGGTCAGGCCGCTGCTGAGTGGGAGAGTGATCCACCACCCATCAGAGGCCCAATCCGGGCCGTTTCGGCTCCAATCCAGGCAGAAAAGGGCCCAAAATGGCCAAGAGTCAGGTGGGCAGGGCCACCTGACATGTGACCTCTTTGGGGAACTGCTGGAACTGCGTTCCCCCTCAAAATGAGCCCTGTATGTTTCAAAGTACAAGACATTCACGTGTACAATAAGCTCTTGATATGTACAGTTGCCGTTTTGTCTGATTAGAAAAATGTGTGTATTTCGGTACATGGCAATCCCTTACTCTGAAAAATGCTGCATTCCATCCATATATGCCAAACCTTGAAAATATGTATGTTTCTGTATTCAGACCTGAGTACATTGGGAGCACTCTCCTGATGTGTAGCTAGATACTCCGCAATGCATTGTCTGAAAAGTCCCTATGTAAAACTGTCCTCTTAATCAGCTTCAAATCCATTTCGGTTCACTCCTTGAGTGTGTCCACATAACACCTGTTGATGTGAATTGGGAGTTTATTATCCCAAGCTCATTACTATAAACGGATGATAACTATTTCTTTTTCGGGCAGTACCTCTGTGTCTTGAAGAGCTTCAGGATATTTTTATCAGCTAAAATTTCTGCTTGTCAGGTTGCTGTTAGAGGTACATAAAAGGTAGAGGTAGTCCCCTGTGCAAGCACCGAGTCATTACTGACCCATAGGGGGATGTTGCATCACTCACGACATTTTCTTGGCAGACTTTTTACAGGGTGGTTTGCCGTTGCCTTCCCCAATCATCTGCACTTTACCCCTAGGAAACTGGGTACTCAAGCCCTGCTCAAGAGGACATACCCACAAGGAAGAACTGTGATTTTAAAAACCAATTTGTAGTTTATATTTTTGTGAGGCTCAGAGTCAAAGCCCATGGAGAATAATTATATGAAACACCCTGAGTGGAGTGTGAAATGTCTCAAGTGCCGACCCAAGCTATGAACGGTTTTATTAAATATTAATGGTTCACATTTCATGAGGGCTTGTGGAGCAGATGTGCTCTTTGTGGTAATCTAAATGAGCAGGAACATTTCCTGTCGTTTTTATCAATGTCGAACTATACAGGAACAAGTTAAACTGAAAAAATAAAACTGGGAGGGAAGGCCGTAATTAATAATCAATTTCCCTTTCACGGGTATCTGCTAATATTTCCCCTTGGAGAATTTCAAGTTTCTCCTGAGTATTTTTCTTGGAGACACATAGAGCCCTGAAGTAACCTAGACCTTCCTCCGATTGTCCCAGAAGTTCTCTCCGGAGTCTAGTTCTCGCTCCCCGCCCCGCATTAACACAGTTCTTTCCTGTCAGAAAGTATATATTGTTACAATAAAGCAAATCCTAAATGATCACTGCTTTAGAGTGCAAGACGCTGAGGGGCTCTGAAAATATTATGGCCTGCCTCTCCTGCTGAAAAGCTTGAAATAAAAATCCCTTGACACTTCAGACTTCAGGAAGGGACTCTTTTTTTGGGGGGGGGGGCAGAATCAGTGCCTGTTGATTAAACTTACTGCAGTTCGACTCGCTGTGAAATGAAGTGTATTAAGGTGATTTAGCATTGTAAAACATTTGGTTACGTACAAATCTCAGTGACTGAAATGATTTCAGGTCAGGTGCAACATAATGAATCTATTCATAAAATTTTTGCAGGAGGGCCCCTTCTTCACAAATGTGACATTATTTACAAGGAAAAACTGAGGTCACACATTTAAGTGTGTAAGTATGCATTGTTTTAGATTTATGAAACTACTTTTGCCCACACTTAAGACTGCCTGTCTCAGTTATACTCCCCGTGGAGTACATCTCTCCAGTCAGGGTGGTAAAAGGGTACGTTTTGAGTTCTAAACCATAACATAATAACAATAAATCAAGGTGAAGTAAAGTGAGGTGAAATTTTTGAAAATCGTTGCTTACTTGCTTTTAGTGTTAAAAAAATGATAGCCAAGGTGAAGTATGAGGTTTATATACTCTCAATCTGAACTGGGGGCTGGTTCCCCATCTAGGCCACAGGGCACGGTTACCAGTCTCCTGGTGCGAACTGGAGTTCTCCTGGCATTTCAAACTATAGAGGTAAGTTTTCCTGGGAAAAATGTAAGCTTCAGACAGCAGCCTTTGACAGGCATCACATCCTAGTTGAGTTCCCTCTCCTCCCCACACTCCACCCTCCCCAGCTTTACCCCACCCCCCGTATTTTCAGGAATTTCCCAACATTTCCAGGGAGACTTGTTTCTTTTAAAATAAATAGTAATAAAATAAATAGTAACAACAACAACATTTACATACCACCCTTCAGGACAACTTAATGCCCACTCAGAGTGGTTTACAAAGTGTGTCATTATTCTCCTCACAACAATCACCCTGTGAGGTGGGTGGGGCTGAGAGAGCTCTAAGAGAGCTGTGACTGACCGAAGATCACCCAGCTGGCTTCAAGCGGAGGAGTGAGGAATCAATCCTGGCTCTCTAGAGTCCTGCTGCTCTTAACCACTACACCAAATTGGCTTAAAGGAAGCTTAAGATGAAACTAGTCCAATATACAACTCCAAAATCTGAGTTTTTATCTCATTAATTGGCTGATGCACTGTTAGTCACCTTGACTCTGAGGAGATAAATTGGGATAGGAATGTTTTAAATAAATAATAACCACATTTTGGAAAGCAAATCAATTGCATCATCTGGAGCCCTGGGTGATGTACCCAAATATTTGTGGCTCGGCACACATCTGTGGAACCCTAGAACTGTTTTGTATGGCCCCTTCTACCTTGCACCAAGATTTACATTTCCCACAGCTATTTTAACCTGCTCAGAGACGGACGAAATAATTTACTTATTGTCTGACACAGACCCCTATATAACTCACATGGTTTCCCTGAACGCATTGGTGACTCAGAAAATTTGGGCCACTGCTGTGTCTGACCTGGTAGTAAACTGCTCAAACTCATTGTAGCTTAATTCGTTTTATTTATATATTTCTTATTTTATTACAGATTTTTATGTTTTGGGGTCTGCTTGGTTTTTGTTTTTAAATTTTTTTTGTATAGCCTTCGCATTTTTTAAAAAAACTTATTTCTTATGTTAACATTGAAATGGCCTTTGGCGACCAGCAATACATAAATCTGAACACCTAATAAAGAAACAAATAGCCTTTAGAAAGAAAATAGTGGCAGCATCTGCAGGCCTTTCCAGCAGATCCTACTACAGTGTATGGTTGCTATTCTCTGTATGCAGCCTGGAGTTTTCCTGGAATTACCGGAATCAATTCCTCTGGAGAAAATGGTAGTTTTGGTGGGTGATATCTCATTCTTACGGAGCTCTTTCCCTTCTCCCTTCTCCCTTCTCCATTCTTCTCAGACGCTGCCTTCAAATCTCCAGGAATGTCCTAACACAGAATTGGCAACTCCAGTTCAATGTGATGCGTTGAGCGATAGGAAACAGTCATTATTTTAAAAAATACTTTCCCTTACCAGACTTTCCCGTACTCAACCAGGTGAAAGTTGCCATTTAGTGAGCAGTTCTATAGACTAGAACTTAAGATGCTCATACACTTGTGATGCACTTTCTATTAAACTTTGTTTTGTTCAGCCTGTCCAATTCTGTCATGAGGAACCTTCAAGATGGATAGCTGTGTTTGGCCATTTCCACACACGTTGAATAATGCACTTTCTTTTTTTTAAGATGTTTTATTCTTTTTATTAACTACATTAACTAACAATACAAAGGAAAGGAAGGGGAACAAGGGAAGGAAAGAAAAAAAACCCAACAACAACATATAACAACTACACTACACAGAATGCTTTCCCTTCATACTACCATTATTAAAAAATTAAAGCTTTGTATAATATTGATGGAGTGGTTGACCTTACAAAATGCAAATTACAATTCAAATTCAAATTAAGTTTTCCTCCCCCTCCTGGGTCCCGGACGCAATTCTCTCTGAGCAACTGCAGCCGCAGTGCTCGTTCCCTCCCCCCCCACCCTTCAGACTTCGCCTTTTCTTCTTGCTTGGTGTCTTGCTGAAATTCTGGATTTTTGTCCTCAAAATCCCTTAGTTGATCTTCTGATAATATCTTGTAAGCTTGATCTTTGTAACTGAACCAGATACCTTCCGGGAATAGCCATTTGTACTTTATTCCACGTTCCCTCAGAAGAGCTGCGAGCTTTTTATACTTAAATTGTCTTTTCCGAACTAAAAATGGGACGTCTTTCAGTATCTTGACTTTGTTACCCAAAAAGTCCAGATCCGCGTTATATGAGTTGTATAGGATAGTGTCTCGGATCCTTTTAGATGAAAAATCGATGATGATCTCGCGAGGCAGCTGACGCTTCGTTGCATATTTTGAAGAAGCCCGGCGGACTTCCAAAATGGCGCTTTTAACCTCTTCTTTAGTTGCCTTCGCGGGTGTCGCCAATAGTTCCGAGACCAGACCCCATAAATCCTCATTTTCCTCCTCTTTCACGTTCTGGAGGCGCAAAATTGTCTGTGTTCGTTCCACTTGTAGCCCGATCAGCTGGTTCACCACCAGCTTTAACTCTTTATTCGTAGCCTTCATGAGTGACGCACTTTCCTGAGCAGACTTCTCTGCCCCCCCCCGCTGCTTCCTTAATGGTTTTCACTTCGCTCTCAATTAAGCCCACCCTTTGATCTGTTTCGTTCAGCTTGTCAACAAAGGGTTTTATGGCTTCGATAACCGCCCTCCGCACCAATTCCTCGAGTGACTCTCCTTTCCCCTGCAGGGCAGCCGAAATTGACTTGCTCAGAGTGGGACTCTGTTTTTTCGCTGCCATTTTAGGGGGGGGACCGCCAACCGGATTCTGAAACTCAGCGAGGGGGAAGAACTAGCCTTCTTAGCTTCAGATCCCACCGCTCCTTCACGTGCGCTTGTAATAACAGAAGGGATTCGCTTACTTACAGGCTTCCGCCTAGTTCTGCTCTTTGCCGTTTTCCATGGCCCGGCAGCACTCAAGGCGCTGCGCACGTCTGCCGGCCTCCATAGGGACAAACGGGCAATTTACCCCCCGCATTGATTTTTGGGGGGGCTCTTCCCGCAGCGTCCCGGACCCTGCCTCCCTCACTGTGAGTCCTGGGGGCTAATCTTCGCAGATCAGCCGCCCGGTCACGGTGCTTGGGCGCTTCCTCCTGGACCTGCGGAGAGGAGCGTCCGACATGGCCGAGAAAACGAAACCGAATCCGAATAATGCACTTTCAATGCACTTTAGCAATCCTTTGGAAGTGGATTTTTTGTTCCACACATGGAAAAGCAGTTCCAAATATTCACTAAAGAGTATTGAAAGTGGATTATCCAATGTGTGTGGAAGCAGCCATAGTCTGTCTGTAGCAGCAGAAAAGAGCAAGAGTTCAGTAGCACCTGTAAGACTAACAAAATTTGTGATAGGGTATGAGCTGTCACTCAAACTACGATGTATCCAATAGCCAATGGGTTTTGCCAGCATATATTTAAAGAATCCAATCCCATTTCGTATAAACTTCTTCATAGGCATCAATGTAACAACATTTAGAGCTCCCATGCAATACAATAATTTACCACCATGTTGCTCTCCTTGGCTTTCATCTTAGTGCTTCATAACTATTTTGCTTTGGATTCCATGTGAGTCATAAGTACAACCTGAAATATAAACATACAGTATCAGTAGTTAGTAAATTGCTCAAGAGAAGACCTGGATACTTACTGGTTTAGACTTGGATACTTACCAGTCTGACCCTGTTGAAGTGGACAGTTCATTGAACACCTTAAGGACACTCCACCAGTTAGATTTCTATTTATATGAACGGATTTTGGATTATATGTATTGGATTGTATTCATTGGAACTGATTGGATATTTATTGATTGTATTTTTGATATTTAATTATTTAGTGAGGATTGTTATATATGAATGTATGCACCGTTAACACTTTATGCACTGTTGCACTTTAAAAAATATATAAAAATTTAAATAATTGTGAAAAATCATATAGGATATTTGTTTGTACCTGTGGGGGAATTACAGTTTGTGGTCTGCCATTTGGATCTACTCAGAGGAGTCCCAGTTGGTGGTGACTCTATGAGCCAAGCTACAAGTGACACCTGACACAGCTTCCCTCAAGTTTTGATGGGAAATGTAGGCGTCCTGGTCTTGCAGCTTGGCTCTCCGTTTAATTGAAGTTTACAGAGCGGCCATCTATGGGAGCGAGAACATGTGGTCGGGAGGGGAGTGCAGGCATCGGGCTCTCGCCAGGTGCCCCCCTTCCCCTCCACTGGGTGTGTGTGTGTGGGGGGGGGGGGTTCTGTAAACTTCAATTCAGCTGTAAGACCAGGATGCCTACATTTCCCATCAAAACTTGAGGGAAGCTGACAAGTGTCCAACCTGTGTCAGGTCTCATTTGTAGCTTGGCTCTATATTTATTCTTCAACAAAAGAAATCTATTTTGTCTTTGTGGGAGGGAAGGTGGCAGGGTATAGCCCGATCTTGTCAGACCTTGGAAGCTAAACAGGGACAGTATGTGGAAGGATAATCACCAAGAAAGACTTTGTAGAGGAAGGCAATGACTTCTCTGCCAACATCTTCCCCACCTGCCAACATCTTCCCCACACTGTGACACTGAGAGATCTCTGTCTTTCGGTGCTACACCTCTGAAGATGCCAGTCACAGCTGCTGGTGAAACGTCGGGAACTACAATGCCAAGACCACAGCTATACAGCCCGGAAAATCCACAACAACCAATGACTTCTCTGCCTCTCACTTGCCTTGAAAACCTCTTGCTGCTATGAGTTGATTGGGACTGGATGGCACATACACACATTTTGTATTTTTCTATTTCTCTTACACATAATTCACATTACACAATATTAATGCACTATTAAAAAGCAAGATGGAGAGAGGATATTCAGCTAGAGGGACACACATGACACAGTATTTATTTAGGTTATGGTAACACTATAAATAGATATTGCCAATAGAATAGAACCTATAACAAAACCAGATGTGCTGAAGTCCTGAAGACACTGAAGGCATAGACAGAAACACGTTATTTCCTTTATTTCCTGTGGCCTGAGTTTACATGCACTTCAGTCTCCACCAGCCATTCCTTTCAAAAATACTTTCCCTTACCAGACCACCCCATTCCCATATACTGTAAATGAAAGAAGTGGTAACTTCAGTCAGTTTTTCTGCTTGGTTTGCCTGTGATCAATATGTCTGGTTCCAAGGATGTGACCGAAAGAGACGTTTGTCAGTTTTAGCAAAAAGCTTGATGCCCTATCCAAGAGGATCCGTTTGTTTGTCCCTTCTATTATGGCTAGAGGTTCTTATAGCTTGCTTACCAAACTTTCACTTACTTTTCAATGACAAAAGAAGGCTTTACAAATGGCAAATATGCAAATGAATGGCAGTTTGGTGTAGTGGTGATGACTATTTGTTGCATTTCCTGTTCCCTACTATATTTATGTATACAGCCACATCAGTTTGGTTGCATTGTTCTGTGTGGTGGGAAGGCTGATGTCAGATGCTCCCTGCTTATCTGCCATGCACGTCTATTGCACTCTGTATTATATTCTAGGCCTCTGAGAATGTGTAGAGGAATATTTGTGTAGCTGGGTAACTGTGTAGCTGTGAATCACTTATCTTGCAGGTAGCTACTTTCACTTTCTCAGCTGGCATGGGAAAGTGTCCTTGAAGTGCCAGTCAGAGCCATATCTCCCTGAAACATGGAATGAGCTCATCCTTGTCTTCCCTTTCTCTACTCCCTCCAACCTCCTAGGCCCTGAATGCCTAAATTCTAACGGTCCTTATCCCAGGGCGGGAACCTTGCCCTAAAACTAACATTGCTTTTCCCCTTTTCATCACTTCTGCCAATGCTGTAGTCTGAGTGCCCTGATACTGATGGATCTCTAATAAAAGAAACTTTAACTGGACTCTTGGAGTGTCTTCAGTGAAGTAACTGGGGATCGAACTGGCAGGGCCTGACAGCTGAGTTAAAGAAATTTCTATTGTAAATGAATTCATATCACAAATTCTGTTGCTGAATTAACCCTATAGAACCCACTTGGCAAGAGGTTAGAATCATAGAATCATAGAGTTGGAAGGGGCCATACAGACCATCTAGTCCAACCCCCTGCCCAGTGCAGGATCAGCCTAAAGCATCTCTGAGAAGTATTCACCCAGCCTCTTCTTGAAAACTGCCAGTGAGGGGGAGCTCACCACCTCCCTAGGCAGCTGATTCCACTTTTGAACTTATCTGACTGTGAAAAAGTTTTTCCTAATATCCAGCCAGTACCTTTGTGCACGTAATTTAAGCCCATTGCTTCGGGTCCTACCCTCTGCTACCAACTGGAACAGCTCTTTGCCCTCCTCCAAATGACAGCCTTTCAAATATTTAAAGAGAGCAATCATGTCCCCCCTCAACCTCCTCTTCTCCAAACTAAACATTCCCAAGGCCCTCAGCCTTTACTCGTAGGGCTCAGTCTCCAGACCCCTGATCATCCTCATCGCTCTCCTCTGCACCCTCTCGATTTTGTCCACATCCTTTTTGAAGTGAGGCCTCCAGAACTGCATACAATATTCCAGGTGTGGCCTGACCAAAGCAGTATAGAGAGGGGCTATGACCTCCTGGAATTTCGATGCTATGGCCCCTTTGATACAACCCAGGATTGAATTAGCCTTTTTTGCCACCACATCACACTGACTGCTCATATTTAGTTTACAGTCCACTCTTACCCCAAGATCCCTTTCATATATACTACTGCCCAGAAGTGTATCCCCCATCCAGTATTTGTGCTTCTCATTTTTGTGGCCCAGATGTAATACTGTGCACTTGTCTTTGTTGAATTGCATCCTATTCACAGCTGCCCACTTCTCCAGAGTATTCAGGTCTTGTTGAATTTTAATTCTATCTTCTTGCGTGTTTGCTACTCCTCCCAATTTAGTATCATCAGCAAATTTAATGAGCAGCCCTTCCACTCCTTCATCCAGATCATTGATAAAAATATTGAAAAGTGCTGGGCCCAAAACCGAGCCCTGCGGCACCCCACTGGACACCTCCCTCCAATCTGATGAAACGCCATTGACCACCACTCTTTGAGTGAGGTCCTCCAACCAGTTCCCTATCCACCGAACTGTCCTATAGTCCACTCCACAGTCTTCCAGTTTGCCTATCAGAATGTCATGGGGGACCTTATCAAAAGCTTTACTGAAATCCAGATAAATCACGTCAACAGAGTTCCCCCGATCCAGCAAGCTGGTCACTCAATCAAAGAAGAAAACCAGGTTGGTCTGGCAAGATCCATTAGGAACAAAACCATGCTGACTTCCCCGGATCACTGAGCGGTCCTTCAGCTGCTTACAGATTGATCCCTTTAAAACCTGCTCTAATATCTTCCCAGCGACAGAAGTCAGACTGACCAGCCTGTAGTTTCCCGGGTCATCCTTCTTCCCTTTCTTAAAGATTGGGATAACATTTGCTCTTCTCCAATCTTGTGGCACATCCCCAGTCCTCCAGGAGGCCTTGAAGATGATGGACAGGGGTTCTGCAAGTTCTCTGGAAAGTTCTTTCAGCACTCTTGGGTGCACCCCATCCGGCCCATGGGATTTGTATTCATCCAGTGCAGCCAGATGCCTCTCCACAACCTCTCTGTCAATGTCAATTAGCCACTCAGGTGTCCTGCCACATTTTCTACTATCTCTAGATGTGCCTGAGTTCTTCAGGGAGAAGGTTATACATACACTTCATATACATGCACTCCACCTGTTTATTTGAATAGAAGATGCATCTACATTCCCTATATACCCAGCCAGCCCTTCCTTTCCTGTCCATTGACCCAATCATGGAATTATTGTGCCTGGTTAAATGGGACATGTGGACAAGGTTACCATTAAAAACAGTGATTTGGGGTGCTGTAGTGTCCATGAAGGGAGGGTAGGTAGCATGGTATATCCCAGTCTCGTCAGATCTCAAAAGGTACGCTGGGTAGGTATTGGATGACTGACCACCAAGGAAGACTCTGCAGAGGAAGGCAATAGCAAACCACCTCTGCTTCCCACTTACCTCAAAAGCCCCTTGCTGGGGTTGTCATAAGTCAGTTGTCACTTGTTGGTCTGTACATATGTATGTACGTACATGCCAGCAAGTTGCAACCAACATACATGCATGTAGTTTCTTAGGAGGCAAATGGAAATTTGTGGACAGATTCTACTTCCTTCTTGACCCTATCTGACTTGGAAATAGCTCTGTAACTTGATGCCCTGCTGGAATAGAAATTGACACCATGCTTCACCTGTGACCTTTGCTGTCATCAGTGGCATCTCATAGTTGGCCTGCAGCCTAGGTCACTTCAACCCATGCTAAGACTGAGAGGTGATATGATAACCATCTTCAAGTACTTGAAGGGCTTTCATATAGAGGATGGCGTGGAGTTGTTTTCCACTGCCCTAGAAGGTTGGACCAAAACCAATGGCTTGAAAGTAAACCAAAAGAGTTTTCGGCTAAACATTAGGAAGAATTTCCTGACAGTTAGAGCAGTCCCTCAGTGGAACAGGGTCCTTGGGAGGTGGTGGCCTTTCCTTCTTGGGAGGTTTTTAAACAGAGGCTAGAATGCCATCTGACAGCAATGCTTATTCTGTGAACCTAGGCAGATCTTGAGAGGGAGGGCAGAATGGGTTACATCAGTGCTTAGTTCTCATGGCCCTGTCTTATATGTCCAGGGTAATGCCAGTTGCCACCTTGGGTTCAGGTAGGAATTTTCCCCAGGTCAGTTTGGCCAGGGATCCTGATGGTGTTTTGCCATTTTCCGGGCATGGAGCAGGGGTCCCTGGGGGTGTGGGGAGGGGAGATAGTTGTGAATTTCCTGCATTGTGCGAGGGGTTGGACTAGATGACCCTAGAGATCCTTTACAACCCTAAGATTCTATGATTCTATGAAGATGAGGGCCAAGCTACAAGTGACGAATGACACTTGAACGGCAAGTGGATTGAGTGGAGAGCAAGTGGAGGGCAAGTGAACAGGGAGGAATAAACTTGCCGTTCAAGTGTCATTCATCACTTGTAGTCTGGCCCTGAGTGTTATACTAAAGGTGCTACTTTAAGGTGCTATTGGACTCAAACCCAGCATATAGACAGCATGGACCTATGGAGAGCGCTTACATTGGTGATGCTCTAAAAAGCCTTCTGTTGCATTGTGGGAGATACAGTTCCTTAGGAGGAAGTGCTGCGGCTACCACACTGAGAGATGGCTTTGAGGCAGGTTTTGGATACAGAGTATAGGAAAGCGCATAGTGATAGAACTACTAGGATTCATGAATGAATGAATTTTTATTGTAACAGTCATTAGACTAGCGATACAGATAAAATCAGGACATAAAGCAAGATAAAATACATTGTTTAAAATTCATTCCCAGAGAAAGTGATTTCCGACAGGGGAAGACATAATCCTGTACAGTCTACTTTTGTTGTTGTTTAGGGTGCCTCCTGGATTACTGAACTTTAACTGTACAGGAGGTTCGATCCAAAGCACCAATAGTAGAGGGAAGCAGGAAGAATGGGAATGACTCCAGCACCTACTGCGTTCCTCTCATTCCCCTCCCCTGCCCCCAGTTCTGCTCCTTGGAGGTCAAGGGACCCTCAAAATAGCATGTTGGCCAAGTCTTTGTTGGAAGGGGAAATCAACAAAAATTGCCCTTCCCTTCTGTACCAACAGGAGTGTATGTAACTGCTATTCCTCCAGCCAAATGGCACTTTTGGATTCAACCCAGAAAATTTGAGCCTAGTTTCATTATTGGGCTTCAAAGAAAACTACTTTGATGGTTTTGGTGATAGTCCTCAGAAACTACAATATGAAGTAGACCTAGGTGCAAGAAACAGTAGTAGTAGTCAGCACTGAGCAGGAAGACATTCTAGTAGGAAAAAAGATACAACTGGCAGATTAGAATTGGTCATTCTGGGCAGAAGGACAAATGTTTTGATCCTACAAATCAATAGAGGAATGGAGTGAATCAGTAAAAACTAGGTATACCAACACGAAACGACATCCCAGGGCCAGATTCGTAGTTGGTGGAAATCAACATCTGCTTCTTAACAGTTTTACTGTTAAGCAAATCCAGTTAGAGCGAAACTACAAGTGACAAAAGGCACAGGTTGGACACTTGTCAGCTTACCTCAAATTTTGATGGGAAATGTAGGCATCCTGGGCCGATTCCAGATGACTAACCTTAAGGCGCTTCATGCCGCCCTCTTCCGGATCGTGACGGGGAAAATGTGAAATATCGCGTTTCCTCGCGCGAGTTTTGCATGATGACGCGCAAAACTCGTGCGAGGAAACGCGATATTTTGCATTTTCCCCGTCGCGATCCGGAAGAGGGCGGCATGAAGCGCCTTAAGGTTAGTCATCTGGAATTGGCCCTGGTCTTACAGCTTGGCTCTCCGACTGCTGTCCAACGGACTTTTCAACTGTCACTTGTCCAACATTCCGCCAAGCTGCCTACATTTCCCATCAAAACTTGAGGGAAGCTGACAAGTGTCCAACCTGTGCCTTTTGTCACTTGTAGTTCTGCTCTCAGAATTCAACTGCTCGATTCGGTTTCGTTTTCTCAGCCATGCCGGACGCTCCTCTCGGCTGGTCCGGGAGGAAACGACCGGGCACCCTGACCGGGCGGCTGATCCGCAAGGATTAGCCCCCAGGACTCCCAGGGAGGGAGCCAGGGTCCGGGACGCGGCGGGAAGAACTCCCCGAAATCAATGCGGGGAGGGAATTGCCCGTTTGTCCCTATGGAGGCCGGCAGATGTGCGCGGCGCCTCGAGTGCCGCCGGGCAACGAGAAACGGCAAGTAAAAGAAACAGGCGGAAGCCTGTAAACAAGCGAATCCCTTCTGTTCTACAAGCGTTTGTGAAGGAGAGGTTGATCTGAAGAAGACTCGCTCTTCCCCTTCGTGGAGTTCCAGAATTTTGTTGGCGCCCCCCCCCCCCAAATGGCAGCAAAGAAGCAAAGTCCCGCTCTCGGTAAGTCAATCTCGGCCACCTTGCAGAAAGGGGAGTCGCTCGAAGAATTGGTGCGCAGGGCGGTGGTGGAAGCCATAAAACCCTTTGTTGACAAGCTGAACGAAACTGATCAAAGGGTGGGCTTAATTGAAAGCGAGGTGAAAACCATTAAGGCAGCAGCGGGGGGGGCAGAAAAGTCTGCTCTGGAAAGTGCGTCACTTGTGAAGGCTACAAAAAAGGAGCTGAAGTTGGTGGAGAACCAACTGATCGGGCTACAGGTGGAACGAACGCAGACAATTTTGCGTCTCCAAAACGTGAAAGAGGAGGAAAATGAGGATCTGTGGGATTTGGTCTCGGAACTACTGGCGACACCCGCGAGGACGACTAAAGAAGAGGTTAAAAGCGCCATTTTGGAGGTCCGTCGGGCTTCTTCAAAATATGCAACAAAGCGACAGTTGCCTCGTGAGATCATTATTGACTTTTCAACTAAAAAGATTCGGGACACCATCCTATATAACTCATACAATGCGGATTTGGACTTTATGGGTTTGAAAGTCAAGATTTTGAAGGACGTTCCATTTCTAGTCCGGAAACGGCGTTTTAAATATAAAAAGTTTGCAGCTCTTCTGAGGGACCATGGAATAAAGTACAAATGGTTATTCCCGGAAGGAATATGGTTCAGATATAAAGATCAGGCCTATAAGATATTATCAGAAGATCAACTAAAGGATTTTGAGAATAAAAACCCAGAACTCTGCTGCACCAAGAACGAAGAAAAGGAGGAGCCGGAGGGGGGGGGGGAGGAGGAGAGCATCGCAACAGCAGTTGCACAGAGAGAATTGCGTCCGGGACCCAGAAGGGGGAGGAAAGTTTAATCAGAATTTGAAATGTTTATTCTCTGTATGATTAACCACTCCATCATTATTCTATGGAGCTATTTTTGTATTATGACAGTATGAAGGGAAACATTGAAGTGTAGTGTTTAGTGTTTGTAGTTCATTCCCCCCCCTTTTTCTTTTTCCACTCCCCTTTGTCCCTTCCCTCTTCCCTTTCCTTGTGATAGTCTGGTGTAGTGTTTTGTAGTTATGAAAAATAAAAAAATTTATAAATAAAAAAAAAAAAGAATTCAACTGCTCTAAATGAGGATACAGTTTCTTTCCTTTTTTTGCAGCTAGTTGACTATATGCAGGGCAGCTGAAAAAAACCTTGCTGTGGATATGTTGATAAGCACCCTTGTGGCCTTTTAAATACCAGATATACTAGCAGTTAGTGTTAATTCCCTTTTCGTTTCAACCAAGATAGATTCCAGCTTGGCAGATTTTGATAAAAAAAATCACTTTGCTGGCAGTTGGTGTTTGGCATGACAACACAGCTGATCTCAGGAACTTTGGAGGTTTATTTACATTCCGTAAATGTTTCGGCTTGGTGGTATCTCGGGCTTTTGAAAGGCTAGGAACCCATTAATGTCTCCCCTCACCAAAGCCATCGAGCAAGCAAACCAACACATATCAAAGTATAGTGCCAACCCTGTTTGAGTCTTCATGGGTGTGAAGTTCCTTAAATGGGTAACTTTAATAGGAAGGTAGGCCAGGGGGGGGAAAGTAAAATCTTTGGCAGTAAATCTCTGTACTGCATAAAAGCACACAGGACAGAACTAAGAAGCAAAGGGGAACATTTTGTGAGCTTTCTCACTGGAACTTCCTTCTCACCCTTAGATGAATGGTGTGGGGTTGTGGGGGGTGGGGAGTGTGAGAATTGATTGCTCTCCAGACAAAATGTAAACTCCGGTCCTGCAGCAAGCTCTCATGCAATAACTCTTTCAAGGTGATCCTCCACATTGATAATTTTGGCTAATTCCAGTACAAACTGTTCCGTACCTTCTTAGACTTTGAGTAGACTGGTAAAGTTCTAGTAGGCTATTAAAATTAATTTGCTGATTCCTTGCTGCTTAAAGTTTCGGCAGACCAAGTTTTAGTAGGTATAAAGTTTCAGTAACGCTTCCCAAACCAGTAGTTATAGAGTTGGGCAATATAGGCAAGCTTTCAGCATCCAGGTTTCTTCTTCTGTTTTGTAGTCCAAATAAATGTTTGTTAATACTTGTTTACGTTGCTACACTTGCAGCTACACTTTCATGCAGTACAGTTCCAGAATCATTACTAGAGGAAACGGTGATCGTATATTAATTCTTGCCTACGTTGTATAACAGAATATTAATTCTTGCCTATGTTGTATAACAGAAGTGATGTCGCCCCAGTGAGGGATGCCGGTTAGGAAGGCCCCAGCCCTCAAACTCTCCCTTCACTTGCCAGTCTTGGTTTGGCAGCCCTAAGTGCGTCTAGCAGTAGCAGTCGCAAATTTCAAGTGTGAATGGAATCTAAAATGCCCCCTTGCTTTGGAATGTGTCACTTACTGACGTTAATCTGAGAAGTGGAAGATTTGATTTTTTTAAAAAGTGAACAAATAGGAAGGCCAATACAGCCTTTCCAATTAATTTACCAATGTGGGACTTGCGAAAACATTTAGGTGTGAAAAGAACCATAGTAACATGATTTTATGATTTAATTAATCAAAGTTTAAGCACTTCAAATAAAAAAGTTAGCCCTTGCAAGAGGAAAGCCGTAAAATATAGTAATTATGTGGATAGACTGATATAAAATGTTTCTGACTGTTGGCCTCCCCTTCTTTTCAGAACGTTGTTAAACCCAGATCATGAGACGTTGTTGCTATAGATAGATTTTACAGGATGGCGGGGGAGAGAATCAGATCAAGGTATTTGCCAAGCGAGCACAAATGGTGATGTCAGCTCAGTAATCACAGATATATAGCTCTGTGTTGGACTTGGTGCAGGTGTCCTACGCTCAGACATGAAAGAGTTAAATTGTTATTCTGTTTGTTTAGTCAGATAGCTAGTTAGCATAGGACCACTTAGGCTTCGAGAGAAGTTCCCACCAGAGAAAGTGGGTGTCTTTAGTCTTAATGAGGGAATCCAGGAATGTCTATTGGATGAGCCAGTTTATTGGGGAGCAATTAGCTAGCAACATATACTAAGGGTTTATTGCCCTTTGTTCAGCGGTCTGCTGCTACTACACTTCTACTACCTCACTAGACCATGCAGTCTAAGTTTTTCTCTCTCTAGTACCTCGCTGAGACTATCAAGATGTAGTCAGAAACTGTTTGTTGTTTTTCCTACCAAATGTACCCTTTTTACCCTATTATGTAGTAAAGTATTTTTATAGAGCTGGAATCACAGAAGTCTGTCTACTTATTTCCATTGCGCTATTTCGGCCCCCACCCAGCCGACAGCCAAGGTCTTGAGGCCGGGGGCCACATTTGCCACCGCAGAGGATAAGCGGCAGTGTTTCCCCGGCCTCTCAGGGTCACATGGGAAGGGGGGTGGGGCTAAGTGCCTTAACAGGACAGCCCTGCCTCTGCATCAGCACTTGTTGCCTCGTGCTCGGCCCACCCGCCCGCCCAGTAGCAGTGCAGGTTTTTGACTGGTTGCCTTTTGGGGGGCCAGGTAGGAATTTTTTCTTTCTTTCCCTGATTGGCCTTGGGGAAGGAAGTTTTTTGCCTACCTTGTACTGCTTGCTGGAGCTGTGGCTATTGGACTACGGTGGTGCTGTATAGGCCATCAATGGCAGGATTTAGTTGGGGGGATGTTAGCGGGACGGTGAGTACCCTTGGCACATCCCCATTGGTGGGGATATTAGGGGCCTGTCAGGATCGGCTGGCATGCTTGGCAGTGGCCAGTTGAGAGGGCAGGCTGCCTGGTGGGATCTCCTGGACAAGTCCTTCCCTCATGCTCCGTTGCAGAGGTGCTTGGAGCTTTAAGGGGGAAACCATCTGCCAGGCCGGCCGGATCTCAGCCATGCATGTGGATGGCTCGCATCCGGGGCAGCGGGTCTCACCCAGACAGGTCAAGGTGGGGTCCAGGGGAGTGACCCCAGGGCTTGACCTGTACCGCTGGTTAGGCCCTTGCCAGGGTTTTTTAGTTGTTGTAGTTCATGTTGTTGCCTAAATAAAAGTGGCCCTTTATTACCCAAGCCTTGCGTCTGCCTCTTATTCCGACTGGGGGGGGGGGCAAAATAAAACTCTGCAACTCTGCAAACTACTACTACTACTACTACTACTACTACTACTACTACTACTACTTATTATTATTATTATTATTATTATTATTATATCTAATTGCTGTGCAACTCCCAACACTCTGCCTCTCATAGAAGGTGTGAATCAAAACGTGCCTCATTGAAATTAAATTCATTGATACTCCCCTCTAACAAACAGTGACCCTTTTCAGCTATCCAGTTTTGACACACCAACCACACATAATAGCAATGTGCTCTACCTACTTCCAATGTGTGCAGACACCAATTTTTGTGAACAGGGAAGCAAGCATATTTTAACAGGTGTGAATGGCTTTGGTATGCATGAATGAATATCCTCAAAAACCCTGTTCACCTTTGGAAAATACACGTTACCCTATTCAGGCAAAATGGAGACTACACATATGAATGGATTGTGGGTAATATGGACTCCCATTATCTGTGCAGTGTGCACCAAAACCAAATGTTTGAAAAGGAGTTTGTATAAATCTTGAAGAGCATTTTTCCCACAGGAAAGAGCCACAGAGAAGAAGCAACAATGACCACCTCCTTCCAACTGAACAAATTTTACAAGATAGATTCTGCTCCGTTTGCTCAACCTGATATATTTTGCATCAAACCACGTGCCAGAATTTAACAGTGGGGAGGGCGGAGGAACCTTGCCTCTTTCTAGTTGTGCTCTTTTCAAGAATCATTCCACCTATTTAATCAGATCGGAGAATGAAGTTAGGCATAAGTTGGGGAAAGGTCATTTGCCTGTGCTCAAGGAATGTTAACTACCGTGGAGAGCAGGCATCCCCAGAGGGAAAAAATTAATCAGCAAAACAGTAAATATCTCTAACAGAACTTTTAAACACACAGGACAGTTTGCAGAGAAATAAGGATACCAGAAAGAATTCTGCAAATAGGAATGTTTACAATTTTTTTTTTTTAAAAAAAGAAATGATAGCAACTTGCCAGCTTGACTTAAAATTTATTCGAGTCAAGGGACATGATCCAAAGCTCTGTATCATGCCTCGTTGTGTCTTTCATCACTAATTAATCCTGCTGGCTACTGCTATTGGAGCACATTTTCACTTAACAGGAACTTTCAGTCCTTCATGCAATATATATTAAGAAGCTCCTATAGATGCTATGTTCAGAACCGATTCAATTCCAGGATAGGTGATTTGCATCTAATGCCCTCACCACAATGCATTCCGCAATGTATTCCACAATGCATTCCATTTTGAAATGTCTCATCATCTGGAATGAAAAGCACCCCTCCCTCTTCTGTCCAGAAATGTGCCTTGAACTGAAATCTTCTCTTCTGCCTCCAAACCTCCCAGGAATGGCAAAATGTATCTACTGAATAGTGTTTCTGTGCAACTCACTTGTTTCTACACGGTATGCACAGAAATAAAGTACAGTTAAGAGGATCCACTACATCTTTCTGGACATATATCTCCAACACGTTTCTGAAAGTAATTTTTTGAATTGGGGCAGCAGGGAAACTCTTGTTTGCTGTTGTTCTTTGGAATGCCTGTTGGGATTAAAAGACACTGGGGCACTGTCATGTTTATAAGAAACAGAACTTGGTCTAGGGCAAAGTTTTGTTAACTCAGGAACAAAAGGGATTATTTTTGAGCTAGTGGCGTATATATGTGTGTATGTGCATGCACACATATGCTTTCATAATACATAATACATAATGTAGGTTAACCAACAATAACACAGGAGGTGCATGAATCCAGCTTCTTTCCAGATGTGCATGACAATCCTTCTTGCATGGAGAATCTTGGTTAGAAGATAACTCCAGCGTATCTATGATGTACAAATAGATTAGCAGAAGTGACCCCCCCCTCCCCAATTGGGATTCTGAACCAGAGTTTAATCCAGGTTTAGATCCAGAGGAGTTAGCCGTGTTAGTCTGTAGTAGCAAAATCAAAAAGAGTCCAGTAGCACCTTTAAGACTAACCAATTTTATTGTAGCATTTGTATGCTACAATAAAATTGGTTAGTCTTAAAGGTGCTGCTGGACTCTTTTTGATTTTAATCCAGGTTTAGAATCCCTATTTGTGTGCATGGAAACTGAGGGCCAAGCTACACGTGACGAATGACACTTGAACGGCAAGTGTATTTCTCCCTGTTCACTTGCCCTCCACTCAATCCACTTGCCGTTCAAGTGTCATTCGTCACTTGTAGCTTGGCCCTAATTCTTGCTAACCAGCATGTCTGCATTTGTACATAACTTCTCTCCAGGCTTCTCCATGAAAGAAGCCAGTGGGGAAGAAGGGAGAGGGAAAGGAGTGCAAATCCCATATTTTTACAGATACATATTTTTAGTCTTTTTATTTTGAGAGGTGGGGCTTGTAATCAACAGCAATCAATAGCAACTCACTCAGCCCCCAACAGCCCCCCCCCAAACAGCCCCAAACAGAACTTAAACAGAACCACTCTCTAGCAAGCTACAAGAACCCACTCAGGGCCAAGCTACACATGACGAATGACACTTGAACGGCAAGTGGATTGAGTGGAGGGCAAGTGAACAGGGAGAAATACGCTTGCCATTCAAGTGTCATTCGTCATGTGTAGCTTGGTCCTCACTCTCAGCTTCTCACACAGCAGCTAGGAAGGCAAGGAAGGAAACCAACCAACCAACCAACCCTTACCTTCTAGCAACAGCTCACCACATGCTCTCCACTCCTTGCCTCAGCTCAGCCCAGCTCTCCAGTCAATTTTGTTTTAATGAAGACTTCCTGAATTGCGTGTTGGCGTGTGCATAAGTCCTGTGATGTATGTTGCTATTCTTTTTTTTTTTCTCTTTCAGATGATAGTGCCGAAGAAGGATGCTTAGATGAAGCCCGTAGTTTGACAGGTAAGTATTTCAATGAGTCAAAAAATTAATAGTTCCTTTTCTTTCTGTACTTGTGGATGGAGCTGCGAAGATGAGGGAAGGACCTGACGGATCCCCTCTGCCCAATAAGTGGCCAGCTATATAACTGAACTTGTTTCATGACAAACACTTCATCAGGGGCCAAATGAATTGGTCCACCAAAGTAATTACAAATTCACAATCACTGTCGAGCAAAACTCAAATGCATTCTCTTTGTGCACTGCAAGGAAACAGCCACACACAGTGGTGGGGGCTTGCCTCGAGGTAGTGGGGGTGGTCCAGGTGGCTCCTCTGCCATGGCCCCAGGTAGGCCTTTGCCCACGTGGGAGGCAGCACAGCTCTACTACCCTCATGGGTGACGGGGATGGGGGAAGGATTTCTCTGCCAGTGCGGCAGCACCTGAATCAGGCCTTGCATGGCTGTGGGTGGTAGGGTGCATTCTTTCTAGGCCATTGTGAGGTCGATTTCCTGGTGTGGTACCCTGCTGTTGTGGGGTAGGGTTCTCCCCTTTTTTTTCTGGGACTGCTCAGGGGGTGAAGGGGCCTCTGGGGGTGCCTCATTTTGGTGAGTACCTTGTCCCCCCCCATCTTCACTGCCAGCATTTTGGGCTATCTGACCCTACCTGGGAGGCCTGCCTTGTGTGTCTAGGTGCAGGCCTACTTGGCAGGAAGAGTAGGCCATCTTTGGCCTAGCTATTTAAACTTGGCCCTTTGGAGCTGGTGGGGTTTCCCTGGGGCTGGGCACAAGTTACTTCATGGTTCAGTGTAGCAGGGTTCCGCCCATTAGTTCTCCCAGGGCACTCATAATGCCTCCTAAATAAAGGTACTGGCCCTTCCAAGGGCAAGCAGTCTGCAAAGCGGCCTGCCCTTAGGCAGCCTGTAGTAGGGCTATCATCCTCTGATGATAGTAGGGCTATCATCCATGTCACCATTAGACATGGGCACAAATGGAAAAAAACCTGAACAAGCTGTTTGTTGTTCGTTGCCATCCATGAACAACGAACAACGAATAGTAATGAACATGACCCTGTTCATAAACATGTTAGTTGTTCGTTGTTTGTGGCCCCTTAATGATTCCTTTAAATTATCAGCTGGCAGGTGGCAGGGGGAATTCCTCCTTGCCACCTGCCAGCTGATAGTTTAAAGGGCCCTTTCCTGCCATGTGCAAGGGGCAAGGCCCTTCAAACACCCCACAAACCGATCTTCCCAATGTCCAATAAACACCAAATTTGCAGGGGACATAGTCCTCACTGTCCTCTGAAGACCCCCCCAAGTTTCAGAGAGATTGCACCCTGGAAAAGGCATGATCCATGTGTCCCCCCCTTTGCCGTCACTTTCTCTTCACAGCGGCAAAAACGGGACTCTCTGCTGGAAGCTACCTTGAGGGGTTACAAACTGATCTTCCCAATGTCCAATACCCACCAAATTTGCAGGGGACATAGTCCTTCCTGTCCTCCAAAGACCCCCCAAGTTCAGAGACATTGCACCCCAGGAAAGGCATGATCCATGTGTCCCCCCCGTTGCTGTCATTTTCTGTTCACAGTGGCAAAAACGGAACTGCCTGTTGGAAGGCAGCTACTTTGAGGGGCTACAAACTGACCTTCCCAATGTCCAATACCCACCACATTTGCAGGGGACATAGTCCTCACTGTCATCCAAAGATCCCCCAAGTTTCAGAGAGATTGCAACCCGGGAAAGGCATGATGCATGGTTCTCCCCCTTTGCTGTTATTTTCTCTTCACATTGTCAAAAATGGGACTCTCTGCTGGAAGTACTTGGAAGGGTTAAAGCCAGAAGGAAAGCCAGAAGGAATTCAGACAGAGTTCAGTCCCTGTCATTGCCAGGGGAATTGATTGAAAGGCCCCAGACTGTCTGGCTTGAGGAACAGCTGATGAAGGCAACCAACGAGGCTTGCAATGACCACTTGTTCATTTAGAATGGAGCCTCATAAACGGCTTGTTTGCGAACAGACGAATGGGCTGTTCATGGTTTTTTTCCGTTCATAATGCTGTTCGTGCCCATGTCTAGCCGTGAGTAGCCCAAGGTCACCCAGCTGGTTTTAAATGCAGGAGTGGGGAATCAAGCCCGGTTCTCCAGATTAGAGTCCCTCACTCTTAACCACTACACCAAGCTGGTTCTCCACAGCTTCTCCATAGTTTGCTGCAGTACCTGAAGTTTGGTATGTTCCAATGATTCCCTGTTGGGGGTGTGCAAGAACCTTGACAGTTGTTTTGTTTTGGGCCCAAGGTGCTATGCTGTGGGTGCAAATGAAATCCAAGGCTTCCCTGCAAGAAGCTTGGAGGTTGTTCCCCTGCCTGTGGCTACAGGAAGGTGGAATTTGTTGTTTGGGGCCCAAGGCTTCCCCGCTGGGTATGTGCTAGAAGCTTGGACCCCAGCTTGCTATTTTAGTCCAAGGCCCCCCAGTTCACCTGGGCCGATTCCAGACGGCCCTCCCCATTCCGAAACGTCGTGCGTCGTCGCGCGGAAAACGCAAAATATCGCATTTTCTTGCACGAGTTTTGCGTGACATCGTGCAAAACTCGTGCGAGAAAACGCGATATTTCGCGTTTTCCGCGCGACGACGCACGACGACGCACGACGACGCACGACGACGCGTGACGTTTTGGAATGGGGAGGGCCGTCTGGAATCGGCCCTGGAGAAAATGGCTGCTTTGGAGGGTGGACTGTATGACATTATACCATTCTGAGGCCCCTCCGCTCCACACACCCTGCCTATTCCAGACTCCACCCCCCAAATCTACTGGAATTTCCCAGCTTGGATCTGGCAACCCTACTGAGGGGGCAACATGGGCTATAAACATTTAAATAAGTAAATATTCAGTTCCCAGGAAATACTTAATAGCCATCCATGAGACTTGCAAAACCAAATTCTGCAGAGCATATGAAATAACAATTGTTGTAATAGTTAGATATTCTATCTTTGGGAGGAAAAAAACCTTACATCCAAGAAATAAAAGTGATAATCTAGAAATGACTTTGGAGAACTGATGTCTATCAATTAGATTTAAGTGAATTGTGGGAGCGCTCGTGTGTCTCTATACTGGGGAAATAAAAAGGAAAAAAACTGGGAGAGAAGAAAGAAGAACCCAAATGTCTTTGTCTCTACCTATCCCCTTTTCCACTACAGATTTGGGTTCCAAGGGGTCTTCTCTGCTGTAAGAAACTGGCCAGAACCTGGGAAATAAAAACACGACCCAACTGTTTCTAGATGAAGTTTACACGGTGATTGAATTGTGCTAGCTACCTCCAATGTTAGGACTTTCGCATTTAAAGAGACTGAAGCAAACTAGTATTTTTCCCCCTACAATGTATATTCTGTCATAGGAAAGAGGGCACAGGGTTCAAATGGAGGTATACGTTCCATTTCAAGTTCAAATTCAACACGAATTCAGAAATTATTAAAGTCAGATCATCAGTTAAAGGTTAGGTTCACTGTGCTGAGGTATATAGATTTTTTCCAGCATCTAGAGATACCAACCTGCAAGTGGTGCCTGGGGATCTCCCAGTATTACAATGGATTTAAGGTGCTACTGGACCCAAATCTTGCTCTTCTATTACAGACCAACAAAACTACCTATCTGAAACTGATCTCCAGACTACAGAATCAGTTCCCCTGGGGAAACACCTGCTTCCAAGGGTAGTCTCAGTGGCATCACCCCCCCTCCCGAAACTCCACCCTTCCTAGGAGCCTCCCCAGATCTTCAGGAATTCCCCACGTTACTAAACCTATCAGGTCCTCATTATTAGGATGTGTTCTTCAGCAGTCTGGACGGCGATGTGCCCATTAGCCAAGGGCCGGCCTGCATCAACGCAATTCACTCTGCCTCTTGCAGCAACCTTCCCATTCACCCTTTACCCACTGGAGAGCTTTTTGGGGGTGGCTTTTTAATAATTGAAAATTTCTAGATCAATGATATATCAGAGATATGCTTTATTAAAGGGATAGGTATTGTAGACCATATTACTGTATACTACTGTGTGCTGTCTGTTGCTGCAAGCGTGCTCCTACTAGTTAGTTTAATATGTCATGTTAAATTGCTCATGTTTTGTTTCAGCATTGGATTTCTGTTGGTTTTCAAATTTCTGCAATCTATACTCTGTTGTATCATTTACTAAATGGCTGCTTCCACACATGTTGGATAATCCACTTTCAATACTCTTTAGTGAACATTTGAAACTGATTTTCCATGTGTGGAACAAAAAATCCACTTCAAAAGGATTGCGAAAGTGTATTGAAAGTGCATTATTCAACGTGTGTGGAAATGGCCAGTGTCCCAACCATTGATCATACAGACTTGCACTCACTGAGTCTCTGTGTTGGCGCATGCTGCTTATTTTAACTTTTATTCTAAATACTTCTCTTACTAAAGGGGAGCAAAACAGAAACACCTGTTGCTTGTGCCTGAACAGGGATCTGATGGAACAAAAGTACTATGCACTGGAAGCTGTGGTAAAATGGCTGAAGGGGAAAGTAGTTTTAAGCGAATCCATTTGTGCAAGTTCTTACCACACAATCATTGCCTGGCTGGGATTTTGGGTGAAAATCATCTTGTGTGACTGGTCCTTCCTAAAATTTCCCCCTGCGTGTCATAATAGTCCTTTTTCAGAATATACTGTTTGTCCTTTTAACTTGTTGAAGTTACCTTTATCTTCACTTTTGTAAAGGAATGCTACATTTTAATCCTAAATGAGGGACAGCCCCTTGAAATAAGAGGCAGGTAGCAACCCTAGCCTACCAATGTTACAATATCATCTGAATCTGAGGAGAGGTGAATCCCACATCTGTGGGACAAACGAAACACTACAAGTCTGCCATGTGACTTGACACCATTTTGGAACAGAGTCCTGATTTGGCTTGGGGCCATTTCAGTTTGGGTAAAGAGGAGCCCCTCCTCCACTGTGTTTCAAAATGGCAGCAGGTCCCCATTGTGGTCTCAGAGATTCCATGACATCTAGTTGGTCCTTCAGTTGTAGCATCTAAAAGGCATCTCAGCCATCATCAGGTAGGTGCCCCTTAGGGTTGCCACACACACACACCCTTCCTGAAAAGTAGAGAGGGGGTGGTGATTATATTCGCTTGTTGAGCAGAGGGAGGCTGGAGCATGCGGCATGAAGGCCTGATGATGTCACTTCTGGTTTAAACTGGAAGCAACGGCATCTCAGCAGATCCAAACATAGTGTTTCTGCTATTATGTGCTGATTTTTAGAAAATTGGCCTCTGTTTATGTTTCTATCCCCTGTTGGCCAGGTGAATGGCTGTGAGGATGGAGGGTAGGGGTAGGGGACCTGGCAGGGGACCTGGAAGCCCATATATATAACCAGGAAGCAGCATAGCTCAGCATGACATGGGTGACCTGAATTCAAATTCCCAATCAGCCTAACTTCTCTTATCTTTATGAAGGCAAAATATGTCCACATTGCATTTCCCATTCACAACCACTGCTGTGCTTGTAGGGTGGTGTGGTAGTAGAGAGTGCCCTCAAGTCATAGCCGACTTATGGCGACCTCTGGCGTGGTTTTCATGGCAACAGAGGTGGTTTGCCAGTGCCTGCCTCTACAACCCTGGTCTTCATTGGAGGTTTCTCATCCAATTACTAACCAAAGCCAGTCCTGCTTAGCTTCTGAGATCTGATGAGATCACCTGGGCTATCCAAGTTAGGACATGCTAGCAAATCCCATTTTCCCCATCAGTTCGGTTTTACTGCTTGCGTACTGGGGAAGTGCAATTCCCACGCAGTGCTTTTGCAAGCATCGGTGCGATCCCGAGTAATAGCCGCCCTTCCCCGCATGAGGAGACACATTTGTCTCGGAAGGCCCTGAGAGAAAGCAGCAGAGACAACAAGAGCGGGCCGTGTGATTTTGGTATTAAAAATGTTTCCTCTTATCTTCTAGAGCAGGGGACTTAAAGTAGGGCATGTGCATACACTGCTCTTTCCATCCAGTGCTCATCATATTGACAGGAATTGCTTCAACTGAACGATTTCATCAATAGACTCAGGCCTATTTGTATGTGGAGTCCTCAGGGCTTATTCCATTACTGTTTTTAAAAACATCTTCCAGGTGCACTCAAATTCCAGACTGTTGTTTCCTTCCCCCCTTTCACTCCCCCCACCCAACTAAGACTACCTTTCCCCTTTTCTTTTTTCTCCTCCACAGTTGTTTTTTTCAGAAAAGAGCGGGGGAGGATGAAATAGTGAGGCTAAACCCTCACTATTACCTTGTGAGAGGAACGGCAGTTTGGGTTCTATCTGCCCTTCCTGTAGAAAGGGTATGAAGAGATGCAGCAGGGAGGGTGGCTTCCGAGCCACGTTTGTAGCACCACATTGACTGGTGTAGAATTGCGCCTTATTGATTGTGGTGTAAGGGAGAATATTCCACCAAACTTTAATTGAGCCAGTTTCTAAATGAAATGGGGTCAGCGATTCTCACTGCCGGGCAGTGAGAATAAAAAAATACCATCTCAGATTATTTTATTCATAAAGAAGCAAACTCTTTGTAAACAAACCACATTTTCCACCCAATCATAAAATCCATAGCTTATCAAATTTAATAATAATAATGTTTAATTTATTTACCACCCTTCAGGACAACTTAACACCCACTCAAAGTGGTTTATAAAGTATGTTTTTACTATCCTCACGACAATTACCCTGTGAGGTGGGTGGGGCTGAGAGAGCTCCAAGAAGCTGTGACTGACCCAAGGTCACCCAACTGGCTTCAAGCAGAGGAGTGGGGAATCGAACCCGGCTCTTCAGATTAGAGTCCTGTCGCTCTTAACCACTCGAATGGTCTCTAGTAAGGTTGCCAACTCTAGGGTGGGAAATTCCTTGAAATGTGTGGGTGGAGCCTATTAAGGGTGGGGTTTGGGGAGGGGAGGGACCTTAGCAAGGTATAATGCCCTAGAGTCCATCCTCCAAAGCAACCATTTTCTCCAGGTCATAGATCCAGAGGAGTTGGCCGTGTTAGTCTGTAGTAGCAAAATTGAAAAGAGTTCAGTAGCACCTTTAAGACTAACCAACTTTACTGTAGCATAAGCTTTCGAGAACCACAGTTCTCTTTGTCAGATGCGTCACGCATCAGATGCATCATGCATCAGATGTGCATCAGATGTGTCACACATCTGACGAAGAGAACTGTGGTTCTCGAAAGCTTATGTTACAGTAAAGTTGATTAGTCTTAAAGGTGCTACTGGACTCTTCGATTTTCTCCAGGGGAACTGATCTCTGAGGTCTGGAGATCAATTGTTATACTGGGAGATCTCTAGCCACACCTGGGGGTCGGCAACCATATTTTTATTTTTAGCCTTATCTTGTCTGACCTTGGAAGCTGGTCCTACCCACTCTCATAATAACAGATAAATTTATGATTATGTAATGCCATAAGCCCTTTTCCTCATGTGTTTATTTATTTATTTATTTTGTTAAACTTCTATTCCTCCTTTCCTGCAATCAAGCTCAAGGTGGATCACATCATTTAAGACACAATACATAATTAAATACAATTTCCATAAAAACACATTGTCAGGTTCTGGCAGTTAGATCCCCATAGTACTCCACTGCACACACTCCAATGTATGAGTTAAAGTTACTTTATTAGAGATCCGTCAGTATCAGCATACACAGACAAGGGCATTGGCAGAAGTGATGTGTATAAGGTTGGAGGGGTTAGTTACAGGGAAAGTTCCCGCCTTTTGGATATGGACAGTTATGCTTCTGGTGCAAAGGACTCAGAGGGGGGAGAATGAGATAAGCACCCTCAGCTAGACAGGCCTCAAAATGCCACTTCCCATACTCTCAGAGGCTCAACACATAATGCAGAGCACAGAGAATACTCATGGCAGATATGTAGACAGGCATATATGACACCATATGACACTCATACAGTGTGATACAAAGTTATAATAAAAAATAATAATATAATATGTCAGCTCCCAGATGGGAGATGGAAAAGTACTGGAATGTGAGCAGTGAGGTAAGACTAGCTCTTAGCCCCGCACCCTGGAGATGTGCAAAACCATAGAACAATGGAGGTCTCTAGTAGACATTGGCATGGAACAAAAAAAATAAATGAACCAGGAGGTTCGTGGGGTTCACGAACCACAAACCACAGAATTGGACCAGTTACGAACCAGTTCGTGGTTTGTGGGGTTTAAATGCCCCTTTCTGGCCTTAACAGCAGCAGGGAAAGGGGCATTTAACCGTTTAAATGGCCCTTTCCTGCCTTGCAAGTGGCAGGTCCCTTTAAACTATCAGCTGGCAGGCGGCAGGGGGGATCCCCCCCAGGGATCCCTGGGGAAATGGCCATTTAAACTGCCCCTGTAAATACGACCCAATGAACCAGTATACAGTTCATGGAAGTTCCATGAAAAGGAGCTTCCATGAACGCTGGTTCGTGAACCCCGAACCGGCCTGGTTCGTGGGTTGTTTTGGGTTGTATTTAGGTTCATGCCCATCTCTAGTCTCTAGAACTACTTGAATTAATCCATTCACACACCCTTCTGATCCACTCTTTATCCATTCTCCCATTTGGGCTATTCAGGGCTCTCATAGCCTTACCAATCCAGCCATCGTGGGTCATCAGTCATCACTGATAACTTTAGCTTTGCTCTGGAAGGCTTTATCAAACCTTCCCAGTTTCATTGCCTCTCCTGACATGTGATCTTCATGTGTCGGATGTGTCATGGAGAGAGACTCTAAGAGAAAGAGGTTCTGAGAAGAAGCAGGATATTGCCCTGAGTGCACCAATCTGGAGACAAGGAAATGACACTCAGTAGAATGCTGACCTCACCTTCCTATCTGACTAGCCCTTACCGCCCCTTGTAGGGCCTTCTCTTTCTCTTTGTGCACCAGACATTGCTTCTTCCAGTGCACGCCACCTCAATTGAAATCTCTGTTTCCCAGAAGATGTTTTCTCAAGTCTCAGATTGGTTAGTAGGTATGTTTATGTTCCCTTCCTGTTAATCCTTGATCCATAAATCACATATGCTGCTGGGCTCCCATATACGGGTCAGATTATCAGCTGGTATAAAACCAATACACTCGCCCAGGAATCAGTGGAGCCCTTTAAGAATGGAAGGACATTTTTACATCTGCTTGACAAGCAAGGGGTTAAGGTTAATGGCAAATATTTTTCTGCTGATATGCTAGTGTGAGACCACAGGCTGTCAGGTAGGTCTCACGAGGGCTTTCTTGGGGAATGCTGATGAATGTATTTGTAGGCTGGTTAACTTGAAACCTTTTCAAATCCCAGCCATTTTACCTTGCTTACATTCCTTTCCACTCTGAAAGCCTCTCTGATTGGAGGATGACAAAGCGCTCAAGCATCTGTACCTTTCTTTTGAGCCGCATTCCCCAGGAGTTCCTGCTCGCCACGGAGACCTGCACTTTGTCTTTTAAGCAGATAAAAAGAGAGGTCAGTCAGATGTAATTCCCCCACTCCTCGTATAAACAATTTAACTGCCGCGGCAACATCCTTGCCTGGAATTACTCCCTCAGATTCAATTCCCTTTTCCTGCTCCGCTTGTAAAAATGGTGAGTGTCCTCTATAAACTGCTGCGCGCCAAGGTCCGGAGCTTGCTGTGCAGTTGTAGAATAAATGTTAATCTAATACAGGTTACTGGGTCAAACACAATCACAGACTTGTGGGGAAAGCTTAATACTGTTCTGCTTCTAACACAGTAAACCTGGATATTATATGATAGGTTAAACACCACTGAACCATAGCAAGAATTTTCTTGAAAGTAGGATTTAGTACAAAGGAAAACGACATCGGAAGAATGACCCAATCTCAACTTGGGTCTCAAACAGTGCGGTCTGAGAAACTCCAGCATTCTGTGTTAAAATTAGAAAAGCAGGTATATATTTTCCAAGAACAGTGCATAGCAGCCAGTTGGAGAAATGACTGGAAATATATGTGGATATTGGCATTCAGGTCACATTGTGCCTACTCATTTATTTACTCCATTTTGTTCATTTGCTTCATTTATACCCTACTTTCTCTTCAATGGGGAGCCACCACAGCTTGCATTGTTCTCATCTCCATTTTATTCTCCCAACAACCTTCTTAGATAAATCTGGCTGAGGGTGTTGGGGCAAAGCCACACAAGAAGCTTCCAAGGCAGAAGGGGGATTCGAACCTGGGACTCCCAGATCCTAGTCCAGTATTCTAACTAGACATGGGCATGAACTAACAAAATTTAACAAACCAGTGGTTCGTGGTTTGGTGCCAATGACGATCCCAAGGTCGCGAACCGCAATGAACATTTTCTGTTGCCGAACGGGTTCGCGGTTCATGGGGCGTGGAATGGCCCCCGTGGCACTTAGAGAGCCCATATTCCCAGGGAGTCTTTTGCAAGCCATCACCCAAGTTTGGACAAGCCTACAGCCATCACCCAAGTTTGGACAAGACTGCAAAAGGGATCTTGGAGTTATACCCTCTCCGCTCCAAGGCCCCCAGGAAACTCCCACAAAAATCCAAGCTCAATTATACTCTCAGTCTCTCTCCCCAAAGGCTAGCAAGTGGCAAGCAAGAGCTCTGTCCCACTCCACTGCTCGCTGAAAGTGAAACCCAGCCTGGGAGCCCACGGCTATTTATAAGCACAGGTCCCATTGAGCAACTCAGGAGGTCTGTGTTTGGCTGTCAGAGCTGCCTATCAGGGTTTGCAGGGATGAGATTGGAGTGCCCATGGCTACAGAACACCCCCTTCCCTCTCCCTCCCCTGGGTGTCTTCTCCCAACTTGTAACTGCTTTGCAGCTCCGTGGTTGGAAGGAAGACCTGCCGATCAAGGTAAACTGGGCTTCCATTCGGGTTTCCAGGGTGACAGAAGGAGCGCAGACAGAGTTCAGGCATTCCCCTGGCTCCGTTGCCAGGGGAATTGATTGCTGGCGCCTGACTGTCTGGCTTCCCGAACCACGGCCGAACGCACCAAACCAGGCCTCTCCTGAATGCCGGTTCATTTGCCATGGACAATAACGAACTGCCAGATCGCGATTGCGTGATCGCCAATTTTGTGGGTTTTTGACGTTCGTAATGCGGTTCGTGCCCATCTCTAATTCTAACCACTACACCGACTCTACTGAAATAAACATTTTTATTCATCTCTGTTGCAAAGAATAGGCTTCTAAGGCTGTGCAAATATAAATGTGCAGATTTATAATAATCCTTTTCGTACATGATTGCATAAGTAGATCTATAGATAGCAATATAATCTTTGTATGTCATGTCCCACTTAGAGTATCAGACTTAGATATGAGATACTGGGGCTTAAATACCCGGTCAATCATGAAGTACATTGGGTGAGACTTCGGACAGCTGCTACTAGTCAGACTCAGGTTCATGCATTCATATGTGTGTTCAAGTTACAGAGAATGCTTGTAAAATCCAGAACAGCTTTATTGCCCAGTTTCCTTTCAAAATAGATTATGCTTTTCTTGGTGTCCGCTTCTCTAATGCTCTCTCCAACAGAAAGAGAGAGAGACTGAAACCAGAAGATCATGCTGGAAAAGAAAACAGTAGGAATTTTAGAATGGCCAGTAAAGTTGGAAATTGGGCTCTATGGAATTTCCTGTCTTCATACGTTGAAATTTAAATCCTTCCCCTTCTTCTGAGGCAAAATCTACATTGGTGACACTTCAGGTCAAATTCTGGGGGCAATTCTCACTGTCTAAAAGTTAAATGCAAGAAACTGTGGATTGAGCTGGTCCCTCCCGAAGTTAAAATTGATTGAGTTGAGGCCACTGTAGATTCTACAGCCCCAGTGGCTATTTTTCCATGGGCACTCCGGTAGTTTCTCAGTGGAAACAGCACCAAGAACCTGTTCACATCTCGCAAGTTGTATGCAGGGGAAGTTTACTTTCATGCAAAGTTTTCTTAACCTAATCTACACAAGCCCATGTAAAGATTAAACAGTACACAGGACGAGTCCAGAGCTCCCCCATGGGTCTTGCATAAGAGTCAGATGTGCTTTGAGTTCCCATGCAGAGGGTCCCTGATTTGAATCACAGTTGTGATGTAAAAGAAAATAGTCAGCCCCCCCACCCCTTTTCCTGACTTGAAGTTATCAGGAGAGGGGCTGTTTGGGCCATTGGAGAAACTCACAAGTGTACAGAGAGACAAGAATCAAAGAATACACGTTTGTCTTACAAAGCGTATTATAAATGTCTGTAAAGAGCTCAGCTACATACAAAAGTGATTATGATGCATCTTTTAAAATCCTGTTCTAATTAAGATCTATTTTTCTAATACTTTCCTCTTTATTTTACATGAAATAGACCAGGATTTTATAGCATCCTAATTTCAGTACATACAAAATAGTAATATAAAGGAACCAGTACTTTAAGAAAAAAGCATTTTTAAAAAGATAATTCATAGTTACACTAAAGAAAACTGTTTGATAAGCTTGGCATTTTGTATGTGTTTTTAGTATGTCCCAGCCCATCTCAAGCTATCAAATGTGATGCAGTAGCAATGTTATAGTAATGGGGAACCTTGGAGCCATTAATCGTTAACGTGTGTTTTAATAATTTCATCTAAATGATCACAGTTTAAATGCCAGAGAAGCAGCTGAAGGATTTCCTGAGACTGCAGCAAAACATTGTGCTAGATTGCAGATTGTTTTCATTTACGTTGTGGTGTGGCATACTGAGAGGAAACATTTACAACAAGAATGCTTAATAGTTTCATTTTTGAAACCAAGCATCTGTTCACAGGGATTCATCATAACTGATTCATATTTTTTTTTTGACAAACACCACCCCCACCCCTGGCCGCCGTCAATTTTGGAATTGTGGTTTCTGAAACATGGAAGCCTTATATCCTACGGAAGCATGAAACATGAGAAATCTGAAAGAGTCCAGTAGCACCTTTAAGACTAACCAACTTTATTGTAGCATAAGCTTTCGAGAATCACAGTTCTCTTCGTCAGATGCATGGAGAACTGTGATTCTCGAAAGCTTATGCTACAATAAAGTTGGTTAGTCTTAAAGGTGCTACTGGACTCTTTTTGATTTTGCTGCTACAGACTAACACGGTTAACTCCTCTGGATCTATGAGAAATCTGGAATCTGATCTCCTATCTTTAATTTTCCATTAATAGCAGCCATATAAGCACCCCAATCTGGAACACGAGACTATGCTGTTAGGGGAAGGGGGGAACCAATGATCTTGGATTTCTGTCTCATGTTTCCTTATCAAATGACAGCCCAGGAGGCCATTTTAATCAGGAAACAACTCTGACTGCTATTCAGGGACATTTCAAAAAGAAAATTTGTCAGCATATTCATCTAAATATCATTTAGTTTCCTGGAAGTGTTATATCTATTACGTTCTATAGAATTCTGACATTAGATGTTGTTCCAAAACAGTGAAGATTAATGGGGCAGTACTTCAGTGCCAGCCTACTCCTAAAGTATTCCATTAGTAAACTGTCACCATAGGTATAATTCTGTTTATACTTTTTTGCCTCATGGATAAAAGGTGCTTTTTCTTTACATACCTTCGTATCTTGAGGTCGATTTAGAATCAGCTGTTAAGCAACTTGGCTCCATATTTAATTAAGCAACACAATTGTCCTGATGTTTTTAAACATCTCTAAAGAAGCAGGTATGTTAGAGTATGTTCCCTTTTCTTAAAACGAACTTTGGGATTTCATATTTACTCTCAGAACATCTAAGAGCTTGTTGTAACCTTGTCTATCTTTCTCTAGGTTTATGTGGAGGGAGGTTCTATCAGACAGACGAACATAGCTAACTGAAGCAAAGAGTTTATAGGAACACTGAAAGACACTGATGTTATCTTTTTAATATTGGAAAGAATAATCCTATTAAAAGCAGAAACAAGGGAAACTGTTATGCCCACAAGGGAGAATTATCTGCAAGCCAATTGGTAGAGGTCAGGTTTCTCTACAAAGACCAGGCTGTACGCTCTCCTATCACTCCATCAGGGGTTGGTGAATGAGCGTTAATTTGTGGTTCTGCTCATCTCTTTGCTAACTTTGTTCGGTGGAACTAGATACAACTTTGACAAATTAGAGCAGCCTTTTGTTTTTGCCTCACTGTCCCTCCCCCACCCACCCCCCACCCCAGCACAGCCTCCCAATTGTCTCCCTTTCTTTCTGAAGTTCCTGCCATGTCAAGGCCATCAATGGCGGCCCTTCCACAGGACTACACTTTTTAATAAGCCCATCTCTCAGCACCACAAGCTACAAGGTCTCCCTGCCTCCCCTTAATCCCCCAACGCAAGTGACCTTCCCAGCACTGCAAAGGAGCCATGCTCCAAAATAAATATCTCCTTTGTTTACAACGTATGCCCCATTAAAATTAACCTTCGGCATTAAGTACAAAATAAGATGGATCATGTTTTTTTCTTTCCTACAGGTGATTTCTAAACGAAAAAATAATAATGGCACCAAAGAACGAATAATCCCAATCATATGTTTACTTGCCAGATATTTTATAGGGTTGGAAAATTATTCCAGATAGCCAAATTCTATGCATGTGTACTTGAAAGTAAGTTGAACTGAATTCGGGATTGCTTCCTCCAAAGTAAGTGTTACTGAATTGCAGCTTGAGAGCACCAATTTTTTTTTCTCTCTCTCACAGTCTTCGTGATAGAAAAAAAAATCTGTAAGGAAAAAACATGCAGATTAATCTTTCTTTAATAAGAGGTAGGCTAGTTTGGGGGGCATATAGTCATGAAGAAATCATTAGCAGTGGTAGAGGCAGCAGTTTTACCACGAATCATTTATCCAGTCATCATAGATGGAGTTTTGGCATTCTGCATCACCCAAGATAATATCCAGAGGAGTTAGCTGTGTTAGTCTGTAGTAGCAAAATCGACAGGAGTCCAGTAGCACCTTTAAGACTAACCAACTTTATTGTAGCATAAGCTTTCAAGAACCACAGCTCTCTTCATCAGATGCATAGAGGGTAAGAAGAAACTGGTCAGATATATAGGTGGAGAGGGGAGGGGAGAGTAGATGTGATCAGTAGCTTCTGATAATGAAATCAGTTACTTCTGATAATGAGATAACCATTCATAGTCTCTACTGAGTAGATGCTACTGATTGCATCTACTCCTCCCTCCCCTCTCCTCCTCTATATCTGGCCAGTTTTTTCTTGCCCTCCATACATCTGACGAAGAGAACTGTGATTCTCGAAAGCTTATGCTACAGTAAAGTTGGTTAGTCTTAAAGGTGCTACTGGACTCTCTCCAAGATAATATATGAACATTACCTTTTGTTCATTTAATCAGACCAACATGGTAAAAGGCTGCTTCCCCTGGTCCTCACTAGCGCTTCACAGGTCTGTGGAGGGGCTACTGGCATGCTGGCTTGCAGTGACTCTTCTACAGAGTTTTGGACTGCTTCCATAGAGTTTTGGCCAAACCCCAGAGTGGTGATGTCACTTCCACTTCTGCAGCAGAAATGACATTGTGTGCTGGCGCAATGCCAGCATACCTGCCCCTGTCCCCGAGTGCCTCCATATGGATTGCTGGCTGCAGGTGGCAACCCTAACTCCATTCCTAGCTTATTTTTTTTCTAGAATGGACAATGCACTTTAGTTGTCATTTGCTTAAGAAAACCAACAGCCATAGCACAGATGGTTTGTCAGAAAACAGACCACCCCGTATCAGTCCTTCACTAGAAATTTCATTTATAAAGTCTGAAAGATGCCTTCTGAAGTCAAGGGGAAGAAAGTGCAAACAGTCATAAAGACCGTTGCCAAGCAAAGCGTTGTAGGATAGGCAGAAAATGGATGCAAAAGCTCATAGGAAATTCAAATGTTCGGGCAGTACTAGGAAATATATGGTAGGAGTCACTTCTTTTGTTGGGTTTTTCTTCAAGTCTGTATTTCGAGGCTCGTTTTGAATTCACCGAAGGAGGAAAGGGGTTTTGTTTGTTTGTTTAAATAAAATGTGGGAACATTCATTCCTGTGGTAGCCCCTCAAGGTCTGACATGTCAAGTCTTGTACTTTTCAAACAAGTTTCTTGAAGCTCAATCCAGCAGCCTGCAGGTTTCTCTTAATACGTCTTTCTAAATTCTCATATATAAACAATTTGAATTTAATCTCCTTGTGAGTCTCAGTAAATATTTCTCACATGTGGTGTTTGCACAATACGTTTTGGAGAGGTCATCTGTTATTTATGAGATCTTATTGATTTGCGAAGAAATCTCTCACTAATTATTGATTAATCAGCCTTGTTATCAGTGATCACATGAACTAATACTGCGTCTGCTACTACTATTTATAATCGTGCCCTGTTCACAGTTTCCTGTAATGCTTATTTTCAAACTTATCTGGAAATGTATGTCAGAGGTGATTTACTCAAATAATTCATAAAGACCAATTGTTCCCAGAATTACTTGGAAGCCGGTCCCAGGGACTTCCATGGAAAGGGAGTAAAGGATTAAAGCCTTTGTAATGTTTCCCAGGTAAATTTATTTGTGCTGATAACATGGTTGAAGTATAGTTTCTCCTTTTGTCTGCTCGAGATTTATAGACCATGTTGTGTAGGATCTAAACCAGAATGGTCTTCATTCCAATTTGCTGTCATCGCTATAATTGTCAATTTAGTAACATGGATGCACCAAGCACCCTGAAATGACCAGAGAATGTCATCCCCCAGGCCTTATTTTCAAATGCATAGCAGTGGTCAACGGGTAGGAGATATATGTGGAGTTTCCCAGCCTGTGGGTGAGAGGTAAATATTTAATAGGCATCTGTACAGTGTGGCACTGCCTAGCTGACACTGTGGTGGGAGGATTGGGGGGGGGCAGAGACAAAGGACTATATGTTATTCTAATCCATGATGTCACTTCCAGCACAAAACCAGAAATGATGTCATCATGTCAGGCCAGTGCTCTAGGATTCACCCCAATCTCTATGATTAAATGATTAGAATTTTGCCTGACCCAATGATATCATTTCCGGTTTCGTGCCAGAAGGGACATTGCGCATCAGCATGACATTGAATCACTGTTCCATTTCCCCCAAACCTCTTGCTTGATCTTCTCCCCTCTCCCTGTATTTTAAGTCTGGCCCACTTTTCCAAAGCAGACTGATATTGGTTGTTGTGGAGTTTCCGGGCTGTATGGCCGTGGTCTTGGCATTGTAGTTCCTGATGTTTTGCCAGCAGCTGTGACTGGCATCTTCAGAGGTTTAGCGCCAAAAGACAGAATTCTCTCAGTGTCAAACTGAGACACCTCTGAAGATGCCAGCTACAACTGCTGGCGAAATGTCAGGAACTGCGATGCCAAGACCACAGCCATACAGCCCAGAAAATCCACAACAACCATCGTTCTCCGGCCGTGAAAGCCTTCGACAATATATCAGACTGATACTGCTATGGCTTCCTTTCTCCCACCTTTTAGAAAGGCATTAAGTTTAAAACGACAACTAAGAGATAGTATTTCTAACAAGAAACGGGGGGTTGGAGTGCTGTTGGAAGTCAATAGAGGAAAGGGGAAGGGGAGGGGGTGGGGAGCATATACTATATCCATAGGGGGATAATTAGTAAGTAAGATGTAATAATATTATATATGTTATGTTAACCATTCAATAAAAAAAAATTAAAAAAGAAAGAAAAAAGAAAGAAAGGCAGAACTGGAATTTTGTGGTCTTTTCTGTGTGGGTTTGAGGTGGTGAGGGAAGGGAAAAATAATGAGCGTTATGAGGCACCTAAGCATGAAAGGTTTACCCAGCCACATGTGAGAGGGTGGATACAAGAGGTTAGTGGCTGGTTACCTCACACGTATGAAACCCTGCGATGGCTCAGTCAGATATCTGCTTTACAGACATTTTCAAATTTATTTCCTTGGTACTTGATTTTGTCCAGTCCCCCTAATTAGCTGCCCATTGTGATTCACGATATCGTCAAAGCTTAGGTCTGAACCCGAGCTAGTGGATGTGTTTGGATGGAAAACTGCCCATAGCCCCTCCCTCCCCGCAACTTCTTAGAGTACCAAAAGTAAAGCCCTTTTGTCTGTAGATTGCAAAGCAATCAAATAAACAAATAAAGGAAAAAAGAAATCCAGAAGGGCTGTATCTGTTTCAATTAAAAATTATCCTTAAGGTTGAACTTGCATCCATAAGAGATAGTAAGCAGGGAGAGAAATAGGAACAAATCTTCCCTGTGGCGTAAATCGCTGATGTAATTGGAATGGTGCTTGTTTACTCCAGTGAAGGATCTGGCTTGCAATGCTGATATTTGCAAACACAGACTTACCGTCAGGGCTGTTAATGTTACCGTACTTGGAAGAAATAACCATTACAAACTGCTGATTGTGGGATATACAAAACAGCAATCTCTGATTGCTTTTATACCGTGTGTGTAAGCTTAAATCGGATGGCTGATGATCGGAATATTGTAACTGTCAAGAAGTCATCGGGTAGAACGATGAACACTGTACAGAAATGCAGTGGGAAATAAAAATAATTCTGGTAAGAGCACATAGTTAGCAGTAGCTTAATAAATCTCATTTATAACTCACATATATGTTTTAAAATCTCCTACAATGTCCCCACTCACCTAGCTTTCACCTGGATTTCCAGTTTTCTTCCATCAGGTCCTTCTAAACTGTCTTCAACATGAGGTAAGTCTTAGGGCCCCTCTACATGTTACTTCTTAGAGCCAAGCTACAAGTGACACCTGACACAGGTTGGACACTTGTCAGCTTCCCTCAAGTTTTGATGGGAAATGTAGGCATCCCGGTCTTGCAGCTGTAATGGAGAGCCAAGCTGTAAAACCAGGATGCCTACATTTCCCATCAAAACTTGAGGGAAGCTGACAAGTGTCCAACCTGTGTAAGGCGTCACTTGTAGCTTGGCTCTCATTCTCCCAAGCTTCCCCCCCCATGCAAAAACAGTGTGGGGGAGACATCCCATTTCTGCTGCTCCATGAAGAGGTATAGTGGGCATGTGTGGCAGCAGAAACAGGAAAAAATCCCCGCCCACCACCCTGTTTGGGAGAAAAGAGTTCTTCCTCCCCCAGTGGCAGCTTTTGGAGCCCATTTGTACTCCCCTTTTTTATAGAAGCCATTCCCCAGAGCTCCTGTGTGACTTCGTGGAGCATGGGTTGGCTCAATGGCAAACTCGTAAAAGAAGGAATGTTTAGAGTAACATAAAAGAAGTAACACGTAGGGTGCAGTACAGATTTATTTGCACCTCACATGAAAATTCAAAATGACACATATCCACTGAGGAAGAGGGAGGGGAGAAAGAAAGACAGTGAGAGGCTTAATACATGAGAAGTCTCAGCGTGTGTTCGTCAAGTGCGGGGAGACGTAATGTTAGCTGGGAAGCGTAGTTTAAAAAGACAGAGCTGATGGAGATCTCCCCTCAGAAGGTTTGTTAATTTCATCTTTGCCTCCCAAAAGGCTCTGTCAATGTCTCCTCTCCAGTCTAAAACTGTGTGGCATCACAACCAGAGGGCACTGAGGAATGGAAATGGGCTGGAGCTGCCTTCCAGAGCTGGGCTTGGACCTGGAGAGGTTCTAATGGGCTGAAGTTTCCCTTCTGGCATTTCACAGCCCCTTCACACAGCTCCAGTGGATAGCGAAGCCTTTGCCCTGCTGCCAGCTCTGTCTTTTCAAACTACCCTTCCCGGCTAACATTGCATCTCAGACACGTGTTCTTCACATGTCAGATGTCTCATGTAGAGAGACACTGAGAGAAGCAATTATGAATAAGGAATCTGCTGCTCAAAGAAATTTTCCTGCCGTTTTGTCAGGGCTGTGACCCACAGCACTTCCATCTTGCTTTCCTCCCTTGCTGCAAATTTCCAGTATTTGTTTTTGTCTGCAGGTTCCCAAGAGCAACTGGATTCCCAAGACGGCCTTATTGGGACTGGCTGGCCGCAGTGACCTTGGAGCCGTTACTTTCACATTCTATCTTAGCTGGGCAAGTAAAGGGGGGGGGGAATTTGGAGGGTTTGATATACTGTTACCAACCTTAACACGCCATTCTCAACAAGAGTTCTGTGTACAGCCAAAGCTTCTCTTAACCTTCGGATTATCTATGGACACTTGCATATTCTGAATATACATTCTCTCAATAAACAACCTTTGACTCAAGAGACGTTGGATTTCTTGCTGCAAGGGGTGGGAGATGAAATTAGAGTATCCTGCCTTCCATAGACTGACAAGTTTCCTAAGACGTGTATGCATGCCCTTCGAATAAGCCTTCCTAGCGTAGCCTCTTTTCAGTTTTTGAGTCTTCCTCACAAGTCAACTTGCTTGAAACAAATAGATTACATACTGTCAAAGGTAGTGTAGCTCATACCCCTGTATTGCCCCAACGAATGCCAGAACTCATGAGTCTATCTGTGTTTCAGGTTGTCCGTATAACCACAGTAATAAATAGCACAATTAGATGTATGCCTCTGCTGCTTCAGGGACTACTTTTTAAAGTCACTCCATATTAACTGTTAGGGAGTCAATAACCCTTTTGCGGTTTTGTGTAGTGTTGAATCTCTTCATTGCTAATGCATCATGATCGAGACAACATTTCCTTCGAAGCTCTCCTTGGCAGAGAAGTGTCTTGTGTCAGTCAAGCTGTATACTGTTAAGTGGCAGAATTTCATAACATCTGACAAGTTTTTGCTAGGTGGAGTCCAGTTGGGGAGGGGGAAGTGGGGTATCAGATATATGCGGCAGATGTTTATTGATCGCTTTTATGGGAAAGGCCATAATACTCTTATAATACAGCAAATCCAATGTTCAGTGGAACTTACTTGTACAACTGGAGGAGGGGGGTGGAAATCCCGTCTATTGTGAAGGTCCCAGCTGATGTATTTTGCTGTGACAAGCCATCTCCAATTGTGTCAATCATATCACATTATGTTACATCTGTAATGTGACAGATCCAACAGGGAGTGACATATCATAATACAAAATATCATCTGGAAAATTTTAGGGGGAGAAGCTGCTGGAGAATAGAACCTCTGTGAATTTCCTGTTTGCGGTTAGAGGACTGGAACACCTCTAGAAAAGAGAGCTAGACGCTACCTGCCGTAATATGAAGGTCGGATGGGTTTTGTTATGTAAATCGTTATCATGGACTGTGAGAAGTTATGCCCCCAAATGCTCATGTTCCTTTAGGATGGATGTGTATTTCGGGATGTGATCTGAATGTCTGACCCATTTGGCACATGGTGTAGCATAGTGGTTAAGTAATTGAGCTGTGATCCCACAACTGCCACGAGCTTAGCAGGTGGCCTTGGGGAAGCCACTCCTCTCAGCCTCAGCTCCCCAGCTGTATTGTGGGGATAATGATAACACTGTATTGTCGAAGGCTTTCACGGCCGGAGAACGATGGTTGTTGTGGGTTTTCCGGGCTGTATTGCTGTGGTCTTGGCATTGTAGTTCCTGACGTTTCACCGGCAGCTGTGGCTGGCATCTTCAGAGGTGTAGCACCAAAAGACAGAGATCTCTCAGTGTCACAATGATAACACTGTTCACTGATCTGGGTGTGGCACTAATCTGTCCAGTGGTATACAAATGAACTGTTATTATTTGAGTGTTTCTGGCATCCCAGCACTGATGCTAACTATGCACAGCCAACTTAAAACATGCATTTAATTCCTTAATTTTGAATCCACTCTCCCAATGCGAAGAGGAAAGGAAATCTTGCATTGGTCCCAATTCAGCTGTGTCTGAACATATGCACCCCCAAGATAATTTCAAGTGCTGCATTATTCACCCCATGAGTAAGTCTGTAAGTGTCTTTTCTAATGCAGAACACTGCATTGGGAAGATGTCACATGTCCCCAACCTTTTCAAGCCTTTGGCATTTTGACATTTAAGCGGTGGGCTAGAGGTTGCCAGGTCCCTATACCCTTCTGGTGGGAGGGTGGGGGACCTGGACTTACTTCATGTTACTAGCGTTTTCAGTCTTTGCGCGCCCCAGTGCTTGTGTGATGATGTCACTTCCCAAATTGGCCGCAAACAAAGCGTGGGAATGCTCCTGTGGCCGGTGCAATAACATCACTTCTGGAAATGATATCACTGGGAGCGCATAAACCATGTTTGTTCCCAGGATGCCTACTGGTGGTGGTTGACCTCTGGGGGCTTCCCACCTCCCACTGATCACTGGTGGATCAGCAGGCAAGGGGGAAAATTCCCAGCTTAATTTTAGTTCTATTGTGGTGTCTGGTATGGAGATTGTGCCTGTGGCCATGGAAGCCATTTTTCTGCAGTTGGAGTCAAATTTTTCCTACAAGAAAAAATAGGTGGTTGGGGGCACATTCTTGGGGGGGGCATAAAATGGCCCCTTGAAGTCCAATCTTCATTAATCTTGGGGGGTCTTTAGAGGACAGCCAGGGATAGGTCTACTGAAAATTTTGAAGACTTCTTTTGCAAAATGAGAAGCCTCCCCCCCCCTCAAATATTCAGCCACTCTCCATTAGTTTCTATTGTGGGGAAAAACTGAATCCCACTGCAGAAACACATGGATCATGGACTACCCCGGGGTCCAATCTCCCTGAAAGTTGGGGGTCTTTAGAGGACAGGTAGCACTAGGTCCCCTGAAAATTGGGTGGATTTTGCTTGCAAAATGCCACCCCAGCCCTCAAGATTGTCCCCCTAGACAGTTCCGTTAGTTAGCTCCCCTAGTTTTCCCCATAGAGAGTAATGGAGATTGGAGGTAGATAGAAACATTTTCTTTGGGGATCATAACATGGCCCCTCGAAGTTCAATCTTCATGAAGTTTGGGCGGTCATGAGAGAACAGTTGGAAGTAGGTCCCCAGCAAATTTGGTATTATTCATTAAAAAAATGGATAGCCGGGAATGGCGTTTCCCATTGGAAATAATAGCTGATGCTTACTGAATAATACCGAAGCGGCTCTGCATACCCAAAGCCGAAGTGGGGAATTGATTTGGGATTTGGGTTATTCCAATTTTTTCCTCCACTTCTGTATTACCGAAGCAGAGATAATGAATCTTTTATCGGTGTACACCCCTAGTTGTGACTATCACCACATGTTCAGACTCCATGCATTATCCAAACAGTACAAACTTTAGTACTGGCAGAATTCAGCAATCTGTGAACCTCAGCTTCCATTAAAAGAAAATTCAAGCCAGGCCTCATATGGTTTGGTGCTGTCCTTTTTTATGTGAATGGTGCGCAGAACCGTTTAAACAACAATCAATATTGTCTTATGAAATTCTCACTCTCTGCTTCACAATTTCCCCCCATGTAGTGCTTGATTTATCTGGTACGTATTACCCCAAATCATTTTACTGCACAATGAATACACATCTTCATAATAAATATTGATGTTGCTTTAATGCTGTCTCTAGGCAAAAGTGTCTTCCATGGGAGAACAATTTCATTGGGCGAGGGGAGCTCTTAGCGTTGGGGACTGGGTTCGCCTATTATGAAGTGCATCTTTCAAAATGTTGTTACACTAAGAAAGTAACCTGAGTGGCACTGTGACTGCATTGGAGGAGGACATTAGCCCTCTACATATTTTACAGTGAACACATGTACGTCATACAAGTACATGCATGCATCCATTTATAAGAAAAAGTTGCCATATGTTCATTTTATACATGAAACCAGAGACCAATACCTGGATAAATCTGAGGTTTAAATCACAAATTCACCTGTATATGTATTGAATAAAACCTAAGAATTCCTCAATGCACACAAAGAAAAATCAAGCATATGCTGTATATGGATTGTACATGTGATCAGTGTGATGATCACACACCCCATAGAATCTATGTATAGAGTACAAATGATTTTTCTTTGTACACCTATTCTTACATTACATTCAGTGCACATATACCCGAACATGTGATTTAAACCCCACATTTATCCATGTACTAGTCCTTGCTTTGATTTTCAAAACAAAAGATACACTTGGGGATGCACCCTGTGGGTACAGTATCTGTGATGCACCAGCAAATCCTGGGATCTATTGAGGGGTAGAATCTGGGGGGAATATTACAGATTACCCAGAAGTAACATGACACACATGTACACACATCCCACGAAACTCTAGGATTTTCCCCAATCTCTATGGTGAAGAACATAGAGATTAAGAGAATCCCTAGAGCATCATGGTGTGTGTGTGTGTGTGGGGGGGGGGGGGTCTGTGACATTGTTTTCCCTCCATTTTTTTTCTCCTGATGTTCCACTGAACTTGTGTGGCAATGGCAGTTAGTGTTGGAGTTTGCCCTCTGTGAGCAGGAAAACGTCCATGTATGCTACTGCCATTTCTCTTGTAGCAGGTCAACCAATGAGTTTGTTTGTTTGCTTATATAGCAGTTTTTTAGGCCACCTCTCCAGACAGCTTGCCTGAGGTGGCTTACAAAGGTGGCTTACAAAATAAAATACCACAAAACCAAAACATTAAAGGTTAATTAAAACCTAGTATTAAAAAAAATGTTTATGCTGCTTCTCAGCTACAAGGCATTGAATTCTAACAATGCAATTCTAAGAGCGGAACCACAAGTGACAAAAGGCACAGGTTGGACACTTGTCAGCTTCCCTCAAGTTTTGATGGGAAATGTAGGCAGCTTGGCGGAATGCTGGACAAGTGACAGTTGAAAAGTCCATTGGACAGCAGTCGGAGAGCCAAGCTGCAAGTCTAGGATGCCTACATTTCCCATCAAAACTTGAGGGAAGCTGACAAGTGTCCAACCTGTGCCTTTTGTCACTTGTGTTTCCTCTCTAAGAGGAGTTACACCAGTCTAGGCTCATTGAAGTCAATGGGCTTAGACTGGAGTGACTCTTCTTAGGATTGCACTGTAAGTCTTTTTCTGCTTGCCCAGTCTCCTTTTTCATTGTGGAGGCAGACTGCCACTGTGTAGTGCTTTCCTTTGGCATTAGACGTGGGAATAGGGTTGCCAGGTGCCTGTTTTCCCCACGGACAGTCTTGTTTTTGCTTTGACTGTCTGGGGAAAATGAGGCTAAAATGCCAGACGTATAAATATATTTGTGGGGGGGGGGCAGGGGGGGGAGGAGCGGCTGGCCACTGGCATACCTGAGCTGGCAGCCCTTCCTGTGCCATCTCCCTCCCCTCCCCCTGAGGATGTCACTTCTGGGAGTGACTGAATCAATTTAGTGTTGTGCTGTATTAGTATTTTAGATATTTATATTGTATTTATTGTGTTTTTAACTGTAAATTTTTAATGTGCATAACTGTGATTCGCCCTGAGCCTGCTAATGTGGGGAGGGCGGAATAGAAGCCGAAACAAATAAAATAAATAAATAAATCGCACTGGGACCGGGAGTGCTGCTCACGTGCTTTGCTCATACACAAAGGAATATTCAAAGGGGAGCGCCGGGGTGAGACTGCCTATCTTTTTTAGAGGCCACTTTACATGGGAGACTATTGTTTAACCAGAGACCGCCTAGCACTGGAGGAATATAGTCAGCACAGCAGCAAAAGCTCACTTCTGCAACAGGCAAAGAGGATACCGGTAGAAATAAGGCGTAGGATCCAAGGCATCAAAGACAGAAAAACATCAAAACAATATAATAAATATTATCACATTTAGACACTTTTCTTCAGACGGGATCCTAAGCAAGACAATGCTAAATGAGGAGTCTTTCATTCCCAGGACACTTTGCTACCCTTTCCCATTTCTAAACGGGGCAAAAAACAACAACAGAGAAAAGGCATTTCAAGCCACTTTTATTGTTTGGGCTTCTTTACAAGGAACCTCAGGGACTGGAGTGTGATGAAGATATGCCAGCTGTCTAAAGCTCCGAGCTCCCACATCGTTACAGTCCCAGAATTCTTCCAAACGGGTTCATATTTATATTTTAGAAATGTTCTTGTAACGTAATTGGTTTGATTTCGCCTCACAAGCTCAAATAAAGAGTAAATACCTATCTATTGCCTTTTCCCCTCTTTACCTTGGCAGCAATCTGATTCGCAACACGTTACATGGAAATAAAAGCTAGGCAATGTGTTTAGGAATGAGGATGTTGCCTTCTTTCCATATAATATAATCTACTAATACCATTCATCTTTATTAAGGCCTAGTGTCTTCGGCAGCATGGAGGCTTTTAACCATTTACAAATACTAGTGCTTATATGGTCAACTTCATCTACTTAGCAAAATTACTTTGTCTAGTTTAGAAGGGAGTACATTTGCATGTTTACCCTGATTTTATTGACTACATCTTTCTGTTCCCCCCCATGCTCTTATTCACCTGAGCTAGTAATGTATTAGTCTGGTCTAAAAGCAAAGATGAGTCCTTTAATTCCATCATATGACATTTATACAGTAACCCCTAATAGACAAATATGCCTCTAGAGAACAGCTTCCCAGAACATTTCCAATTAGAAGCGGTGGAGTTTAAAAGGACATCCATTATTTTGTAGTATATCCCTGTGCCCTAGTAAAAAATCCTCACCCTATTCTTTTTAACATAAGTCGATGAAAAACTACAAAACATTGTTGGAAATTCTTCAGTGAACCAGGACTAATGCTGTGTCTTCTCATCCCTTGGTCTGACCTTTTTGGCTACAGCAGCTGGCTCTGCGCCCTTCTGTTCAATACTTAAGCTACCCTCAAGCTTTGCTGATACACAGTTCAAAGACCTTTGAACAATATTACCTTTGCTGCATGTCAGTTTTGTTCCTGGAAGGCGATGTAGGATGGGGAGCAAATCCAGTGTCAGGAAACCCATTTGTTTCTGAGTTAAAATTAACAGATTTCAAAAAGATATTTAAAATTTAAAACAAATACTGTGACACACACACCCCTTTAGATTCATTACTTCTTGCTATGCTTAATTTTCTTCTGAAGTGCGATGGGACATGTAAAGTCTGTAAAGAAAAAAAAATCATTGGATCTGTCCTTCATTATTTGCCTGCTGTCAGATACATTATATATTGTTCAGCTCATGCCCATTTATACTTTCAGACGTTTACAAACCCAGAAGAGAAAATGCGTCAAAAAGGGGTGTATGGTTGCAAATCTTTCCCACATACAGTGAAGCCTCCCTCCATTAGCATTTCACACCCTGGGAAACTCTTACTGGATGACTCAGCCCAAACCCACCTTCCTGAGTAGATATAAATGACCTGCCAACATCTTTTCCACACTGTGACACTGAGAGATCTCTGTCTTTTGGTGCTACACCTCTGAAGATGCCAGTCACAGCTGCTGGCGAAACGTCAGGAACTACAATGCCAAGACCACGGCTATACAGCCCAGAAAATCCACAACAACCAACTTTCCCACATCCCTATCTCCTCAGCAGTCCCATCTGAGCCCAAAGCAGTTGATTCCTAGGGTTACAGGAACTGCATGGACTGATAGTAACATGGCTCAGGGAACTACAGCAGAGAGAGGAAAGGGCACAGAATTGCCCTTCTTGCAACTTCTGTGAGCAGATCTGCATCAGTCCTGCAATCAGGTTCAGATGTGATTGTTAGGAGGAGGTGAACGTTCTTGCTCTGGCGGGTCACTTGGGTTCTCAGCAACAGAGAAGCAGGTATTCATAAAACAAGAGACATTAAACATTTTGATGGTGTAATTCAGGGATACTTCATACATGGTTCTGACATGCTGCGACCATACAAATCAGAGCATGGGGGTAAGTCTATCATTTGTGCACTCTAGGGTTGCAGACCTCTATGTGGGATAGGGTTACCAGTCCTCTGTGGGGCTGGGGGATTCGCTACTCCCATCTAGACATGGGCACAAACAGCATTACGAACAGAAAAAACCAACAAACAGTCTAATCTGCTGTTCTCGAACAAGCTGTTTGTGAGGCCCCAGCCTAAACGAAACGGTGGTCCTTGCCAGCCTTGTCCATTGCCATTGGCAGCCCTTCGGCAAGCCAGACAGTCTGGCACCTACAATCAATCCCCTTGGCAACCGGAGGCTGGGAGGGACTGAACTCTGTCTGAACTCTTTCTGGCTTTCCTTCTGGCTTTAACCCTTCAAAGTACTTCCAGCAGAGAGTCACGTTTTTGTCACTGTGAAGAGAAAATGACAGCCAACAGGGAGACCCGTGCATCATGCCTTTCCTGGGGTGCAATCTCTCTGAAACTTGGGGGGGGGGTCCTTCAGAGGACAGTGAGGACTATGTCCCCTGCAAATTTGGTGGGTATTGAACATTGGGAAGGTCACTTTTGTAACCCCTCAAACTAGCTACCAGCAGACACTGCTGTTTTTGCCAGGACAAGGCCCTTTAAATTATCAGCTGGCAGGTGGCAGGGGGGAATCCCCCCCTGCCGCCTGCCAGCTGATAGTGTAAAGGGATCTTTAAAGGGCCAGGTAAGTGGGTAGGGTTTAGGGGTGTGGGTGGTTCTGGCCCCCACGAACAACGAACATGTCCGGGAACAGTTCATGTTGTTCCATGTTCGTTGTTCGTTGTTCGTGGATGGCACTGAACGACGAACAGGGTGTTCGGGTTTTTTTTCCATTCGTGCCCATGTCTACTCCCATCCTCCCCCGCAATGACATCACTTCCTGGGAGTGATATCAGTGTGCATCCTGAGAGTGCTCCTGCATTTCACAGCAGTATTATTTGGGCCCCAAACGGGCCCGCAAGTGACATCATCATGCAGGCATGAGCGGGCACATGTGAGGAGCAAAGACATGGTAAGTGCTGGGCCCCTGCCCTCTCGCTGGGAGGATAAAGACCCCTGGAAATTCTAATGTGGGGCTTGGAGCTCTTCTGGGATCAAAACTGATCTGCTTACATAAACCAGTTTCCCAGGAGAAAATGGCTGCTTTGGAAGGCCGATTCTGAGGAATTATACCCCACTGAATTGCCTTCCCTCCTCAAACCCTTCTGTCCCTAGGCTCCACCCCCAAATCTCCAGGAATTTTCTAACTCAGAACTGGCAACCCTATTCAGGACCTGTATACGGAACATTTAATATGAACAGGCCCAAATCAACTGAACAGTCTACCTCCTTTTCATTTCTTTATTTTTTAATGTTTAATTTCTTTACTGGCAACCGGGCTCTAGAAAGGAGAGAGTGGGCAGGTGGGCATTCCCTCCTCTTCTGTCACTGATAACAGCTGGATGAAGGCAGGGGGGCGGGCATGGCCACTTCCTCTGCGCCTGATCCCAGCCGAGTGAAGGGGTGGCATTGCTGCCTGCTCCACTCCTGATCCCAGCTGATCCAAGCCTGTAGGGGTGAAATGCCCCTTTCCAGGCCACTGCAAAGCAGCACACAAAGGGGCATTTAAACCCCCGATCAGCTTGGAGGTCTTCTGGAGGGAGCTGGTCCAAGCCTGTAGGGGGAATGCCCCTTTCCCTGATGCTCCAAAGCAGCACAGAAAGGGGCATTTAAATCCCAGATCAGTTGCTTGTTGGGGATCTCACTGACAAGCAGCTGATCCAAGCCTATTGGGGGGGGGTGAAATGCCCCTCTCCCTGCTGCTGTTAAGCAGCACAGAAAGGGGCATTTAAACCCCCGATCAGCTGCTTGTCGGGGATCTCCTCGCCAAGCAGCTGATCCTAGTCGGCAGGGTTGAAATTCCCCTTTCTGTGCCCCTTTGCAGCAGCATGGAAAGGAGTATTTAAGTCCCATGAACCATGAACCACAAACCAGTTCACGAAATGGGGCAAGTTAGTGAAAGTTCATGGTTCATGGTTCGTGAAATGGGACAAACCACAAACCACATGGTTTGTTTTTTTTTCCTGGTTCATGTCCACCTCTACTGGGGAGCAAGATCTCCCTGTGGCTGATTGGTCACTATTGGTAACAGGATGCTGGAAGAGGTGGCCCGTTGTTCTGACCCAACATGGTTAGTCTTACGTTCTGTTCTGCTTGGAACAGTGATCCAATTCCCTCACATTCACTGAGATTTTCTATCATTCTTCTTGTCAATAAGCTGCCATTCTCTGAAGTTTATTTACCTACAATTTATGGGATATTGGGGTCCTTCTTTGCTCCGCTGCACTCCAAAAGCCTGCTCATTCCTGAGAATCTGAAGAATTTTCCTTCCCTCAAACAAATGAAACTTCCTGCATTGCTTCTCTTTCCTAATGAAGACAAGAGCTGTTAAAGTTTAGAAAGTCACTTCTCAGCACCAGAAAAATGCTGACTTAGCAAAGAGCCCTGGGATTCGAGGCTGGGTACCTGACGGCAGATGGCTTAAAATACCAGTCCATTAATCAAGGATGCTTCCTAAGTGCAATGATTTCTGATGATCAAGTGCTCTGCATATGAGAAATGCAGCCACCTTTTCTCCCCCCTTTCCAAATGCAGTCCTTTCCACATCAACCTTGCAGATGCTGCTGTATTTCCATTATTTACATCCTTACTGAGCTAAAATACAACAGATGTTCCAGGTGCTGGAGAACTAATTTCTTCCAGTAAATAGGTTGAATAAATCCCATACACTTTTGGATACTGGAAAGCAGGTTATCTGAATGGAAGGAAAGTTAGTTTCAGGTAGGAAGAACACAACTGTTCTTGCAATAGACTTGTGTTGATTTGGAGGGAATAAAAAGAAATCTTTTCATCACTGTTAGAGAAGTAATGGAGTCCCAGAGTCTCAGACTACATATAAACTAAAATGAATTTCTTTCATTTCTGGTTACGCTTCTGAAAGCTTATATAAATAGTATGGAAAGGAATGAAAAAGATATAGTTGGCAAAGATCATTTCTGTTGAGTCCTGGGGAAGATGGAAAGCCCACTGTTAGGAATGGAGAAACACATTCATTCTAATCTACATATAGAAAGAGAATATTTATTTATTTGTTTATTTATTTTCAATTTATATTCCACCCTCCCCACATTTCCAGTGGACTCAGGGCAGATTACAGAAACATATAGTTAAAATATGTAAAACAATTATTATAAATTAGAAACCATAAAAACATACAAAATTATCACACAATTTAAAATGCATATATACATAAAAATAGCAGCAAAACTAACCAGCCTAAATCATCTCCAGAGCCTCTTCATAGTAGAAAATGATCTGAATGGAGAGTATTTGTGGTGGGGAGGGCCCAATCCACCATCAACCGGCCAGGGGTCTCCGTTTAGCACCGCTCATTTGCCTGGCAGAACAGCTCCATCTTGCAGGCCTGGCGAAAGGATAGCAAATCTTGCCAGGCCTTGGGCTCATCAGACAGAGCATTCCACCAGGCTGGGGCCAGGACCAAAAAGGCCCTGGCCCTGGCCGATGCCAGGTGGGCCTCCCTGGGGCCAGGGACCTTTAGCAGATGTTTCTCACTGGAATGAAGGGTCCTCTGGGGTTCATATGGCGAGAGGCGGTCCCACAGATATGCAGGTCCTAGTCCGCATAGAGCTTTATAGGGTAATACCAAAACCTTGAACCTGATTCGGTACTCCATCAGTAGCTAGTGCAGCTGACGCAGTGCCGGTATTATGTGCTCACACATGGGCAAACCTGTGATAACATGCGCTGCCGCATTCTGCACCGGCTGTAACTGCTGGATCAGGTTCAAGGGAAGCCCTGCATAGAGCATGTTACAGTACTCTAACCTAGAGGTGACCATTGCCTGGACCACTGTGGTTAAGTCGCGGGACAAAAGATAAGGGGCAAGCTGCCTGGCCTGTCGAAGATAGAAAAATGAGGACCTGGCAACGGCAGTGATCTGGGCTTCCATTGTCAAGGAGGCATCCAAGATCACCCCCAGGCTCCTGACTCCTGGAGTCAGCGTAAGCAAGTGCAGGGAGCTGGGGTCCTGAATCCACGTTTCTGCGACTCAGGTACAGGATCTCCGTCTTCGCAGGTTTCAGTTTCAGCCGACTTAGAATCATAGAATCATAGAATCATAGAATTGGAAGGGGCCATACAGACCATCTAGTCCAACCCCCTGCCCAGTGCAGGATCAGCCTAAAGCATCTCTGACAAGTATTCATCCAGCCTCTTCTTGAAAACTGCCAGTGAGGGGGAACTCACCACCTCCCTAGGCAGCTGGTTTCACTTTTGAACTACTCTGACCGTGAAAAAGTTTTTCCTAATATCCAGCCAGTACCTTTGTGCATGTAATTTAAGCCCATTGCTTCGCGTCCTACCCGCTGCTGCCAACTGGAACAGCTCCTTGCCCTCCTCCAAATGACAGCCTTTCAAATATTTTAAGAGAGCAATCATGTCCCCCCTCAACCTCCTCTTCTCCAAACTAAACATTCCCATGGCCCTTAGCCTTTCATTGTAGGGCTTAGTCTCCAGACCCCTGATCATCCTCGTCGCTCTCCTCTGCACCCTCTCGATTTTGGCCACATCCTTTTTGAAGTGAGGCCTCCAGAACTGCACACAATACTCCAGGTGTGGCCTGACCAAGGCAATATAGAGAGGGGCTATGACCTCCTGCGATTTCGATGCTATGGCCTCTTTGATACAACCCAGGATTGAATTAGCCTTTTTTGCCACCACATCACACTGACTGCTCATATTCAGTTTACAGTCCACTCTTACCCCAAGATCCCTTTCACATATACTACTGCCCAGAAGTGTATCCCCCATCCAGTATTTGTGCTTCTCATTTTTGTGGTCCAGATGTAATACTGTGCACTTGTCTTTGTTGAATTGCATCCTATTCACAGCTGCCCACTTCTCCAGAATATTCAGGTCTTGTTGAATTTTAATTCTATCTTCTTGGGTGTTTGCTACCCCTCCCAATTTGGTATCATCAGCAAATTTAATGAGCAGCCCTTCCACTCCTTCATCCAGATCATTGACAAAAATATTGAAAAGTACCGGGCCCAAAACCGAGCCCTGCGGCACCCCACTGGACACCTCCCTCCAATCTGATGAAACGCCGTTGACCACCACTCTTTGAGTGTGGTCCTCCAACCAGTTCCCTATCCACCGAACTGTCCTATAGTCTACTCCACAGTCTTCCAGTTTGCCCATCAGAATGTCATGGGGGACCTTATCAAAAGCTTTACTGAAATCCAGATAAATCACGTCAACAGAGTTCTCCCGATCCAGCAAGCTGGTCACTCGATCAAAGAAGGAAATCAGGTTGGTCTGGCAGGATCTGTTAGGAACAAAACCATGCTGACTTCCCCGGATCACTGAGCGGTCCTGCAGATGCTTACATATTGATCCCTTTAAAATCTGTTCTAATATCTTCCCAGCAACAGAAGTCAGACTGACTGGCCTGTAGTTTCCCGGGTCATCCTTCCTCCTTTTCTTAAAGATTGGGATAACATTCGCTCTTCTCCAATCTTGTGGCACATCCCCAGTCCTCCAGGAGGCCTTGAAGATGATGGATGCCTCAACCATCCAGCCACAGCTTCAAAAGCACGCTCCAGGACATCTGGGGCAGATCCAGGCCGGCCGTCCATCGATAGATATAGCTGAGTGTCATCCGCATATTGGTGGCACCCAAGCCCGAAACTCTGCACCATCTGGGCGAGGGGGCGCATATAGATGTTGAACAGTAATGGGGAGAGTATCGCCCCCTGCAGCACACCACATGCTAGTGGCCGAATAAAAAGATGTAGCAGAGAATTCCGAGTGTATCAATGAGTTCCTGTGTTCTTAATGCTGCTTGGGTCTAGGGCGACACAAGGATATTTTTCACAATCTCAATTCCTACAGACCAACTGACTGACCCAAACCAAAACATTCCCAAAACAAATAATAGCACAAAAATGGTAGAGATTTTGATGAGAAAGCAGCAATGTGAAACATTCACAGGTTGAAGAATTGCCCAGACTCATTCCACCTTTGTCTTTACCCCATTCTTGTCTTCTCCTGTAAAAATGAAGGGGTGACCAAATTTCTCCACCTCTGCTTCTTTGTGAGTGGAGGATTTTTTTTTTTAAATCTGCCAGCGCTGTGCTCTCTGTTACATCACTTTTGGAAAACACATGGAAGTGAGAGCTGGTCGCTCTAGGAATAGCCAGAAACTCTATGGCAAAACCATAGAGTTTTCAGTGACTTCTTGAACTACCTGCCATCATTTTTGGGTTTTCTCTGGAAGTAATGCCATCATCCTTTCCCCTCATCGTATCCCCTCTCCAACCCTACAGCATATTCAGCTTGCCAAAGCTTTGACTTCATTTGCATTTTCCCCTTTTATGACACCTTGTTGAAGAAACACTACAAAAAAGCACAAACTTAATGTGATTTACAGGATTCTTTTTCTGTAGGTCAAGAAAGAAGTTGGTCGTGTTACTCAAGCTTTACACCCTGCATTTCATGTGCAGGAGAAAACGGTGTATGATTTTTTTAGCAAAAAAAAAATCATTGATAGGTATTGTCTTATTGTTATATCCACTGTTATTCCCCATCCCCACCCCCATGGGATCAGATCTTATGGTATTTATAGACGACTAAATGAGACTACTTCAGAACTTGTAGCAATATTTAAAAATAAGACTGACATATAAATTGAAAAGAAAAATTCTCTTGCTGATCCCTCCCATTCAACAGATTTTATTTCATAGCAAGGCCCCCTGATTTCAAATGTTGCTTTCGTTTTGATTGTTGGGAGAGGTGGGGGGAGAACAACTGGGGTCTTGCTTAGTCATATTCATACAAAATCACATCTGAAAGGGGATTTCTGGCTATGTGCCAGGTGATAATGTGTCACCAGGAGGAGAAGTCTTGAGTGCTATGTAAAACATTTGGCATAATGCTCCCCCTCCCCCGACCTGGTATGCTGCTTGAACTTGTTGATTGTGAGTTTCTGCCAGATTAATTGGAATATACAGTCAATATTAAGGCACGACATCATAGTAACACCCAAGAAAATGTAATATTACTACAGAGATGTTCTAAGAACAGGGCCACAGGATACAAGTTGCTATCGCCACATCACAGAAGGAAACAGCCAAGATAGGAGGGGCCTGCCCCGCCTATCATTTCTCAGATCGTGTAAAACTGAAATGCTTGAGAGGGCATTTTGTATAAAGTGAACAAGGTTGTAGTTAATGTCTGTAGTATTTAGCAGTTCATGGGGAATATGATGCTATTTTTTATTGAATTGCAATTTTCTAATCCAGTTTTATTACATTATTGATTGTATATTAGGTAATGTTTTCACAACATTGTTCTCCGGTATTATAATCCTGCTTTATTATCTGTATTATAGTGTGTTTTTAGTGTATTTTTCTCTAATTTTGTTGGGTGCATATAGCGGCATTCTACTGTTCTTAACTGCATGGTTTTAGCTATAATCTGCTTTGAGTCTTAGCAAGAATGGTGGACTATAAATGGAATAAATAAATAATGGTCTCTTTATACTAGCAGGGCCCAAACTGTGCAACTGTTCACTAAAGTGAACATGCCACAGAAATATGTCTTGTGTATCTTTCTCTCTCCTCCTCCTCCACTTCTTTGCTACTTATTTTCACAGTCGTGATCTTGTTTTTTGGATTTTCATTAATGAAGCCTGTGTTTAAGAGCAGTCAGTTACCAACCATATGATGATGATAACAACAATGACGACATCTGCATAAATACTTTGTTTCTAGACAGACGAGTGCCCCATTCAGAGTGGTGAACAAGGTCACTGTCATTATTCAATTGGGGAGCTGAGGCTGAGGCAACCTACAGAGCTCAAGGCAGGAGTGGAATTCGAACCAGCAGAGTGCTGATTCACAGTCCAACCACTTACCCCTACACTACCATAGCTCTGTGTGTTGTGTGAAGTGATTTGAATGTATCTTCAATCATTCTTTGTGTATTGCGCATATGTGTAAGCAATAGGCTTTAATATATTTAAATATGAAATAATGCAATGGCAAGGAATCACATTGTTTATTGAATGGCTGCTCAGAAGTTTGTCTCTAAGTTGCTAGATCTTGCTATTACTGAATTGAGTATTTGTGGCTAGAGAAAAATGTGGTTATTTTTCTGATTTTTGTTGTTGTTCCTTTCACATTTTTAGATCAGCCTTGATTATGAACATCTAGAAATGTGATATTTGATTATTCTGGATGTCCCTGCAGCAGAAAAAAAATAATTTCAATCATTTCATTTTTCACTATTAAAAAGGATTGTGAAACGGACTTCCTGTTTGGGATCCATGGAGGTCTAACGCAGCTCCACTTGCGGAGCTGACCGGACTGCCGTTTTAACCGGCCGGCGGGGTGAAAATAGCCCGCGGCCGACTGCTCTCAGGCGGGGAGCAGGCAAAGAACGCTCAAGACCCTAGGGTGAGCTAGATCTCGGACGAGGGGGGGCTCTATACAACGAGTCTCCCCCCGATCCTTGAGGTCCCACCTTGCGACGGGTCGGCTATAATCTCTGCGGCAGTTTTGGGGCCAATTCGGCTGGCATAAGACCTACATACCCAAGCATCGATTGGGGGAAGAAGCTGAGAGGAGAACTTAAAATCGAAACAGCGATTACAACCCGAGAAAAGTGAAGAGAAGGTAAAGATCATTATCTTCTGAGACGGGACAGATTGATAAAAACAGAGAGGAAAAAAAGTAGATTTTTAAACTGCAACAGACTAGTGAAAAGGAGGGGAAGACTCGGCAGGAATTGAATTTAAAAAGAGACTAAGTTTAAAGAAGTTATTAAAGAAATGGGACTATTGTTTTGAATACCTGTGGCTTTGGAGCTGTGAGAAAAAGACACCATCGCGAGATCTGCTGTGGGAAGACGGGAGACAGGAAGTGCGTAATAACAATAGAGTGGCTGGAGAGAAGCGGCCCTTGCTGGAGGGCAGGAAGTAGGGAATCGCCATTTTTGAAAGGGGAAGGGTCGCGGCTTCAGCGGAAGAGGAAGTAGGCCATCTTGGATTACAAAATCATAGAGAAACCATAGAGAAAAGACGCCCGACATTTTGGACTCTTTAAAATTTAATTTCTATAAGAAGACTGGGACATTTAAGATAGAAAAACGTTAAATTTTACGCCACGGAGTTAAGGAAGAGAGCGGATTCGTGGGAGCGAGCTAAAGCAAGCCCCACGATGTCAAAAAAAGAGTGGCAATCGGCAATAGAAAACCTGGATAAAAACCTGGACAAAAAACTTTTAGATATGATTAAAGAACTTAAGGACACGAAATTGGAGCTGATAAAAGAGGTTAAAGAGGTTACACAGACAGTAAAATCGGAGCTGTCAGAAGTGAAAAAAGGTATGGAAACAATACGAAGTGAATTACAAGGAACGCAGCAGAGAGTTAAAACAGTAGAAGACGCGATGGAGAATTTAGCAGACACGCAACAAACAGAGATGAGATTGGTGAAGGGGAGAATGTCAGTTGCAGAAACTAAACATATGGAGAAGCAGCTACGTTTTCGTGGCTTGCCAGAAGTGGAAGGAAAGTCAGCGCAAGAACAGATGACTGAGGTGTTGGCTGAGTACCTGGGGAAGGAGGAGGAGGAAGTTGTGGCTATCCTAGATGTGGCATACCGTGTGAATTCGAGAATAGCAACCCAGAGGAAACTACCAAGAGATGTGATTGTGCAGTTTACAACACGAAATATGAAAGAGAGGATTGTGACAAAACAGTTTCAAGATCCATTGGAGATTGATGGCAAGACGATTATTATAATGAAGGAACTGCCCAGATCAGTGTTACTGGACCGGAAAAAATATAAAGTGCTAATTCAGATTTTGAAGGACATGAAAATCAGGTACAGATGGGAGTTACCGGAAGGAGTGTCCTTTGAGTTTGGAGGGGCCAAAAAACGCATCAGATCTGAGCGAGAGATGGAGCGATTTATTAAGGACAATGAAAAAGACTTACCAACAAGATCATGAGTATGGAGTGTAAAGTATTATCTTGGAATGTAAATGGACTAAACTCACCGAATAAGAGGAAAAATACTTTTCACTGGCTACTAAAACAAAAATGTGACATTGTTTGTTTGCAAGAGACCCATATCAGAAAGCAGGATGTAAAATATTTAAAATCTGGAAAATTGGGCAAAGAATATGTAGCGGCCTCCAACAAGAAAAAAAGAGGAGTGGTGTTGTACATAAAAGAGGAGCTACAGCCAAAATTTGTTATGAGAGATGTGGAAGCTAGATTTGTAGCAGTGGAATGTATTTGGAATTTAAAGAGAGTGTTGGTAGTCGGACTTTATGCACCTAACGGTGCAAAAGAAAGCTTCTTTGAGGATTTAAGGAAGCATTTAGACGATCTTGCATACGACCAGATAATTCTTGCTGGAGACTTCAATGGAGTGACAGACTTGGAACTAGACAAAAAGACTACAACGGCACAAAAGAAAAGAGGACTATTACCAAAGCTTTTTTTTGAGTTGATTCAACAAGAGACTCTTGAAGATGTATGGAGGAGAGAATATCCTAAAAGCAGACAGTTTACTTTTTATTCTGCAAGGCATTCTACATTATCAAGAATTGATATGATCTGGGCCTCAAAAGACTTAGCATTATGGACTAAGGAGGTAGAAATAATGCCTATGGTAGGCTCAGATCACAACCCAATTATGTGGAAATTTGGAAAAAAGAGAAAAAGGAAAGCATGGAGAATAAATGAGGACTTGTTACAGGAAAGAGAGAATATGGAAATACTGAGAAGAGAGACAAAGTTTTTTATACAATACAACGTGAATAAAGAAGTACCAACCAATAAAGTTTGGGATGCTTACAAGGCGGTTGTAAGGGGCATACTAATGGACTTAAATGGTAGAGCAAGAAAGAAGAAAGAGGAGAAAAGACAAGAGATTGAGGAGAAAATAAAAGCCAAAGAAATACAGTTAAAAAAGAGACCAGGGAAAAAGAAGGTATACCAGGAAATTAAAATACTTCAAGAACAGCTAACAGCAATGAGCAATAAAGAATTGGAGTGGAATCTCAAAAGACTGAATCAAAAAGCGTTTGAGGGTGCTAATAAACCTGGGAAGTACCTGGCATGGCAATTGAAGAAGAAAAGGGAAAAGAAGATAATAAATAAAATTTGCGAAGATAACAAAACGTATTTGGAGCAGGCTACCATTAGTAGAGCCTTTTATAAATTTTACGCTAAGCTGTATAATAAAAAAGAAGTAAACAAAGAATCAATAGCGTCATATTTGGAGAAAACCAAACTTCCAGAAATCTCGGAAGCTTGGAGAAATAAGTTGAATAGTGAAGTAACTGACGAGGAAATAAGTAAGGCAATACAATCTGCAAATCTAGGAAAGGCGCCAGGGCCAGATGGACTTACGGCTAAATTCTATAAGACAATGGCTAATGAACTGGCACCATTCCTAAAAGAGGTGATGAATGGGGTTTTAAGGGATCAAAGGATTCCAGAAACTTGGAGTGAAGCGAATATATCATTGATCCCAAAAGAGGGCCAAGACCTGACTAATGTGAAAAATTATAGACCTATATCGCTACTCAACAATGACTATAAAATTTTTGCGAAGATATTGGCGGAGAGATTGAAGGGGTGGCTCTCGGAAGTCATAGAGGAGGAACAAGCAGGCTTTTTGCCAGACAGACAAATAAGAGACAACTTAAGGACAGTGATCAATGCTATTGAATATTATGACAAGCGTTGTGACAAAGAGGTTGGTTTCTTCTTTGTTGACGCTGAAAAAGCGTTTGACAATTTAAACTGGGACTTTATGTTTGCCACTATGGAAAAGCTACAATTGGGAGAAAGATTCATCAGAGCAATTAAGGAAATTTATAGAGACCAGACTGCAGCAATTGTGGTGAATGATGAATTGACCAAGAAATTGACGATAAGTAAAGGAACAAGACAAGGTTGCCCGTTATCTCCATTGTTGTTCATTTTAGTATTGGAGATTCTGATGATACAAATACGTCAAGATGATGAAATTCGTGGAATAAAAATAAAGGACTATTCATATAAGGTCAGAGCATTTGCGGATGACATAATGTTAATTGTAGAGGACCCATTGGAGAACATGCCAAGAGTGATAGATAAGATCAAGGAGTTTGGAGACTTGGCAGGTTTCTTCATTAACAAAAAGAAGTCAAAGATATTATGCAAAAATATGACTAAGCAGAAACAACAATTGTTAATGGAAACAACGGATTGTGAAGTAACAAGTAAAGTGAAATATTTGGGAGTCGAATTAACTGCAAAGAACATAGATCTATTCAAAAACAATTATGAAAAACTATGGACTCAGATAGAGAGAGACTTGATTAAATGGAATAGATTGAATTTGTCATGGTTGGGCAGGATTGCAGCAGTTAAGATGAATGTGTTACCAAGAGTAATGTTTTTGCTACAGACAATACCAATCATCAGAGACTCCAAACAATTTGAAAAATGGCAGAGGAAAATATCAGATTTTGTTTGGGCAGGCAAGAAGCCTCGAGTGAAAGTGAAAGTTTTACAAGATACAAAGGAAAGAGGCGGAATGCAACTGCCCAATCTGAGATTTTATCATGATGCAATCTGCCTAGTTTGGTTGAAAGAATGGATGACATTAAAGAACAAGAAACTATTAGCCCTAGAGGGATATAAAAAAATATTTGGATGGCATGCATATTTATGGCATGACAAAGTAAAGGTCAACTCGATGTTCCTGCATCACTTTGTTCGGAGAAGTCTATACATAATCTGGAAGAAGTACAGAATTTATCTACAAGAAGGAACCCCTTTGTGGGTGGTTCCATATGAGGTGATAGACCCGAGAGCTGTTGATAATGAACAACAATGTTTAACGTATAAAGAAATAACTAAAACTGAAGCATCCAAACTTAGAATAAAGACACAAGAGGAACTATCACCTAACTACGATTGGTTCCAGTATAGACAGATCAGAGACTTATATAATTCGGACTCTGTAAAGGGAGGTATACGAATAGAGAATTCGGAACTAGAGCAGACCCTTCTTAAAGAAGATAAGAAAAGAATATCCAAGGTATACCAAGTACTGTTGAAGTGGTATACCGAGGATGAGATAGTTAAAACACAAATGGTGAAATGGGCTATAAACTTTAATAAAGAAATAACAATGGAGGCATGGGAATACTTGTGGAAAACTACAATGAAGACAACGACATGTATTAATATCAAAGAGAACATTTATAAAATGATCTATCGTTGGTACATGACACCAAAGAAGATTGCGCTAGGGAATTTGAATACTTCTAATAAATGCTGGAAATGTAAGAAGCATGAGGGCTCCCTCTATCATATGTGGTGGTCGTGTGAGGTAGCCAGGCAGTACTGGGGGGAAATAATAAGAGAAATGAGTGAAATTTTACAATTTCAAATTAATAAGAACCCAGAACTCCTGCTACTGAACTTGGGAATGGAGGGAATTCCAGCCCAACACAGGACGTTGATATTTTATATGACAGCAGCAGCTAGACTTTTGTATGCGCAAAAATGGAAAGTACAAGAAGTGCCAACTATTGAAGATTGGACTTACAAATTGCTGTATATGGCTGAAATGGACAAGATGACAAGAAAATTGAGAGATCTGGACTCAGGGCAGTTCAACACAGACTGGGAGAAGCTGAAACAATACCTGGAGAAGAAATGGGAGGTGGGAGGAAAACTGTGGCAGTTTGAGAACTACTGAAGTATTGAAGTAGAGGGGGGAGACTTTACCGGGGGGAGAAGAGATAAATGTGAATTAATAAGCAGTCAGATTAATAGATTGACATATATATAGATATATATAGGTTAACAAACAGAACATAGAGAAAATAATTAATTATAAGGACTAAATATAAGGAGCGATTAACTAACAATATTTTCTTTTTTTTCTGACAAGTTTTGTACCAAACTGAATGTCTGAAGATATAGATGGGTCAAATTGATTGACTACGTGAGGAGAGATATATAGAACTATTATAAAAAGATAGAATGAGTAATATATATAGAGAATAAGTCAAATTGTTTGATATAAACGAACGTATGATCTATATGGTTTATGATATATAGAAATACCTGAAATTGAAAAATTGGGATAAATTGTTTATCTAAGATGGAAACAAAGGCTTACAGTTTGGGCATATAATGTTAAAAATAGTTAAGGATGTACTGCTTAGAATAATGGAGAATATATATTTGTTTTAGATAGAGGAAGCTAATAAAAGTAAGGGAAAGGGGACAAAGGGTTGGAAAGCTGTTGGAAGTCAACAAAAAGGGGGGGGGGGGAAGGGAGGGGGTTAGAGATGAAAAAATTGGGGAAAATTGAATGTAAATGTGGAAATAATGGATTCTAACCCAATAAAAATTTTTCAAAAAAAAAAAAAAAAGGATTGTGAAACCATTCCTTTGAAAGCCGGATAACTGGCCTCCTATCTCCCCTATAGAGGCACTTCCTCCAGCCTAAGAAACCTTCCTCCAACTCAAGTGATTCTTCCATTAGAAGGAAGGAAAGCTAGAAAAAAGCTTCCAGCTTTGGTTAGTGGAGTGGTAAGATACAGGCCACTTTTTACCCACTGGAGATGTTTTGCTCTTTGCACTAGCAAATGTGGGTCTCAATGACACAATTAGAAAACTTCCCTTCTGTCAGCTAGAGGAGAACAGGCACAATGGTTTCTTCTTGCCAACTGCGAGTCTCTCTACACGAGACATTTTGCATGAGAACGCTCAAGTGTAGGGAGACGCAATGCTAGCCAGGAAGCGTAGTTTAAAAAGACAACTGAAGGCTCTGTCAATTTTACCACTCTACAGAGCCAGCAAAGATCGCTTCTCGGAGGGTTTGTTAATTTCCACCTCGGAAGGCTCTGTCAATTTTACCTCTCTACGCAGAGATCGTTCCTCAGAGGGTTTGTTAATTTTATCTTCCCCTCCAAAAGACTCTGTCAATTTCACCTCCCCTTCCCAGAAGCAAAGTGGAAATTAACAAACCCTCTAAGGAGTGATCTCTGCTGGCTCTGTAGAGAGGTGAAATTGACAGAGACTTTTTAAACTACACTTCCCAGCTACCATTGTGCCTCTCCACACTTGAGTGTTCTCCTGTAAGGCGTCTCATGTAGAGAAACTCTCTGTGCATGCTCATTTGTCTATCCAGCTATTTTCTGCTGACTACTAGAAAAGTGGGAGGAAAGAAAAAATCTGCACTGGAGTATTTAATCCCTTTCACATGTGCTGAACAGCAGCATGCCAGACCATTTTGCTAATCACAACAGTTCCCTTGCTCTACACCTCAGAACTAGGGGCACAGTCAAGCTGAGATGGGCTCTGGTAACAGCTGGGAGGTCAAAGACAGGCAGCAGCAACTGTTTAAAACTAGAATCATAGAATCATAGAGTTGGAAGGGGGCATACAGACGATCTAGTCCAACCGCCTGCCCCGTGCAGGATCAACCTAAAGCATCTCTGACAAGTATTCATCCAGCCTCTTCTTGAAAACTGCCAGTGAGGGGGAGCTCACCACCTCCCTAGGCAGCTGATCCCACTTTTGAACTACTCTGACCGTGAAAAAGTTTTTCCTAATATCCAGCCTGTACCTTTCTGCATGTCATTTAAGCTCGTTGCTTCGCGTCCTACCCTCTGCTGCCAACTGGAACAGCTCCCTGCCCTCCTCCAAATGACAGCCTTTCAAATATTTAAAGAGAGCAATCATGTCCCCCCTCAACCTCCTCTTCTCCAAACTAAACATTCCCATGGCCCTTAGCCTTTCATTGTAGGGCTTAGTCTCCAGACCCCTGATCATCCTCGTCGCTCTCCTCTGCACCCTCTCGATTTTGGCCACATCCTTTTGGAAGTGAGGCCCCCAGAACTGCACACATTACTCCAGGTGTGGCCTGACCAAGGCAGTATAGAGAGGGGTTATGACCTCCTGCGATTTTGATGCTATGGCCCCTTTGATACAACCCAGGATTGAATTAGCCTTTTTTGCCACCGCATCACACTGACTGCTCATATTCAGTTTACAGTCCACTCTTACCCCAAGATCCCTTTCACATATACTACTGCCCAGAAGTGTATCCCCCATCCAGTATTTGTGCTTCTCATTTTTGTGGCCCAGATGTAATACTGTGCACTTGTCTTTGTTGAATTTGGAGTGTCGTAGTTCATTAGGGCCTTGCTCACAAAGCATCTTCTAGGGCAATTTATTGTACCATTTTCATCCACTGGAACCACTTTCCTAAGCATGTGCCTCAAAATCATCAATGTTTTAGCCTGAACAATTCTAAAGCAATCTTATTTTGGTCCTTTACTTCCATATCTGGCCAAATCTCTCTCTCACCCACCTCACCCCAAATTGTTTGCCAGCACACAAACATCTTCACAAGTGAATACTGCATTATTTTAACTCTTGGGCCAAAAAGGTTGCCTACCCCTGACTAATGTAGTTGTCCACACACATGTAAGAGGTCCAATCTGCTCTTGCTGGCATCCAAGGAAAGTGATCAGCAGGCAATGGTGGCCCCTAAAAAATTTCCTGACAGTGCTGATCTCTGATGCCAGCCCTGCACCAGAGGGCTTGTAAACTATGAGCCTCTCTACAAGAGACATCTCAGCGTGTGTTCATCAAGTGCAGGGAAATGCAATGTTAGCCGGGAAGTGTAGTTTAAAAAGACAGAGCCAGCGGAGATCGCTCCTCAGAGGGTTTGTTAATTTCATCTTCACCTCCCTGAAGTTTCTATCAATTTCACCTCTCCAGTCTAAACTGTGTGAGATCACAGCCAGAGGGCAGCGAAGAATGGAAATGGGCTGCAGCCGCCTTCCAGAGCTGGCTTTGGACCTGGAGAGGTTATAATGGTCTGAAATTTCCCTTCGTGCATTTTACAGCCCTTTAACACAGCTCCAGTGTATAGCAAAAGCATTTGCCCCACCACCGGCTGTCTTTTTAAACTACCGTTCTCATCTACCGTTGCATCTCCCAGCACATGTTCTTCACATGTCAGATGTCTCATGTAGAGAGACTCTATAACACAAGAAAACAAGGATTGCTATGTCCAAACACCTTCAGACTTGGCTCACATACTTCGTATCAGTCTTGAGGAGAAAACAGTTATTCAATGAGATGTCTGAATGCATCTACACGAATTCTAATGTGTATGTTTCAGATATGTCTACAAATATGTATTCAAATATGTCTACACTATTTTGTCGTGGGACTGGATAGCTTTCTTGCACCAACTGCCTGCCTCCCCCACTTTGCTGCCCCTTCAGCTTTAAAAAAGATTGGAAATTATTGAGCTGAGATTTACTACTTAGGTGTCCCAGTGTGCCTTTGGTGACTGATCATGAATCTAGCTAATTTTTAAATATCATTTTCTGCAATTACTTTTTAAATAAATAATGACTACACAGGTGCCTAGATGCAGGCAATACATTCTAGCCAGGGCTGGACAATTATATGATGTGTTTAATGCAGAGGCACACAAAGAGGGGATGAACAACAACAATAACAACAGTAATAACATTTGATGTATATACCGCTCTTCAGTGCAACTTAACACCCACTCAGAGCAGTTTACAAAGTGTGTTATTATTATCCTCACAACAATCACCCTGTGAGATGGATGAGGCTGAAAGAGCTCTGAGAGAGCTGTGACTGACCCAAGGTCATCTAGCTGGCTTCAAGCGGAGGAGTGGGGAATCAAACCCAGTTCTCCAGATTAGAGTCCTGCCACTCTTAACCACTACACCAAACAAGTGATTTGAATGCATTTTTAAAATGACCAGCATCAGATACAAATCAGACAACTACAAACGAGGCAATTTAATAATCTCTAATCAGCCCTTTCTGGGCAAAGTGATTGGGAGAGCAGTAGCTGACCAGCTCGAGATCTTCGTGGAAAACTCTAGTGCTCTAGACCCCTTCCAGTCAGGATTCAGACCAGGGCATGGGACAAAGACAGCACTAGTAGCGTTAGTGGATGATCTCCGTCTGAATATAGACCAAGGCCACGCCTCCTTATTGCTCCTCCTGGATCTGTCTGCAGCCTTTGACACAGTAGACCAGGCCATCCTGTCGAGGCGTCTAGAAACAGAAGTGGGCATCGAAGGACGTGACTTGGACTGGTTTAAATCGTTTCTTATGGAACGGACTCAGAGGGTTGCCGTCGGAGGTCAGCTATCTCCAGAATGGGGATTATCTTGTGGGGTCCCGCAGGGCACAATCTTATCTCCCATGTTATTCAACCTCTACGTAAAACCTTTAGGAGAACTCACTCGCAGCTATGGAGTTGAATGTCGTCAATATGCAGATGACACCCAACTCTATATCTCATTATCCAGGTCCCCACAGAATGCAGTAGAAATTTTAGATCGCTTCCTGACAGCCATAGTAAAATGGCTGAAAAATAACAAATTAAAATTGAACCCAGAAAAGACTGAAGTGATGCTTGTTAGGAAGTCAGAGATCTTGAAAAACATTGTACTCGCCACCTTTGATGTAGTTTGACCCTCGCAGACTCGGTTAAGAGCCTAGGGGTTATACTGAATCCCGCTCTACTACTAGTAAAACAAGTTAAGGCAGCTGCAAAAAACGCTTACTACAATCTCACTCTAGCCTGGAAAATGGCTTCTTATCTCGACACGGCCAACCTGGCCACCTGGATCCATGCTATGGTAACATCAAAAGTTGACTATTGTAATGCATTATACATTGGTCTCCCATCTAAGTTCACTAGGAGGCTCCAATTGGTATAAAATGCTGAGGCTCGACTATTATCAGGAGCGAGCAAGAGCTTGAACATCACTCCTATCCTACAGTCACTCCATTGGCTACCTATCAGTTACCGTGCCCAGTTCAAGGTAATGGTTATTATAGACAAAGCCCTTCATGGCCTTGGCCCAGCATACCTACGGGACCGCCTCCCTCCCTATGTCCCTCCACGGCAGCTTCGCTCATCTGAACAGGGTCTCTTGCAGGTGCCAGCCTGCAAATGGGAGAAATAGACAGCAGCCCGTACATGGGCTTTCTCTGTGGTGGCCCCTACCTTTTGGAACGGCCTGCCTGAGGAGGTTAGGAGAGCCTCCACCCTCCTGGCTTTCTGCAAACAATGCAAAACCTAATTATTCAAAAGGGTCTTTTTTCTCAGCTAAGAGGGCGGTATTGCAGGAAAAGGACCCCAGATGTTTCGCTAATGAGTTAGAAACCATAGATTTCACCATTATCTTGCCTTACTTATTATCTGTTGCTTTAAATATGTACTCCTATATCCTACCTGTGCTTTAGGTTGTTCAGTGTAAGTCCTAGAATTGATTATATTCTGTTTCAGCAATTCCTCAACCCCATACTGGATCCTTGCTAATGCTATGTCTTTGTAAACTTATATTCTTTTACCCCATGACATTGTTTATGGAAATGTTCTTGACACTGTATGGAAATGCCTGCCCTTGTCCTTGTCACTGATTGTACTAATCTCACACTATGTAATCCGCCTTGAGTCTCAGTGAGAAAGGCGGAATATAAATAACATAAATAAATAAAAATAAAAATAAATATGTGCCTCTTCTCTGGCAAATTTGAGAATTTAGGGAAAATAGCCAGAAGATGAAACAAGTGACTTGTATCCTACTATGGAACATAGCATTTCCCTGCATTCCTCTCTGTTCCTGCAACCCCCAGAAAGAACGTCCCTAGGGTCACAAGACCTATGTGGAGGAAAAGGAATGCAGGCTCCCACAAGTCCAGTTCCTCTGAGGAAATGAGTCAATTTCATCCCCTCGTCCCACCTCACTCCAGCCCACCAACCCGCACCGCTGTTCCTCCACACAGATCTTGTGACCAGGGCTTTTTTTCTGGGAAAAGAGGTGGTGGAACTCAGGGCCAAGCTACAAGTGACAAATGACACTTGAACAGCAAGTGGATTGAGTGGAACGGAAGTGAACAGGGAGAAATACACTTGCTGTTCAAGTGTCATTCATCACTTGAAGCTTTGCCCTCAGTAGTGCAACTCAAGACCACACAATGATGTCATTTTGGGTCAGCTGAAACAAAGGGGGAGTTTTTAAAAGTTTAAATTGCCCTCAGTGAAAATGGTCACATGGCCGGTGGCTCCGCCCCCTGATCTCTGGACAGAGGGGAATTTAGATTGCCCTCCGTGTCGCTCCAGTGGCGCAGAGGGCAATCTCAACTCCCCTCTGTCCAGAGATCAGGGGGCGGGGCCACTGGCCATTTTCAAGAACTCCATTCCACCGTGTTCCAGCTGAAAAAAAGCCCTGCTAGACCATATCCAGTGTAGAGAAAAGCAATCTAAACTCCCCTCTGTCTGGAGATCAGGGGGTGGGGCCACTGGCCATGTGACCATTTTCAAGAGGTGCTGGAACTCCATTCCACTGTGTTCCCGCTGAAAAAAAGCCCAGCTTGTGACAGTAGTAATGATCTTAGAGTGGGCTGGAATGTGGGGAAACTCCACGTCCCTTCCATGCACAGAAGGTTGAATTCACAGTACTCAGCAAGTACGAAGTTGTTCATTGTGGTACTCTCCGTGAGATGTACCTTGCCAGGGAACACCCAGGTAAATTGATCAGGAGCTCACCTTTTGTGTAACTGAGGAAAGATCAATAAGTTATGTTCACTTTGTGAACATGTTCACTGCAAAGTTCTCAGCATGCCTAGAAGTCAAGAACTGGCAATGAATTGCAGGGTACATTAGGGGATAGCACAGACTGGTATGGACCTTTGAGTCCCATACAGCTGTGACTTACCTTTATTCTTAAGCAGCACATGAGAATTTTCAATGAAATGGACAAAGCGGGACACCTTGAGCTCTGCCGTTGTTTCCACAGTCTCTAGGGCTGCTAACCTCCAGAAGCTCTCCTGGAATTACAGCTGATCTCCAAGCCATAGAGGTCAGTTCCCCTGGAGAAAACGGCTGCTTTGGAAGATGGATTCTGTGGCATTACATCCTGCTGAAGTTCTCCCCCTCCCCAAGCCCCATCCTCTCCAGGATCCCCCCACAAAAAAGAAATCTCCAGGAATTTCCCAGCTTGAAGTTGGCAGCCATAAAAGTCTCAGATGCAGGCTGATATTACCATACCATCGACCTGTTTCCCGCCACCTGTGCCTTGTCGGTATTTCAATATCTGAGCATTCATCATGCTTCGAAGAAGTGCAGGCTTCAAGGTGTCAGGCTGTGCTTGTTATAATTATGGCCAATAAGGCCTTACCAAAGGGGTTAAAGGGAGATGTTGTAAACTCTGACAAGCTTGCTTCTGTTTCTGCGGTTTAGATTTATTCTTTGGACTACTTTACTCTTCCTCCAGAGAGTTCATGGAGTGAATCAGGAGGACAGATTTATCTGGCTGTTTTCTCACTAGGCAGGTGAAGAAGCAGGCAGACATCTTCCAACGGAGAGGTCACAACTGAACTCATGCCATGGAAAGAACATAAATTATACACATCTTTCAAAGAGAAGCAGCTTCGGCTTTTTCCATCTGTTTCCCTCGTAATTCTTGTCTTGCAGACCCACATTATGTTAAGCAAGTCACTGCTAGAGCCAGGGCTCCAGGCAGGGCTTTTTTTTCTGGGAAAAGAGGTGGTGGAACTCAGTGGGTCGCCCTTGGAGAAAATGATCACATGGCTGGTGGCCCTGCCCCCTGATCTCCAGACAGAGGGGAGTTTAGATTGCCCTCCGCGCCACGGCGCGGATGGCAATCTCAACTCCCCTCTGTCTGGAGATCAGGGGGCGGGGCCACCAGCCATGTGACCATTTTCAAGAACTCCGTTCAACCGCATTCCGGCTGAAAAAAAGCCCTGGCTCCAAGAGAATCAACCCTGCCCTGTACTCTCTCCTTTTCTCTCCAGAAAAGGTAGAACAATGATACTCACTTGGGGAAAGTCAAGTTCTCAGTTACCATATACCAAAAGAGTCACATTTACTTTGATCCCTGGCAAGAAGCCCATTCTTTAGGGAGGCTTGCAGCTTATTTATTCCTTCAGTGGCAGCTGTTTCAAGAGGCGACCCACAAGCCCACCTTCCTAAAAAATGGAGCTGGTGCCAAACTGGGAAACAGCTCTCAGAGCCAAGCTACAAGTGACTTTTTTCACGTGAAGAACACTTGATCGTTTTTGCAAGTTTTTCTGGGAACTGATGTCTGAGTGTCCTTCCCCTCTCTGTTAGAATCGCTGCCTGAAGAGCCAGAGAACATGTCTGCTTCACTGACATGTCGGCTTTCTCTAGAGCAGCTCCCTGGGAGCAAGATGCCCAGGGAGAAAGTTGCAGCTGCCCGCCCCCAAAGATCGTTGAGAGCCCTCTTGTCCAGCAGGCTTGTGACTGGAGGAACAATTTGCAAAAGCTGCTGCTGCTGGCTTTCTCTGGCTCTTCAGGCAGCAATTCTAACAGAGAGGGGAAGGACACTGGGACTTCACTTCCCAGGAAAACTTGCGAAAATGATCAAGTGTTCTTCATGTGAAAAAAGTCACTTGTAGCTTGGCTCTCAGATGAGCCAAAAGTAACATGTCAAAGAGCCACAATAAGGCTCCCCAGACACTGAGTGGGCATCGCTGGGATAGAAGTAGCATGTAACTAGCAACATCTTGTCAGGCTATGGATGACGGGATATGGCAGACAGGTCCCTGCACCATTGCAACAAGAAGTCCAAGCTCTTGGTTAAATGGTTTTATTCAGAAATCCAATCTTTTCTTTATATATGTCCATAGAGTTACTCAGAGGCAAGGAAGCATCTCAGCAGTACATACTTCCTTGATAGGAATAGAGACTTGAGGAAAGTACAACTCTAAATACCCACTCATTTCCCCCTCCTAACTAGACCACAGGTTTGCGTGGGAATGGGTCTGGGAATGCATGAAAGTAAACTGTAACATTTCAGACCATGCAAGGTCACTTCTGTGAGCTTCAAAGAAACGAGAGAACACAGCTGGGTTTTCAGGCTGTTAGAGAAATGAAAGTGTCAGAGCATTTGCAAAACTCAAAGTACAGCATTAGCAATAGTTCAACACAATGTTATGGATGTAGGGGTACAGACATGACACATTCCCACTTTTCAAATACTTGCAGAAGGAATTAATATATAGAGGTGTGCAGCTTGAAAATATTTGTGTTTCCTGCTTCGGGTTTACTCGAAGCAGGGAAAACATTCGGAAACACCCAAAACCTGAAGTGGCAAGCCGCTTTGGATTCGGGTGTTTGAATCGCTTCAGAATGCTCCGTAAAGATTCAGAGCATTCCAAAGTGATTCAGAGGGCTGGGTTTTCTCTCCAAGATCCCAAGCAGAGGCTGTTCACATAAACTGCTGCCTGATCCTTTTAACTGCAGATGGGAGGCATTGAACCTATAACCTTCTGCATGCTTCTCCCCTCTGCAAATCAAACCAGCAATCCTTTCTTTTCAAGCTCTTTTCTCCCATGCCAATTTCTCCCAAAGAAGTACGCATTTTATTCATACATTGATTTATATAAAGTTTTTAAATAATTTCTAGGTGCATTAACCCACCACCCACCTCCCCAATCGTCATGAGCATAAATTTAAGGTTGCCAACTCTGGGTTGGGAAATTGTTGGATATTTGTAGCAGACCCTGGGAAAGCATAGCATTTCATGGGTCTCTGTCATGGCAGACACACCATAATGCCAATTTATCAGTTGTTTGCCATACACTGGTTACTATTTTAATTTTTTTCTGTTAGGGCAAAGTTATCATGCAGCTCTTGTATGCAGCTGAAATTTGGGGGTGGAACAAGAAAATACTTGATCAGCTTGAAATCATTCAGAACAACTTTTTAAGGAAAATCTTGGGTCTCCCTCAAGGAACTCCTGCTGCACACTTAAGATTAGAAGCCGGACTACCTTCAATTACAACAAGAGTCCATTTGAGATTATTAAAATATTACAATAAATTTTATAGCATTACCAAAGACCACCTGGTAAAAAAACTGGTTTTGGTACTCTATGGAAGGGAATCAGCGGTCCAACTTGCTGTCTCCTATTTTGCAGTTATATTCTTTGCCTTCCTTAAAGGTTGTAATATCTTGGGAACCAAACAAAGTTCGGAGTTGAAAAATTTGACATGCCCTAGTCTGACAATCTAAATTTCCTCTGTGGTATCCCCAGATAAAGGAAAACAAATTCTTCTCTTGCTGTTTAGCTGACCTTTTGAATGCTCCATTAAGTAAGGCATTTACTTACTAGTACTTGCATTCAAACAATGCCATCTGAGTACTTACAAGTAGAGATGAGCACGGACAGCAATATGAACAAAAAAAGCCACGAACAGCCCAATCTGCTGTTCGCGAACAAGATGTTCGTGAGGACCCATTCTAAACAAACTCTAAACGAACAGGTGGTCATTGCAAGCCTTGTTCGTTGCTGTTCATCAAGCCAGACAGTCTGGCACCTGCAATCAATTGCCTTGGCAACTTAGGCAAGGACTGTCTGAACTCCTGCTGTTGCCCTGGAAACCCCAATCTAAGACCAATTTAGCTTGATAGGCAGGTCTTCCTTTCAAGTGTGGAGCTCCAAATTTGTTACAAGGGAGCAAAGAGCAGGGGGGAGGGGGGCTCCCAGCTTTGATTTTGCAGACAGTGGAGAGACATTGTCGAAGGCTTTCACGGCCGGAGAACGATGGTTGTTGGGGGTTTTCCGGGCTGTATTGCCGTGGTCTTGGCATTGTAGTTCCTGACGTTTCGCCAGCAGCTGTGGCTGGCATCTTCAGAGGTGTAGCACCAAAAGACAGAGATCTCTCAGTGTCACAGTGTGGAAAAGATGTAGGTCATTTGTATCTACTCAGGAGGGGTGGGGTTGAGCTGAGTCATTCTGTAAGAGTTTCCCAGGGTGTGGAATGCTAATGGCGGGAGGCTTCACTGTAACCTGAGGAGGTTCTTTTGCATATGGTTTGGTGCTTGATGTGCTAATCTTCTCTGCAGGGCTATTGTCGGGTGTGGAGTGTTTTGTTGGCCTGGTGTTTTTCAGAACTGGAGCCCATGCTCTGTTCATTCTTAAGGTTTCTTCTTTCCTGTTGAAGTTTTGCTTATGCTTGTGAATTTCAATGGCTTCCCTGTGCAGTCTGACAAAGTAGTTGGAAGTGTTGTCCAGTATTTTGGTGTCCTGGAATAAGATACTGTGCCCTGTTTGAGTTAGGCTATGTTCAGCCACTGCTGATTTTTCAGGCTGTCCAAGTCTGCAGTGTCTTTCATGTTCTTTTATTCTTGTCTGGATGCTACGCTTTGTGGTCCCGATGTAAACTTGTCCACAGCTGCAGGGTATACGGTATACTCCTGCAGAGGTGAGGGGGTCTCTGCTGTCTTTTGCTGATCGTAGCATCTGTTGTATTTTTCGGGTGGGTCTGAATACTGCTTGAAGGTTATGCTTTTCCATAAGCTTTCCCATCTGATCAGTAATTCCTTTGATATATGGCAAAAACACTTTTCCTGTAGGTGACTGTTTTTCCTTGGTTGTTTGATTCATCCTGGGTTTGATTGCTCTTCGGATTTCATTTCTGGAGTAGCCATTTGCCTGAAGTGCGTGGTTTAGATGATTAATTTCCTCATTGAGAAAGCGCGGCTCACATATCCGTCTTGCACGATCCACTAATGTTTTCATTATGCCTCTTTTCTGTCGGGGGTGGTGATTGGAGTTTTTGTGTAAGTACCGATCAGTGTGAGTTGGTTTCCTGTAGACCTTGTGACCTAACTGAAAGTTTGCTTTGCGGATGACCAAGGTATCCAGGAATGAGAGTTTTCCCTCACTTTCTTTCTCCATTGTGAATTGTATGTTCAGGTGGATGTTGTTGAGATGATTCAAAAACTCCCTCAATTCTTCCTCCCCATGGCTCCAAATGATGAATGTATCATCCACAAACCGGAACCATACACTGGGTTTGTGGGCCTACAATGCCAAGACCACGGCAATACAGCCCGGAAAACCCCCAACAACCATCGTTCTCCGGCCGTGAAAGCCTTCGACAATACATCGAACACCTCTACGGGGAGGAAACATTCCAACAGACCCGAAGATTGGAAACACTTCGGAACAAGAAAGCACATCTACTCTGTTCTTTGACCTTTCTTCTACGCTGCAGGGACACAAGAACCATTCCATCTTTTCTCACAACTAAAAGAATCTTCAAAACCACACAGGCGAACCGCATTTATGACCGTCTAGAACAGGCCCTCTTACGTGAGAGAATCCACACTACCCGCAGAGAACTTGCTGCCACAGACAAGGAGCTATTTTGCTTGCATATCAACACCAGCCATAAAATGAGAAGTCAGGATTGGGACAAGGTCGATAATCTCACCTACAGGAAGATGGAACAAGTGTTTACCAACCACACATCCAGACAGAAGCAGAAGTTTAACAAACTACAGGAAAAAAGACAGACAAGCCCAATGCTCGACAATGCACGCATTGTCATCAATCTGACAGACCGTCAACTCTCACCAGAAGAAACCTCCATCTTGGCAAAGGGAGGAAACTTTGCAGTCACCCCCACCAGAATTCCTGTGGAAGACATCATTGCAAATGTAGAAGCTGCCATCCGTCATCTACCTGAAGAGGAAGCTGAGGAAATAAGAGGAGAGACAGCCAGGATTCTACGAAAGGCAAAGCTTCCCACCAGCAATATAACACGCAAGGAGAGAAATGCCATCAAGACCCTCAATGCAGATCCAGACATCATCATTCTACCAGCTGATAAAGGCAATGCTACAGTGATCATGAAAACGGAGGAATACAAAAAGAAGATTAAGGAACTCCTGGACCCCTCCACCTACAAAAAACTAAAACGAGATCCCACTTGCAAAATCACCAGGCTAACAAATGCGCTGATCAAGAATTCCTCACTACATCCCGACACGCACAGAAAACTATGCAAGACTGAAGCACAGCCACCTAGACTATATGGACTCCCCAAAATACATAAAGATTCAGTCCCACTCCGACCCATTGTGAGTGCCATTGGTTCACCGACATATGAATTAGCTAGACATCTGGCAGATCTCCTGCAGGACCACATCGGGATAACCTCGTCTTACATCAAAGATTCAGCAGATTTCCTCAACAAAATCAGTTCTCTGAAACTCAATCCACAAGACATACTTGTCAGTTTTGATGTTGTATCCCTGTTTACCAAGGTTCCAGTAAAAGACACTATTGCACTGATTAATCAGATTTTCCCAGAGGATGTAACAGCCTTATTCCATCATTGTCTGACAACCAGTTACTTCCAATGGGACAACGAATTCTATGAACAGATGGATGGGGTGGCCATGGGGAGCCCACTCAGCCCAGTTATAGCAAACTTCTACATGGAACATTTTGAAAAAACAGCTCTAGAATCAGCACCCCACAAACCCAGTGTATGGTTCCGGTTTGTGGATGATACATTCATCATTTGGAGCCATGGGGAGGAAGAATTGAGGGAGTTTTTGAATCATCTCAACAACATCCACCTGAACATACAATTCACAATGGAGAAAGAAAGTGAGGAAAAACTCTCATTCCTGGATACCTTGGTCATCCGCAAAGCAAACTTTCAGTTAGGTCACAAGGTCTACAGGAAACCAACTCACACTGATCGGTACTTACACAAAAACTCCAATCACCACCCCCGACAGAAAAGAGGCATAATGAAAACATTAGTGGATCGTGCAAGACGGATATGTGAGCCGCGCTTTCTCAATGAGGAAATTAATCATCTAAACCACGCACTTCAGGCAAATGGCTACTCCAGAAATGAAATCCGAAGAGCAATCAAACCCAGGATGAATCAAACAACCAAGGAAAAACAGTCACCTACAGGAAAAGTGTTTTTGCCATATATCAAAGGAATTACTGATCAGATGGGAAAGCTTATGGAAAAGCATAACCTTCAAGCAGTATTCAGACCCACCCGAAAAATACAACAGATGCTACGATCAGCAAAAGACAGCAGAGACCCCCTCACCTCTGCAGGAGTATACCGTATACCCTGCAGCTGTGGACAAGTTTACATCGGGACCACAAAGCGTATTATCCAGACAAGAATAAAAGAACATGAAAGACACTGCAGACTTGGACAGCCTGAAAAATCAGCAGTGGCTGAACATAGCCTAACTCAAACAGGGCACAGTATCTTATTCCAGGACACCAAAATACTGGACAACACTTCCAACTACTTTGTCAGACTGCACAGGGAAGCCATTGAAATTCACAAGCATAAGCAAAACTTCAACAGGAAAGAAGAAACCTTAAGAATGAACAGAGGACTTCCGGTTTGGGATCCATGGAGGTCTAACGCAGCTCCATTCGCGGAGCTGACCGGACTGCCGTTTTAACCGGCCGGAGGGGTGAAAATAGCCCGCGGCCGACTGCTCTCAGGCGGGGAGCAGGCAAAGAACGCTCAAGACCCTAGGGTGAGCTAGATCTCGGACGAGGGGGGGCTCTACACAACGAGTCTCCTCCCGATCCTTGAGGTCCCACCTTGCGACGGGTCGGCTACAATCTCTGCGGCAGTTTTGGGGCCAATTCGGCTGGCATAAGACCTACATACCCAAGCTTCGATTGGGGGAAGAAGCTGAGAGGAGAACTTAAAATCGAAACAGCTATTACAACCCGAGAAAAGTGAAGAGAAGGTAAAGATTGTTATCTTTCGATACGGGACAGATTGACAAAAACAGAGAGGAAAAAAGTAGATTTTTAAACTGCAACAGACTAGTGAAAAGGAGGGGAAGACTCGGCAGGAGTTGTATTTGAAAAGAGACTAAGTTTAAAGAAGTTATTAAAGAAATCGGACTATTGTTTTGAATACCTGTGGCTTTGGAGCTGTGAGAAAAAGACACCATCGCGAGACCTGCTGTGGGAAGACGAGAGACAGGAAGTGCGTAATTAACAATAGAGCGGCTGGAGAGAAGCGGCCCTTGCTGGAGGGCAGGAAGTAGGGAATCGCCATTTTTGAAAAGGGAAGGGTCGCGGCTTCAGCGGAAAAGGAAGTAGGCCATTTTGGATTACAAAATCATAGAGAAACCATAGAGAAAAGACGCCCGACATTTTGGACACTTTAAAATTTAATTTTGGAAAGAAGATTGGGACATTTGAAAAAGAAAAACGTTTAATTTTACGCCACGGAGTTAAGGAAGAGAGCAGAGTCGTGGGAGCGAGCTAAAGCAAGCCCCACGATGTCGAAAAAAGAGTGGCAATCGGCAATAGAAAATTTGGATAAAAACCTGGACAAAAAACTTTTAGATATGATTAAGGAGCTTAAGGACACGAAATTGGAGCTGATTAAAGAGGTTAAAGAGGTTACACAGACAGTAAAGTCGGAGCTGTCAGAAGTGAAAAAAGGTATGGAAACGATACGAAGTGAATTACAAGGAACGCAGCAGAGAGTTAAAACAGTAGAAGACGTGATGGAGAATTTAATAGACACGCAACAAACAGAGATGAGACTGGTGAAGGGGAGAATGTCAGTTGCAGAAACTAAACATATGGAGAAGCAGCTACGTTTTCGTGGTTTGCCAGAAGTGGATGGAAAGTCAGCGCAAGAACAGATGACTGAGGTGTTGGCTGAATACCTGGGGAAGGAGGAGGAGGAAATTGTGGCTATCCTAGATGTGGCATACCGTGTGAACTCGAGAATTGCAACCCAGAGGAAATTACCAAGAGATGTGATTGTGCAGTTTACAACACGAAATATGAAAGAGAGGATTGTGACAAAACAGTTTCAAGATCCATTGGAGATTGATGGCAAGACGATTATTATAATGAAGGAATTGCCCAGATCAGTGTTATTAGACCGGAAAAAATATAAAGTGCTAATTCAGATTTTGAAGGACATGAAAATCAGGTACAGATGGGAGCTACCGGAAGGAGTGTCCTTTGAGTTTGGAGGGGCCAAAAAACGCATCAGATCTGAGCGAGAGATGGAGCGATTTATTAAGGACAATGAAAAAGACTTACCAACAAGACTATGAGTATGGAGTGTAAAGTATTATCTTGGAATGTAAATGGACTAAACTCACCGAATAAGAGGAAAAACATTTTTCACTGGCTACTAAAACAAAAATGTGACATTGTGTGTTTGCAAGAGACCCATATTAGAAAACAGGATGTAAAATATTTAAAATCTGGAAAACTGGGCAAAGAATTTGTAGCGGCCTCTAACAAGAAAAAAAGAGGAGTGGTGCTGTATATAAAAGAGGAGCTACAGCCAAAATTTGTTATGAGAGATGTGGAAGCTAGATCTGTAGCAGTGGAATGTATTTGGAACTTAAAGAAAGTGTTGGTAGTCGGACTTTATGCACCTAATGGTGCAAAAGAAAGCTTCTTTGAGGACTTGAGGAAGCATTTAGACGATTTTGTATACGACCAGATAATTCTTGCTGGAGACTTCAATGGAGTGACAGACTTGGAACTAGATAAAAAAACTACAACAGCACAAAAGAAAAAAGGACTTTTACCAAAGCTTTTTTTTGAGTTGATTCAACAAGAGACTCTTGAAGATGTATGGAGGAGAGAATATCCTAAAAGCAGACAGTTTACTTTTTACTCTGCAAGGCATTCTACATTATCAAGAATTGATATGATCTGGGCCTCAAATGACTTAGCGTTATGGACTAAAGAGGTGGAAATAATGCCGATGGTAGGCTCAGATCACAATACAATTATGTGGAAATTAGGAAAAAGGAGAAAAAGGAAAGCATGGAGAATAAATGAGGACTTGTTACAGGAAAATGAGAATATGGAAATATTGAGAAGAGAGACAAAGTTTTTTATACAATACAACGTGAATAAAGAAGTACCAACCAATAAAGTTTGGGATGCTTACAAGGCGGTTGTAAGGGGCATACTAATGGATTTAAATGGTAGAGCAAGAAAGAAGAAAGAGGAGAAAAGACAAGAGATTGAAGAGAAAATAAAAGCCAAAGAAACACAGCTAAAAAAGAGACCAGGGAAAAAGAAAATATACCAGGAAATTAAAATACTTCAAGAACAGCTAACAGCAATGAGTAATAAAGAACTGGAATGGAATCTTAAAAGACTGAATCAAAAAGCGTTTGAGGGCGCTAATAAACCTGGGAAGTACTTGGCATGGCAATTGAAGAAGAAAAGGGAAAAGAAAATAAGAATGAACAGAGCATGGGCTCCAGTTCTGAAAAACACCAGGCCAACAAAACACTCCACACCCGACAATAGCCCTGCAGAGAAGATTAGCACATCAAGCACCAATCCATATGCAAAAGAACCTCCTCAGGTTACAGTGAAGCCTCCCGCCATTAGCATTCCACACCCTGGGAAACTCTTACAGAATGACTCAGCTCAACCCCACCCCTCCTGAGTAGATACAAATGACCTACATCTTTTCCACACTGTGACACTGAGAGATCTCTGTCTTTTGGTGCTACACCTCTGAAGATGCCAGCCACAGCTGCTGGCGAAACGTCAGGAACTACAATGCCAAGACCACAGCAATACAGCCCGGAAAACCCCCAACAACCACAGTGGAGAGACAGTTGCTGTTGGCATTTTGATAAAGAGAGTGCATTGGAGTTTGAATTTTTGAAGGACCTTGACTTGGATAATAGCTGGAGGAGAGCCTGCTGGCCTCCACGAAAAGCCAATCACAAACATGTTCGTGAACAGGGCCATGTTCGTGGCCGTTCGTGAGTCCCTGTTCGTGGATGGCAATGAACAATGAACATCATGTATTGTCGAAGGCTTTCACGGCTGGAGAACGATGGTTGTTGGGGGTTTTCCGGGCTGTATTGCCGTGGTCTTGGCATTGTAGTTCCTGACGTTTCGCCAGCAGCTGTGGCTGGCATCTTCAGAGGTGTAGCACCAAAAGACAGAGATCTCTCAGTGTCACAGTGTGGAAAAGATGTAGGTCATTTGTATCTACTCAGGAGGGGTGGGGTTGAGCTGAGTCATTCTGTAAGAGTTTCCCAGGGTGTGGAATGCTAATGGCGGGAGGCTTCACTGTATCCTGAGGCGGTTCTTTTGCATATGGATTGGTGCTTGATGTGCTAATCTTCTCTGCAGGGCTATTGTCGGGTGTGGAGTGTTTTGTTGGCCTGGTGTTTTTCAGAACTGGAGCCCATGCTCTGTTCATTCTTAGGGTTTCTTCTTTCCTGTTGAAGTTTTGCTTATGCTTGTGAATTTCAATGGCTTCCCTGTGCAGTCTGACAAAGTAGTTGGAAGTGTTGTCCAGTATTTGGTGTCCTGGAATAAGATACTGTGCCCTGTTTGAGTTAGGCTATGTTCAGCCACTGCTGATTTTTCAGGCTGTCCAAGTCTGCAGTGTCTTTCATGTTCTTTTATTCTTGTCTGGATGCTACGCTTTGTGGTCCCGATGTAAACTTGTCCACAGCTGCAGGGTATACGGTATACTCCTGCAGAGGTGAGGGGGTCTCTGCTGTCTTTTGCTGATCGTAGCATCTGTTGTATTTTTCGGGTGGGTCTGAATACTGCTTGAAGGTTATGCTTTTCCATAAGCTTTCCCATCTGATCAGTAATTCCTTTGATATATGGCAAAAACACTTTTCCTGTAGGTGACTGTTTTTCCTTGGTTGTTTGATTCATCCTGGGTTTGATTGCTCTTCGGATTTCATTTCTGGAGTAGCCATTTGCCTGAAGTGCGTGGTTTAGATGATTAATTTCCTCATTGAGAAAGCGCGGCTCACATATCCGTCTTGCACGATCCACTAATGTTTTCATTATGCCTCTTTTCTGTCGGGGGTGGTGATTGGAGTTTTTGTGTAAGTACCGATCAGTGTGAGTTGGTTTCCTGTAGACCTTGTGACCTAACTGAAAGTTTGCTTTGCGGATGACCAAGGTATCCAGGAATGAGAGTTTTTCCTCACTTTCTTTCTCCATTGTGAATTGTATGTTCAGGTGGATGTTGTTGAGATGATTCAAAAACTCCCTCAATTCTTCCTCCCCATGGCTCCAAATGATGAATGTATCATCCACAAACCGGAACCATACACTGGGTTTGTGGGGTGCTGATTCTAGAGCTGTTTTTTCAAAATGTTCCATGTAGAAGTTTGCTATAACTGGGCTGAGTGGGCTCCCCATGGCCACCCCATCCATCTGTTCATAGAATTCGTTGTCCCATTGGAAGTAACTGGTTGTCAGACAATGATGGAATAAGGCTGTTACATCCTCTGGGAAAATCTGATTAATCAGTGCAATAGTGTCTTTTACTGGAACCTTGGTAAACAGGGATACAACATCAAAACTGACAAGTATGTCTTGTGGATTGAGTTTCAGAGAACTGATTTTGTTGAGGAAATCTGCTGAATCTTTGATGTAAGACGAGGTTATCCCGATGTGGTCCTGCAGGAGATCTGCCAGATGTCTAGCTAATTCATATGTCGGTGAACCAATGGCACTCACAATGGGTCGGAGTGGGACTGAATCTTTATGTATTTTGGGGAGTCCATATAGTCTAGGTGGCTGTGCTTCAGTCTTGCATAGTTTTCTGTGCGTGTCGGGATGTAGTGAGGAATTCTTGATCAGCGCATTTGTTAGCCTGGTGATTTTGCAAGTGGGATCTCGTTTTAGTTTTTTGTAGGTGGAGGGGTCCAGGAGTTCCTTAATCTTCTTTTTGTATTCCTCCGTTTTCATGATCACTGTAGCATTGCCTTTATCAGCTGGTAGAATGATGATGTCTGGATCTGCATTGAGGGTCTTGATGGCATTTCTCTCCTTGCGTGTTATATTGCTGGTGGGAAGCTTTGCCTTTCGTAGAATCCTGGCTGTCTCTCCTCTTATTTCCTCAGCTTCCTCTTCAGGTAGATGACGGATGGCAGCTTCTACATTTGCAATGATGTCTTCCACAGGAATTCTGGTGGGGGTGACTGCAAAGTTTCCTCCCTTTGCCAAGATGGAGGTTTCTTCTGGTGAGAGTTGACGGTCTGTCAGATTGATGACAATGCGTGCATTGTCGAGCATTGGGCTTGTCTGTCTTTTTTCCTGTAGTTTGTTAAACTTCTGCTTCTGTCTGGATGTGTGGTTGGTAAACACTTGTTCCATCTTCCTGTAGGTGAGATTATCGACCTTGTCCCAATCCTGACTTCTCATTTTATGGCTGGTGTTGATATGCAAGCAAAATAGCTCCTTGTCTGTGGCAGCAAGTTCTCTGCGGGTAGTGTGGATTCTCTCACGTAAGAGGGCCTGTTCTAGACGGTCATAAATGCGGTTCGCCTGTGTGGTTTTGAAGATTCTTTTAGTTGTGAGAAAAGATGGAATGGTTCTTGTGTCCCTGCAGCGTAGAAGAAAGGTCAAAGAACAGAGTAGATGTGCTTTCTTGTTCCGAAGTGTTTCCAATCTTCGGGTCTGTTGGAATGTTTCCTCCCCGTAGAGGTGTTCGATGTATTGTCGAAGGCTTTCACGGCCGGAGAACGATGGTTGTTGGGGGTTTTCCGGGCTGTATTGCCGTGGTCTTGGCATTGTAGGCCCACAAACCCAGTGTATGGTTCCGGTTTGTGGATGATACATTCATCATTTGGAGCCATGGGGAGGAAGAATTGAGGGAGTTTTTGAATCATCTCAACAACATCCACCTGAACATACAATTCACAATGGAGAAAGAAAGTGAGGGAAAACTCTCATTCCTGGATACCTTGGTCATCCGCAAAGCAAACTTTCAGTTAGGTCACAAGGTCTACAGGAAACCAACTCACACTGATCGGTACTTACACAAAAACTCCAATCACCACCCCCGACAGAAAAGAGGCATAATGAAAACATTAGTGGATCGTGCAAGACGGATATGTGAGCCGCGCTTTCTCAATGAGGAAATTAATCATCTAAACCACGCACTTCAGGCAAATGGCTACTCCAGAAATGAAATCCGAAGAGCAATCAAACCCAGGATGAATCAAACAACCAAGGAAAAACAGTCACCTACAGGAAAAGTGTTTTTGCCATATATCAAAGGAATTACTGATCAGATGGGAAAGCTTATGGAAAAGCATAACCTTCAAGCAGTATTCAGACCCACCCGAAAAATACAACAGATGCTACGATCAGCAAAAGACAGCAGAGACCCCCTCACCTCTGCAGGAGTATACCGTATACCCTGCAGCTGTGGACAAGTTTACATCGGGACCACAAAGCGTAGCATCCAGACAAGAATAAAAGAACATGAAAGACACTGCAGATTTGGACAGCCTGAAAAATCAGCAGTGGCTGAACATAGCCTAACTCAAACAGGGCACAGTATCTTATTCCAGGACACCAAATACTGGACAACACTTCCAACTACTTTGTCAGACTGCACAGGGAAGCCATTGAAATTCACAAGCATAAGCAAAACTTCAACAGGAAAGAAGAAACCCTAAGAATGAACAGAGCATGGGCTCCAGTTCTGAAAAACACCAGGCCAACAAAACACTCCACACCCGACAATAGCCCTGCAGAGAAGATTAGCACATCAAGCACCAATCCATATGCAAAAGAACCGCCTCAGGATACAGTGAAGCCTCCCGCCATTAGCATTCCACACCCTGGGAAACTCTTACAGAATGACTCAGCTCAACCCCACCCCTCCTGAGTAGATACAAATGACCTACATCTTTTCCACACTGTGACACTGAGAGATCTCTGTCTTTTGGTGCTACACCTCTGAAGATGCCAGCCACAGCTGCTGGCGAAACGTCAGGAACTACAATGCCAAGACCACGGCAATACAGCCCGGAAAACCCCCAACAACCAATGAACATCATGTTTGGGTTTTTTTTCTGTTCGTGCCCGTCTCTACTTACAAGGCAGATATCAAAAATTACCTGTTGAACAAGGTCTGTGTCCTTGTGGTTTTACATTGCCCCCTTTATGGGTTCATTCATAATAAATTCCCGATTTCACAGAATCACAGAGTTGGAAGGGGCCATACAGACCTTCTAGTCCAACCCCTGCCCAATGCAGGATGAGCCTAAAGCAGCCCTGACAAATACTCATCTAGCCTCTTTTTGAATTAATTTTTTGTAAATTTTTCTGGCTCAGATGAGGAATGTATTAAATTTTTATTGGCTGATGCTTTCCCTCCTGTTACTCTCGAAGTAGCTGTTTTTATTTTCTTATCTATAAATAGCTAAGAGCCAGTTTGGTATAGTGGCTAAGAGTGCGGGGCTTTAATCTGGAGAGCTGGATTTGATTCCCCACTCCTCCACTTGAAGCCAGCTGGGTAACCTTGGGCTAGTCACGGCTCTCTGGAGCTCTCTCAGCCCCACCCACCTCACAGGGTGTTTTGTTGTGGGGATAATAATAACACACTTTGTAAACTGCTCTGAGTAGGTGTTAAGTCAACCTGAAGGGTAGTGTATAAATCGAATGTTGTTGCTGTTAAATATAAAGAAGAAATTAGTAGCTGTTAATCCTGTAAGAATTTTACGTACATAGTAATTCCGTGTCATTTCATGGTGTTTGTATTTATTTCTTACCCTCTTAGTGCCTCTCTACACAAGACATTTTACACGGGGATGCTCGAGTGTCTTACTTTCTGTGTGGTCTTATATTCAAGTGTTCTCTTTCTCCCTAGCTGTGCATGTATCCACAATGGGAGAATAAGTGTAACATCTTTCACTTGAACATCCCCCTGTAAGATGTCTTGTGTAGAGAGACTTGTAGTTTTAAACTTTTACATTTAATTCTATTATGTGAATATGTTTTAACCTTTTGCTGTGGCACACTGTTATATGTTGATGTATGTGTTATGAACCTATCTAGCCTGGGAAGGGGAGGGAAGGGAGCCTAGCAGAGATATGGTGACAGAGTCCACCTCGGACATTGCCGTTTTCTCCGGAAGATCTGTAGTGTGGAAGCCAGGCAGTGATTTTGGGAGGACTCCAGGCCCCAGCTGATAGCTGGCAACTCTGAGTAGCAGAGAGCAGTCTTTTCCTGCATCTGCTTGATTGTTTGCTTTCCTTGCCTGTTGCTGGTTTTGATTTCTCTTCACTTCAACACCAGATAGAGTGTTGCTTCTGAACAAGTGCTTAGACACTTTGGGTTTCTGCTTGCATAGCTTTATCAAGGCAAACTGTACTGTCATCTATCCTAGCTTACAGCACTCTGCTCTTTCTCTGCAAGTCATCACTTCTTGTTTGAGGAAGCGCCCTTCTCTTATGGAGATGCACATTCTAGAAATAGGATACTGCAGGATTGCAGAACAGAAGTCGGCGGCATCCTTCCTGACCTCCCAAAAAACTTTCCAGAAAGGTTACATTTCCTGTCGTCATCTATGGAAAAAATATGGTAGTTGGTTTTTGCAGCCCTGTTCCCTGGCACAAAAATCCCTGTTTCAGTTTTGTTTCTCTCTTTTCCATACAGAACCTTTACTTTTAATAATAATAACATTCAATTTATATACCGCCCTTCAGGACAACTTAATGCCCACTCAGAACAGTTTACAAAGTATGTCATTATTATCCCCACAACAATAATCACCCTGTGAGGTGGGTGGGGCTGAGAGAGTTCTGGAAGAGCTGTGACTGATCCAAGGTCACCCAGCTGGCTTCAAGTGGAGGAGTGGGGAATCAAACCCAGTTCTCCAGATTAGAGTCCCGCGCTCTTTACCATTACACCAAACTGGCTCCCATTTTGTGCCATTGTCTGTTTTCTCATGTTGAATTTTTCCCTAGAGATTGTATGAATTTTAACATTATTTGTGTATTATTGGGCATATAGCTGGGGTACATTATGTAAAAAAGCCATTATAATGACATTATACAGTGTGAAACTAACATACTGGGAACACCACCGTCAAAAAGAAATTGAACGAAACAAACTCATGATGGCAGAAAATAAAATAAAAGGAACATATCTTTATGAAATGTACTTATATACTCTGATCTTACATACTTCCTAGCCTTTCACAACACCTATCACACGCTATCATTTCCATGGTACCTCTTACATTATTTGTAAGTTTTGTTGAAAAAAAGCTATAAAAATAAAATTTAAAAAAGAAACTACGATTCAGGTTAGAAAAGAGAAAGAGTCTAGTAGCACCTATAAGACTAACAAAATTTGTGGTAGGGTGTGAGGTTTCATAAGCTTTTGTGAGCAGGGCCATTTCCACATGGCTCCCCGCTGCTCGTAACAACCCGGAAGATCGCGCAAAAACACGGAAGATCGCGTTTTCTCGCGCGAGATTTGCGTGACGTCACATGACGTCACGCAAATCTTGTGCGAGAAAACGCGATCTTCCACATTTTTTGTGCGATCTTCCGGGTTGTTACGAGCAGTGGGGAGCCGTGTGGAAACGGCCCTGGTATCTGAAGAAGTGAGCTGTGACTCACAAAAGCTCCTACCCTACCACAAATTTTGTTGGTTTTATGGGAGCTACTAGACCCTTGCTCTTTTTCTACTGCTACAGACTGACTAACACAGCTACCCATCTCAAAGATTTCCAGCGGAAAACACCAAAGAGTTCAGACTATTCCAACCCAAGCATGACTCTTTAGAGTTCTGGTCTAAGCAGATGGACACAGTATAACTGCCACCAGATGAAACAGGAGAGCTAGTGAAAGGCCACACTCAGCAAAGGGGGCACAGAAAAAGCCAAGCTCCCGACTCTACTGGCTAATGCCAAGAGGCCCTTCTTCTGAAATAATATCAGATTTCCTTCTGTGCTATGCATAGCTGTCACCCAGTGATAAGATAGGCCCCTGATTTATTAACCTACTCAAAGTGCTGTCACTGGCTTGTTATAATAAAGTTGGCTTTAAATATTAAAAAACATAAAACATGGAGTGGCAGCTCAAACAAAATGCCCTACAAACATTTCCTAATTTCGTTATGCTGCGTATCCCAGAGAGGAGGAGGAGGAGGAGGAGGAGGAGGAGGAGGAGGAGGAGGAGGAGGAGGAGGAGGAGGAGGAGGAAGGGTTTGCTGCATGTTGAATGAGAAAGGTTATAAATGGGGCTTCTTTGTCATCAGAAGCATTGAGATTAAATCGTCCAAACTGAACTGCTGTCAAAGGCAGTCTTCTGATGAAAAAATAAGGAGCTCAGCATCTGAGCAATGGTAGCGCCACAGGGGAACTTTCCAGAAGAATGCAAGAAGTTGCCCTGCTGGGAAAAGCCAATTGTCCGCTATCCTGGAGACAACAGTGTGAAACCAGATTCCTCTGGAGGGCAAGGTTGCCAGCCTCCAAGTGGGGAGGTCTCCAGGCCAGAGGGATCAGTTACCCTGGAGAAAATGGTGGCTTTGGAGGGTGCAGTCTGACATTGCCCCCTGCCCCTTCCTCAAAGCCCACCCTCCCCAGGAAATCTCCAGGAATTTCCAGCTCAGAGTTGGTAACTCTCAGGCTCATGGGTGAGGCATGACGTAACAGCCATGTTCTGCTGTTTGTGCCTTTGAGGTGAGTGATGGAGTGTTTGTGTAAAAGGACTTGGGGACTAACACATTACATTGTTGGGGGGGGGGGGCGATATGGCTGACTCAGATGGATCATGTCTTGAAGTTCTGTGCTGGCCTAACTTGAATGAAGACCACAGCATGCAAAGAGAGGAGAGACCATTTTTCCCCTCCAAGTCCACACCCTTACTAGAATTGGACCCTGATAAATTCTGGAATTCCAGACAAACCTGGACATGAAACTCAAAGCTGTGCCATAGGTCTAGGGGAGTTAGTCTGTAGTTGCAAAATAGTAAAGAGTCCAGCCGCACCTTTAAGACTTACCAACTTTATTGAGGCATGAGCTTTCAAGAACCATAGCTCTCTTCGTCAGATGCATCTGACAAAGAGAGCTGTGGTTCTCGAAAGCTTATGCCTCAATAAAGTTGGTTAGTCTTAAAGGTGCTACTGGACTTAAAACTGTACCAAATTCTGGTATTTATGCAGTGCCTGAAATCCAAATCTGGAAAAAAAAACCCTTTTCTCCAGGTGCACATCCCTGTTTTCCTGCCTCCCTCTCCTGCAGTGCTACTGCCTACTGATTTCTCCAATGTCGTGTTCCTGGGGGATGGAGAGACCCACAGGAACAGTGGGAGGGAAATGGAGGGGAGCCAGAAGTAATTAACCCTCTTCTGTTAAAAGAAAATGTAGTCTGGATTGAACTCTCGGTCTTCCTCAGTGTGATCTACTTGTTTGATCCCTGAGAATGATTTGGTTCCTCTTACTGAAGCAGGTTATTAGTTAGTTGTGGTAGATTTTCTGGCCTGACGGAACTACAATGCCAAGACCACGGCCATACAGCCCGGGAAATCTACAACAACTAACATTCTCCGGCCATGAAAGCCTTCGACAATATATCAGGTTATTAGTAGGGGTGTGCAAGGAAAAAACTTTCGGCTTTCTTGTTTCGGGATTACCCGAAACAAGATTCTCTACCGGCATTAGCCGAATGCCGAAACAAGAATCTCTTTCGGGATTCGGGATTCGGCATTATTTCGGCATTCTTTCGGGATTCTTTCGGGTTTTTTTGCTGGGAAAATGCCTCCGTCTTTCAGGACGCCTGGAGGAGGCATTTTCCCACCAAATAAGCCCAAAATTGGTGGGGACCTTCCTCTAACCCTTCTCTAACACCCACCCAAGTTTCAGACAGATTGGACTTTGGGGGGCCATGTTATGGCCCCCCAAAGCAGGTCCCCCCATCCTCCCATAAAGGAGCATCTTCTTCATTATTTCCTATGGGGAAAAAATGAAGAAGCAGGCTTCCTTTGCCAGGGGTGGCATTTTGCATGCAAAATGCCCCCTTACCCTCAGGGGCCCTTCTCCCACCCCTCCTCCCACCCCCCACCAAGGCTCAGCCTGCTCCCACTTGGGGGGGCCATTTCATGGCCTCCCCAAGTAGGTGCTCTAATCTCTACCACTGACAGCTGGGGGAGGCTTGTGTTGCCAGGGGTGGCATTTTGCATGCAAAATGCCCCCCAACCCTCTGGGGCCCTTCTCCCACCCCTCCTCCCACCCCCCACCAAGGCTCAGCCTGCTCCCACTTGGGGGGGCCATTTCATGGCCTCCCCAAGTAGGTGCTCTCAGCCCCTAAAGTCCACCCTTCACAGCCCCACACAAACCCAATTCCCCCCCAGCTGCCACACACAGACCCAAATCCCCCCAGTAGCCCCTCACAGACCCAAATCAACCCCCACCTGCCCCACACCCACCATAACCCCAGGAACAGGCTGGCCTGCCCTCCCCTTTTGGGAACCCCTAAACTCTCTTTCCCAGGGCAGTTCTGCACAGACAAGGGGTGCCACAATGGTGGCAGTGCCAAATCGTCCCTGGGAAAGAGCACCTGCCCTGGCACACAGACAACCACCCCCCTGACCCCCCCACCACCCGCAGAGAAGGCTGGCCAGCCTGCCCCATTGTTCCCTATGCTGGGAACCAACCTCCCATCAAAGAAGGGAACACAGACACACTCATTAAGTTTAAAAAACCTTTATTTTCTCATTTTCAAATTACAAGTGGTCAACAAATCACAACATATTACACTTATTGTCCCTCATAGCACAACACAACACAATTAACTACACATCAGAGAATCTTAAACACATTTTTTTTTTGAAATGGACAAACAGTAAAGTTTTGAACATTACCACAGGTCACATAGTGAGCGGGCACAACAGGGCATGGAAACAGAAGATGATCATAATAACTACCAGCCTAATACAACTCTCCCTCCATAAAACGACTTAATGGGGGGGAACCACTGCAACAAAATCCCCCCCCCCAACCCTCTGGGGCCCTTCTCCCACCCTTCCTCCCATCCCCCCACCAAGGCTCAGCCTGCTCCCACTTGGGGGGGCCATTTCATGGCCTCCCCAAGTGGGTGCTCTGCTCTCATCTCTACCACTGACAGCTGGGAGAGGCTTGTCTTGCCAGGGGTGGCATTTTGCATGCCAAATGCCACCCTCACCCTCAGGGGCCCTTCTCCCACCCTTCCCCCCACCCCCCACCACATGCATTCCTTGACAATCAAGAAATCTGGAGTTAAATATAATGTGCATGTAAGTCCCTCAAAGACAGAAGCAATATGACCCATTTGATTTCCACAACCTCAGACACAATTAGGGATCCGTTTCCCCTTGGTGGGGGATCCCCCACTCTCACCTATCACCCCGAAGGGGGAAAGTCAGTGAATGAGCCTTCAAGGTACGCTCCAGGGGCTGCTGCCGTGATGTCACTGATGTCATCTGGCTGCCCTGAGAGTATGCCTGTGCTTTGCAGTGGGCTGATTTGGGCCCTGCAGGCCAAAGCAGGATCCCTTGTGGCCCAAATCTGCCTGCTGTGAATTGTGCGTGCTCCCCAGCCTTGTGTGATGATCACATCACTTCCTAGAACAGACATCATCATGCCAGAGCATTGCCATTAAATGATCATGCGTGTGTGAACAGACCCTATGTATCCTGTAGGCTTCAGTGATGGTATAGTAATGTTTTCACTCACATTATAGAGAGAGAGAGAGAGAGAGAGAAGGGGGGGAGGCACTGAAGCTAGATTATTTCTTCTATTTTACTGTCCCCTTCCAAAGCCAGGGTGGCATTGGCACAATGCCCCCCTCCCCCCGGCCAGAGCCTTAGTACCAGTATGCATTGACAGGCCCATGCATCATAGTCCTTTTTGAGACCCAGCCAAGTTGTGTGCCTTTTGGAGAAAAATGTTCAAGTTGCTGGTGGGGGTATGAACAATTTTTAGATATCCACTGTAGTGCAATGGCTAGAGAGTTGGTCTAGAATCTGGCAGACTCTGATTCTGTGCCTTGTAGGCTTGATGGATGTTCTTGGCTCAGCCTAAGTAAACAATTGTGTTGTGTTTTCCAGAGGCAGTCTAGGTGATTTTGGGGCCCTGGACAAATGTTCTTGACGGGGCCCCAGAACCAGTGCCGCCCCACCACTGGCTCCTTGCCAAGGCCAAGCAATTTGGCAACCTAGGCCCCAGATAGAGTGGGCAGGAGTGCGTTGTTTCCTTCCTCCCCCCCCCCTCCACCCCCTCATACAACTAAGAAGGCCATCGGTGGAGTCACTCCAATGTGAGGCATGGAGCAGCTGTCTATTGTTAGCCTGGTTGTGATGAGGGTGAAACAAATCAAGGGAGAACAGCAATGTGTAAACCACTCTAGGTTCCCATGGGGGAGAAAACCGGGGCATAAGATAAACCTTTAATTTGGTGGGGAGGGGGTATATACATTTTATGTGTATGTGTCTGTATGTTTTATGCATTCAAATCACTTGTGGTGTACTTTAGAATTATATTGAGCTCCACAGTATCCCAAAAACCTTGTCCATGTATTGCAAACCGAAGTCAATCTACCACATCTAGGGTATTCTTCTTTTCCCTACTGCCTTCAATTTTTCTTAGCATTATTGTCTTTTCTAGTGAACCTTGTCTTCTCATGATGTGACATAAGCACTATCATCAATTGATATCTTCAAGGGAGAAAGCAGGCCTGATTTGGTCTGGATGCCACTTACATGTCTTTTTCGGAGTCCATGGTACATGTAAATTGAAACTTTCTTCCCACTTCACAGTGTGAATGCTTTTTCCTCCTATGAGCTTTGTCTAAATTTTACTGTACTGATACTGCTCATTTGGCCAAAAGGCCTGCCCTTGATCAATGCCACATTAAATACTTCATAATAAAAATATGTTTTTAGAACCATTTAAAAGTGTCCTTAAGTGCCATACGCCGATTTAAAAAACCATAAGCTAAATGTTTGGGAACACAACCAGATATGTGAATGACTGAAATGCAGCCCAATCCCACTGCTACTTAAAATCCATTTTTGATGGAGGTCTGGATTGTCTTACATTGGTGTCATTGGGCTTGGAATCAGGAACCTGGAAGCGTTCCATGGGGGCTACAACTTTCATGCCAAGGCTAAGAGGGTGGGAACGGGATCTCTCTGGGGTGGCAAACTCTGGCCTTGGAAGTTACTGGCAATTTGGGGGTGGGACTTGTGCAAAGGAAAATCTGAGTAGGGATCTCCCCCAGAATCCATGGTCCGCATTTGCCCTCTAAAGAGATTGCCCTTGGAAGCAGCCAGTTTATCTGTAGGGAACTACTCTCTCTAACCTGAACTCAAGCCCAACCAGGAGTTTGGCAGCCCTAGGAAAATTTCTGAAAAAGATGGCAAAGGAGGGCCAGCAACTGATAGAAGCATGGAAGCCCACACCAGGACAGTAGCAGGGGCCTACTTGGGCAAAAGGGACGACCAGTGCTCTCATCCCCCATAGTCCACTCCTTTCAGCCCCACACAAACCCAGTTCCCCCACCCCAGCTGCCACACACAGACCCAAATCCTCCACTCAGCCCCTCTCAGAACCAAAACCACCCTCAGCTGCCCCACACCGAGTACCCCAGGAACAGGCTGGCCAGCCTGCCCCATTGTTCCCTATGCTGGGAACCAACCTCCCATCAAAGAAGGGAACACAGACACACAATCATTAAGTTTAAAAAACCTTTATTTTCTCATTTTCAAATTACAAGTGGTCAACAAATCACAACATATTACACTTATTGTCCCTCATAGCACAACACAACACAATTAACTACACATCAGAGAATCTTAAACACAATTTTTTTTTTTAAATGGACAAACAGTAAAGTTTTGAACATTACAACAGGTTACATAGTGAGCGGGCACAACAGGGCATGGAAACAGAAGATGATCATAATAACTACCAGCCTAATACAACTCTCCCTCCATAAAACGACTTAATGGGGGGGAACCACTGCAACAGGGTCCAGCAGAACCTATGTCATTTCCTGTGGCTGTGCTTTCAGTTCAGACACACAAAGCTGAACTGGGCACTTCCAAGGCACTGGACAATGGTATTTCTGGAGCAGTTCTGCAGAGGTCTCCCCCCACCCCCACACCAGCCTCAGAATTTACCTGGGAACATCTGTGAGAGATCATCATTGGCCGGTGCCCATCCACCACTCTTCCCGCATCCCCCAACCATGCAAACCCAACATTAACATCAATTTTTTTTTTTTAAACATGAACAGAACATCAACTTTTAAAAAACATAAGCACAACATTTTTTTTTGGGTTTTTTTCCTTTTTTTTACATGAACAGAACATCAACTTTTAAAAAACATAATCACAACATTTTTTTTGGTTTTTTTTCCTTTTTTTTACATGAACAGAACATCAACTTTTAAAAAACATAATCACAACATTTTTTTGGGTTTTTTTTCCTTTTTTTTACATGAACAGAACATCAACTTTTAAAAAACATAATCACAACATTTTTTTTTTGGTTTTTTTTCCTTTTTTTTACATGAACAGAACATCAACTTTCAAAAAACAGTACAACAATTCTTCTACAATTTTTTTTACAATGATTTCATCTGATAAAAACACCTAAGCAATCCCTATCTAACCTGTTTCTCCCTCCAGTAGCAATCCATGTTTCTGGGGCATTATTTTTCATAATAAATTTGGTCCCACAGGGTATGTCTCAGTGATGGGAGATGTTTTGAATACCCTGGGGGGGGGCTTTCAAATTGCTGGGTGTTTTCCCTTTGCCACTGGTTCCTAACCACCCTCCCTCTACTGGCCGGTTTTAACTGTATATACAGGGTTTTATACAGGGGAGAGCGCGATTCCAAAGGATTGGACTCATAGAGGATGCAGGCCACAAGTTGGGCTCACCTCAGTCACTCTGGAAGTCCAGTCCTGAGAAATCGAAGAGGCGAGAGTTGACCTTCAGGAAGGTCAACTGCTCGACTCTCCATGGGAGAAGGCGAGTGCGATGTGGGCCGACAATGTCGCCCGCATGTGAAAAGACGCGCTCGCTCTCCACGCTCGTCGGAGGGCATGAGAGCAGCCGCTGCGCCTCGAGGGAGAGGTCCGGCCAGACCGACTCCTTCCTGGCCCAGTAGCTGAGCGGATCGGTGGAGAGCGACTCGCAGGGCTCCGCGAGGTAGTCCCTGACCATCGCCTCCGCCGGATCCTCTCTCACGGTCCTCACGACCCCAGAGGGGACGAGGGCCCACCGGAGCATCTCCATCTCCATCGGCACTCCGGTGGTGGCCTCGGGGGGGGCCTGCGCAGAGGGGGCGTCAGAGGGACCCGCACGGCAGGGCCCCTCTTGCGTCCCCCCTGTCGACAGGCGTCCCCTCTTGGCCTGCCTGCGCCTCACCCAAGAGCAGAGCCCGTCTCTGGCTTGGGTGAGGTTCCCGTCCCGCTCGGCGAAAGTGCCCTTTATGCGCGGGTCACACATGGTCGCCAACATGTATGACTCTTCCTTAGTGAGAGGAGTTAGCCTGGCAGCTATGCCCTGCTGCAGCCTTCTCACTAATGCGCGCACCGCTGGAACAAGGTCAGCACGGGGCGCGACCCGGTCTGCAAGGGTGGCCAGATTCCTCTGGAGCGTGTGCACCAGGGGAATGACCAGACCGAGGGTCGCCGTGTCTGACGAGACCGCCACAGTGAAGTCCTTGAAGGGCTTCAGGACCTCCACTGTCTGGGTGATGGTGAGCCAATCCTCCCGGTTGAACTCACCCACCTGACTCGCACCGCGGTGCTTGGAGAGCCACGCGTGGAGTGCGGCCTGCTGCTCCACCAAGCGCTCAAGCATGGCGCAGGTGGAGTTCCAGCGAGTGCTGACGTCAGTGATCAGAGCGTGCTCTGGCACACCTGTCCTGACCTGTGTCTGGCGCAGTTCGTGCGTGGCCTTCACGCTGCGCGAGAAGTGACCCGTGAGCCTCCGACATTTCTGGACAAGTAACTGGAGTTCACGGGTCCGGGTATCCACGGGTTCCTTCGAGGAGCCCAACCCCAGCGCATCTCTCACCACTAGGTGAAGCTTGTGAGCGGCACAGTAGACGCTCTCTCGGCTCACTAGATGCGCCGCTGCCCTCATGTTCTTGCCACCGTCCGTCACCATGCATCCCACGGTGGCGGGTCCCTGGCCTATCCACTCGTCCAACTGTCTCCTTAAGGTGGCAGCGATGTTCTCCGCCGTGTGGGACACGTCGAGCACCTCGGCGTGAAGCAAGGCCTTGCAGTAGCCGGCCTGGCGGTCTCGCATCCTTCCCTGTCTAGCTGTGCTAGGCACCTCCCCCCGGCCCCCACCCAGAACCGACTCGGGTTCCCACCAGTGAGCAGTAAGCGAGAGGTACGCTTGCTGCACACTTGGGCAGGTCCAGATGTCCGATGTGAAGTGCACAGTTCTCCCGGCAACCCGGGACAGCTGTGCCTTCACATGATCCCTGGCAGCCCTGTAAAACGAGGGCACCACCGATCTGCTCAACGACGTGCGAGCAGGGACGGCGTACCAGGGAAAGCAATCTTGGAGCAGCCCTGAGAAGCCGAAGTCTTCAACTACGGAATACGGTTGCCCATCCACTGCTATCATGTTGACGATGTGGCGCGTGATGCGCCTGCTCGCCCTCCGGATCCCCTCTCTGGGCACACTAGCGCCCTGCATACCAAGCATCTCCGGGAGAGAGGCTTGGCGTCCCTTTCCTGCAGGTACCCTTGGGGGGAGAGCACCAGAGGAGCCTGCCTCCTTCTGGCTAGCTGGCGGCCGTGCGGCGCCACTCGAACCCTCCTCCCGAAGAAGCACCGCCTGGTGGTGCCTCTTCATATGGTACCTCATCCCAGACGTGGAGAGATGCCACACATCTTTGCCACGGCTGACGCGCTGCCTACAATGCAGGCACAGGGCTGCTCGGGGATCCTCCGTTGTCTGGAAGTGCTTCCAGAGTTCGGAGGAAAAGGGCATCCCACGCTTCCCAGGAGAAGCGCGTTCGGGACCACCCTGCGGCACCTCCTGTGAGGTGCTCTGGCCGGACACACCGTGTCCCACTCTCGGCCGGGCAGGTGGGGATGGACGAGGCTGAAGGGGCAGAGATGTGGGCTCTTCCACCACAGTCTCTGCCTCTTCCTCCCGCGTCCTCTCCTCCTGCACAGCCGCGAGAGGCCTGCTGCTGGCCTCAGAGGAAACTGGGGTGGACCGCCCCAGGGGGGGTCTCACGGGCAGTTCCTCCAACATCCTCCGGGTTCCTGGGGTGAGCGGGAGCGCAGGGAAAGTCATGTGCTCCGCGCCCATCCCAGGAGACACCACATGCTGCCCCTCCTCCAGCAGCTGGCTCGCAACCACTGGAGGAGGAGGAGCCTCAGCAGCAGGCCCCTGCCCAGTGCCAGCCCCTGCCTCACGCACCCGGGTTGGGGGTGGCCCTCCAGCAGCTGCCTCAGGAAAGAGAGTCTTGCGAACCCTCTTCCTGTCACCAGAAGCCAGGCTGGTGAACGGCAGCAGCGCAGGGGAGGGCCTCCTCCGCTCAGATGGAGGGGCTGCCGCAGCAGTCCCCCTCCCCCTCCCCTCCTCCCCTCTAGATTTCTCCCTAGCCTTTCCCCCGGGTCCCCTCTCCGCTTTCCTCTCTGACATACTTTCCCCTCCCAAATTCAACCCTAACTAATCAGAAAAGATTTAGAAAACAAAGGTCAACTTTGTTTTCAAGACCTAACTAACCTGCTATAAATCTGTGTTTCTAGTGGCTCTGTGACTTGGAGATGAACAATCAAGTGCCTTTTTAAGCAACCCTATTTATGTCAGGGAACCTGAGCCTGCCAATCAGCTGAATTCCTCTGGAATTGAGCTGGCCCTAAACCCCAATAACAGGTGACAAAGCCTTAAACACTCACACACTAGTATGCCCGGGCCGGCCTGGCACCACCACGTGTGCCAGAGATGGGCAGTGGAACCCTAGTTATGGGGGCACTAATGGGAAGCCTATTGACAGCTATTACAAATTTTTATATATATATATATATATATATAGAATTCAAACCTAACACTCACTCACTAATGCTTTCCCTGCTGAGTCCCTATTTAGTTTTTTAAAAAAAACTAGGCTCGGTTTCCCTAATAATTATGTTGAGGGCAATTATCCACTGATCACCTACCAACTGGCCTACCTACCTAAGAGACACTATTTAGCGGGACCGATGTATCTGTGGTATGTCGGTGTGGGGTGTGGATGTGGTGTTTTGAAGATGAGCCTCCCCCCTCCCAAGCTAGCAAGAACCCACCCCCAAGGCCACCCAAATGTCAACCCGGACTCGCTCACACTAACACCAGTCCTGCAGTCCAGCGATGTTCAGGCGGTCTTGCAGCTGGTCCTCCTCTCCTCCACGATGCTGTCAAGAAAATTGGAAATGTTAGCAGAGTCAACACCACACGCCGCACACGCAACCCCAAAATTCAAGGCCCCGTTGCACAAGCCAAGTCAGCCCCCCCCCCTTAAAGGCTAGGGCCAACCAGCAGCAAAACAAAACACATCCACCCAGCAGAGCTTCTGGCCTGTGCAGGCCAGAAGCTGGCACACTCATTTTTTAGTCCTGTGAAACAGCAGTTCATGCCCACCCCACACTCAAACTTGAAAAATGAAACATGAAAGAAAGCAGGCACTGCGATCAATGCTGGCCCCCCTAACCCCCAAACAATATCCTCTTGCCCAACCAGAAAATGCCCCCCCCCCCCGGCCCAAGCCATAAAGACAGAGCCAAAGCATATGCTCGCAGGTAGGCACAGCAGCAGACATAAGCTCAAAAACCAAATTTAACAACAACCCTACCAGTCCACCAGTGCAGATGTCCAGCAATGTTGATCCTCCACGCAGAGATCTGCAGGCCGATGTCCACCAAGTGCAGTCCAGTCCAGAAGAGGTCCACCAACGATAAACAACCTGAATGTGAAGCAAAACAGTGAGTGCCAGGCCAGCAAACGGGAAGGGTTACCAAAGCCGGAGCAGCAGGCCTGTGTGTGGGCCGAAGGCTGGCACAGTTGATCAGGACGGAGCCTGTTGGGAATCCTTGCAAGCAGGGGACCAGACACAGAAACGCAAGCCACACCATTCCAGATTGTGGAGCACAACTGTGAGTGCCAGGCCAGCAACCAAAAAGGGTTACCTTGGCCAAAGCAGCATACCTGTGTGTGGCCCACAGGCTGGCACAGTTGATCAGGACGGAGCCTGTTGGGAATCCTTGCTAGCAGGGGACCAGACACAGAAAGGCAAGCCACACCATTCCAGATTGTGAAGCACAACTGTGAGAGCCAGCCAGAAGAAAGGCTTCTGGCCTGTGTAGGCCCGAAGCTGGCACACTCTGGTTTTAATCTTAAAACAGTGGATCAAGCTTAAAGAAGGCAAGCACAACAACCAATGCTGAAACCCCCCCCCCCACCATCAAAGATTGTCTGCCCAACCTGTCCCCCAGGCCATACCTGTGTGTGGCCCACAGGCTGGCACAGTTGATCAGGACGGAGCCTGTTGGGAATCCTTGCTAGCAGGGGACCAGACACAGAAAGGCAAGCCACACCATTCCAGATTGTGAAGCACAACTGTGAGAGCCAGCCAGAAGAAAGGCTTCTGGCCTGTGTAGGCCCAAAGCTGGCACACTCTGGTTTTAATCTTCAAACAGTGGATCAAGCTTAAAGAAGGCAAGCACAACAACCAATGCTGAACCCCCCCCCCCACCATCAAACATTGTCTGCCCAACCTGTCCCCCAGGCCATACCTGTGTGTGGCCCACAGGCTGGCACAGTTGATCAGGACGGAGCCTGTTGGGAATCCTTGCTAGCAGGGGACCAGACACAGAAAGGCAAGCCACACCATTCCAGATTGTGAAGCACAACTGTGAGAGCCAGCCAGAAGAAAGGCTTCTGGCCTGTGTAGGCCCGAAGCTGGCACACTCTGGTTTTAATCTTCAAACAGTGGATCAAGCTTAAAGAAGGCAAGCACAACAACCAATGCTGAAACCCCCCCCCCCCCACCATCAAACATTGTCTGCCCAACCTGTCCCCCAGGCCATACCTGTGTGTGGCCCACAGGCTGGCACAGTTGATCAGGACGGAGCCTGTTGGGAATCCTTGCTAGCAGGGGACCAGACACAGAAAGGCAAGCCACACCATTCCAGATTGTGAAGCACAACTGTGAGAGCCAGCCAGAAGAAAGGCTTCTGGCCTGTGTAGGCCCGAAGCTGGCACACTCTGGTTTTAATCTTCAAACAGTGGATCAAGCTTAAAGAAGGCAAGCACAACAACCAATGCTGAAACCCCCCCCCCCACCATCAAACATTGTCTGCCCAACCTGTCCCCCAGGCCATACCTGTGTGTGGCCCACAGGCTGGCACAGTTGATCAGGACGGAGCCTGTTGGGAATCCTTGCAAGCAGGGGACCAGACACAGAAAGGCAAGCCACACCATTCCAGATTGTGAAGCACAACTGTGAGAGCCAGCCAGAAGAAAGGCTTCTGGCCTGTGTAGGCCCGAAGCTGGCACACTCTGGTTTTAATCTTCAAACAGTGGATCAAGCTTAAAGAAGGCAAGCACAACAACCAATGCTGAACCCCCCCCCCCCACCATCAAAGATTGTCTGCCCAACCTGTCCCCCAGGCCATACCTGTGTGTGGCCCACAGGCTGGCACAGTTGATCAGGACGGAGCCTGTTGGGAATCCTTGCTAGCAGGGGACCAGACACAGAAAGGCAAGCCACACCATTCCAGATTGTGAAGCACAACTGTGAGAGCCAGCCAGAAGAAAGGCTTCTGGCCTGTGTAGGCCCGAAGCTGGCACACTCTGGTTTTAATCTTCAAACAGTGGATCAAGCTTAAAGAAGGCAAGCACAGCAACCAATGCTGAAACCCCCCCCCCCACCATCAAAGATTGTCTGCCCAACCTGTCCCCCAGGCCATACCTGTGTGTGGCCCACAGGCTGGCACAGTTGATCAGGACGGAGCCTGTTGGGAATCCTTGCAAGCAGGGGACCAGACACAGAAAAGCAAGCCACACCATTCCAGATTGTGGAGCACAACTGTGAGAGCCAGCCAGAAGAAAGGCTTCTGGCCTGTGTAGGCCCGAAGCTGGCACACTCTGGTTTTAATCTTCAAACAGTGGATCAAGCTTAAAGAAGGCAAGCACAACAACCAATGCTGAAACCCCCCCCCCCCACCATCAAACATTGTCTGCCCAACCTGTCCCCCAGGCCATACCTGTGTGTGGCCCACAGGCTGGCACAGTTGATCAGGACGGAGCCTGTTGGGAATCCTTGCTAGCAGGGGACCAGACACAGAAAGGCAAGCCACACCATTCCAGATTGTGAAGCACAACTGTGAGAGCCAGCCAGAAGAAAGGCTTCTGGCCTGTGTAGGCCCGAAGCTGGCACACTCTTGTTTTAATCTTAAAACAGTGGATCAAGCTTAAAGAAGGCAAGCACAACAACCAATGCTGAAACCCCCCCCCCCCACCATCAAAGATTGTCTGCCCAACCTGTCCCCCAGGCCATACCTGTGTGTGGCCCACAGGCTGGCACAGTTGATCAGGACGGAGCCTGTTGGGAATCCTTGCAAGCAGGGGACCAGACACAGAAAGGCAAGCCACACCATTCCAGATTGTGAAGCACAACTGTGAGAGCCAGCCAGAAGAAAGGCTTCTGGCCTGTGTAGGCCCGAAGCTGGCACACTCTGGTTTTAATCTTCAAACAGTGGATCAAGCTTAAAGAAGGCAAGCACAACAACCAATGCAGAACCCCCCCCCCCCACCATCAAACATTGTCTGCCCAACCTGTCCCCCAGGCCATACCTGTGTGTGGCCCACAGGCTGGCACAGTTGATCAGGACGGAGCCTGTTGGGAATCCTTGCAAGCAGGGGACCAGACACAGAAAAGCAAGCCACACCATTCCAGATTGTGGAGCACAACTGTGAGAGCCGGCCAGAAGAAAGGCTTCTGGCCTGTGTAGGCCCAAAGCTGGCACACTCTTGTTTTAATCTTCAAACAGTGGATCAAGCTTAAAGAAGGCAAGCACAACAACCAATGCTGAAACCCCCACCCCACCATCAAACATTGTCTGCCCAACCTGTCCCCCAGGCCATGCCAAGAATAAACTGCAACACCTTTTTGCAGAGGCAGGCCACAGCAGCACATTGCCCAGCATCAAAAAAATTTACAAAAATTTTAAAAAGGCCTACCAGGTGTCCTCTCAGGATGTCCAGCACAGTTGATCCTCCAGGCAGATGTCCTCCAGGCTCCAGGTGCAGTCTCTCTTCTTCTCCTCTCTCGGTCACAGCTCAGCAGCAGCAGCAACAGAAGTGTTCCAGACAGTCTTGCTCCAAATTTAAATCCCCTGCTGCAGCCTCAGCCAAAGATTTAAATCTATTGGCTGGCATGAGAATGCAGCAGTGGGATTGGTGACTCCTAAAGTCCCCAGTCCCCTGCCTTTCCCCACCCACACTCCAAGAGCCACCCTCCTCCTGCTCCCCCTCCCCTACCTGTTAGTTTTGGCGGGAATCTCTGCTGCTTTGCAAATGCAAAGTGCAATGCAATGCTTGCACCTTGCATTTGCAAGGCAAAGCAGGATTCCCTATCCTCCTTTGCAAGAGGGGTGGGGGGTGACAGAAGGAGTGAGTGATTCACTCCTTCTCCCCCCCTCCCCTCTTCTAAGAGCCTGCAGGAAGCCTTTGCTTCCAGCAGGATTTTGCTAGCCGCTTGCTAAGGCAAACGGCTAGCAAAATCAAAATGGCGATTCTCGAATGCCGAAAGAATGCCGAAAGAATCCCGAAACGTTTCGGGTTTTTCTTTCGGCAATCCCGAAACGTTTCGGCATTCCCCGAAACGTTTCGGGATTCTTGAAGAATGCCGAAACACTTTTGTTTCGGCATTCTTTCGGCATTCAGAATGCCGAAACGCACATCCCTAGTTATTAGTATTGCTCAAAAGACTATATTTCTGCCCTACCATGTGTGCCATCAAGAAAATGAGAGGGTTGCCTTAAATTTGCGTAGAAGTTAGAGTTATGTACAAAATTGAAAACCTTCTTGTGTATAACATTCTTAAGGGAGGTGGTTTACATTCAGGCTATCTTCTTTTCAGGAAAGTACAATAGATTATTTTGTCTCCCCTCTGTTCTTGCTTGCTTTATGACAAAGAAACAACCACTGTGGTGGGGCCTACCTCTAAGGTGTAGGGTTGGAGCCTATCCCAGTGTCGTGTGGTGGTTAGTATGTTGGGTTAGGAGATGGGAGAATCAGAGCCAAGCTACAAGTGATGAGTGACACTTGAATGGCAAGTGAACAGACTCACGTGTATTCCTCCCTGTTCACTTGCACTCCACTTGATCACATAGTGGAGGGCAAGTGAACAGGGAGGAATACACGTGAGTCTGTTCACTTGCCATTCAAGTGTCACTCATCACTTGTAGCTTGGCCCTCAAATCTCCATTCTGTTGTGAAGCTTGTTGCCCTTGGGCCTATCACTCTCTCTCAGCCTAACCTATACCACAGGGTTGTTGTGAGAAAACAGGGAATAGAAAGGCATGCACAATGTCCTGAGACCTGTAGCAGATGGAGAGGGGGAATTGGTAAAGGGAGTTTTCCACCAGTATTCTGCTAAGGGAACATTTCCCTCTTGCAGGTCCCTCCTAAGCAGAATTACACCCTTCTAAGTCCACAGAAGTCAATGGGCTTAGAAAGGTATAACTCTGTTCTGGATGGTAGTATTGGTGGAGCAGTGGGATCAGGGTTGCCAGCCTCCAGGTAGTAGAAACAGGAGAGTCCTGACAGAGTACGTTAACAAAAGAATTCAGGACCACCTAACGACACCCACTTCAAAAGTGAACACTCATATATTCAATACAATTACAATTTGCCAGATTGCATGCAATTCATACAATATTCAAAATCCATTCACAATGCAAAGTTATATTAATACATACAGTCTTTGTGACAAGACCCAAAAGTGCTCAGTGCTGGTATAACAAATAGTCCACAACCACAGCTATATAGCTAAATACATGAAACCATAAACAGAATGACTCAGTCCAATGCAATTCAATGCGACAATATAGCTGGCCAGGAAGGCACTATAGGTCACAAATCATGTAGAATTATCTATCTGATGGGAAACCGGTGCAGAGTCCCGTTTCTGGAATCCCTTTCTCAAAGTCCTGAATTCTTTTGTTAACAGCCTCCAGGTAGTGGCTGGAGATCTCCTGGAATTACAACTGGTCTCCAGGCCACAGAGATCAGTTCACCTGGAGAAAATGGCCACTCTGGGGGGTAGACTCTATGGAATTATGCCATGCCAAGGTCCTTTCCCTCCCCAAACCCCACTTTCTCCAAGTTCCACCCCCTAGATCTCCAAGAATTTCCCATCTTGGAGCTGGCAACCCTAAGCGGGATCAAACCTGTTGGGCTGTATGCCATGGCCCATGCCAAAGGGGGCTTGTGCAAGGCCAACCTGGGGACAACCACACTGCCCATTGGCTCAGCTTGGCTGAGCTCTTTGCCTCTCCCTAGATCTGTTTTAGCCTTCTCTGCTTTGCAACATGCATTGCTGTCAGTGATCTGTAACAGCAGTTTGGTTGTTTTTTTCTTTTCTTTTTGAAGTCATGCAGAGTCAGGCCTATAGCGTTGCTTGAGGTCCTTCATCTCAGAGAAACGTTTTGCTGTTGGGAGCTGATTTTAGAAACCAAGTATAACTGCTACATGAAATGTAGCCAGATATCAAATTAGGGATTCCCATATGGCGCAGTGGTATTATATGCAAATGCTGGTGATAAAAACGGGATGTGGAACAGGAAATGCAACGGAAGTATTGACTTCAGAACCTCATTTTCTTGCTGCGCAGGAATCTGGAACTCATACATTCTATAAGATGGGAATGAGATGGCAGCTGTCCCAAATTCTCCAGTTCTCTCCCCTATGGATGCAGCTTGGGTGCGATAGAACAGGAGCTGTGTCCTGAAGGTTTGAAAAGGAAATGTGTAAACAACACTCCGTGTGCTCATTTTGAGTATTTAATTTTTAAATGGATTTGTTTAGGCCTTTTCTCCCCCCTCTTAAATAAAACATCAGAAAGAATTGCCAGAACATTTCATGCACACTGAATTTCAGAGCATTATGTGCAAATGTTTATACTGGGAGGGTTTGGATACATAACCCAAGAGAGGATGAAGATTCTTGACTTACTTGCTCCCTTTAGTGCTAAATGGATATTTCTTGGTGAGCTTGACGATTTCTGTCAATTTGGGTCATGAAACTATTGACCTGTCTTGTTGGTTTCTAGGAGCATTAAAAATTACCTCCAGGTTTTCACTTTCTTCCCCCATATTCATGGGTTTGCAATAATATTCAGCCTCTTTATGCTCTTTGGGCTTCTATTTCTTCTTTATTGGAAGATTTATTTCTCTTATTCTCTTCTTTTATTTACGTACATTAGCCATCTTTCCATCTTGCAGGATCTCAAGGTGGCTTACAACATGAATAAAATAAGCCTAAAATGAACAAAATGAAGTTTGAAAACAGAGTTTAGGACTGCCAATAAACACAATCACATAGTTAATTAAAAGCAGTGCAAAATAATACTGGCTTTAGCTGCCTCCTGAAGATTGGCAGAGACTGGGCCAGGCGCATCTCCTTTGGATTCTGCTCTGTAGTCGTTGGACTGCCTCTGAAAAGGCCCTCTCTTGTGTACCCACCAACTCAACTTCTTCAGCTGATGGCACAATAAGGCAAGCCTTTCCCTGGTTCTTCAGAGACCCCCAACCCAAGCCATGTCTACCACCTTTTCTATCACCTTTCTTAAAATCAAGGCACTTTACAAACATTACAACCGGAATTTCTTTTTCCATTTTTTTCTTTTTTTAGATATAGTGATGGGTTCATCTTACTCTCTTTTCCATTTTCAAAAGAGAAATTCTATTTGATTTCTCATTAATTTATATCTGAGGGCTTTTTTAACCTTGTGATAGTGTAGTTTCTGTTTATATCAACCAATGGTGCTCTCTATGTGTCCTTCAGCCCTTTCAGCCTTAACTTCCTCACAGAGTTGCCATGAGGATAAAAATGGAGACAGCGTGGTGTAGTGGTTAGGATGTCAGACTGGATGGACTCCCACCTCTGATGCAGAAGCTTCCGGGGTGACCTTGGGCCACATGCTTTCAGACTAACTGACCTCACAAGGTTGTTGTGAGGATAAAATGGAGGAGAAGAGGTCAATATCAGCTGCTGGGGCGAAGGCAGCAGTGAGAAAGGGAGTGGAAAATATCCCAAGTTTTATGTAACCATGGTGGGGGTAAGAACTTCTTTGAAGTTTCAGAGGCAGTGTGGTATAGAGGTTAGAACACATGACTTCTTTGAGATCTAATTAACAGTGCAATCCTAAGGAGAGTTACTCCAGTCTAAATCAGTGAGCTTAGACTGGAGTAACTCTTCTTGGGATTGCACTGTTAATCTTCCTCCTTACAAAAGAGGAATTGATTTGAAACGGGCTCAGATTCCTAAAAGTAGGAATAGAAACAAATTGGTGGATTTCAGGGGGAAATTCAGCAAAGAGCTTGTGAGAGAATTCCATTTGACAACCTTAATTTCATCACCAGCTTCATTCGCTCTCCCCAACAGTTAATTTCATTGGTCGTCACACCCCATGGCATTTCTATCCATGACATCACAAGACTAAGTCTAATATGATGATGTCATAGACAAAAACACACTCATGTGATTCTTTCTCAGCCAGTAGATGTAAATGGATGTGTGGGTCAACAAGGTTTATTTTTATTTATTTATTTACGTCATTTATAGTCCGCCTTTCTCACTGAGACTCAAGGCGGATTACACAGTATGAGGTTAATATAATCTGTATCAAGTACATTTCAATACAATACCATAAGGTAAACAGATACAAGTGTAAAAGACACAGCATGACAGAGTTGGGGACAGTGAGGGTAAAGAAACAAGAAAAGGCTGCTGAGAAGAAGGGCCAAGCTACAAGTGACGAATGACACTTGAACGGCAAGTGTATTTCTCCCTGTTCACTTGCCCTCCACTCAATCCACTTGCCGTTCAAGTGTCATTTGTCACTTGTAGCTTGGCCCGGAATGGGAGGAACAAAAAGACACTGAGCATAAATTGGAGATATTCAAATGTTTCTTAAGATAAATACAGATCAAATAGTTTACCTCTATGTATCTAGCCTTTTTCCTCTGAGAAACTCAGAGCAGCACACACGATTCTTCTTTCATCATTTTACCTTACACATTGAGTTGAGAGGGACAGATAGTGGGGCAGTCGACTCTGTTTTGACAAATTTCTGGGGAGTTGAGGGTGGAGTTTGAACAGGGAGCTACACATTATGATTATGAATGTATCGTATAAAGTAAATTGTTCCTTGGTTTGTTGCAGGCCTTGGTGCCAGAGTCTATGTTACTGTGACCCAGCGCTTTTTTTCTGGGAAAAGAGGTGGTGGAACTCAGCGGTGGAACTCAAGATTGCACAATGACATCACTTTGGGTCAGCTGGAACAAGGGGGGAGTTTTTTAAAGTTTAAATTGTCCTCAGCGAAAATGGTCACATGGCCGGTGGCCCCGCCCCCTGATCTCCAGAAAAGGGGAGTTTAGATTGCCCTCTGAAGGCAATCTCAACTCCCCTCTGTCTGGAGATCAGGGGGTGGGGCCACCAGCCATGTGGCCATTTCTAAGAAGTGCCGGAACTCTGTTCCACTGTATTCCCGCTGAAAAAAAGCCCTGCTGTGACCTATCCAGTCAGCCACATGGTTTTCACGGCATTCTTCATCAGGTGATTGGATCCAGTGATCTGTCCAAGAAAGGTGCTGAGAGATGCAGGTCCTCCCCGACTATAGTTCCTTAAAACTTTTCTGGTTATTCAGTTTTTATCTCTGTGTCAAAAGCTGTTATTCTGAGACGCTCCTGCATGCGTAAGACAACATGCAGGAGTCCCAGGTGATTTAGGCTATACATTTAAGAGAGTTTGGAGCATTGCATATTGCTAGCTTCTAAACCGCAATAACTGTGCTTAGCATTTAGCAGCATGTGGCAGGAACATAATTGCCACAATCTGATGTGGAGAGAGAAATTGCTCCCTGCCCTTCTGTCCCTTGTTTTCCTACCCAAAATGTACTAGTTATATAAAATGTAATTGCACCAGCAACAGTTGAAATGGATCCTATTGACTGGCTTAATGTCAGTTTTCTATCTTTGCTGTACTTTTATCCAGAATTTTATTTGGTTAGGTTTGAAGGATTACTTAGATGTTTGGAATTTAACTTTTTCAAATGATAGATTGCTAGGATCAATCTTGAACAGACTTGCAAACATTCATTTGGGTTATGATGGTTGTTGGTTGGGTGTAATCTGGCCAGCAAAATATACTTCGGCTTTGAAACAGAGAAGGTAATTTGATTAAATACATTCTGATGAACAGCACAATTCTAAATAGAGTTATGCCCTTCTAAATCCATTCAAGTCAATGGGATTAGAATGGTGGCACTCCATTTAGGATTGCACAGCAGACTTGCTATTTTGTATGTTAGTGTTTTTAATAAATCTCAGGTGGCTATTATCTCATTCTGCAGTTTTAAGCTCATTAAGACCAAGATTTGGCTCAGGTTCGCATCACCTGCAGCACTATTATTTGTATGACATGTTCGTGATGCACTTCCCCAGTTTGGCCTCTCTCCTCCTTCATTAAAGCAAAATCTCAGGAGAGAAGAGAACCGTCCTATGCATTTGGCCCTATGTCTCCAAGTTGTCTGAATGTAATGTACTTGGCAACATATTCAGAAAAATAAATCTCACAACAGACACCTGGACTTAGTAAATGAATATACTCAGCTCTAGTGGTTTTCACTGGCTGTTGCATTAGAATTAATAATGTTGTGAATCCAGACGAGATGTTTTGTCAAGTGCAATGATTTCTGCCCATGGAGCTCAACTTCCCCCCTCCCATGACAGCCCCAAATGCCCCTGAAATCCTGTTCTTGGGGGATAGGGGACCCACAGCAATAGGATTTGGGGGGCATTTTGGGCCACCGTGGGAGGGGTAGAGGGGAAATCATGAGAAGACATCCTTGCACCCATAGAAACATCAGTCTAGATCCAACCCATTGGGTTGGATGTTACTACTCCATTCTGTTACATGCAAAGCCTTTGTCTTTGTCACGTGAAAATCTCTTATACTGAGTCAGACCTTTGGTCTATCTTCTTTGACTTGCAGCAGCTCCCCAGGATTTCTGGTAAAGGTTTCATACTTCATCCACTACCTGGTTTGACTGGAGATGCTGGGATTAGACCTGGTTCCTTCTGCAGGCAAAGCAACATTCTCTTCCACTCAGCCACGACCCCCATCAAAAATACTTCCGTATTCATGGTGGGTTTCCTTTCTTAAATGTGTATTCTCTCAAAGACAGCCCACTCCAGTCCCACCCCTTGTGACATTTGGGCTGTTTCTGCATGTCCTTCTAAGGATAACCCACTCATGGAACACTCATGACTTTTCCACAGGAATCCAGACATCTCCATTTGCAAAACAGCTGTAGGCTGTTTGGTTCCCATTTTTCAACACCTTTTCTGGGGCTGTGGGAAAGTGCGGTCCCAGAAAAAACACTGAAAAAACGGAAATGAAGCAGCCTGCAAGCGTTTTGCAAATGGAGATGTCTGGATTCCTGGGAAGAAGCCATCAGTGTTCCATGAGTGGGCTGTCCCTATAAGGGCGTGTGGAAATGGCCTTGAATAGATCTAATTATTATCTTGTGTCGACCCTTTTCACAAGGGTCATCAGGAAGGAACTGAAATATTTAAAACCGTATTTATCAGGGCATTATTGCACTGCTTTTCTCCCCAAAGGGGCTCATTGCAAGTTGCCGGTGTTTCCAAAAAAACAAATATAAACAATATAATTTAAGTAGAAAAACCAAACACTTCCTGGGCATGTCCGGATCTATCATAGGGCTCAGGTCAGGAACCATAGTATAAGAGCCCTTTGGCTCTTTCCTTTTGGCTCATGACTCTGGCCATGTTGTGTTGTGCCTTTAGGCTCATCCTGAATTGGGCAGGGGTTGGACTAGAAGGTTTGTATGGCCCCTTCCAACTCTGTGATTCTGTGAAAAGTCCCAAGTAAATCATATGTGTTTTCTGCTTCTCTTTTTGCAGGTGTACAGTAAAGCAATATTACATCCAGAAACACAGGTAAGTAAAAGCCATCTAGTGCTAACAGTAGCCCATTTGGGCTCCCCCCTAGACTAGACATGGGCATGAACAGAAAAAAACCCGAACATGGTGTTCGTTGTTAGTTGCCATTCACAAACAATGAACAACAAACATTGATTAACATGACCTGTTCACAAACATGTTCATGGTTGGCTGTTCATGGGGGCCAGCAGGCTCTCCTCCAGCCATCAAGATCCCTACCACACCACTCCCAGAAACCTGATCTGAGCAGGCAGCAGGAAAGGTACCAGTAATAAATAATAGCTTGGCCCAGAGCCTGGTAGCAGCCCTGGAACTTGAAGAGGTAGATCCCTATCCCACCACACACAAAGAAAATTCAAGCTCCAGTGCACTCTCCCTGTCTGTCTCTCAAAATGCCAACAGCAACTGTCTCTCCCTCACTCTCTGCAAAACCAGAGCTGGGAGCCCCCCTCCCCCCTGGTCTTTGCTCCCTTGTTGTAACAAATTTGGAGCTCCACACTTGAAAGGAAGACCTGGCTATCAAGCTAAATTGGTCTTAGATTGGGGTTTCCAGGGCAACAGCAGGAGTTCAGACAGAGTCCAGGCAGTCCCTGCCTCCGGTTGTCAAGGAAATTGATTGCAGGTGCCAGATTGTCTGGCTTGAGGAACAGCAACGAACAGCAATGAAGAGGCTTGCAACGACCACCTGTTCATTTAGAATGGGGCCTCAGGAACAGCTTGTTCGCAAACAGCTGATTGGGTTATTTGTGGCTTTTTTTAGTTCATATTGCTGTTCGGGCCCATCTCTACCCTAGAAAGAAGGTGGAGGAACACTGCGGGGAAGAAATCCACAAGACCCTGTGCCCGGAATTTCAAGAGAGAAAAGACCAGCTCTCACAAGTAGTTTCACAAATGCTGTTCTTTTGTTTCCTTTTGTTAGGTGGAGAAGCACTACAGGAAAGAGATCCCGATGACCTGACAAGGAACCGGTTAAATTTCAACTTGCTTCAAGAGAAACTTCATCAGGGGTCATGCCACAGAGAATGCCACCGTCCATGCAGACGCATGAATTCTTTTACGTGCCGGCATAAGGCACACTGCAAAGTCTAGGGAGGAGCCCAAATGGGCTACTGTTAGCACTAGACGGCTTTTACTTACCTGTGATTCTGGATGTAATATTGCTTTATTGTACACCTGTGAAAAGAAAAGCAGAAAAAACAACAGGAGTATATGAGTTACTTGGAACTTTTTGGCTGTCTTTACACTTTTTGGCTTGTGATTTGGACTTTGACTGTAACTTATTGAATGTATTTATTAATATTTATTGTATCTACATTATCACTATTGCACTTTAATAGATATAATATTATATAAAATATTTTTCTACATTTATTGTATTTTTTCCCCCTCTCGGTTGGTGGTTCTCCACTCTTTATCTTTGCCGAGGGGTGCTTCTCTTTTTTAATCGGATGATAGTAAGTTAGCAAAATCTTTTTAACTTCTTCCCCTGCCAGAAATGCCACTTCCAAGGTTAAATACCTGCAAGGAGAGGAGAAAACAAACTCAACCCAGATGGTATTCAATCGTTGCTAGCAAGCTAGCAGGATCTTCACAACTTCAGAAAATGCAGTGAGATTCACGAAAGAATATGGTCTATGCATGATCTCTCTCTTTCTCTTCCTGCCCTCCCAGACCCTGTTCCTGCGTCATATTACAATAAGCCTTCATGGTTTAAAATAAACTATTGTTTACAGTAAAAACAACAACAATTCTTCTTCCCAGAGTTGCCAAGCACACAGAGGCAAAAGACAAAGGCTCCGAGAACAATGTAAGAACAATAAACAGACAATTTATTGCTGGGCCCAGAAGTGGGTGCTGTCCATGCAAGACTAGCCTTTGCCACTCACATGCAGTTCAAAGAAGAGGGCTTTACCCTAACGTCATTAGACTTCCGGCAATGATTGATTGAGCTGCAGCATGTTTTTGAAACCTAATTACTGTCTCTGTTGTCTCTGAACTCATTAATCTTCTGGCCTGTAAATAAGTAAAATTGACAAAATAACTGAATTTCTTTAATGACAGGGCTCTAGTTACCCTTGTACCTGCTGCTTTGGGTTAACCTTTTTATTGCTAGGAATTTCCCCCCTTTTACAGTAAATGGCTTCCTTGGCTTGAATAAGAGTCTCCCTATACCACACACTCCCCTTGTGTTTTTGTTCAAGTGCCACCTCAGCTAGAGTGAAAGAACATGATATTCTGAGAAAACCTGGATCATTTTATTGCGTAATCTTTGCTACAGCAGATTATGTGGGGAAATTAATTTTTCCGACTAGATTCTGACTGATTACTTTTGTGAATATTTTCTAAATTATTAATTCTTTCAAGACACTATTGTCTTGTTTTTTCTCTTTTTCCTCTATGAAGTTGTTAGACTCATGCAAATTCCCCTAGTGTAGGCTTTACTCTCCAATCAAATAAAACTTTTAGATACTTTGTGGGCATACCAAAGCAGTTGTGTGAATCACTTGATTCATGATGCTGCTGTGTTTTGGACTGAATGTTTGAATAAGACACAAATATTTATTAATCAGCCCAGATATAGAAACATAACATAGAAACATAGCGCTGGAAGGGACCCCAAGGGTCATCTAGTCCTGCTCCCTGCATAGCTATCCACCCCATATCCCTCAGTGACCCCTGCTCTATGCCCAGAGGAAGGCAAAAACCCTCAAGGATCCCTGGCCAATCTGGCCTGGAGGAAAATTCCTTTCTGACATTATGTACCTTGGGCATAAAAGATAGGCCCACACCGGCTCATCCATTCAAGCCCCCTCTCTCCTGATCTATGTACATGCCATAGAATCACCATTGCTGACAGATGACCATCTAGCCTACTCTTTAAAACCTTCAAAGAAAGAGAGCCCACCATCTCCCGAGGTAGCCTGTCCCACTGAGGAACCGCTCTAATGGTCAAGAAGTTCTTCCTGATGTTTAGCTGAAAAACTCTTTTGTTTTAATTCTAACCCGCTGTTTCTGGTCTGACCCTCTTGGGAAACAGAAAACCACTCTGCTCCATCCTCTACATGACAGCCCTTCAAATACTTGAAGAGGACTATCATATCACCTCTCAATCGCCTCCGCTCTAGGCTAAACAAATCCAGCTCTTACAGCCTTTTCTCAAAAGACTTGGTCTCCAGACCATTCACCGTCTTTGTTACCATCCTCTGGGCACGTTCTAGCTTGTCAACATCCTTCTTAAACTGCGGTGTCTGAAACTGAACACAGTACTCCAAGTGAGGTCTAAATGGATCTGGATGCTATACAGCCTAAAATCACATTTGTCTTTTAAACTACAGCATCATATTGCTGACTCACGTTCAGCGTATGATCTACTAAGACCCTCAGATCCTTTTCACACGTACTGAAGCCAAGACAGGTCTCCCCGATCCTATAAGTGTTCCTTTGATTTTTTTCTACCTAAATTCAAAACTTTACATTTCTGTCTGTTGAAATTCATTTTGTTAGTTTTAGCCCAGTTTTTCGTCCTCTCAAAATCACCTTGAATCTTGATTCTGTCTTCTACTGTGTTTGCAACCAACCAATAATAATAATAGTAACAACATTCGATTAATATACCACCCTCCAGGACAACTTAATGTCCACTCAGAGCGGTTTACAACAATATTACAACAATTATTACAACAATAATCACCCTGTGAAGTTGGTGGGGCTGAGAGAGCTCCAGAGAACTGTGACTAGCCCAAGGTCACCCAGCTAGCTTCAAGTGGAGGAGTAGGGAATCAAACTCAGCTCTCCAGATTAGAGTCCTGTGCTCTTAACCACTACCCCAAACCAACCAACCAACCAACCAACCTACCTACCTACCAACCACCCAGGGTGCCCATTTCTTTCCTGTAGATGAGAATCATGCCCCAAACAGAGGACAATTCTTGTGTATTGAATTCTGAAAATCCTGGGTCTTTAACAACCTACAGCCTAGGCAGAAGATGGCAAAGATACAGAAAACTGATACGTAATTAGATGTTCTAGTAAATATACTACTGGAAACCGGTTTTCTTCCCATTTATTTTCAACTTTCAGTTGTTGAAGTAAATGTTTCTATCTTGTGCATCATAAGAAATTTCAACATTTGTTGACAGTCTACATTTGTTGACAGGCTAATCTTCTAGATGGAGGAATGTGGGAGATGTTCTGAAATTTAGGCACTTCCAGAGGGAATGGTTTCAAGTGTCAGTGTGCCAAATGTCTGTAATCCACAGAGAAGCTGAGGCCAGTTTCGAATAAAAGCTTGTGCAAGCTGGCTAGATGAAACAGCACCAAAGGTATGGCCAAGCCAACAATGCGACCGCCAACTGTACTACTGCATATTTAATAACTGAGGGCCAAGCTACACATGACGAATGACACTTGAACGGCAAGTGGATTGATTGGAGGGCAAGTGAACAGGGAGAAATACACTTGCTGTTCAGGTGTCATTCGTCATGTGTAGCTTGGCCCTGACTCAACAAAGCAAACAGCCATGAAAACTAACTAATACAGGATTCAATATAGCAGTCTCAGGGCCAAGCTACACATGACGAATGACACTTGAACAGCAAGTGTATTTCTCCCTGTTCACTTGCCCTCCACTCAATCCACTTGCCGTTCAAGTGTCATTCGTCATGTGTAGCTTGGCCCTCATATCCAAATAAAGCCCATTTTCCAACCAAAACCATATTCATATTTATTATAAAAAACAATATCCTATATAAATATCAATGCTGTGCTGAGGGCAACCTGGAGTATTTTTAACAGAGGATACTAACCACTTAGTTATTAAGTCAATGTATAATACAAGAATCTTCAGCCAATAAAGTACAAGCACTTACTTAACCAGTACAATACGTAAGTATATAAATAAATACAATCTTCTTGTATTCTTGGCAGTTTTGCATTTTTTAAAATTTCAAATAATCCTGATAGTTTGGGACCAGATAAATCGCACTCATGTCATCCTCGAATTCTACCCTCACATTGAAGCCCCTGAAGCCAAATTTTGCTACAGCCAGCAATTTTTGCTTTCTATTCAGGTCTACAATTAATCTTGTAGAAGCTACAGGAGATCTGATTAAGGAAATCTTGTGGGTCTTTAAGGTGCTACTGAACTCGAATCTTGCTGTTCTACTGGAGAGGAGACCCGCATGGCTGCCCAACAGAAACTAAATACATAAAACAAATTAATTTTGCTCAGTGGAGTGGTAAGGATAGGGTAGGATCCACTCCATTACTTTCACTTGGTCACAAGGTTTTAAAAAACCGAAAACCTTTGCACTGAAACGTCACTCTCGGTTCTCCACCTGAAAATTCAGCTCTGGTTTACATGCTGGTGTCCTTTGCTCTGCTATTTTCTCTGAATCATTCACTGGCTAGATGCTCATCCATTGCGGCAATAAGGAATAAAAAGCTGAAAATGTGTTTGCTTTGAGAGAGAGAGAAAGAAGCTGATCTTGGCTCCGTGTTGACAATGTGCTTTCTAAAATGCAGCGCTTGGATGGAACACCCTTGGTCTTACGTCTTCTTCAATTCCTGGCCAATCTTCTCTCACCCCACCCCCCATCTGAGAAGTGGTCTTCTAAAGCATGAGCCTTTGTGCTTTAAAAGAAACATTCTGCTTCATTTCCTACTTTGCAAAATAAGGGTATGAACTCCAAAAGGCTAATTGCACATTGTTTTTAAGAATTAGTTTGATAATTCATCATACTGTAATTAAACTAATTAGAACACTATTCTTTTTCAGCCGCCTTAATTAGGCCTTCAGCTTGGCAGGGAGCCTGTGAGACCCAAATGTTGCAATTTGTAATATGATGCAAAGCGTTTGATAACAAATGACTATATTTAGCCACAATTGAGTTAATAAGATTTATATATTAATCTAGTTATACTTCCTTCCCTTGGAGTTTGGCAGAGTCCTCCAGGGTTGTTTTTTTTTTGGGGGGGGGTGTCTTTTTTTTGGTTTTAGTTGCTTTTATGATTCCTCCGTGAAATCTCTCCAGTGCGAGCTGAAATTGCAAGATATTTTTTGACATCCAGTTGCAGCTCTCTTCTTTCCACCCCTCCCACTCCACTTGCAAGTATAGCAGGCTGCATTACATCTTCTAATCTGGCCAAGAGGCTCTTAAAATAGATACTTCACATATGAAAAGCAGCCTGGAATTTTGGAGCGGTTGAGATTTGGTGGAGGTGTCTTGTTTCTGGGCGCTTGCTGGTTGCTTGCTTTTGGGGGCAGTGTTGTACCAGGCTGCGCGCTCTTGACAATGTGAACTATGACTGATGGAGCTTGGTTGTGCAATTTTTTGAAAGATCTGCTCTTCCTATCAGATTGTCCTTTCCAAAAGCTTGGCAAGGGAAGGGACCTGGTATCAAAGCGGAGGAGAGAGCTTTGCGACTGAAGTGGTGAACTTTTCTGGTGTTGAGTTTATCAGTGCGGTAGACTTGCCTGCCCTTTGACAGCCTAATTAAGTGATAATTACCTAAATGAATAAACGCTGATGGCTGAGATAAACATTCGCATTTCCTTAATCTATTTTCCCCCCTCTGAAAATTGCTAAAGGAAATTTGGCTTTAATGAGAGTATGTGTCAAGTTTTTACAAAGGATTATAAATCTCTTGTTTGATAGACTGGAGATGAACAAGCCTCTCTGTTTCTCTCTCTCTCTCTCTCTTAGTTGGATTAACCAACATATAAAGACAGATGATGGACAAAAAAAAATCTGTTTCTTTTAGTGTCGCTACCTTCTGCAACATCTGGTTTGTTTCTTTGCATTTCACATCCTGCAGATGTTGCTGAGCATATGAAAAATACTGATGAGGGGAAAATGTTTGAGCCAAGAAGCAATTCAGGGGATAATATAGAGTACTCTTTTTAACTCTCCAGAAGCCTAATAAACAGAAACTCCTAGTTTCATTGCTGCTAAAGATTAGACCAATTAAGTGAAAAGGGTCAGGGGCCCTTTAAAAATGTCAGGAGTAATAGCCTGAGAATGCAGTGAAAATAAGACGCTTTCTTGGAAGGCTATGGACTAAACGCATACATTGGGGATGACCCACCCATCACATCCGATATCAAGAAGAGTAGAGTTAAGCAGGTGCTTAATTTTGGCTAGATGATGGCCGTTCTTGGAGGACTTGAGATGTGAATACAGCAGTTTGGGGAGCTCCAGTAGTACCTTTAGCTGGGGGTGGGGGGGAGATAGGAAAATTCCATTCTGTTGATAGAATTGCTTTCCATAAGCGAAAAATTATCACTGGATCCAACTGCGCGGCTGGATTGAACAACACATTTCCTAATTGATCTTTATGCATGGTAAAGAGTGTTCACATCAGCGTTCCTTCCTTTGTCCTACCTCTGAACACCCATGTCAGGTGTTAATGTGTGAAATGGGAATCTAGTCCAACACGTGCATGTTGTTGATTGGGCTGTCAATCTCCCAGATAAATTTCAGGAAACGCCTTTGATCTGTCCCTTCATGTCTTCTTTACTGGCAGCTGACTTATTATCACTTTCCTAGCTATATGTTTTTGTGCACTTAAATTTTATGGTTAACGTACTGGCCAAGTGCTGTAATAATAATAAAGAAAGAAGCTATATGTTTTTGTGGGGTATTTCTAAGAACTCTTGTTCAGTTGCATCAACACTGGCAATGTTTTCAAGGTGTACCCGAAACACCTTATATTGTCTGAACAAATAACGGGAATGGGCTGCATTAAAGCTCTGAATGAGTCCATGTGGCTGAAGGCTCTGTAATTATGAGTCCGATGCAGACAAACATACTGGCATTTTCCATTACATCACTTTCTCTTTGAGGTAGACTTGACAAGCTTCTTACTGAGATTATCCACTCTGTGTACAGCTAGGAATCAATGTCACTACTTGGTTGCTATGTTAAGAACCCAAAACCTGAAGAACAAGTTTTTTAAGGGGTTAGATTTTCACTGAAACAAAATATAGCACCGTGCCAAAAAAAAAAAAAAAAAACCCTACTCACATATTTTCCCATGCAAAGATAGTCCTGAATGTCAACTCCCTTTTAAACCATGAATAAGCTTATGTAAAAGAAGACACGAGTGCCAGAATTTTCATTCTGCGCAGTAAAAACACTCCTCACATCCTATTGCGTGGCATTTTGCCCCAGTGGAAGTACTAAAGAATGGAGAAAATAGGAGAAGAAGCCTAAGCAGGTCTACTCAGAAGTAAGTAAGTTTTATTCAGTCATGCTCACTCCAAGGAAAGTGTTCTTATGGTTGCACTCTAGGTCTCAGAACAGAAGGCCACCCTTGGCATTGTTGGAAATAGCAATGTCTGGTGTACTGCAGCAGCAAGAAGGGGAGAAGAGCCTTCTTTGCAGGGGGCAGCAAGGATCACTTAGTTAGGACAGCGAGGGCAGCATCTCTCTTGTTTCCTGGGGGTCATTTCCTTGTCTTGTCTCCTATTGGGCTAAACAGGGCAATACCCTGCTGCTTCTGTCTCCTGCCTTATCCACTCTTCTACAAGATGCAGTCAGATAGCAAGGACCCTATCTCTAGCTCTCTTCTTCACTCTCAAGTATGTATTTCTTAAATAAACTTTTTAGCCTCTTTAACCAGCACAGCGTAACTTCTCTGCTCTGTTTGCACTCGACCAACAGGCATAAGGGGAGCCAATACCTGCTACACAGATTGGACTACACAGACGGTTCCACTAACAAGAAGAAAATTTCAGCTGACGTTTAATTAATGCTTGAACGTAGTAATGGAACAACCAGAAAGACCCTTCTTTGACTTTTCTAAGGGCTCAAACAGATGAGCTGCAGATGACCATGCCAATCGCAGGTTCGCGCAGCCTCGTTTTACGTTAGAGTTTTGCAGGAAAAGAGAGGAGGAGTTTACCCTACAGTTGGTTTTGCAATTCAAAACCAGCTCTGCTTTATAATCACTACTTTAAAGGAGGGGATAAGACATGGATCCTCTTCTTCATCTTTTTCCTTGTCAAATTGCCCGCAGAAGGCAGAGTGGAGGATTCTGAGCGACAGGTGGAAGATGGCGCCTCTATTCTATCGCTTCTTGGGTGAATGGATGTTTAATAACTTAAGCATGGCCTAGTGGTTTGAACATGAGGTTGTCACTTGGCTAATGAAACCCGATTTAAGAAAAGAAACAGAAACCAACTGCAAGAGATGTATGGGAGTGTCGTCTCTCAGTTCCAGTGTCCCACAGCCTATTGCTAACTGGATCTAAATGAAACATGGTGCAGTAGCCACAGTAGCGGACTAGGACCTGGAACAACCATGTTCTAATCCCTGCTCTACTATGGAAGTTCACCGGGTAATGTTCACAATCTCTTACAATTTCTCAGACGAACTTACCTCACAATCTCTTACAATTTCTCAGACGAACTTACTTCACAATCTCTTACAATTTCTCAGACGAACTTACTTCACAATCTCTTACAATTTCTCAGACGAACTTACTTCACAATCTCTTACCATTTCTCAGACGAACTTACCTCACAATCTCTTACAATTTCTCAGGCTAACTTACCTCACAATTTCCCAGGCTAACTTATCTCCTCCCCTCACTGGGGGAGGGGAGAATGATGTAATAAGTCATTTTGGGTCCCCGTAAGGAAGAAAAGCAGGTGACAGACAGATAGACAGAAAAGAAAATGCTTTTGTTCTGTTAAAAAGACACTAACCACCCATATACTGAATCAACCCTTTTTGACTGGACAAACACCTAAGGCTGAATAGGGTAAAGTTATAAATAGGGATGGCACAGAGAAATAGCCATGCAGGTCAGGAGGCAGCATGGGAAGGGGCTGAAATACCTCCCTTTCTTCCTCTTCTGTGAGTGACTGTGTTCATACAAGAGACAGAAAGCCCATAAAACCTCTACCAGGTTTGCAACAACCCATCCTGCTATAAGGCATCTGATGGGCTGTTACAGGAAACAACACTTCATCATTCCCAATGCCATTAGTGACATCACACATCAGGTAAAGAAGCCCCACCCCCCATCAGCCAATTAGGGGAAACCCAGAGGCTTTTTGGTTCTGTAGGTGTCATGTCGCCACAATAGAGATTCTTGGTGCTTTATTGTGTTCAAGGTTGTCCTCCGTTTTTGCGACTCCTGAGGAAGAGAAATTGAAACAAGTTCTTTGCCGGCTCCTTGTAGAGTCATTGGGGTCCTTGTACCCCTTGTTTGGCCGTGGACACCTGCAGAGAAAATAAACAAGTCAAGCAACATTAAGAATTAAAGGCTTTGTCTTCAAACAAGATGTTTAAAGATCTTTACTGCACTTATGTTGCACCTTACTACGTTGCTTTGCTGCATTGACTATTGCTGCCTCCCTTGTGTGGGGGCTTACTTCAATGTCTGGTTTACTCCTTGAACTTTAATTCAATTTTGATACATTAAATTTTGTTACATTGTTTGTTATATTGTGTGCCCTTGTATTATATCGTTAGGTTGAGTTCTTGTGAGGGTTGTGAAGGCTGCTCCTTGGCAGGTAGAATCCCCAAGTTCTCCACGGCAGACACGCAGGTGTATTGGTTGAAGTAACCTTATTAGAGAGTCAGCAAGTTCAAGGTGCTCAGGCAACTGAATTGGCAGAAGTGATGTAAATGGGGTTGGTGATGTTAGTTATAGGGAACGTTCCTGCCTTCAGGATAAGGGCTGTTAAAGTTTTTGGGTGTGAAAGAGCCAGGGGGGTTGTCAGGGAAAAGTTTAGGCTAGACAGAACAAAGAATGAAATCATCTCAGTTCCCAAGAAAGATACATTTTGAGCTGGCCGCAGCTAGCTTTCAAAGACACTTCTGGAGGCAGCAGGGAAAGAGAAAGTAAATACTTGTGAGATAACCTACTGCCTTAACATCAATAAGAAACTTCTCATGCCCTCAGAGAACCAGTACATAACATAGCATACATTCATGGCAGATACAAACACAGAATACATTCATGGCAGATATGCAGACAGGCATATATGACACTTGGTAAGTAACTAACCCATCTACATTGGTTGGAATGGACTAATAATATCCCATGATGGGGCAACTGGACCCATAACCAGATTTTCTGCTCATGAAAAAGGAAAGAGTGGTACTTGGCGACCCTCAGAGAGGCTGTCATCATGAGATCTTCAAAAGGCATGTGAGATGGGGCTGTAGTAAGGAAATGAATTACAGGAGATTGGATGGCGAGAACAAAATCTGACTGGATCCAACTCATTATTTGATCAGCCTGAAAAGAAGTGTTTGCTTTTAGAAAGATGTAACTGTGCTAATAAATGAGTAAAATTTACTTGTTTAAATTGTATTTAGAAAAGGAACAAAATTAGAAACTCATTTATGGGCAATCAGATTTTATTTTTAGAGTCCTAGAATAATAGATTTGGAAAAAATATGACACGTAAGAGGTTTCCTCCTCCACTGGCACCACCTTCAAATCTCCAGGAATTTCCCATGCTGGAGTTGGCAAACCGTGCAAATAGGCGTAACCAGCTGCTGCCAGATTTTATTTTAACATGAAAGTTACGTCTTTAAAATTCATTTTAATGCATGGGGGTGGTGAAGAGTGCACTCAAGTCATAGCTGACTCATGGCCACCCCTCAGTGGGGTTTTCAGGGCAAGAGACTAACAGAGATGGTTTGCCCTTCCCTGCCTCTGCAGCCCTCGTCTTCGTTGGAGGTCTCCCATCCAATTACTAACCAAGGCTGACCTTGCTTAGCTTCTGAGATCGGACTAGATCAGGCTCACCTGGGCTATCCAGGTCAACGTATTTTAATGCCTAGCTCAACCTATTAAGAGAAATTAGTAAAATTAAACAGATATGCATATTTATATACTGAGTGAAATCAAATAGAAGTCTGTCTTTTAAAAATGTAATCACAGGAGTACAAGTTTAGATCTTGCAGTAAATATGGCTAAACGGAGATAATTCTGTCAGTGAAATGGCACTTTCTTGCCGGTCTGCCCCAAACAACGCCCACCCCCCCACGCATACTGGTTATGGAGGACAGTCAACCATTCCGCTAGCAGAACATACCCCCTCCTTACATTTACAGAAATTGTCTAAGGATCCAAGCCAATCTCCCATGAGGTCCATGGAAATCTTTGATGTTTTTTCTTAAATATTAAATTTAATTCTGTTGAAATCATCTGTTTACCACTTGTCCTGTTCTACCCCTTAAAAACAGGAATAAAAAAGATATCACTATTGTATTGAGGAAAAACTATATATTTTGATAGATCATTATTAACCCAGTGAGTTGCTGAAAGAACCATGAGCAGTAGGGTTGACAGGACCACCTGGGCAACTGGTGGAGGTGGGGTGGGACAATGGGGGGCCATGGGGATGGGGGGATTTATTGGCTGCCATGCTCCTCAGTGAAGTAGTGATGACACTTGTGGAAGTGATGTCATTGTGCTGCTACCCTGCAGGAACTGCTTTGTTTTTTGGGCAAAGGCTCTATGGTTTCACCTGTAACCTGCTGATGTCATTTCCAGGACCAAAGGAAGTGATGTCAGTGACATCATCACATCATTAAATCAAATCACATTACATACATTCTGGTGGCACAGGACAGGGCTTACTGGCTCCCAGGTGCACTCACCTGTGATGTAATCCCCCCCCGCACATCCCTGTGATGTAATGATGTCACTGGTGATGTATTGATGTCACTTCAGGATCTGACATCATCATGTCGCTGTCCCTCCAAGACTGCTCTGGTATTTGAGCAAAAACTCTATGGGTTTTGCCCCAATCCCATTGCTTCACTTTGTGATGTGCTGATGCTGCTTCTGGGTGCAAGGGAAGTGACTTCAGTGTATCACTGAACGTCATTATGTCACCAGCCATGTGTGCTTGGCAGCCAGTAAGTCCCCCATTTCCCTCTGTTTTATCCCCCCACCAGCCAGATGAGCTGTGCTGGGAAGGCAGCGTGATAGAAACTGCCCCCACTACTTGCATAAGAAGAAATGCCTGTCTGGTTGTGCCATGGAGATTTGCATCCCTCCCAAGAAGAAAACATTTCAAGCCATGAATGACTTCATGAATCTGAAGGTATGGGAGTGAAGTGTATTCTGGAAAGAGACACAGGGCAAAATGGAATCCAAACAAAACCTGCAGATGTATCCCAAACCAGCGCGTGTTCATGGAAATAGAGGCCTTAGGCATATGACACTTCCAGTCTGCCTTGGTGACTTCTGTGTGTGAATGAGGATGAGAGAAAGTCCAAAACTAACCAGGGCCGTTTCCACACGGCTCCCCGCTGCTCGTAACAACCTGGAATATCGCGAAAAAAGCAGAAGATCGCATTTTCTTGCGCGAGATTTGCGCGACGTCATGTGATATCGCGCAAATCTCGCGCGAGAAAACATGATCCGCATTTTTTTCACGATATCCCGGGTTGTTACGAGCAGCGGGGAGCTGTGTGGAAACAGCCCAGATGTTATGCATCTGTATCCTGCGTACAGATAAGGACAGCATTCCCGCCCCCCTCTGGATCCAAAAGAAATAAAGTATTTGAGAGGGTTCACTGAATGCATAAAAATTCATGGAAAGCATGCCTTTTTGTGCCTGTGAAACAGAATTAAGCTTCATGGGGTGGAGGGAGAAGCAGCATGAAATTAAAACACAATTAACTGAACTTCCCACAAATGTTAATAAGAATCAAGAGATAGCACCTTTGGCCAAACGCTTTTCAAAATTCCTAACATAAATCGAATGACTTTTCTGGGCAATTAATACATTCTCTTCTGAGACCAATAGATGTAATAGGTTGTTTATGAGCTGACAAGAACCCCACTCCACTTTTTAAAAAGGATTTTTTTGCAGCTAAAACTGGAAAGCCATTGTGTGCTTATCCTAGTGGAGTACTGCACTCCCTTTAAGTTTCATCCAATTCAGACAGAAAACCAAGAAGGTACAGAACCAAGAAAGGGTGGGGAGATGTCTTCCACAGAAATAAATGGGGGAAAAATAACAGATTAGAATTATGAAAATGAAATACTTAGAGAAAAAATGGGATGTGAAAGGAGAATTGTGGCAGTTTGAGAATTTTTAAAAGGGTGGTGGAGTAAATGGAGGAGAGAAGTGACTTTACCATTAAGGGGGAAATTTAACTATGATAATCTAAGCTAATATTATGATTAAGAAAATTTGAAGCAAAACGGATATACTAGAAGATTTATACTATATATTATATATATTATGATGTATGGTGTTAGTATAAGCACTATACACTATATTGGGATGCTATATTATAACGCATGCTAGGTTACATTGTATGGAATAATATATATCAAATACTATATTGATAGTATACTATATTGAGAGTATATTGGATAGAGAATATGCATAAAAGAATTAGAATATGGCTAGAGCAGGGGATATTATAATTTAAGCGCTATAGATAAATACATGTTATGTTATATTATGTTAGGTTATGTTATACTTTAATGCATGCTATGTTATGTGGTAGGGTATAGTATACAGTAAATATTATACTGACAGTATAGTTGAAAGAGTACTTGCATAAAAGAACTAGAATATGCTTAGAGTAAGAGATATTATGATTTGTGTGTTGAAGAGAAATATAAATGAAATAGTATTAAGGAAAAAAAGGGGGGTAAGGGTTGGAAAGCTGTTGGAAGTCAATAGGGAGGGGGGAGGAAAAGGGTGGGGAATAGGACTAATTAGATATGAAGGGAATGTATGTACTAAATTTTGAAGTTTAAACTCACCAATAAAAAATTAAAAAAAAGAAAAAAAGAATTATGAAAATGAAACAATAACAAATGAAACAATAATGAAATAAAACCATACGAAACAACCCACTAACAAAACAGTCCCTTTGGAAATAAATAATAAAAACAGAAGAAATGAAACAAACTAAAGGGATCGTTAGGAGGGTAGCCGTGTTGGTCTGCAGTAGAATAGCAGGATTTGAGTCCAGGGGCACCTCAGAGGCCAACAAGATTTTCAAGGTGTAAGCTTTTATCAGTCAGAACTCCCCAATTTCGCCACCTTCTTCACCTTCTGAAGAAGGGAGCTCTGACTCTCAAAAGCTTACACCGTGAAAATCTTGTTGGCCTCTGAGGTGCCGCTGGACTTGAATCCTGCTGTTCTACTGCAGACCAACACAGTGACCCATGTAAAGGTATCAGATGTATGTGTTATTTCACAGCAGGGCAACTAGTGCAACCTTGGAGCCATTTTGACTGGGAAAATGGCTGGGGGTGGGGAGATAAAAGCCCTCTTCCCTTGTGCCAGAGTTAAAATCTGACTCAGGTGTGTGTACCCGCTAAGTGAGGTACACATTCCCATTGCATTCTGTAGTAAGGCATAAAATAATATAACCTTTCTGAATCTGTGGCCCCTTTGGAATTGTGACATAAAGTGCTGGGCACAATCATCAAATGCCACAGGAGGCAGAGCCAACCGCAAAATGTCAAAGAGTAAAGTGATGTGTAACTCTAGTTTCTAACCTTCAGGATAGTTTTGTGTGTGTGTTTAAAAAAAATGAATTCATTATCTTTTTGGATAAATCAGAACAACCTACTTCTTTAACTCGATGCAGTTAACAGTTTGATCCCCTACTCGTTTACATGCTTCGCATAAAGAGGGTTTCTTTTTTGGCGGAGGATCATAGTATACAATGTTCCAAGGTTGCTAGGATTAATGAAAACTCAGCTATAATCACATTGAACAGGGCAACCCAATCTGGCTCCATAGGGTCTGTTTGGGGATATCACATTTCCTTGCATGATGTAAGAAGAGAGACTTGTGTAATCAAAATGTAACTGCAATCCTTACCAAAAACACCTGTCTAACCTCAGACAAGTGAGATAAATGGTTTTTCTGTTCCATTAGAGTAGCCGGTGAATTTTATATTGAATAAATGAATGGGGTTTCAGGCCTAGAGAAAAATATATATAAATATTCTCAGGCTTATGTTACACATGCTACACATGTAAAGCAAATAACAGGATTGGTTTATTCCATTTGTTCTTCTTGTTTTAGTCAGATATCACTTCCTCAAATGACAACAATTAACTACCCCTGATAATGGTTGCCCAGATGTGGAAGAAATGCAGCACAAGTGATATTAATTCAGTTTCCTTAAGCTAGGCTTCTGGAAACCAACCTTGTATCAGAAGGTTCAGTTCTGGTTATGTGAGTTGCTGATAATTTTGCTTGTCTCCAAGCACTGTTGAGCATGTGTGCAACGATGAACTTCAAAGGACCAGTATAGTTAGGGTTGCCAAATTTGGGTTGGGAAATTCTTGGAGATTTGGAGGTGGAGACTAAGGAAGATGGGGAGGGGTATGATGCCATAGAGGTATGCTGCCATAGAGTTCACATTCCAATGCAGCCTTTTTCTGAAAGGGATGCCTGTAGTCTGGAGATCAGTTGTATTTCAGAGATCTCTAGGCCCCACCATGACCTGGATAGCCCAGGTGATCCAAGGCCATTTCCACACGGATTACCTTATTCTGCCAAATAGCAAAATCTCACACAAAATCTCGCGAGATGATGCTGTCATCACACGAGAATCAAAAAGAGTCCAGTAGCTACCACAGACTAACACGGCTAACTCCTCTGCATCTATCACACGAGAAGACGCTGTCATCACACGAAAAGATGTGATAACAGTGTCTTCTCGTGAGATTTCGTGCAAGATTTCACTATTTTGCAGAATAAAGTAAGCCGTGTGGAAATGGCCCTCATCTCGTCAGATCTCAGAAGCTAAGCAGGGTTGGCCTTGGTTAGTAATTGGATGGGAGACCTCCAAGGAAGACCAGGGTTGCAAAGGCAAGCTGTTAGTCTCTTGCCATGAAAACCCCACTAGGGGTTGCCATAAGTCAACTCTGACTTGAAGGCTTTCTTCAGCACCACCCTCTAGGCCCCACCTGGAGGTTGGCAACTGTAAGTAAAGTTTAGGCCAACTATTCTCCCTCAGCCTCATCTACCTCAAAGTTTTGTGTCGGTAAACTTAGGAAAGAAGCCTAAGTACGTCTACATAGAAATAACAGCCATGGGGCTCACTACGAAGGTGATTTTAGGATTGCAGCTGAGGAGAGGAGGCTGCCACTCCTTGGAGAAAGGGCAAGATAAAAATATGTTGTTAGAAGAGATGTTACTTAACATCTCTTAATACCATGTGCCAACTGTAAATAAAAGCATTAATTTCAGAGTCACCATCTTGTAATTTATGCAACTGTTCATTTTCCTATTCAAGATGTTTGCAAACTAGTCTTTTCTCAAAACCTGCAGTTGCTAATCTTCTGAATCTTCTTGTGTTGTGATGTGGGGAATGGAACTGTGGCAGTAGGAAAAGAGGAAGACACAGAGAGAGATGGCTGGACTCAATAAAAGAAACCACATCCACCAGTTTGTAAGATCTGAGCAAGTCTGTTAATGATAGGATGTTTTGGAGTTCTTTCATTCATGGTGTCGTTGTAGGTCAGAGGTGACTTGATGGCACATAACACACACATACAGTACAGTTCTCCCAAGAGCTCACAATGACTTCACATCCTGTAAGAGCTTATCCAGGCCAAAAGTATGGTGTACTGCCATATTTTCTGGCTGTTGTAATGTGTACAAGCCTCCTCTAAGGGACAGCTTTCTGCTTTGTGTGTTCTTCTGTCTTGGCTATTAATAATAATAACAACATTTGATTTATATACTGCCCTTCAGAACAACTTAATGCCCACTCAGAGCGGTTTACAAAGTTTGCGATTATTATCCCCACAAAAAACACCCTGTGAGGCGGGCGGGGATGAGAGAGCTCTGAGAGAGCTGTGACTGACCCAAGGTCACCCAGCTGGCTTCAAGTGGAGGAGTGAGGAATCAAACCCAACTCTCCAGATTAGAGTCCTGCCGCTCTTAACCACTACACCAAACAGGCTCTTGAGGGCTCCTGTAGAAAATTCGTGGCTGCTGAGGCTGGACAGAGAGGCTGGTTGAAATGCACGCTGAGCTGGAGTGAGAGCTGAATAAAAACCTGTTTCTTGTAAACAAAGCCGGCGTATCCTGGTGTTCAAGATACAACTTATGGTGATGAGGATAAACTGACTGGAACAAAAAATCTGAAGTGGACTCTATTCGAATTACATTGGATGTAAACAACAAGAAGGTACCCTCTGAACTGGATCCAGATTGCAGTGTCTGTGTCAGAGTGTCAGTTTGCTAGTCAGTTCTCAAGCCAAAGCTACACCATATTCTTATGTTATAATCTGTAGTTGTTTAGTTCTCTCCCTCCAGGCCCAGGTGCTGCCCAAGCCGCATATATCCATGGGAGCGAAGATTTCTTATCACTCCGTTCCGGCCGACCTTGATGTCCTCACCTTCCCAGGCCTTCTAGACAGGACTAAGGGGGGAGGCTGGGAATGGGTGTTTGAAGTGTTGTTACTTTCACATGGGCTGCATCCACACACGTTGGATAATCCACTTTCAATACTCTTTAGTGAAGATTTGAAACTGATTTTCCATGCGTGGAACAAAAAATCCACTTCTAAAGGATTACGAAAGTGCATTGAAAGTGCATTATTCAACGTGTGTGGAAATGGCCTTGGTGTGTCATTCTCAACAAAGCTTTTGTCAGCCAAGACTTGCCTAGTCCTTGGAATATAGATAACTGTATCCTGAGCATTGTCTTTCAATAAACCTTTTGGAATCAAGAAACTTTGTGCTTCTTGCAGAAGGGGGGAGATGAACTCTAGATAACTGGGATTCCATAGTCCGACAGTCTGAGCCAAGCTACAAGTGACGTCTGACACAGGTTGGACATTTGTCAGCTTCCCTCAAGTTTTGATGGGAAATGCAGGTGTTCTGGTCTTACAGCTTGGCTCTTCATTTAATTGAAGTTTACAGAACCGCCCCCCCCCCACACCCAGTGGAAGGGAAGGGGGCGCCTGGCGAGAGCTCGACGCCTGCACTCCCCTCCCAACCGCATGTTCTCCCTCCCAAAGACTGCCGCTCTGTAATTGTCCAACCTGTGTCAGGCGTCACATGTAGCTTGGCTCTCTTACGAGACAAGCCTCATTTGAGGTACTATGGCAGAAGACGGAGGTGCCCTTATTGCAGTCTAGTACAGTTAAACTAAGAACTTATACAGGAGAAATGCTTAAGTAACTAGGTGATGTTGAGATCACTGTGTCCTACAAAGGCAAAGCAAAACTGTTACCACTGGCAGTGATTTCAAGGCAGTGGCCTCAGCTTACTAAGGAGGTGATGGTTAGCTGATTTGTTCTCCTGGAAGAATCAGCTTATGTCAGCTTTGGTGCCCTATCCTCTAACCTGGATGCCTTCTCCCATATTCTGTGTTTGTTTGTGTTGCTTGTGGTTCATCATGAAGACAAAGGAGCTCCTTCCTTCCGCCCTCCCTGCTGGCAGTTGCACTTTGTGCTCAGCCTGAGCAGAGCACATCTCAAGCTCTCTCAGCCGAGCTCCTCTGAGGCTGGTTTTACTAAAGGCCCTCAGGGCTAGGCAGCAGTAGCTGCCTTGGAGAGCTGTGAATTTCCCATGCTTGCTACCTTCAGACTTCAAGAGGAGAGCCAGGGCCCAGCGCCAGGCTCAGGGGTTTGGCAGAGTCTTTTTTCTTATTTACATTTGGGGGCCTGTTGTCTATCAGTCAGGAGGGCTAAAGCAGGGTGAGGCCCAGCCCTTGCAGGCCTCTGGCCTACCTAGGCTCCTCTCCCTCCAAGACTGTTTTACTTCGTTGGGAGAGAGTACTTCAGCAGCAGCAATAGATAGGCTTTGCTGTAGGCCCGAAGGGGAGTTGCAGCCCCCTGAGGGATAGATTAATTCATACTTTATTACTACTGGCCTAGCAGGGTGGATGCTGGTAGCCCCCCCCCCCTTCCTCCCATCTAGGCTTTTCCCTCCCTCGCCATTTACACTTACTTGGAGGGAGTAACTCTAGCAGCAATAGCTTGGCCTAAGGCCTTCAGGCAGCAGTGGCCATTTTGCAGTTTATTCAGTTGGGTTCAGCCATTTTGAGAGTGGCACCCAGTGACCTTAGTTTCCTGGCAGTGCAGCCATGTTGTGAAGGCATCTACAACATGCACAGCTCCAAGAGCAGCCATTTTGAGTGTGGCATTTGTGTGGCCTGATTTGCCTCCTACTTACTGGCATTAGCAGTCATTTTGGTGGGGCTTGTGCAGCTACCTGCAGACTCAACCTTTGAAGATGATGATGAGGCCAAAGGGATGAAGGAAATACTGGGTTATCACTGTCTATCAGTCAGGAGGGCTGAAGCAGGGTTAGGCCCAGCCCCTGCAGGCCTCCAGCCTGCCTAGACCTCCCCCACCCCATTGTTCTACTTTGTCTGGAGAAAGTACTTACAGCAACAGCAGAGAAGGCTTGCCTGAGGCCGGTGGGGGCAGGGGGGAGGAGGCTTGCAGTCATCTGAATGGTGAATTGCCTCACATATTATTTCTGCTAGCTTAGCAAGGATCTATAGGCCCAGGGTCGTGGCTAGTTAAACCACCTGCTGCCCCGCCTTCCCCTGCTCAATTTTGCAGCCTTTGTAGGCCTAAAGGGTTGTTTTTAGGTTTTGTCATTCATGTCACTCATGCCACCTAAAGGCATGCTGTGTTGTTGCATCTGCTGAGACCTGCAGAGCTGTCATGCAGAGCATAGAAATCTAAGATGTGATCTGATCTTTCTACCAGATTCGCACAATTGACAGCCAGTAGTGGATCTGGCCTAGGCTGCTGTAATCCAGTCATGCAGAGGAGACAGTGGAGCTGATTGACAAGATTACCGTAAGTGATGGGCAGCAACTGAGATGCGCTAGTCTGCCATAAGCCAGTCCTGGGACGGTTGCAGTGGATTGATGAAGTCAAGTCCATCTGGCAGAGGGGGATTGTCCAACGCCCTCAGCAGCAACTAGTCTGGCACACAGCCTCTTGTGAGGTGATGAGGGAAGATGACATTGATATGGCCGAAGGAGATTTATAGTTGGAGCTTGTGCTGGTAACAGTAGAGTGCAACCACCAGTTAAGGAGATAATGGGAGCATTTGCTGTTTTGCATGGGAAGTGTATCCCAGACCACAGGGTGTGGGACTGCCATGCGAATGTGCTGTCAGGTACCGAGTTTGTGGAGTGAACTGGGCTGGTATCTGTAGCAGGGAGCCTGTGGGCAACAAGGGTGGGCCCATGGGCCCTGGCTGGGGTATGTCTTGCCGTGCAGCCTTGCTGATCAGGCCTGGTCCGCTCACCCCTGGCACGTTATGCCCAGTTACACTTTTTAAACTCTCTCAGTGGGCAGTGTGTGTCCTAGAGGGCAGTATATGAATCAACTGTTAATTTTGTGACATTATTAACATGTTTAGGCCATACATGCCAGGGCTTCCTACCCATTGGTGAGGCATCTGAGCCTATGTGGTCAGAAGCTCAAGTGTGTCCTCTTATGGGACAGAAGCATGATCCCCAACAGGCCTGTTTGGCATAGGAACCTCCCAGGGCAGTCTTGCCCTACACGCACACACTCTTGACTGGCCATGAGGTCTGGGTGGGTACAGCAGTTGGTAAGGCCTCCGGCAACTCTGGGTTGGCATTTTGCCTCCTCCTAGCCCCGCCTGGGGCTCTTGCTGTGGGGTTTTCATTCAGGGGCCAATCTAATACAGGCTGGGCTCTTCCAACTGGGCACCCTGCCTCTGGTTTTGCCTTGATCTGAATCAGATCTTTTCCTCAGTGAGCCAGTAACGCCTGGCTTTCATACATCTCGGTTTCCATTGTCTGCTCAGTTTTCCTATGGCTAATCCCTTATGGAGTGGTCAGGGGTAGCCTTTCCGGCACATGGCGTGAAGTTGGCAGGTCTCAGTGGCAACTGGGTCAAACCCAAAGGGTGGTCATGAAGGCCATGGGGCCCAGGGGGGCTGGGGCCATGTCCCCCTTGGGTAGCAAAGGGAGACCCTGCAACAGGGTGTGGCCACTTCCCTGACATGTAGGACACTCCCTCACCACCCCCGGCTGGTGTTTCAGAGATAGTGATACCCCACATGGCCTGGCAGCTCTCTCTCAGTACCCAGTTTGTATGGGGCAGCCTCTAGGGCCACAGCCATGGACCTCAGGCTGTTATTCAGCAGGTTGTCTGGTGCCAGCCAACAGTGATTGTTCAGAGTTAGGCTGAGGCTGGTGTTGTAGAATGTCTTACTCATCATGTCTTTTTGGTGGGTGTGGTGTATTGCCACAGGAGGGTGAAGTCCCTCATCTGCTGGCCCAGCATGGGGTTGTTCAGGCAGTCATTCGAGCCTAGAGGATGCCAGTTGGGAATTAGCTTGGTTTTGTTAATGGCAGTTATCAAGTCACAGGGCCAACTAGAACTGTGTTGGCCAGGCTGCTGCCACTGTGGTGAGATAACTGCTGCCCTCTGCATATCTAGTCATGCACCTGAGGAGGTGTTGGCTATGGCAGATCATGGCCTGGCCCCTCTTTCTTTACTGGATCCCACAGACTTGCAGTGCCCGGACAAGGAGTGGTCTGTTGGCTCGAGGGGAGGTGCGGTCCTCCACCTTACTCCTGGTCATTCACCTGCAGGGTAATGACCTCGTCTCACTGGGCCTGCCATTTTCCTTACAGGCTTACCGACTTCTAGCACCCAGGCAGGGTGATGGCTCGAGGGGAGGTGCGGTCCTCCACCTCACATCTGGGTCATTCACATGGTGGATGATAACTTTCATTCACAGGGTGTGCTGTTTTCCTTACAGGTATACAGATTTGCAGCACCCAGACAAGGGGTGGCCTGATGGCTTGAGGGGAGGTGCGGTCCTCCACCTCACGTCAATGTCAGTCACTTGGTGAGTGATGACCGTGTCTCACAGGGCTTACCATTTTCCTTACAGGCTCACAGGGTTGCAGCACCCAAGCAAGGAGTGGCACGAGGGGAGGTGCGGTCCTCCGCCCTGCGTCCTGGTCATTCACCCAGTGGGTGATGGCGTTGGCTCACAGGGCATACCGTTTTCCTTACAGGCTCACAGACTTGCAGCGCCCAGGCAAGGAGTGGCCTAATGGCTCGAGGGGAGGTATAGTCCTCTGCCTCACGTGCTGGTCATTCACCTGGAGAGTGTTGACCTTGGCTCACAGGGCACAGCCCTTTCTGTACAGGCGCACACAGGCTTGCATCGCACAGGCAAGTAGTGGCCTGATAGTTCGAGGGGAGGTCGGCCTCCGCCTCATGTACCGCTCATTCACCCTGGGTAATGACCTTGGCTCACAGGGCATGGCCCTTTCCTTTCAGGCTCACATGGACTTGCAACGCACAGGCAAGTAGTGGTCTGATGGTTTGAGGGGAGGTCGGCCTCTGCCTCATTTTAGTCATTTACTGCATGGTGGTGATCTGACTGGGCAATATGATCCCCCTTTTGTTACAGGCTTGTGTGGGCAAGTGGGGGCCTGGTGGGTTGATGCTTGGTCTGCAATGCTCCCGCAGCAGGGAAGGGTCTGTGCATTTATTTGCCACGCCTCCACATAAGGCTGAATTTGCCAACCTCTACCGAGGTGTGGGGGTTCACTAGTCAAATTACTTCATCTTAGGATAAGGGCTGGATTTCCTAACCTCTATGGAGGTGACAGGGTTCACTGGCAATGACATCATCATAAATCAGTGGCAAGGGCTCCGGTGGGCACTAGGCCACCTGTGGGGCGCTTGGGCCTAAGCAAAGGCTTGGCCCCAGCGGTGGCAGGAGAGAGTTTGGGGATAGGGAGCGGGCCGGTGAGCACCCCTTGGCAATTCCCCATTGGTGGGGAAATGGGGTCTACCAGGAGCGGATGGTATGCTTGTGACGGCTACCACCACCTGGAGACTGCCTGCAGTGAACCCCATGTGTAAGTCCTTCCCTCATGCTGTACGGCTGAGGCTTTAGGAGCTTGAAGGGGGGAACCATTTTGCCTGGCTGGCCGGGGAAAAGCCATTACATGGATGGCTCCTACCCGGGGCTGTGGGGCTCGCCCAGACAGGTCAAGGCGGTGGTCCAGGGGTGACCCCGTGGCTTGACCTGTACCGCTAGTTTGCCCTTGCCGTATTTAATGGTTGATGTTATATTAATAAAGTGGCCCTTTAGTTCCAACTCCTGTGTCTGCCTCTTCATTCCGACTGGGGTGGCAATGTGGTGTTGTGCTCACTGCACCATCTAGGACTCAAGAAACCCAAGTTCAAATCCCCCACTTGGCCAGAAAGTTCATTGGGTGACCTTCGGACAATCAATCTCAGCTTAATTGGCCTCTCAGAGGTTGTTGTGAAGATAAAATGGGAGAGGGAACCACACCTCTTGGACTGCCCGGTTGGCCTCTCTGTTGCAGTCTTTGGGTTTACTTGTTTTACATCCTGCTGACCTGCCTGCCCTACCATGATACTGGCCTGTGGAATGTATTATGGTGAACCATCACATGTTGCATTTTAACTTTTGTACTGAATTATGAAATTGTGTGTTTTATCTTTTATTGTGTATTGTTGCTTTTATTTATTGTATTATTATATAATGTTGTAACCTGCCCTGAGCCCACTCATGGGGCGGGCAGGCAAGAAATCTAATAAATTAAATTGAATTAAATTAAATTGGAAGGAAAGAGCATGATGTGATAGATAGGTGAGATGAAATTTCCAGAGCATCCAAGCATTGTGTGTGTGTGCCAATCTTTTTGCATGTTTGTGTATTGCTCCATTTTGTTGCTGATATCAGCAGTTGACACTATTGAGTCCGACGGGGGATTGTTAGTTAGTTTCAACTAAGCACCAAAATCATTGGCAGAAACATTAGGCTTTCTCGCTTTAGAAGTTTGCTGACACACAACGGTGAATGTTGCATCATCGTAGCCTTCATAAATTCATTCACACCTTCATAGCAGGGTCTTGTTAAAACGGAGACAATTTGTTGGAATCAAAAGTGTATTGGAGAGAAACTGTTCTTGTTTGCTAGGAGGCTTGTCAAGGCAAATACTTGTTATGAGCCTAAAGACTTTGGCAATATTAAAGATGAATCTGGCACCTGTAATCAGAGCAGAAGACTTCAGCTGACCCCTAAATCCCAAAGGATTAGCTGGGTGTTTGAAACAGATGCCAATATAATTGCACAGGAAGAAACATGACTTGCCAGTTTGAAGAGACACCTTCAGGTAACATATCAATGTTCATGGAGGTGGGTTTTATCTCTGCAAACTGACAAGGCAGCTTATCGGCTCAGTTGGCTGTTCCTCATTGTTTATTTTATAATAACAATGAGATACTTTCAGTTCCACAATGTTTCTGACATGGGCACAACCCTGAAGAAACAGCAACTGTTGAGAAGAGAATTTAGGCAACTGAAGTTTCCCTAATCTGATCAGACTTCAGACCTAATGATTCAGCACTATTACACATTTGATTTACTATTATGCGTGTATCAGAATTACACTGTCACTTCTGAATTATGCTTTCTTTCAACAGAACATTAAACAGTAAAATAGAACTGGCCAACATGTAACTATTTTATCTGGAGATGGAGCATGATGCTCCCAAGTTGTGGAAACTTTTGTCTTTGTGCTTTGGCTTTGATCGCCTGAATGAATATTATAAATAATGTTCTGTTCCTTCTTGTTAATAAATAGTGTTTGTATTACTCAGTGAGAACATGATAGATAGGTGATCATTGTTAAGAGCAGTAGATTAAGGACTGACTCATTAAAATAATTGCGTACCTGCAAGAGCGGGCCTGCGTGGAACTGTGAAACAACTGTGGTAGGGGGAGGATGAAGGGGAATAATTGATAATCCATCTGTCCTTGGCTCTTCATATTAGGTTATGATCCAAAGTTACTGCCGTACTATAGCAAATCCAGTTTGATTTTGTAATATAGTCAAATGAGACTTTGGAGTGCCATGCGTGCAATCAATAAGAAAGCAGTAACTACATTTGCTTGTCATGTGGTGATATTGATGTAAAAACATAATGGTCAGAATTATAAAATCAATTCCATAATTTAATCAGAAATGTTTATTGATACTGTTAAAGTTGAATTCAATAGCTCATGGTATATAGTTAATTTCCTACCTGTCAGGGGAAAAAATGTATTGAAATGTTCTTCCTTTGAACCAACTAAAGTTAATTCAATGGGGAAAAAACATTAGCAGAGTCTTATGATATTAACAGACATTGGTTGATTTTAGTAAGGCAAAGGCCAAATTGGGGGGAAATTATCTTTTAAATTTGGGGTTGGATCCAAATCATCATAAACAGATTTAACCTGCCAGAGGAGGACTTCTCAGCCTTCCCCCTTCCTGCTACAGCTCATGGAGACCCCCAAAATACCATTTCTTGGGGTTAAGAGACCCTTAGGAAGTGTGAGGTTGGAAAAATCAGGTTTTGTTGTGGGAAGGGAATCAATGGCAGTTGCCCTCCCCTCCTCTGCCAATGAAAGCAGAAAAGGACCTTTAGATCCAATTTATTTGCATAATTACAGGATCATCTTTATTTCAAGAGCAATACCAAAAATTGTGATACAGCTTTGAAGTTGTTGTGGGCCAACCTTTTCTGGTATTATTCTTTGGCACATAGTTTAACTAAAATGTTCATTGACTTGTTATGAATAGAGGCATACACTTTTTAATAGCCTGGATTAGACATGGACACGAACCCCCCCCCCAAAGAACCACGTGATTCGTAGTTCATCGCATTCCACGAACCAGAAACCACGGATTTCCACGACCTTTTCCCAGGTCATGAATCAGTTCATGGTTTGTGGAATTTCAAATGCCCAGCACCAGCTGCTGAAGCCAGTGCCGGGCACTTGAAACAGACAACCCCCTTCTCCTGCTGCTTGCGGCGGAAGGAGAATGGGGCTGTCACTATCACACACACCAAGCTGGCTTCAGCCCATTGGCTGAAGCCAGTGCAGGGTATGTGAAGCTGACAGCCCAGTTGGCCAGAGAATGGGGCTGTCAGCTTCACTCACCCCACGCCAGCTTCAGTCTATTGGCTGAACCTGGCAAGGGATCTGTGAACCTGACAGCCACGTTCTCCTGCCACCCAGGGCAACTGAAAAGGGGGAGAGTTTGAAGGGAAGAAGGTTCCTTGCACCATTTGCAAGCAGCGTGGGGAACATTCTTTCCTTCAAACTCTCCTCCCATTCCTCCAGTCAGCTGGAAAGGGGGAGAGCCAGCTGGAAAGGGGGAGCTGACAGCTCCCGTTCTCTTGCCACCCTGGGCGGAAGGAGAACGGCACCGTAAGTTTCACAGACCCCATGCTGGGTTCAGCCCATGGGCTGAACCCAGTGCAGGATCTGTCAGACTGACAGTCCTCATTCTCCTTCCACCCAGGGTGGCAGGAGAATGAGGCTGTCAACTTCACTCACGCCACACCGACTTCAGCCCATTGGATGAACCCAGTGTGGGTTGGGTGAAAATGACAGCCCTGTTCTCCTGCTGCCTAGGTGGCAGGAGAATGGGGCTGTCAACTTAACTCACCCCACACCAGTTTCAGCCCATTGGCTGAACCCAGCATGGGGTCTGTGAAACTGACAACCCCGTTCTTCTGCCGTCTGAGCGGCAGGAGAACGGAACTGTCAGTTTCACACATGATCAGTGGCACCAGCCTGTCTGGTTTTACAAACCGCTGATGACTCGCATGAACCAGGTCAAAAAAGTCATGGAGTTCATGGAAAATGTGGTCCCACAAACTGTGTTTTCACGAACCATGAATCGGCCTGGTTCGTGCATTTTTTTGCTTCGTATTGTGATTTGTGCCCAGCCTGGATCTTAAGGTTAGGGTTGTCATTGTCAACTGCCTGGAGCAGAAATGGGATGTTATTGCTAGGTGATGTTATTTACCTCCACATCATGAGAAGCTCTAGTTGTTCATTTCCACACATCAAGTTCTATTAAAGGAACAAGATGTTTTTATTCAGACCTGTTGGAAACTACCTAAGGTACAATAGACAAGGGATTGATGAGTTGATCTTTGCCTAAATGACTTTTGGATGAATATGAATAAATCAACCAGTTCTGAATGAACATGGAGTCCCATCTACCAGCAGAAGATTATAAATACTTGCTCAACCAGTGCTTATAATGTACTCTGGCAAAAGGAAAACTGGATGGTAACCATTTGTGCCTAATATTGGCCTAAGTTGCTTAAGGTAATTGCTAACCTGGTTTTAGTGGTTTCTAGTTGCCGAGCTCTGAATTTCATACTGCCTTTGTGGTTGCTTCCAGATCCTTAGTGCCTTCTCCACTTTTACATCTGTTAGGGACAAGTTTACAGAGACTTCCAACATCTCTATTCCTCTGTCATCCACAGATAAGTGAAACGGAAAAAGCTTCCCTTCTCCTTCCAGAGAAGGAGGCGGGTGAAACAATCATTGAGCTCTTCCACAGTTGATAAAGTCAGACCAGTCATGAGATCATAGTCATAGATTCAGACGTACCATTTCCATAGCAACATTATCGTAACCTTTATGTGCTTCATAAATAACAACAATAACAACACTGATGAAATAAAATTCAGTGCTGCTGGTAAGTGTGGAATTTGTGGGCTCTGTCCAAAAATCTAGAACTGGAATTGATCAACGATTCTGGTAGTATTTCAAGGACATTGAACCTTTTAGAAACAAGCCATGGGTACATTAACAATGGGCAAGAGGTTACAGCCCAAACTCCTAGAATTTCTCGTTCATATAGACAGGCATTTTTACAAGTGTTCTGGGATACTGTTTCAGATTGTATGAGCAAATGCTTTATTCCAATGCGACTGCATTTTCAAAGGTCTCCGTTACTGTTTATCCCCAATGGTGTGGTGGTGATAATTGTAGAATTCTGTGAAGGGGAAACTCAAATGCCCTGATGGAAAGAGGAACATTACAACCTCTGTGGCACAGCAGGGCCACAGAAGGCTAACCTGAGGCTTAGGCCATTTCCACATAGCTGGTCATTCCCACCCTTTGGCTGCTTTTTGTGCGTGTTTTGCTGAGTCACTCCAAAAACTCAGCTTCTACACACACTCCTCAAAAGCACTTACCTTGCAGTTTGGGAGGGTAGGTCGGGTACTTTCATCCTTGTTGCCCGCCTCCCTTTCAAATGTTTTTTTTTTTGCTCTGCACATGTTTGATTACATGCTGAGACCTTCAGGGGAGGAGCTGGGCTGTGATTGGGTGATTCCTTGGAGCACTTCAACCATTCACATGCCCAAGAATGCAGAAGAAGCACTCTGTCAGCCTGTGGCAAAAGAAAAAGCCAGGGAAAGTGCAGTTCCAGAAAAGGCACTGAAAAAAAACGGAAACCAAGCAGCATGTAAGCATTTTTCAAAGAGAGACATCTGGAATCGTAGGGAAAAGCTGGCCAGCATTCTGTGAGTGGGGACACTAGAACAAGTCTCACCCCGGAACAAGGCAACAAGGAGAAAGTGGGAAACCCACCCGGGATGGATCCTGAGAGACTTACTTTCACTACTAATGCAACAATATGCTTTGTAATTATACAAACATACGAATATATATTCTTCTAAAGGCAAACATTCTCAAATCAATGTATCAAATGTGCTCAGGGTCAAACAGACATACAATAATACAAAATTGCAATATAACAAGTGCAACAAATGCAGTACGTTCTCTTGTTACTAAATCCTCTATGAGGTTCATAGCTTGTATATCAGTCCAAGACAGACAAGGATAGCAAAGTCCTATTCCCAAAGCTTTCCAGGAACAGGGCAAAGACTCCAGGCTCCACGCGTGAGCCAGGGTGCCTGCATCACTCTCCAGGTTTCAAGAAAGAATTGTACTGATTCAGGTGATTCCACAACCCCTGAGGAAGTCTATACAACGAAATCTGCCGCCAGCCGGCCACAGCTAGGGCAGCATCATGATGTACTACCTGTGTTACATCCTGGTGGACACCTGAAAGAAAAGGAAAGAAACAACAACAAAAAATTCTGAATAGACGCGTACTTACCGTCTTCCTCCGTGAGCCTGGAGTCTTTGCCCTGTTCCTGGAAAGCTTTGGGAATAGGACTTTGCTCTCCTTGTCTGCCTTGGACTGATATACAAGCTATGAACCTCATCGAGAACTTAGTAACAAGAGAAAGTATTGCATTTGTTGCACTTGTTATATTGCAATTTTGTATCACTGTATGTCTGTTTGACCCTGAGCACATTTGATACATTGATTGGAGAGCGTTTGCCTTTAGAAGAATATATATTTGTATGTTTGTGTAATTACAAAGCACATTGTTGCATTAGTAGTGAAAGTAAGCCTCTCAGGATCCATCCCGGGTGGGTTTCCCACTTTCTCCTTGTAGCATTCTGTGTGGAAATGGCTTAAGGGTAAAAGAGGCCTGTATCCTGCAACTCTGCTCAGAAAATTTTGAATCCTTGGTCCAGGGCCATTTCCAGACGGCTTACCTGCCTCCGGATATTTCGCGTTTTCCCCGCAACACGGTGTGACGTTCTGGAGGCAGGTTAGCCGTCTGGAAACGGCCCAGCTTAAGTGGCTCTTATGGTGCAGGAAAGAGCCACGTGTTGAAGGAAGGCAAATTAAGTTGGAGGAAGGCTTTAAATTTTGCTGAATTGAGCAGTAGCATTAGTCTTGAGTGCTACTTCCTGCACACACACACCAAGTTTGTTATCAATCAGGTCCCTAGAGAGGCAAGATATTAATTTTCCAAATAAGTAGACAATATACTGCTTTTAAGTACATGGAATATTGACATAATAAATATATAGCTTCCTAATAAATGAATAACCACAAATGCTAATTCACCGGATGGACAAACAGGCTTCTTATTAGTTGCAGCAAACCTCTGCCCCGAAGGTCAAAGGTGAAACATTGAATGAGTGCAACCTTGTTTGCTCGCTAACTTGAGGCAAAGATGAAGCAATAGTGGGCTCTGGAGCAATCTGCTCATCCATACAGCACGGACTCACATACTGGCTGGAGGAGCCTGAAAGAAGCAGGCGGCTTAGTTTATTTCCTAGCAGCAATTCAGGTAATGGCGCCCCAAGCAGTTGGCAAAGTCGGCCACCATTCAGCTGCCCTGGGAAAGCAGTCTCTCAGCAGTTGGCTCCCTGATCCCACTGTGGTAGTCATTTATTTATAAATCTTCCTTACTCCCAGAAAACTGTGACCCAAAGTGGGTAACAACAATGCAACGGGGTATCTGACACAAGGCCTTTGCCTCATGAAAGCTGTTACCCTGGAAATATTACTGGTCTTTAAGATGCTACTGGACTTGAATCTTGCAACAAATACAACCAAAACGTCATTAAAAAGATTATTTCTAAAAAGCCCAAATTGCCAACAATATCAATTTTTTAAAAGTTCAAACAGTTGCCTTAAAGGCCAGAAGCGAAAAACACTCATCCTACCTCCAAAAGTCCTTCTTAAAAAGTTCAACTTCAAAAACGGATGTGGATTTTCTATTGTCCTCTGGAAGACAGGTCCGCAACATTGGGGTGGCATATAAAGAACCAAAATAGCCCTTGAACGGTAGGGCAGAAATGAAGAGGAGAAGGAAACAACCAGAGCCACCAGTAATGGAATAAGAATAGAACACTTATGGTTGTTGTGGGTTTTCCGGGCTGTATTGCCGTGGTCTTGGCATTGTAGTTCCTGGCGTTTCGCCAGCAGCTGTGGCGAAGGCTTTCACAGCCAGAGAACGATGGTTGTTGTGGGTTTTCCGGGCTGTATTGCCGTGGTCTTGGCATTGTAGTTCCTGACGTTTCGCCAGCAGCTGTGGCTGGCATCTTCAGAGGTGTAGCACCAAAAGACAGAGATCTCTCAGTGTCACAGTGTTCATTTAAGAAGCATGGTTTCTTAAGCATGGTTTCCAGTTCTGAAAAACACCAGGCTAACAAAACACTCTATGCCCAACAATAGCCCTGCAGAAAAGATTAGTACATCAAGCACCAATCCATATGCAAAAGAACCTCCTCAGGATACAGTGAAGCCTCCCTCCATTAGCATTCCACACCCTGGGAAACTCTTACAGGATGACTTAGCTCAACCCCACCCCTTCTGAGTAGATATAAATGACCTGCCGACATCTTTTCCACACTGTGACACTGAAAGATCTCTGTCTTTTGGTGCTACACCTCTGAAGATGCCAGCCACAGCTGCTGGCGAAACGTCAGGAACTACAATGCCAAGACCACGGCAATATAGCCCGGAAAACCCACAACAACCATCGTTCTCTGGCTGTGAAAGCCTTCGCCACAGCTGCTGGCCCTAAACGTTTTCCCCTTTGCTGATGCAATTCTTCTCCTTCCTCCCACTGCAGGAGAAAATAGTACAAGTTAGAGAAACCTTGGGGTGGGGGTGGACAAAAGCAGCAAGAAATTCTGATTTCCATGTATGCTGAATTTGGCCTTAAGTGAATCTGGAATAGAACCTGATGGGAACGGAAGGATGTGTAAAGCTTTATTTGCTACGATCATCTATATGAACAAAAAAGAAATTGCATCCAGGGTGAAAATACTTCTGATAAATGTGCAAGGAAGAGGCCCAAACCTTTAAGGAGCTTGTATACAAATGGGAGACTTTGCCTGGAACAACAGCAACATACTCTTGGGGGACATATTTAAGCAACACGGAGAAGCAGTTAGAGACTCAAACAAAGGCCAGCGCAGTCAACCTCAAAACAAAGTGGAAGCCCACATAAGAGATGATGGATTATCTGGTATTTTATTGCAAACTCTTGTGCTTTTTTTTTCTCCCCCTATTTTGATTATCACAGTTTTCCAGCGGAAGTGGGAACAACTGTGAGAATACTGGGCAGTGAAGGGAACCAGGAATGAGAAGGAATGAGCTATGAAGATGAACTGAAAAACCTTAATCTTCCCAAAGCATTTTCCATATGGTTTACCCATGCAATATACATTTTTAAAGAGCATAGATAAAACTGCACATACATCATAGTGTCATAAACTTCGTGGAAAACATTTGGTTCTTTGTCAGCCGTGGAAATATTGCCCCTGTTGTAATTTTCTGTGAAATGTGGAATACTAAGGTTAATGAATGGTATATTTCTTATCTTTCATCGCCACACACCCAGACAGATGAAATGTACAAATCCATTTGGGGGGAGGTCCGAAGCCTCTCTGAGTGCCATGAAAAGCTTTGAGTCCTTTCAAAGGGCAACTGCAGGACTTCTTCATTGGACTGCTTTTTCTGCTGTTTTTAGTCTTTGTCAGATGGCAACTGGAGGACCATTCATAACAATTCAGGATGACTTCATTTGTGTTTGTTTTCACCTCCCATTAATCCATGACCAACTGCGAAATCTGCGATTTTACCATAACGGGCCCATTTCATTTGTCATCTCCTTCAGCTCTCTACAGAGCTCTCAAGACAGACGGCATTTAAACTCTGCTAAAGGCAGACAATGGAACAAAAGAAGATGTGCACATGACAAAAAGCACCCCCCCCCAAAAAAAGCACCCCATGCCAAGAAAAAGAAATAGTAGGAGTAATACAAGCCCAAAGCCTGAGATGCCAGGAACGCTGAACTGGCTAAAGAGATCTGATATCTCTACATGATGGGAGTGGCATTACAGTTAAAACATGACCAAGAAATGTCCTAAATGTCCATTACATCCCCTGCAGGACGTTGCACTCGACAGACAAGCAACTCCTGGTGGTCCCCGGCTCGAAGGACATCCGTCTGACCTCAACCAGGGCCAGGGCTTTTTCTGCCCTGGCCCTGGCCTGGTGTAACGCTCTCCCATTGGAGATCCGGGCCCTGCAGGACTTGGTACAGTTCCGCAGGGCCTATAAAATGTAGATGTTCTACCGGGCCTTCAGCTGAGCGCCAGCATGTGTCCTCCTTCTTCCATCAAAGACCACCACTTTTTCTAGGGCTGCCCTCGGCCGTCTGCTATGCCCATATACGGACTCCCAAATATTTATTTCAATAGCCTGCATCTGGACTATTTTAATGACTTTTAAAGATTATTATTGATTTTATGGTTTTGATTGATTCACTGTGTTTTATGAAGGTTATTAGCTGCCCTGAGCCCATTTGTGGGGAGGGCGGGGTATAAATCAAAATAAATAAATAAATAAATAAGAAATCACATGCCTACTAAAGTTACAGGACAATTCATTTTGCTCTCTGGACAGGAATTAGAATCTAATAAGAAAAGAATGAACTATGAAAATCTGAACTACTAATTAAAAAAATTAAGGATAACATTTCCTGGGGTCTAGAATCCGGAACATCCTGGACTAGATAGCCCAGGCAAGTCCAAATTTGGAAGCTAAGCAGGGTTGGCCTTTGTTAGTAATTGAATGGGAAACCTCCAACAAAGACCAAGGTTGCAGAGGCAGGCAATGGCAAACCACCTCGGTTAGTCACTTGCTGTGAAAACCCCCACCAGGGATCTCCATAAGTCAGCAGTGACTTGATGGCAATCTCTACTACCACCAGAATCTAGTGCATCTATAGGAGAATGAAAATGCAACATAAATGTGCAGGTTAAATATTTTAAAGAATTTTGGAATAATTCCATACTTTTCCCTATCCCATTGGCCCTGCTTTACTGGTGAGTGATTACAAACACAGAAGGTAAGAGTGATCTATCATATTTGCAGGGGTCATTTCGTAGAAAAAGAGCTGGAGGAACTCATTAGCATAACGTATTAGCATAACTCATTAGCATATGCCACACCCCTTGTCATCACCAGAAGTGTGTCATTAGCATACCTGATTTGCATATGCCACACACCCCTGACATCACCTATCCTGGCTGTTTTGGACCCAAATGCTGGCCATTCAGGGCTGAAATTGGGCCCAAAATGGCAAAAAGGGGCTGAAAAGAGCCAAAAATGCCCCCAGAATGGTCAGGATCGGGCTGCTGCTGAGTGGGAGAGTGATCCACCACCTGTCAGAGGCCCAATCTGGACCATTTCAGCCCCAGTCCAGGCTGAAATGGGCCCAAAATGGCCAAGAGTCAGGTGGGTAGGGCCACCTGACATGTGACCTCTTTGAGGAACTGCCGGAACTGCGTTCCTGCATGTTCTTCCTTGAAATGAGCCCTGTATATATGCCAGTAATGAGGAGAAGGTGCCATGGCTCAGAGACGGAGCTTCTGCTTGGCTCGCAGAATGTCTTAGGTTCAATCCCCAGCATTTCAGGTTAAAGGAATCCGGTATTAGGGGTTATGAAAGACTGTGACCTGAGACCCTGGAGAACTGCTGCCACACACAGTAGATAATAGCCCAGGGCTCTCTGACTCTGCGGAGTGGATCCTGTCCATATCCTACTATGCCACTGAGCAAAGTTCGAAGCCTTCCTCCAAGCAGCACTCCCTCCAACACTTTCTCCAGTGGAAGAGCTGCTTGAGTTGGAGGAAGGCTCCTTAGGGTGGAAGAAGGATCCTTGGAGGAAAATTGGATCCACGTGAGTATAAGGAAGCTTCGTGTCTGTGTGTGGGATGGACCTCAGTGGTGGAGCATCTGCTTCGCATCCAGAATATCCTAGGTAGTTGTAGGAGTCATTGTCATTGTACTAGCAGAAGTAGAAGCAGAAGAAGAAGAGTTGGTTTTGTGCCCTGCCATTCATTACTTGAAGGAGTCTCAGAGCAGCTTGCAATCGCCTTCCTCTCCCCACAACAGACACCCTGTTGACGTAGGTGGGGTTAAGAGAGCTCTGACTGACCCAAGGCCACTCATCTGGCTCCAGGTGTAGGAGAGGGGAATCAAACCTGGTTCTCCAGATCAGAATCCCTCTTAACCACTAAACCAAACTGGGTCTCCTACACCAACATCTCCAGTTAAAGGAATCAGGCAAAAGGTGATGTGGAAGACTTCTACCTGTGACCTTGAAGAGCTGCTGCCTATCAGATTAGGCAATACTGGCCTTGGTAGTCCAATGACCTGACTTAGTGTAAGGGAGCTTCTTGTGTTCCATTGAATAGTTTTCCAAATGTAACTGAGCCTTCCTCAGAACCGACGGCAGTCAAGTAGAAGCAAGCGTTTCTCTGTGTGATGATAGAACTGTTAATGACTAGAGCTGTACAACTATTAGGGTAATCGATTTTATTAGTTATTTATTTTCTTTATATAATTTATAAAATGCTTTTCTCACTGAGACTCGAGGTGGATTACACAGTGTCTTCCGCCTCCTCTCTGATTTCATATCTTCACATCAGCTAATTTGTGAAGAATGGCAAAAAGAATCCTATTGTCATGTATGTCTGCCTGCAGTACATGCCATGAGTATGTTATGTGCAACCTAGTGATCTTCTGACACTATGGAGAGTTCAGAGTACCGTTCAATGCCTGTTATTTGGAAGTTCAGTGTTATCTCTGCTTTGAAGTTAAACACTTTCACTTCTGTAGCTTGAGGCCAGATGCAGCTAGTCTGAATAGTATCTTCCCTGAGAACAGGGATGATTTCATCCCCAATTTGCTATTGTTGCCTATCATAGTCTAAACTCTGATACCTTTTGTCTCTGGCATTTGCACCAGAATTTCAACAGGCTACTAACCTGGGGTGGGACATTACCTTATAACTAACCAGGCTTTCCCTCAACACGTCACTTCTGCCAATTCTTCTGTATGAGCACCTTGAACCTGATAGATCTTTAATAAAAGTTACTTCAACCAAAGCACCTGTGTGATTGCTGTGGAGAACTTGGGGATTTACTTGCCAAGGACTGACACCTACGATTTGCGGACACTGGAGAGAGAAATTTAGTTAGTTCCTAAATGTTCATAAACTTGGAAAATGTTCCTCTAGGAGCTAAAACCAATCCAGCTGATCTGTCATTTACAGTGTAAATATGGGGAGAGCTCCACCGTCAAGTCCCCTGTTTCAAAATAATTATAGCTCACAGCAGTTTTTAAAAAGCAGCGCTGCTGGAGGACAGAGTAAACTCATGTACATGCCTAACTGTGGCCTTCAGGCCATTATTTAATTAATAATCATCTGGACGTTGCTGTTGACAGGTGGGAACAAAGGTCTGTGTCTGACCATTCCACTGAACAAAGTATGAAGCTTTCCTCCAGCCCAAGTAGTCATTCTTCAACTTAAGTGTCCCATGGAAGAGCCATGTAAGGTTCTGCCAGGTAGATTTCTGCACCAAGCCCCAAGCCTATATTGAATTCAAAGTACAGTCCAGTTCCCGCCCCCTAGCTGCCAGCCTAGCCTAGGTTCCCACTTCCCATCCCCCAGTAGCTATGATGTATGCAGGGCTTTTTTTCTGGGAAAAGAGGTGGTGGAACTCGGTGATGGAACTCGGGACCACACAACGACGTCACTTTGGGTCAGCTGAAACAAGGGGGGAGTTTTTTAAAAGTTTAAATCACCCTTGGTGACAATAGTCACATGGCCGATGGCCCCACCCCCTGATCTCCAGACAGAGGGGAGTTTAAATTGCCCTCTGTGCCACTGTGCGGAGGGCAATCTAAACTCCCCTCTGTCTGGAGCTCAGGGGGTGGGGCCACCAGCCATGTGACCATTCTCAAGAGGTGCCAGAACTCCATTCCACTGCGTTCTTGCTGGGAAAAAAGCCTTGGATGTAAAGCAAAGCAAAGCAACTATGAATGAAAGTGGGGAGGATGTTTTAGAAAGTTCAGAAGTTCCGAGGCTATGTATCCATGACAATGGTTCTTCTTCTCAGACTGAAAGCTGGAGGTAAGCAGATAAGCTGGACACAGGCAGATAAGCTCAGGAGCCCACCCTCCTCTGCATACTTTCATAGGACAGAGGCAGAGGAGACAGCCGCAGGTGTCTCTAACATAAGAGCACATTGTCCATTAGAGTCCAGCCCTTGGCCCAGGCTCTTATCAAGCAGGTCAGGGGTTTGTCAAGCCCCTGAAGTATGGCAGGGGATGCCAAGACCCTGACAAGCCACTTAAGTTGGAGAAAGGCTCCTTAGACTGAAGAAACTTCCATCCACCTAGGGATGCGTACATGCCAATGTAATTATATAATTTAGAAGAAGTTGTTCAAAAGTTTCCTTTCCTAAATTTTCATAAGCAAGAGTATTAGAAACTTTGTAGTTACTGGAGGCGCAAGCAAATGATGTATAGTTAAAGGCAGGTGCTCGAGCAGGGGGATCTCAGCCTTTTTGAGCCTGTAAATACCTTTTAAATTCTTACGCAGGGTGGGTGCTGCAAATGCTAAATGGCCGCCATGCGAGGAACAGCCAACCACAAAATGGCCGCCATGCGAGGAACAGCCAACCACAAAATGGCTGCCATGGGAGGAACAACCAAGCACAAAATGGACACCAAGGTAAGAGGAGACGCCCACATGCACACATACAGAGGAAGCAAGGGCTGAGAGGAACAATTTTTTAAAATACACTGGGAAAGAATGAGAAAGAGAATAAAATCAACACTGTGGAGGCAGCTGCCATTAAAGCAACATTATTTTAAGCTACACAGCCAAGGCGATCTCCAATGGCCAGTCTGAAGCCCTGTTGGGCAGACCCCAACTTGACCCCACCCACTTTCTAAAAAAACTTGATGGGCTTCAGGAAAGGTGTTGGTGAATACCACAGAGCCCATAGCCACCATGTTGAGCTGCCCTGTGCTAAAGGAAGATAAAGTGATAAAGCACAATCTTTGCTTGCAAAAGGTGCCAGGTCCGAGCCCTGTTGTTTCTAGATGAAGAGTGCTGAGTCTTCCCATTTCTTCCAGACAACCAATGCCAGTCCAGGTAGACTAATAATCCAATAACACCAGTCAGTCTTTTTCCTGGCACTTGCTTGCTTCTTGGGAGATGAAATTCAAAGGGAAAGGAACACCACTTCCAGAGGACAAAATATCTTCCTGACTTCATCTGGTGAGAATTTAACCATGGATTTTTCGTGGGGTCTGTAGTTTATTTGTGTGTATATACTTTATTATTGGCAGGAACATAGTATACAGTTTAATTATATTTGGCTTCTTAAGAACACAGATAAGCTGTCCAACAGATGTTTGCATGAAGCTCAAACACATGACAGTGATGAAAACGGCGATATGAGTTCTCTCCATCTTCTCTGTCGGCATCCTTCCATGTCTTGGACTGCCTTCAAAAATTCTCTGCCATTGTGGAACAGGATTTTTATCTACAAACAATAGAGGGGTCTCCTTATGAAGAGGCTTTGGCTATTATTAATGTGTTAGACTACAAACTAAAGATCAGTAATAAAATGTCCTTTGAAACAGGCAGTTTACAGTGCAGTCCTAAACTGACACATCCTTCCAAGTCCATGGACATCATTCAAGGCTTAAAAAACTGTAATTTATTTTTACAGCAACACCTTTACAATGGGATCCATTCTACGTCTACATTTATTGTTAGTCCAATGATCTCTGATTCCCTTTACTCTTCATTCCATTTGCCAATTTGTCCTTCCCAGTTTAAAAGTACTGAAATCTGTCTCAGTAGTGAGATTTCTTCGGATTGCTATGAGAATTAGGGACTACAGGATATAAGTTCTGATTGTATTTGTCTAATTTCATTTTATGCCAATAAAGGTATTGTCTATGCCAATACAGGTTTGTCTAATTTCATTTTATGCCAATAAAGGTATTGACTGAGTATTGAAAATACTTTTTTGAAAAAAAAGGTTTTGAAAAAAAAAAAGAATCTCAAGCTAGGCTAACACCAAAGTAAAATCTTAAAAAGAATGAACTAACATTGAACATTCTACAAATGCGTAGTAGAGAGTCAACATTGCTTGTGGTGTGATTTCTCTGTGCCATACTGCAGATGTTCATCTCCATCAGGAAACTAAATTACAGAGTGGTAGAGTATCCAGTATCCAATGAACTTGGAGGCTTGATGAGAGTCATTCCGTGGAGGAGTGTGCTGGAAGGGAAAGGAGCAAATGAAGGGTGGGCTCTTGTCAAACAGGAGCTTTTGCAAGCTGAAGCCCTCACTATTCCAGCAAGACGGAAACATGGTAAGGGCTCCAAGAAACTGATGTGCATGAACAGAGAGCTCCAGAAGAAACTAAGGGAGGAAAAGCCAATGTTCAGGAAATAGAGAGAAGGACAGACCTCTAAAGAGGAATATATGAGGGTTACTAGGTGCTGCAGATCAGCCATCAGAGAAGCCAACGTTTAGTAGGAGCTGGGTCTTGCCAGGGGGGCTCGCTACAATAAAAAAACTTCTACAGATATGTGAGAAGCAAACGTAAGGTAAAAGAGGCAATTGGACCGCTGTTGGGAGTGGAAGGAGAAACTCTGATAGAGGACAGAAAAAAAGCAGACAGGCTTAATGACTTTTTTGCCTCTATTTTCTCCCTAAAGAACTCGAGCCCATCCAGAGATGGTAGTAGACATGACAGGACACCAGGGGGCAGAGATGTTGTGGAGAGGCACCTGGCTGCACTGGACGAATACAAATCCCGTGGGCCAGATGGTGTGCATCCAAGAGTGCTCAAAGAACTTTCTAGAGAACTTGCAAAGCCTCTGTCCATCATCTTCAAAGCCTCCTGAAGGACTGTGGATGTACCACAAGATTGGAGAAGAGCAAATGTTATCCTAATTTTTAAGAAAGGGAAGAAGGATGACCCGGGAAACTATAGGCCAGTCAGTCTGATTTCTCTTGCTGGGAAGATATTAGAACAGATTTTAAAGGGATTGATCTGTAAGCATCTGCAGGACCGCTTAGTGATCCGGCGAAGTCAACATGATTTTGTTCCCAACAGATCTTGTAAGACCAACGTGGTTTCCTTCTTTGATCGAGACACAAGCTTATTGGATCGTGGGAACTCTGTCGACATAATTTACCTGGATTTCAATAAAGCTTTTGATAAGGTTCCCCATGACATTCTAATGGGTAAACTGGAAGACTGCGGACTGGACTATAGGACAGTTTGGTGGATAGGGAACTGGTCAGAGGACCGCACCCAAAGAGAGGTGGTCAATGGCGTTTCATCAGATTGGAGGGAGGTGTCCAGTGGGGTGCCGCAGGGCTCAGTTTTGGGCCCGGTACTTTTCAATATTTTTATCAATGATCTGGATGAAGGAGTAAACGGACTACTCATTAAATTTGCTGATGATACCAAATCGAGAGGCATGGCAAACACCCAAAAAGATGGAGTTAAAATTCAACAAGACCTGAATACTCTGGAGAAGTGGGTGGTTGTGAACAGGATGCAATTCAACATAGATAAGTGCACAGTATTACATTTGGGCCACAAAAAGGTGAAGCACAAATACAGGATGGGGATACACTTCTGGCTAGTAGTGTATGTGAAAGGGATCTTGGGGTAAGAGTGAACTGTAAACTAAATATGAGCAGTCAGTGTGATGCAGTGGCAAAAAATGCAACTTCAGTCTCGGGTTGTATCAAAAGGGCCATTGCATTGAAATTACAGGAAGTCATAGTCCCTCTCTATACTGCCTTCGTCAGGCCACACCTGGAGTAGTGTGTGCAGTTCTGGAGGCCTTACTTCAAAAAGGATGTGGCCAAAATCGAGAGGGTGCAGAGGAGAGCGACAAGAATGATCAGGGTTCTGGAGACTGAGCCCTACGAGGAAAGGCTGAGGGTCTTGGGAATGTCTAGTTTGGAGAATAGATGGAATGGGCACATGATTGCTCTCTTTAAATATTTGAAAGGCTGTCATTTAGAGGAGGGCAAGGAGCTGTTCCAGTTGGCAGCAGAGGATAGGACTCGAAGCAATGGGCTTAAATGACATGCAGAAAGGTACCGGCTGGATATTAGGAAAAACTTTTTCATGATCAGAGTAGTTCCAAGGTGGAATCAGCTGCCTAGGGAGGTGGTGAGCTCCCCTTCACTGCCAGTTTTCAAGAAGAGGCTGGGTGAATATTTGTCAGAGATGCTTTAGGCTCATCCTGCACTGGGCAGGGGGTTGGACTAGATGGTCTGTATGGCCCCTTCCAACTCTGTGATGCTGTGATTCTGTGAAATGAAGCCGGAGGCGTTCTTGTTGGGATTAAAGGACAGGTGGAAGTTACGCATGGCACACGTTTTTTGTATATAATAACTGCAGCGAGACTGTTACATGCTCAAAATGAAAAGCCACAACGTGACTGACAAAAGAGAAGCGGCCGGAGAAGATGACGCAATATGCCAAGATGGCTAAACTTAATGTCTTTGTTCAGGGAAAGGACATAAGATAAATATATGATTACCTGGAAGCCCCTTATAGACATTTTGCAAGAAACAGAACAAAATGAATTGATGGTTTGTGCTTTTGAAGATTAGGAGGTTAGGCAAGAATTTTTAGAGGGAAAGAAGAAGTATTTACTCATAGAAATTTTGGAGTTGGTGTATAATATATAATATCTTTTCACAGAGAAAATTGGTATTTATTCCTATTCTTTTCCCTTTATGCACTTTTGCCTTTTTTCTTTTTATTAACATACTTAAAATTCTTAATAAAATTCTCAAAAGAAGAGGCACTTTGTTATGCTAGAAGTAACTAACCCTCACACTGAACAATATTACAAGTGAATTTTGGCCAAACCTTTTCCTTCATAAAGTGGTTTGCTTCATCATATAAAGAACTTAAATCGGCACATTCCATGTTAATCTGAGTAGTACTCTTCACAATCAAATTAACATTTGGTATTCAAATTATCTGATTCTTTCCTATCATTTTCAGAGAAGCAGCAATGCTAAATGACTTTTTCAAAATATTAAAAGGTCTCGGACAATTTCTGAGATTAACTGCTTGCTGAATGTCAGTTTAATAAAGCAGACTTGCCACCAGTACTTAGGAAATAGTTAGTGGAACCAAGTAAAAAAAAGTTGGTGAATTGTAGAATTCCTTGTATGTTCTTGTAGTATGAGATTTTATCCAAGGGTTATTTTAAAAAAAAAAATTACTAAAATTCAGAACATTAATAAAAAGTAATAGTAAAATTAATAAAACATCACTGGGTAGAAATGAAGGTTTTAAATATGTTCACATTTATGGTGAAGACACAAATGTCATTTTAATAATAATAATAATAATATACCACTCAGAGTGGTTTACAAAGTGTGTTATTATCCGCACGACAATCGCCCTGTGAGGTGGGTGGGGCTGATATAGCTCCCAGAAGCTATTGACCCAAGGTCACTTAGCCGGCTTCAAGCAGAGGAGTGGGGAATCAAACCTGGCTCTCCAGATGAGAGTCCTGCCACTCTTAACCATAGACACGTGTATGGATTGATTTGGTATATGAATTGGTCAGACTTGATTTATGTGTAATCATTTATTGTATCATTGTGTATTTATGACTGTAACAGTTCCTTGGAATTTACACATTGAGCACTGAGCACTTTAAATGAGAGTAAATTAGTTTATTGTTGCTTAATAGCATCCACGAGAGAGCTTTTGTTGTACCTTTGAGTGGTGGTGCTCTCAAGAGTAACAGCTTCTTGAATCTTTGACTCTTAATCGCTACACCAAACTGGCTCTCAACTAAAGTCTGTTGAACACATTTAGTTTCCTAGATTCTAGGTGGAGAATTCAATGCTTGGCCAAAGATTTCAACATCAAGATATTATATGACCATTGACTAGTCTTTCCAGTCCCTCAATAGTGAAATGAATCTAAGGACCAAGCTACAAGTGACGAATAACACTTGAACAGACTCACGCATATTCCTCCCTGTTCGCTTGTGCTCCACTTGCGCTCCACTTGATCACGTAGTGCAAGTGAGCGCAAGTGAACAGGGAGGAATATACATGAGTCTGTTCACTTGCCTTTCAAGTGTCATTCATCACTTGTAGCTTGGCCCTCAGGGAGATTCATCAGCAATACACATAATGTGGAAGCAACTCAGTTGAATTCTACCACTCTGCTCGGCCAAATGTGAAGTCTTCTTCCAATGCTTCCTCTAAAGAAGAACCTCTTCTGCTGGAAGAAGCACTTCTTCCACTAGATGAAGGGCCTTTGCATCACAGGAAAGCTCCATTCTCAGGCTGCAATCTTAAAGAGACTTTCCTAGGCATGAACTCAATTTAATAACATGAAACTTACTTCTGAGTAGGCCAGATGGGCTTGCTCCTATAGCTGAGCAGAGTAGCCAAATCCAACCCAAAGGAAAGATGTATAATTTGTTTGCATCCTTTTTCTTCCCATGTTTTTTTGGAATAAGACTGGAAGGGGAAAAAATTCATGTTCGCAGTGTGGCTACTTGTAGGCATTTCATTGTGGAGGAAAGCATGCAACATTCTCAATTTGCATAGATTGTCACAGAGGCATAATTCACGATGTTGCTCAGAGTGAAAAGTAACGAATACTAAATGTTTTGAAAATTCAAATATTAGACCTTGAGGCGCTATGACAACATAAAATTTCTAGAGTAACTTTTGTGAGTACGTATGTTTGGAACAGTTGAATTGGAGCTTCCTGGGTCTACATGTAATAAGCAGATTAGTAAGGAGTCCAGTAGCACCTTTAAGACTAACCAACTTTATTATAGCATAAGCTTTCGAGAGCCACAGCTCTCTTTATCAGATGCATTTTGTAACTACAGACTAACGCTGCTAATTCTTCTGGATCTATGTAATAAGCAGGTGGCTGGAACTTTCTTAGTGGTACCCTTTTTCGGAATATCTTGCCCAAGGAGCCTTTCTTACCCTATTTACTCAAAAGGCAGACATTTGTTTACCTTTTTTGACTTTCTAAAAAGGGAGAGAGTCCTCTTCCACTCAGGTATAGAGATCCGGTGAGTTTCCAATGGCAATCCGCTCCGTGGTGTCATTTAAAGAAACACTAGCACTTTAAATGTTATATCTGATTCGGAGGTACTTGATAATTGAACGTAGTATATAACATCTGAGTGGGAGTTAGTAGATTGCTGACGCCACGGAGCGGATTGCCACTATGCACTTTGAAACTTGAGAAATGTATTAAGCTGCTACTTGTAAGTATCTGTAAGACTATTCTTAACTATGTATATTGATAGGAATTTAAAATGTTTTTATAGTGTATTTATGTGGCTTTTTTCTTACAGTATTTATTAAAATACCATCCATCAAAATTGTTTGTGAGTATATAGCAATGTAGTTGTATGTAATTTATTGTGCATTGTGTATGAATTTTTATAAACTGATTTTGTATATATTTTACAGAAGTCAGCAGTTACTTTCATTGTATTTAAGTTTTTTGTAGCACGATAGCAATTGTATATACTTATACATATCATGAAGATTTCTTGTAATGGATGATTATCCTCAGGCGTTGTGAAATTGTATCATGTATACACTTGTATCAACTGGGCACTATTTGCTTTATGAAATCTCTTGATTAAATATTTGAATAGTTCTTTATTGATGCAGTGTAGTTAGTAGGGTGCGATTATACAGTTCGTTTTGCTAGTTTGCTCCACACCTCTCTCTTTTGTTAATTTCTATATTAACAAATCAAAATCTAAATTGCTCTGTAAAAATATGACGAAAGAGAAACAGGTTGAGCTAAGGAATTGTACAGAATGTGAAGTAGTTCAAAAAAACAAAATATTTGGGAGTAGAATTAACAATGAAAAATATAGACTTATTTAAGAAAAACTATGAAAAATTGTGGTCGCAGTTAGAAAAAGATTTGATAAAGTGGAATAGGTTGAACTTGTCACTGATGGGACGAATATCAGTTGTAAAAATGAATGTATTACCAAGAGTGATGTTTTTGTTACAAACAATCCCAATTGTAAAAGAGAAAAAGCATTTTGACAAATGGCAAAGGAAAATTTCAGATTTTGTGTGGGCGGGGAAAAAATCAAGAGTTAGGATGAAAGTGCTATGCGATGCAAAAGAGAGAGGTGGATTACAATTACCAAATTTGAGATTGTATCATGAAGCGATTTGTTTAACGTGGTTAAGAGATTGGGTAATTTTATCTAACTGCAAGATGTTAACACTAGAGGGCCATAATAATCTCTTTGGTTGGCATGCATATTTATGGTATGACAAATACAAAATGGATGGTATGTTTCAACACCATTATATAAGGAAAAATATTTTCTCAGTTTGGCAAAAATATAAAAAATATGTATGAGAGAAAAGACCTTTATGGATTGTTCTGGCAGAAATGACAAAACCATACATAGATTACCAAGGAGAAGATTGGTTAACATACAAGGAAATATTGTTGATAGAAAAGGATAATATTAGATTGAAGAAAGAAGATTTATCTTTTAAATATGGATGGCTACAATATAGACAAATTAAAGACTTATTTGAATTAGAAAAAAGAAAAATAGGTTTTAGAAGCAGAAATTCTGAACTAGAAGATCTTCTACTTGGAGAGGGAACAAAGATAATATCTAAGTTTTATAAACTGCTACTGAAATGGTACACAGAAGATGAAGTGGTTAAGACACAAATGGTGAAATGGGCATTAAATTTTAATAAAGAGATTACAATGGAGGCCTGGGAATATTTGTGGAAAAATACTATGAAAATATCTACATGTGTTAATTTAAAAGAGAATGGTTATAAAATGATGTACAGATGGTATTTAACACCGAAAAAAATAGCAAATATGAGTAATGCTATGTCAAATAAGTGTTGGAAATGTAAACAACATGAAGGCTCTTTTTATCATATGTGGTGGACTTGTGATAAGGCAAAGCAATTTTGGTCTAAGATATATGCAGAAATGTTGATAATTATAAAAGGCAATTCGCCAAAAAGCCCTGAATTGTTTTTGCTTGGACTTAACATGGAAAAAATTAAGGTAATGGATAGAATACTATTATGGTACATGACAGTAGCAGCAAGACTACTTTATGTGCAATATTGGAAGCAAGAGGAAGTACCAGAAATTGAAGAATGGATACGAAAGCTGTTGTACATGGTGGAGATGGACAAGCTAACCAGAAAATTAAGGGAACAAAGCTCAAATGAATTTTTAAAAGATTGGGAAAAATTTAAAGAATATCTAGAAAATAAGTGGGATGTAAAAAGACAGTTATGGTCTATAGATAATTACTGATGTGTATATGATAATGGAACTAGAATATATGTAAGAACTTTACCTTGGAGAACTGGGAGAAGTAATAGAATAGAAGGAACTTGTTAAGAGATAAAAAGGTTTTAGTGCTGTTGGGGGTCTAAGGAGGGAGGGGGAGGGAGGGTGGGAAGTGATTATATCAAATGATAATTGTAAGACAATTAGCATGTAGAAGATAAAAGGAAAATGGATGATATATGTAATTTGTAATACTTATTTTAACCTACCCAATAACATTTCTTTATATATAAAAAAAGAAATTTCTCCTTCAAATCCAACCATCTTTTTCTTTTCCTCTTTTTAGGAATTTTAAAAATTAACACCAAATCCCCTTTTGATCACAGAGAAAAATGAAAAGAGGGTCTGCAAAATTTCAGTATTTCATACTGTAGATGCTCAGAAGCAGGCAACGTCTTCCCAAGCCTTTCTGTTTTCCCGCTAGAGCGCCACCCTGAGGTGTATAATGAAAAACAACTGCAAGGCTGGAAGTTACAAAGGGGCACCTAGATTTCTCTTCAAAGAGAAATGAAAGAGAAATTCTGTTCTTAAAAGTGAAGAAAGAGAATAAGAGTGATCTATGGCTATTTCTAAAAAAGTAAATTTTGGAAAAAGGAATTCCCCACCCCATAACAATCCTAGACGGCTAGCTTTAGAAACTGAAGTTCCTTACTGGCAAATGGTAAGAAGTGGTAGGAACAGCAGGGGTGGATTTGTTCTTCTAGTGACCTATGGGTCTGGCTCAGAATAGGACTCTATACCAGCTTTTGCTTCTTCCTTTGTGATTCAGGCTGGAGTTGCTTAGTAGTTCTGCTCTTTTTTTTCACCCTAAGAGAGACAAACTCAAAAAAGAGAGCAGTTTAGCACAACATTAATAACAACAACAAAAACAACAACAATGACAACAACAACATTCGATTTATGTACCGCCCTTCAGGATGACTTAACTCCCACTCAGCGTGGTTTACAATAGAAGTAATAGAAGAAGAGAGAAGTGACTTTACCGGGAAAGGGGGAATTTAATTATTAAAATCTAAGCTACCATTGGGGTTATGATAAAATTAAAAATTATAGAGTATGAAATAATAGATGTTTTACAATGGATATATAAGATTAAGCTAGTTAGATATTATTTACAATATATAGCCTAAGTAAAGAGTATATAATGGATATTGGAGTATAACAGTTACATCTGATGAAGAGAACTTAATTCTCGAAAGCTTATGCTATAATAAAATTGGTTAGTCTTAAAGGTGCTACTGGACTCTTTTTGATTTTGCTACTACAGACTAACACGGCTAACTCCTCTTATAGACTTAAAGTATGCTTAGAATAAGAAATAGTAAAAGATGGGTGTGTAATAGAATATTAGAGTCTAAGCTAATATCAGAATCAGGATGATTGTGGAAAGTAAAGAGTAAACGGAAAGTAAACGGATACAATGTTATATTTTTAATATCTTGATTGCTAATATATATTATTATGCTAGCATTATCTTATGTAGAATATATGGTTTAAATGAGGTATTTAAAGGGAAACTTCTATTATAGAGATATTCCTAGCAGAGATTTAACACGCTTAGAAAAAAGAGTATTAAGTGTGTTTAATAGAATATATGAGATACTAAGTAATTAAGTAATAAGATAGACTAAGGGTTGGAAAACTGTTGGAAGTCAACTAAAAAGGGGGGAGGAAAGGGAGGGGGTTAGAAATAGACTTATAAGGGGGTAATGTATGTGTTGAATGATATTATAATCTAATCCAATAAAAAAATTTATTAAAAAAAAGAGTGGTTTACAAAGTATGTTATTATTATCCCCACAACAAACACCCTGTGAGGTGTGTGGGGCTGAGAGAGCTCCAGAGAACTGTGACTGACCCAGGGTCACCCAGCTGGATTCAAGTGGAGGAGTGGGGAATCAAACCCGGCTCTCCAAATTAGAGTCCCGCGCTCTTAACCACTACACCAAACTTAACTATAACTATGGTTGTTGTGGGTTTTCCGGGCTGTATTGCCGTGGTCTTGGCATTGTAGTTCCTGACGTTTCGCCAGCAGCTGTGGCTGGCATCTTCAGAGGTGTAGCACCACCTCTTTTGGTGCTACACCTCTGAAGATGCCAGCCACAGCTGCTGGCGAAACGTCAGGAACTACAATGCCAAGACCACGGCAATACAGCCCGGAAAACCCACAACAACCATCGTTCTCTGGCCGTGAAAGCCTTCGACAATACATTTAACTATAACTGTTATGAGTTTATGGACATTTTCAATAAGAAAGTATAAGACAAGTAGTTAATTTTAGACATCCTGCTGCATTGGAGATATAACATATTCTGTTGGAAAACTGACTTCCTAGTATGGCTCCCAGGTGCTTACCAGACATGGGGAAACTCCCAGGAATTTGGTCCTCACCTACTGATCCATCAGCAATTGGCAGGAAGTGGCAAGACCCCTGGAGGTCGCCTGCCACTAGCAGGAACCCCAGAAACAAGCACGGCATGTGTATGCTCCTGGGAGGTGCAGTGATGGCACTTTCAGAAGTTACTTCATTGCACCAGCAGCAGGAGCGTTTCCGTGCTTCATCTGGTGCCAATTGGGGGCCCAAACGGGCCGAATCAAGCCCTGCACAGAGCACAGAAGCACTCCTGCAGGTGACATGATAACATCACTTCTGGAAGTGATGCCATCGCAGAAGTGCTGGGGTGCATGCATGAAGACAGTAGGCTGTTTGTTATTAACAGTTTAAATGCAAATTTAGAAGTGTCTTGTCTGTCTGTCTGTCATCTTTGCTGTAGGAAAGTCCATTAAAAGTCAAGGAGAATGACCTTTCCAAGACTTCCAAGAGTCTCTAACAATATCCAAGATCAATTCCCTGTTAAAACCATGACCTTACTTTGCCAGTGTTATGACAATAGATATTTGTCCCAAGGTAGCAAATTCAGAGATGTTTGGAGACAAACTTATTCTTCAAATGTGAAGGTGAACTACTATTGCCAATCTTAAGCAAGTCTATTGAGAATCCTGTTCAGATCTATTCCAGCTGGTTTCTGGAACGGAAGCATAGAAACCTCCTAAATAAATACTCTCCAGTGGGGCTTGCTCTTGGGACAGTGTTCTTAGGACTACACTGTTTACTCAAAAGGAAATTGCTTTTTTCATTTTGCTGAATATTTATTTATTAAACGATAAACAATAAACATAAAAGATAAGAAAAAACACAACAATCTAAAAAAACCAAACTAACAGCACATAGGAACATGAAAAAACAAGCAGGAAAAGCAACTAATAATAACAAAAAGAAGATACAACTTAGAAAGTTAGGAAAAAGAAAAAAAGGAAAAAACTAAACTACAAGTTGAGTTCTGATTTTCTCCGTGACAAATACATATCATTTTCAGTCTCACAATTCTATGTTAAACATAAGAGCCCTCTTTTTTCTATTGTTCATGATTCTTAATCCATAAATCCAAATATCATCAAATTATTGTTATCTATTCCATGTAAAAAGTCTATAAATGGTTTCCATTCAAACAAAAATGTGGATGTCATTTCTCTAATCAGTGAAGTAAGTTTTGCCATTGACACAAACTCCAAAACCTTTATCCACCATTCCACCATTGTAGGCAATATTGGAGTTTTCCATTTTTATGCATATAGTACTCTTGCTTCCATGATTATATATAAAAACAAAGTTCCAAAAGTTCTTTCCAACTGGCTATCCATCATTCCCAACAGAAAAGTCTCTGGTTTCAATTGGATTTTAATCTTCAAACTCTTCTGAACCAATGATTGTATCTGCAACCAGAAACGTTTTGCTTTCTTACATGTCCATCACATATGATAAAATGGCCCTTCTTGTTTAGCACATTTCCATCATACATTTGAAGCATCCTTTTACATTCTAGCCAATTTTTCAGGAGTCATATACCAACAGGACTGGAGGGGCTTACTTTTTTAAAAAAATAATAATAATTCAATTTTAGAACTGTAACAATAATCAAACAACAAACCAATATAATACATTGCATTTACAAATATTAACACAGTGCTTCAACTTTAATACATCAACAATGAGTGGTGTGAAGAGGGAGGTTGCAGATCTCTTGCTTCTATGAATTCGTAAAATGGGATCCATTTTTCCCAGAAGTTTGATCCTGAAGATTGATATTCCGTCTGATGTAGATTGTCAGTTACTTTTTCCATTACCAAATGGTTCCAGATTTTTGTAAACCAAAGTTCTGTAGTAGGTGGAGACTGGTCTTTCCATTTTGTTGCCATTGCACTCCTAGCTGCCACCAGGAGAGAGTTGATAAGGTCTCTTCTAACATTTGGGATTGATGTCTGATCCCACAGTCCCAAGAAGATTACTTTTGGTGACATAGGGACACTGTACCCTGTTATTTCCTTAATGATATTTAGTATTTCTGACGAGGGGCTTACTTTTGAGTAAACATGCATAGGATGAGGTTGAAAGCATCATCTCCCAAAATACATCAATGCATGAAGCTGCCTTATACTGAATCAATCACTTGGTCCATCAAAGTCAGTCTCATCTACTGTGATGGGCAGCGGCTTTCAGGGATCTCTGGCTGTTTTCCCACATCATCTACTGCCAGATTCTTTAACTGGAGATGTTGGGGATTGAACTTGTTACCGTCTGAGCCATAGGCCCCTCCCATGCAATCCTAAAAATCATAGTGCAATCCTAAACACACTTACGCCTTTGCACCATTCGAAGTACAATGACTTCAGTGGACTTAGAAAGGTGTAACCGTGCTTAAGGTTGCTCTTTACGCAAGCATCTTTTCAAAATCTCCTTCCTCAGCTCCACACTGTAAGTACCATAATTATAAACCTCACTTTGCTTTTGTGGTTAGGTTCTTAAAGCCACAGTAATGATCTATAAACTGCCTGTGTCTCTAATTAGCACTTATGAATATCATCGAAAATTTTTTAAAATGTTTTATTACATTTTAACTAACAGTATGGAAAACATAAATTATACATTCCGCCAGCAAGAAAAGAGTGCTGCTATTTTTAATATCTTTATACAACGTTTTTAATATTTTATGTTTAATGTTTAATGAAATGTTTTAAATGTTTTAATGTTGTTATCCGCCCTGAACCTGCTTGCGGGGAGGACGGAATATAAATATGATAAAATAAATAAAATAAATAAAATTCATGCATCTGACAAGCACATGAATTAAATGAAGAACAGCTTATCTATAACTGCACAGAATTTAAAAGTCTCACAGCTCAAATCTCAATGTGGTCTTGTTAAGGTTGTCAGTGTCCCAGAGCCAAGCTACAAATGATGAATGACACTTGCCTGGCAAGTGAACAGACTCGCGTGTATTCCTCCCTGTTCACTTGCCATTCACCAGCGCTCCACTTGATCAAGTGGAGCGCTAGTGGATGGCAAGTGCGCACCACTTGATCCAGTGGAGCGCTAGTGAATGGCAAGTGAACAGGGAGGAATACATGTGAGTCTGTTCACTTGCCAGGCAAGTGTCATTCATCACTTGTAGCTTGGCCCCCAGTATAGCAGGTTGCCTGCCACTGTCAGCTTGATGGCAAGAGTAAATTCCACAGTGCAATTGGGGGGGGGGGTGAGGTCATCAGGCATCACTTCTGGCACAAACTGGAAGTGATGACATCACATCAATCAAGCTACAGAGTTTTGGGAAATCATAGTGTCACCACTGGCACAATTTCATCACTTCTGGTATGTGCCGGAAACCATGACATTGTGCCAGGGACATGGATTGCCCCCAATCATAAGTCCCTGGTTCCCCCATCTCCGATTGGTTGCCAGACTATGTCATAGCAACTGCAGGTGCACAAGTTAGAATGTTGGACTTGGTCTGGGTAAGGCAGGATCAAATCCCCACTTACTATAAAACTCACTAGGTTAACTTAGGGCCAAGCTAGAAGTGACGAATTACACTTGAATGGCAAGTGAACAAACTCATGTGTATTCCTCCCTGTTCACTTACGCTCCACTTGCACTCCACTCGATCCACTTGCCATTCAAGTTCCATTTGTCACTTGTAGCTTGGCCCTGAGTCTGTTCACTTGCCATTCAAGTGTAACTCATCACTTCTAGCTTGGCCCTTAGCCCTTTCATTTTTTCTCTGCCTAACCCACCTCACATATTATTATAAGGAGGGAATAGCTATATATATCATCCTGAGCACCCTGAAAGAATGGTGAGTTAAAACTCTGTCAAATAAATGAGCTGTTCTTATCCATTTACTTTAAATATACCTCAGTCAGTATACTTGATAGTATAAGATTTCTGGGACCATAGTTAAAGACTACCAAAATGAGGAATGGCTCAAAACAACTTTAATACGAACAGCAAGTAAAACAGCTTGTACAAGACTCCAACAAATTTCTTAGTTTGTGGGCACCTTTGGAATTCTGACAGATGTTAATAGGTGCAGCCACAAAATGGCTGCCGCAGAAGGTATAGCTAACCACAAAATGGCTGCCATGAGAGGCAGAGCCACAGGGGAGAAGAGGGATAATTTTTAAAAATTCACTGGGAGTGAGAGAGAATAAACACAACACTGTGGTAGCTGATGCTGCTGAAACAACATTATTTTAATCTGGAAAGCCAATCTGATCGCCAGTGGCCAATTAGAAGCCCTGATTGGCCAGAGCCCAGCCTGGTCCCATTCACTTTCTAAAAACACTTGAAGGGCACCAGGAAAGTTGTCAGCAGGTACTATGGTGCCCATGAGTGCCATGTTTGGGGGCCCTGATCTGTTCTGAGAATTCAAGAGCAGGCCAGGCTATTCCAGTCAGCTGAACCTGGAAAAAATCCAACACCATAAATCTAGGGTTCCCAGGTGCCCACCAGTGGCAGGCAAACTCCTGGGGATTTTACTCTCTGTCTGCCGATTTCCCAGTGGTCAGTGGGAGGTGGCAAGCTCCTGGAGGTTGCTTGCCACCAGCAGGTACCTCAAGAATGTGCGCTGCACATGCGCTCCCAACCGGAGTGGCGACCTCATTTCCAGAAGTGACATCATCATGCCAGCTGCAGAAGCATTCCTATGCTTCGTGTGGGGCGGATTGGGGCCCCAAAAGGGGCCCAATTGGCCCTTTGTGGAGAGCAAGAGCACTCACACAGCTGGTACGGTGATGTCACTTCCAGAAGCGAGGCTATCGCATCAGCCCCGGGGTGGGCATGTACAAAGGACCTCATGCCCAGCACAAAGTAAGTGCCAGAGACTCTACCTTCCCAGCAGAAGAGTGGAGGGACCAGACAACCCTGCCTAAACCAGAGGCTCAAAAGGCCAAAGAAGTGTATTAAACTAAAAACAGTTTTACGTACACGCACAGGCCTAAAAACCAAAGTTGAAAGACCCTTTACTGGGTAGTTACAAAGCTTTTATAGGCACTTATATGGCAAAATAGGAACATAATCTGACTGGATATAAGTTGTTGCAGGGCAGAACATGTGCTCTGAGGACTGGTAGATGTGACTGTCTCGTTTACAGTTATGGCTGTTAGGTGCTGAAACAGCCCTGAACCAAAGTTTCACATAACAGCTCTAAGCTGTGGGCATGGCCTGGGAAAACCCACGAACCATTGGTCCGTGGTCTGTCAATTTTCATGGACCATGGACCACTGACAGACCCGCCTCAGTTCATGGACTGGTTTGTTAATCCGTGGTCTGTCACTTCCGGGGCCCCTGGGACCGCCCCCTTCACACTCACAGATGCCAAACTTGCAGAGAGTCTTCAGCGTTTCTGTGATTTGTCAGTGTTTCTGTGAGAACTATTTCCGGGGTTGTACTGACCCTTTCAGGACAATTGTTTAACTACTATATATTGGCAGCTAGGTTTGGTACACGCCTTTGAGCGAGTAGCTACTGTGCATTGAGACTGAGTTGTGAAGATTTCTAATTCATTGTTTGTAAGTATAGTTCTGGTGTGGTGATGGATTGTAAATTTGTGAAGAAGGGGTAACAGAAACGAGATTATTCTTGCTAGCAAACCCGTTGCGGTTACTGATAAAATGTAAATTGTATATACATGATTGTTCATGAATTACTGATTGTCATTGTATTCGCGTTCTGAATTATACAGTCTTGAGGACTGATTATAGCATTGATTACTATTTAGCAAGGAGGCTTTGTCCCTTTAAGCTAGCATTTGCACTTTGAAAATAAAGGTTTACATTAAAGTGCACAATTGCACTTTAGAACTTACGAAATGTATGATGCTAGGAGCTGGCTACTGTGGATATTTGTTACCTTCTGTTATTGATTGACTGTTCGACTTTATTGTACTTGCGACTTTATTGTACAAAGAAGTTTTTTGATGGTAAAATTTGTTGTCATTGTGTCTTTAAGAATTGTGGTGGTAAGTCAGTCAAGGCGTTTTCTGTTCTAAGTGTTGTCAATCATAGCTTGTGGGGCTATTCCTGTAAGGAAGGTGAAGAAATAACTTCTGCTTGGAAGTGGCCAACCTATTAACTGTTACTAGCATGCTCTCTCAATTAGTTGCAGAGTAGCATGAGCCTTCTGCTCAAGACTGACTTCTTCAACTCTGAAGTAGTAAATATCCTAATTGTAGGCCTCGTATTGCTTTGTTGGATAGAATCCCCAAACCACAGCAGTGATCTATGAACTGCCTACCTCTCTAATTAGCGCTCACTAACTTAATTGAAAACTTTATTGCTACCTTCGAAACTGTGATTTATGCTTGATTTATTTTTAGCCCTGGTTCATGTTCCAGATCCATTGTAGAAATTACCCACTGGCATCAATTTATATTTACATTTTCCATTTCTCCTATTTACTATTTCCTTGGCCTTGCACATTTTCTTATTTGGGAGCCTAGTTGGTAAAATGTTTGCCTTTGCAATATTGATACTTACTGATTCAGTCAGGATTTTTTTTTCAAAAAAGGTCTCTGGACCGTAGTCATTCTTCCCATCCTCTCCTTGAACATTCACTTCTGCTCTTGTCTGAATTTGATTTTTTTTATTTACCGTGATGCAATTTTTACAAGAACTGATTTATTTGGGGGACATCACCGATCTATACATAATAATCAAAATAACAAATGAAGTAGTTTATATGAGGTTTATATGGGGTTATTGTGGGGTGTTCCTTGAGTATCATAACATAAATACTTTGATGCCGATGTAGAGTGTCAGCCATTAAATAAGGACCTATAAAATGAAACTGTCATACGTCTCTCATTACCTGCTCAGTGAAATTAAACTCTGGCTCGAAGGGTGGCCTCGCAAGGCTTTGGTAGCGTAGATACCTTTTGTTTGCCCAAATTTTTTTCTTTTAAACCATGCGTAGTAAATCAATTTCTATTAGAATCCACATAAAACAATATTTTGCTCAATAAAGTTTATGCTTTGGAGATATCAAATAGTCCGGTTAGCACTTTGTAGAAACTCTTTGGGGGTATGCGTAGGTATCATAAATTGTTCTCCAAGATGACACAGTCATTGCTGTTTCTTGGAAACTTTCTATTTTTTTTGTTAGGTCAGGAGGCCTGTAATTCTGAAAGTGATCCCTGAACCTTATTTAATGCAGCAAAACATAACTGGAAAGGGGGATTGAACTTAAGTGTCTGCAAGTGGGAATGTAATAACTTCCCCCCATCACCTCTGTAAAGTGACTTTGGCCACGTGATGGATGCAGAACCTTCGCTCACAAGGTTTTCCTGATATTATACACTTGTAGCAAATAAGGTTAGAACCTTTAAAATATAGCGTTTAGTAATATGCTGGAAATAGCTTCTTCTCGACTCCTTTAAAGGTCAACGCATTTGCTTTCAAGTCGTAATTTTAGATCAGGCCTCCAGTGAGTGGAACTGAGAACATACCAGCCAATGTTCCCTCAGTTTCTCAAGGACTGAAATAAAATAGCTGAGGAAGTTCATAGATTGTATGGGCCTCGGTGTTACAAATATACAAGCTTCCATTAAAACTGTACACTGAGACAAAAGTGGGGGATTTCAGTCCTTCCTGAGCCACACCTGTGCCATGTTTTCCTTGTCAAATAATAGCAGTGTGTAACAGGTAAATAACAGCTGTATGTACATCGATGGTTATTTTTGCATGCTTTCTTGAGGGATGGACTTGGCTTTTCGAAATGCAAGTGCTGAATTTTTTTCACATGTTCCTTCTCAAAAGAACCATAATGAAATCTGATTCAGATATTCATTGGGCCATGTGTGATTGCTTGCAGAAGTCTGCAAGGTCAGGTTCATGATGCAGCTTTGATCAGATGGAGATGACAGCATGTGAATCCCTACTAACCTAGTGGTTAGTAGAGATTCACAAACTCCTACGCTTTCGGCTTGTGTTGCAATTGACCATTGCAAACATCCTCCATATCGATCAATGAAAGGAGGTGAGCGCCGGGCAGGTAGCTGGCCCATTCACCTCTCTGCCTATCCTGAACCTGAGAGTGTTCCCACTTGGCGTGGTTCCGAAGAAGGCGCCAGGTGAGTTCCACCTGATACACCACTTGTCCTACCCGAAGGGCACCTCCATGAATGATGCGATCCCCTCAGAACTCAGCACGGTACATTATGCTTCGTTTGACCAGGCAGTTAATTTGGTGCAGGGCTGCAGCCATTGTGCACTCCTGGCTAAGTGCGACATCCAATCAGCCCTCTGGCTGCTGCCAGTCCACCCAGAGGACTGGTGCCTACTAGGGTTCAGATTTTGAGACAAGTGGTATGTGGATAAGGCCATGCCTATGGGTTACGTTGTGGCCTGCGTGGCCTTCGAGTCCTTCAACACCTTCCTGGAATGGGCCCTAAAAGACCGAGCTAACTCTCCTTTCATCTCTCATTATCTGGATGATTTTTTCATGGCAGGGCCAGTGGGCAGTGGGGAATGCCAGAGGCTCCTGAATGTGTTCCAGGGGTAGGCCATAGAGTTTGGTGTCCCGTTGGTGCAAGAGAAGACCAAGGGCCCCTCCACCTGCCTAACGTTCCTGGGGATACAGATAGATTCCGTACGGGGCTCCTGCAGCCTACCTCGTGACAAGCAGAGAGGCCTACGGGAGAAAGTGAAATCTGTGCTTGGGGCGAAAAAAGAAGACTCTGTGGGAGGTGCAATCTCTCCTGGGCAGCGTGAACTTCGTTTGCAGAGTGGTTGCACCAGGGAGGCCATTCTGTGCCCGCCTAGCCAGAGCAACGGCTGGAGTAATGGCACCCCATCACCACATTCAGATCAATGAGTGGCTGAAAGCGGACAATGGAAGGATCTGCTGCAGATTCTTCCACTGTTGCTGTATCTGAAGCTTCACTGATATGGCCGCTTTCTCCAGAGCAGCTCTCTGGGAGCAGGCAGACTGCAGGACACCCTTGGAGAAAGTAGAAGCTGCCTGCCCCCAAACGAAGCCCTCTTGTGGCTCTTCAGGCAGCAATTCTAACAGAGAGGGGAAGGACCACTCGGACTTCACTTCCCAGGTAACCTTGTCAGAAAAATCTAGTGTTCTCCATGTGAAGAAAGTCACTTGTAGTCACACTAAGTCTTTAATCCAGAGTGGACAAAAACCTGCCCTAGGGAGGGAACAAAGCTATAATTCACTTTCAAAGTTGGGTTGGGCAGCTTGTTATTCTAGGCCACCCCTCTTTAGCTTTGCCTTGCTAAGCCACACTGTAGCATTACTGCAGGGAAAGAGAAAATTTCTTTAACTGACTGTGAGAGATTCCTTTTTTCCCACTTGCTTCATACTGTTATCAGGATGCTTACGCTTATTTAAACAGATGTAGTTAGTGTAAATTGATAGGGTCCTAACTAAGGAGGTGACCTGACTTGGATAGCCCAGGTAAGCGTGATCTCATCAGATCTCAGAAGCTAAGCAGGGTCGGGCTTGGTTGGTAATTGGATGGGAAACCTTCACTGAAGACCAGGGTTGCAGAGGCAGGCGATGGCAAACCACCACTATCGGTCTCTTTGCCTTGAAAACCCCACCAGGGGTTACCATAAGTCATAACTGACTTGATGGTACTCTCTATCACCAAGGATATGCTCAACAAGATTAGCATCAAAGGACAAATTTCAAAGGACAGGAGGGGAATCATACAAATAGCTGGGGCTTTCTCTCTTTTGACTTTACTGGTGTTGGACTCATTTCAAATGAAGTTATGTCAGCATTCGGTGTTAAATATAGCTTACTTTGTCCACTGTGCAAATGACCGTGGTAAAAGCACTAGAGAGATCTTTTTTGATGCAAATAGTGAACTTGTTCCATTCACAGATTTTTTTAAAAAGTGTTCTCAGAGTCACTGGTAAAGGTACCCTATATATATTCTAATTTAGGGGAACATCTCAATTTTTCATTAGTCCGTGGTAGCACTGAGAGTGCACTGAAAAGAAGATAAGAGTTTGGGTTGCTTTTCCGCATCCTTCAGTTTAATGAAATGGACAGCAGCCTACTGCAATCACCATGGAAAAAAGCATTAAAGCCAAAGATCACAAACAAAAATAAAGCTGCTGAGGAGAGTGATTATATGGCTCTGAACAGACTGTTGACTGTGTAGAATTGCAATTATCTCTGAGACTCCTGCGATGTTGCTTAGGGAATCATTACTTTGCACTACAAAACTAAGAAGATTGTTCTCGGGTGCCGAATGTATTGATTTTGCTATTCTCCAGCATCCTGCAAAGCACCTGACCATGTCGTTTAAGTATGTGTTAACCAAACACATCAATAAACATAAAACATGTTTAAAAACTCTAAAATCACCTCATAAATAATAATAAAAGAGTGAATTATTACCACACCATAAGTGTAATTGATGTCATTATGAATCAACCGCCCAATTTATTCCATCCCCAAGTTTTAAAGCATATGAAAGCATCAGTCAAGCTTATTTATTTATTTCTCACAAAGATAATTTATCTTGCTTAAAAGGACACTTTTCATATCTGTTTCGTTGGCAGGAAAGTCTGCAGAAAGGAGATTGTATTTTCAATACTCCTTTTTTTCTTTTAGCTTTTCGATCTCTTACAGAAGTGGCTAGAATTAGAAGCTTTGGGGGGAAGAAGTTTCTTATGTGCTAACTGAAAGAGTATCCCCACAGCGTTTTAGATGGTAGAAGATAAGAACATCAGAGCAGCCATGCAGTGTTGGAACAATGGTCCATCTAGTCTAGCATCTTGCTCCACACAGTGCTTAAGATATCATTGCACATGAGGTTTCAGTCACAACCGTTCAATCTCTGCATCATGTAGAGTAGATATAAACACAATGGACGGTATCCTACCTTAGACTGGAGCAAGTTTCTCCTGCTGAAGGAGCCAAGTTCAGTGGCTTTTTTTGTTGAAGAATCACTTAAATTAGAGAAAGAGAGACTGAAGAAAGGCTTCAAAATTGCTTAATAGAACCACAGGATCCATGTAATTAGAGGATAGTATCCTTTTTATTGGGGAGGGAAGGTGGCATTGTGTAGTATTATGATACCTGGATGGGGGACCGCCAAGGAAGACTCTGCAGAGGAAACCACCTCTGGTTCTCGCTTGGCTTGTAAGCCCCTTGCTGGGCTCGCCATACATCAGTTGCGACTTGAGAAGAGCTAAAAGCCGATGAAAGAATTTTAGTTGATTATCTGCATTTAATTGAGCAATCCGTTAATTACTTTATTAAACTTTGCCATGTTAAGAAGAAACAAATGATATAATCAACCCACGTTTCCTCGTAATGAGTACTGTACTGTGGGAGTTCTGTGCTTTTAAAATGGCACTCCGCCCATCAATTTTGATCCAGGATGACAGAGCGGAAAAAGTCCGGATTCCAGACCATGTGGTTTGCTGCCCCTTTACCACTATATGACAGGTGGATAGGGCATTGACAGTGCAATCCTAAGCAGAGTTCATCCTTCTATGCCCATTGACTTTGATGGACTTAGAAGAATGTAACTCTGCTTAGCAGTACACTACTAAGATGTAAAATCTCTGGCACACGCAACTCTTCCACTTCTTTTTTCTTTTCTCTCTTTCTGTCATGGTGAGTCAGCCTTGCCCTGTGCTCAGTGAAGAGTCATCAGGCGACGAGCTGCCTGCAGGTCACACCCACACTGACCCAGCTGCAGCTGACCTTGAGCCTGATGGACAGCAATTGCCGGCTAACCAATCAGCAGAGCCTTCAGCTGTAACAGACTCAGCTGCAGAAGGCCACTCCTCACCTCCCTCTTCGCCAGTACCCGTGCAGCACTGGTGCTGTCAGAGACAGGTAGAGCTGCAAGAACGCAGGAGGAGCGCACGACTCATGAGTCAGCGGCAACGTCAAACGACCAGGATGAATTAGTGAGGTCAGGATGTCTACCTAGTAAGTGGCTGACAGTTTAGCTCATTAAGTCTTTGCTATTAAAACAGCTGGAAGGAGCAGTCGTTTGTGGAAGCAACTAGTACACTTTATGGCTGCTCCACTGGCTTGGCTATTGCTCAAACTCTGGAACTCTGACCCTTTGACCGGACCGGACCGGACCGGACCGGACCGGACCAGACCGGACCAGACCAGACCAGACCAGACCAGACTCTTAACTTCTCTGGAACTCTGACCCTTGGGCTGTACTCTGTTTATTGTTTGCTCCCTGGTCGTGATTGGCCCCTGCACTCCAGCCCCTGGCCTTCCTTCCTTCCTCTCTCTCTCTCTCTCTCTCTCTCTCTCTCTTCCCTTTACTTGTTCACTGCTAACATATATTTTTCATTTCTCCAGCAAATGCTCTGCGACCAATAACCTTGATAAAAAAGCCTTATCCAATACTTTTCAGGAAAAAAAAAGGAAAATAGATAATGTAGTACTACTAGTGACAACACACATTGTGGCTGAACCTGCTGGAATACCATAAGGGGATAACAGTAAAGCTGTGATTTAATTTTTCACAGTTCACTAGTGAAGGAATTAGATTGTGAGATATATTTAAAAATAAGAGGACCCAGAAAATGCCAAAGTTGGAGCACAGAAGTATAGATTTAGTGGTGCATTAAGAGGTTTATTTACAACCTTTGCAGAACGAATGCTTGGCCTACTATTTATGGTGAAATTTATACCTTGTAGAGATCAAGACTATTACAGATATGAGTAACACCTTCTGGTGTTGAGTTGTAAACCAAGAAATACAATTGCAAAAAATCACAGAGAAGCTCCATGACAGGAAGACTCCATAAATAACTGAATCCAAACAACCAAACGCATTCTTGCAACTTCAGGGCTCATGCAGTTTCTACTTTAGTTCCTTAGTGTAAATTATACAGAAGAGCGGATATACAGTATAAAGGAATGGGATGGATCCTAATCTGGTGCACTAACATAAACTCTTCCCATGCTTTTAGTGTGGGTCACTCTAAAATGTATTTATTTATGTCATTTCTGGTCTGCCTTTCTCACTGAGACTCAAGGCGGATTACACAGTGTGAGATTAGTACAGTCAGTTTCAAGGACATTCCCATAAACAGTGCCATAGAGTAAATAAACACAATTTTACAAAGATGTAGCATTAGTAAGAATCCAGTACAGAGTTGAAGAAATGCTGAAACAGAACATAAGCCATTCTAGGGCTGACATTAGAAGCTCAAGTAGCTCATAAGAGCATGTATTTAAGACAACAGGTAGTACATAAGGCAACATAGTGGTGAAGTCTATGGTCCTTAACTCATTAGCGAAGCATCTGAGAGCCCCTCCCTATAATACAAAGCTTTTTTGAATAATTCAGTTTTGCCACTGTCTGGGGAGACCCACCCTGGCTTCAAGGTCAGTGTAGTAATGGTGATGGTTCTTTTTTCTCAGCTGCACACCAAACTGTGCTGAGAGATGCTTCTCAAGTGGTGATGCCTCACACTGAAGTTCCCCCCTAGAGTGCCATGGTTGCTGACTCTGAGTTGAGAAATTCCTGGACACTTGAGGGTGGAGCCAAACAGCCATTTTCTCTAGGGAAACTAATCTCTGTAGTTTATATGTCAGTTTCAATTCCAAGAAATTCCAGACCCCACCTGGAGGTTGGCAACCATGGGTTGGGCCAAAGAATCTGATTTGTGTACCTCCCCACATCTGTATGAGCCTTAGTGTGCACTTAACTGACACTAATTCTGCAAACCCTTTGCTTGAGCCTATCCAATCTCACTAAGACCAGGCCTATATGACAAAACAATCAGCCTTTTCATGAGCAGGGTGAAGGAGGCAAGAAAAGGACCTTTCTGAGGCAATTTGAGAAGAACTATCATCCCTCACAAATTCTTCCTCTAACCTGTAGAAATTAGGGCTGCTAGGACTCCTAATATGGCTGGAGGCCTCCCACCCGCAGCCTGTGTTATCCACTGCCTCTGAGTAGTGTGTGTCTGTGTGTGTGTGTGTGTGTGCGTGCGTGATAACACATTGGCATCATGTGCACCATGATGTCACTTCTGGGGGGAACTTGGACATGACTTAGGGTAGATCTAGGAATTGCCAGTTTCCCCCAGAAGTGACGTGGCAGCCCATGTGACAAAAACTCTATGGTAAAAACCATAGAGTTTCTGGTAATTCCTAGCGCTACTCTATACCACTTCTGGGTTTCCCCTAGAAGTGACATTGCAGCGTACATAACACTGTGCCCCCTCAGTGTCCCTGTCCCAAAGGTCCTGCCAGTTGCCAGACATGGTCTTCCAACACTAGTAGAAATCAATTATATGAAGGGTGAAAAGAGCAAGAGTCCAGTAGCACCTATAAGACTAACAAAATTTGTGGTAGGGTATGAGCTTTCATGAGTCTGGTCTCTTGCTCTTTTCTACTGCTACAGACAGACTAACATGGCTATCCATCTTGATCTACGTGAAGAGTGGGGAAAGTAGGCAAATCCTGGTAAAAAAAGAAATGACAATATATATTCCATTAAAAAATATCCTTAGACTGTTCTTAAATGTATTGCTTTCAATCATGAAGAAAAACTTTTTCTTTTATACAATGATAGAAGGTGTGAGGAGAAAGAATGACAGCATGACTTATAGAGCTGATCAAATATTTCACCAAAGCATAAAAATAGTTCCTATGTGCAGGTTGGGGTGGTACAAATTAACACCTATTGTACCTTGTCAAAGAAAAAGAAATGCCATCAGCTATCACTGTTGGCATGATATTAATTAACTCTGCCTATTGTGTTTGCTCATTCACTCCTAATGTAAGTGTTTGCTTCTTGGCACAACATAACATTTCAGAAGAGATTAGACAATTGGAATGTCAGAACACCACTCCTTGCATTGGGTTGCCTTAACTTGCCCTAGAAATGCAAAAGAATTTTAGCCTTACCCCTAGTTGGCCCTCAACTTATGGTTTTGAGCTAGGCTGAAGATTTTGAGAGGAAGTTTCTAATGTTTTAGGAAACATTTGCATTAGATAACACTCAACATTTCCATTGAATCTAGTATAGAAACAAACAAATAGAAAAAGTATAAATTCATATTAGTGTATGCAATGACAGAGTCCACTCGGTGTCAATGGGGTTCCCCCCTCCCCAACCATGCAGAAATGGACTGTGTTCTGAATCAAAATGAAGACCTAGCCAGTTCCCACAGTTCCCATACAGGAAACGGTTTAGCACATAAGCTGTTGATTTGTCAATAACTTAATTCTCCATGACAACCTTCACTGAGAAGTGAGAAAAGTCAATATCGGAAAGTCCCTCTCACCTTGGACTGCTGCTAGGAGGCTGAGCATCATAAAGATGAAAAAAAGAGAATGAAGAGGCTATAAGCCATGATCAGTGATCATTTGACCATCAAACCCAAGAATGCTTGAGCATAATTAAAATGACACATACCCAGGGCTTTTTTTAAGCTGGAACGCGGTGGAACAGAGTTCCGGAACCTCTTGAAAATGGTCACATGGCCGGTGGCCCCGCCCCCTGATCTCCAGACAGAGGGGAGTTGAGATTGCCCTCCGCACCGCTTGGCGGCACGAAGGGCAATCTCAACTCCCCTCTGTCTGGAGATCAGGGGGCGGGGCCACCAGCCATGTGACCATTTTCTCCCAGGGCAACCCACTGAGTTCCACCACCTCTTTTCCCAGAAAAAAAGCCCTGCACATACCCAATGAATCATTCCTATACTAACCAAGCTTTCATAATCTACTTAACAACCCCAGTCGTCCACTGCAATATAGAAGTCCGTTGATTTGACACCCCACCCCAAATGTTTATACTTCTCATGTACTAGCTGTTGACCTCTCCCTTTCCTTCACCACCGGTATGACCCAGAATACAAACTCAATTACAAACTTCTAGCGGCGCCCAATTACTTTCTGCAAGGCACTTTTTCTTAATTTGTTGAATGAGAGTTAACCTTTGTAGCTAGATAAAAAAGAGTCCAGTAGCACCTTTAAGACTAACCAATTTTATTGTAGCATAAGCTTTCGAGAATCACGTTCTCTTCGTGGTTCTCGAAAGCTTATGCTACAATAAAATTGGTTAGTCTTAAAGGTGCTACTGGACTCTTTTTTATTTTGCTACTACAGACTAACACAGCTAACTCCTCTGGACCTTTGTAGCTAGGCTGTGCACAAACGTATTTGTTCAGACAAATGGTATATTTCACTCGACCTCCAACAACTAATCTGTGTAGAGACATCATAAAAATGGAAATTTTGATGAAAATGAGCTGGGGTTATCTTTGGTCTTCTGTACGCAAACCAGGCCAGGATTAAAGATTTCCTAGATTAGAAAGTCCTGAGCTTGGATCCTAAACTCACTTTGCACTCAGGAAAGTGGGGAAGACTTTATCAATGATTCTTTTCTTCCCTTGCATTACTTCAAACCCATGATGTTCTTGGGGACTACAACCATGGCAAAATTTGGGGGGGATATAGGAGAGTCCAGTTTGCTGTTTATGCAGAACAGCTCCACTCACGCTACAAAGGCTCCAAGCCAAAGTTTGCTATGAGAACCATATTAAGATGCTTCAACAAAATGGAGTCTTTCCTTACTCACAAACTGGGAATCTCAACCATTTGTAAGGGAAGGAACCTAAGAATAATCCAGGTTTGTTCTTCTCTCAAAGAAACTTGAATGACAGAATGAGACAAGCCCTGTTGCTAAACAAATGAGGGACCCATTTATTTAATTTATTTAAAACATTTTTTTTGTTATCCTGCCTTTCTGCCTAGTTAGGGACCTCAAAGGATCAAAAGGTTAAAAAGACATTAAAATCTGCTTCAAAAACAATATGTATAAATAAAAACAATTAAAACATAATGGGAAAGGTGAGGGCTAATAAGAGAACACATAGCTGAATAAAAATATCTTCACCAACTGGCAGAAGACAATGGGAAGACAGAGAAATCCACCTGGGAAGGAAAAGGCCCAAAAGGAAAAGGCTCTTGCTCAGGCCTTTAGGACCACCAGCAGAGAAGAAGGAAGGCAACAACCATAGAGTCAGTTAGATAGATAGGCTGCTGTCAGTCTCCTTCCTGCCAGGGGAACTTCCTTCCTTCCTTTCTCTCCCCCTCTTCTCTCTCATCTTCCCTGCTTGCACCAGGAGAGGCAGCATGGTGTCTCCTCCTGAGAGAGATGGCCTACTTTCAATCTAAAGCCATCCTAGCTAGTTAGATCAGTTATTAGTTCTTTCTCTCCACTAAACTGATGTAAATATATTTCTTTAGATAAATAAAAAGTTATTGGTTCTCTAACTTGGATGAGAGCTTTCTGCGTGCAGTTTAGTTGACGTGCCTTAACTAAAACCCAATAGTTCATATGGGAGAAGGCAGACTTTAAGGTATGCTGGTCCCAAGCCATACAGGGCTTTAAAGGTCAATACTTTAACTCTCTGTCTGGCTCACTCAGATCTGTTATCTATCTTGGGCCTGGAAGATGGAATTGTTCTGCCAGGCATACGGCGGTGGTTGAGGCAGACAAGCCATCCAACTGGCCTCCTGCCATAGGGGTGTCCCCCACCCCCGCAATCTGTGTTCATTCTTGCTGATACGCCATCACATAGATTTTTTTTTTATTACAACATGAAGGCCCTGTTTCTCAGTGGGTTGAATTATGGAAGTTCTTAGAGATATAAATAAGAGAAACAAAATAGTGATCCAAAATTAAAGAGTAGTTGCACATTTCTCTGCACAAATGGCTGAGGAAGACACTTTTCTTGCCTAAATCTTTGTGGAGATTTGAAAAATGCCAGACATAAGGGAAGGCAGAACAACATATAGGGCAGCCCAGTAGCCCATGGGGATGCTATTTAAAGCTGTCTTCTGCCTTATAAGACACACCTTTTATTTTGTTTCTTCCTCCCTTCACAGAATCACAGAGTTGGAAGGGGCCATACAGATCTTCTAGTTCAACCCCCTGCCCAATGCAGGATGAGCCTAAAGCGTCCCTGACAAATATTCATTCAGCGGCACGGAAAGGGGCATTTAAACCTGCGGATCAGCTGTCCTGGGAGATCCCCGACAAGCAGCTGATCATTTAAACAGCGGTGCTTGGCTGCCTGGCCAGAAGTTCCCAGCTGGCCAGCCAAGCCCCACCCACAATTTAAATGGCCATTTCCCCACAGCTCTGAGCACCTCATTTAAAAAGCCAAGCCCCTCTGTTTAAATGGGCATTTCCCCACCGCTTGGAACTCCGGCTGGGAACTCCTGGCCGGGCAGCCAACCCTGCTGTTTAAATGATCAGCTGCTTGTCGGGGATTTCGACAAGCAGCTGATCGGCAGGTTTAAATGCCCCTGATTGGTGGGTTTAAATGTGCCTGGCCGGCGGGTTTAAATTCCCCTTTCCATGCCATTTTGCAGCTGCACAGAAAGGGGCATTTAAAACGAGCCACACGAACCACCAGACCAGTTCGGAAGTTTGTGGAAACAAGCATCCATGAACTGCTAGTTTGGGAACCATGTACTGGACTGGTTTGTGGTTCTTTTTGGTTCGTGTTCCATTTTGTGCCCATCTCTATTGGTGATCTTACTTACAAAGTGGCAACTCAATTTGTTTGGGGGAAGCTGGAACCAAGACCCTGGAAAAATATGGTGGGGATCAAAGTGGGATGATGGTGATCTTATTGGTAAGGTAAAGGTAGGTTAAGGTAGTTCCCTGTGCAAGAACCGAGACATTACTGACCCATGGGGGGACTTCACATCACAACATTTTCTTGGCAGACTTTTTACGGGGTGGTTTGCCATTGCCTTCCCCAGTCATCTACACTTTACCCCCAGTAAACTGGGTACTCATTTTACTGACCTTGGAAGGATGGAAGGTTGAGTCAACCTTGAGCCGGCTACCTGAACCCAACTTCCACCAGGATCGAACTCAGGTCATGATCAGAGTTTGGGCTGTAGTACTGCAGCTTACCACTCTGTGCCACGGGGCTCTTTTTTTTTATTGGTATCATTTGGTTATTAAGAGCCAGTTTGGTGTAGTGGTTAAGGGCGCGGGACTCTAATCTGGAGAACCAGGTTTGATTCCCCATTCCTCAACTTGAAGCCAGCTGGGTGACCTTGGGTCAGTTATGCAAAATTTAATATCATTTTGGTGTTGAATAAACGGCATTGAAATGCTATAAAATATTCAAAAGGAAACAAAGGGGCAAAATGAAAAGATTCACCATGACAATATATACTACGCCAGTTTGGTGTAGTGATTAAGATGAGTGCGGGACTCTAATCTGGATAACCGGGTTTGATTCCCCGCTCTTCCACCTGAAGCCATGCTGGGTGACCTTGGGCTAGTCACAGTTCTCTAGAGCTCTCTCTGCCCCACCCACCTCACAGGGTGATTATTGTTATAGGGATAATAATAACACACTTTGTAAACTGCTCTGAGTGGGTATTAAGTTGTCCTGAAGGGTGGCATATAAATCAAAAGTTTTTATTATTATTATTGCATACACACACACGTACATACATATAAGGAAAATGGTGTGTTTGTACATTTTCAGCTGGACCATGGCCTCTTTAGTACTTCAGATTCTGAGATTTCCCTGATTATATAACATTATCGGGATTTATTCTAGAAACTTTAGTCATATAATTTCCTGATCCGACAGCAGAAATCAATTCTGCCAAAAATTAGCCAGTTCAGCTGACCCAAGTTTATATATGAAGTTCTTAATGAGCTTCACAAATCAAGTTTCTTTAATGGGCAGTAACATGTACAAAAAAAGTCCTAGGTGAATGAGAAAAACTAAATATGAGAGAAAAATAGGGAGTGGCAATATTGGACCACCTTGTTCCCCACTGTTGCTTCACAGACCAGTGGGAGAAAAGTGTGTGTGTGTGTGTGTGTGTGTGTGTGTGTATGGGAAGGGGGGGGCTTACCAGCATTACATAAATGTTTGATGTCACTACTGGTACAAAACAGGAAGTGACTTCACTGAGTAAGGGAGACGCAGGAAAGTCTGTCCCCACCTCCATCCCAGTTTCTCTCAGCACATCACCAGCTGCAGCTGCACTGTCAACCCGAATAAAAATAAAAAATACTAATTGTGTTTCATCAGGATTAGTATATTAGTCAACTATTGCATTGAAATTGCAGGAGGTCATAGTCTTTCTCTAGACTGCCTTGGTCAGGCCACACCTGGAGCACTGTGTGCAGTTCTGGAGGCCTCACTTAAAAAAGGATGTGGACAAAAGAGAGAGGGAGCAGAGGAGAGCGACGAGGATGATCAGGGGTCTGGAGACTGAGCCCTACAAGGAAAGGCTGAGGGCCTTGGGAATGTTTAGTTTGGAGAAAAGGAGATTGAGGGGGGACATGATTGCTCTCTTTAAATATTTGAAAGGCTGTCATTTGGAGGAGGGCAAGGAAGGAGCTGTTCCAGTTGGCAGCAGAGGATAGGACTCGAAGCAACGAGCTTAAATGACATGCAAAAAGGTACCGGCTGGATATTAGGAAAAACTTTTTAACAGTCAGAGTAGTTCAAAGGAGGAATCAGCTGCTTAGGGAGGTGGTGAGCTCCCCCTCACTGGCAGTTTTCAAGAAGAGGCTGGATGAATATTTCTCAGGGATGCTTTAGGCTCATCCTGCATTGGGCAGGGGGTTGGACTAGAAGGTCTGTATGGCTCCTTCCAACTCTGTGATTCTGAGAACTATGTGATATGATCTATTCTCAGAGGCACTAGCTATAAATCTGAAGTATCCAAAAACGTTGAAATTGGTACTAATATAAAATCCTATTGATTTCAGCTTGTTTATTTATTTAGAATATTTTAACTCCACTTTTCATCAAAGGTGGACTCTTCTTCATTTTCACAACAGCTCTGTGAGGTGGGGTAGGCAGAGAGAGAAGGAGGGTTGATTCACATGTTACAAAGTTCATGTAGCAGACATATGGACAGTTCAACAGACCCGCTTGAGGACTTCTATGCTGGGAACTCAACTCCTAGGTATGAGGGGCCCGGATTGGCTTTGGCCGGATCCAGTATGGCTGTTCACTGATGTTAATGTCATGTATTAATAACATTGGAGAAAGGATGTCCTTGCCATCTTTGGAGGAAGTATGGAAGACATATGCAATAGATAAAGAGGCGCATGGTATCATGAATTTATTATCATTGGAATTTGCTAGCAGTTTGGGGCATATTAGGTGGCACTGCCATGAAAAATTGTATACCTTTGATTGTGCAAGTTCCCTCTTGTCAGTGTTAGGGCTGGATATTATCAACTCTTTTTTACTTTAGCCGTGGAAATCAGGCATGAGAAAAAGAGTTCTTCCTGATTAATGCATTGCAGATGGTTAGAGAACTCCTGGACCCACTGACTTGTTTGCATCCACAACACTCACAAAATGAAAGGGGGGGGGGAATAGACCAATCACCTTTTTATTAGTTTGAATGTTTTTGAAAAGCAACCCCCCTCCCCCCAGCACAATCCTGCCTTAATGAGTGTCCGGGGATGAGCCTCCCCTCCCTCCTCGCCGCCGCCCCCCCCGGCCCCATGGGCCCCAAAACTCACCCAGCCGGGGCAGGCGCGGCGGCGGATGGGCGCGGCGGCGGCAGTCGGCTCGGCGGCCGGGCGGAACGCCGTGGCGGCGCCGCGGAGGAGGAGGCGGCGGCAGCAACCCGGGCGGGAGGAAACGCCCCGGGGGAGGCAAACCGGCAGGCTGGGCGGCCGCTGGGGCGGACGCCGCCGGGGCAGACGGCCTCAATGCGGAGGAGGCGGCGGCGGCAGAGGCGAGGCGGCGCAGCCGCGAGGCCCGCGCTTGCGAGGCCGAGCCTCGCCCGGGGCCGCGAGGCAGCGAGGGGGTGGGAACCGGCCCCGGCGGCGGCAGGCGATAGGCCAGCCCGCCCGCCCACCAGGGAAACGGGGGAATGGCGCCCAATGGTAGCGGGGAGGCAGGAGGAGGGAACACCGGGCTTCCCACCCCGGAAAGGCTGGAGGCAGGTGTTGCTGCCGGCATTGGGGCAGATAATGAGCCTCACCTGGGGCGCTGGCAATTGGGGAGCGGGGCGGGGCTGCCCCTAGCGAGGGAGGGGATAAAAGGGGTCAGAGGCTCCCTGGCCGGGGAGGAGAAACAGGGAGGCTGTCCTGAGGGAAGGACCATCCCTGGGCCCAGAGGCTGTGCTTGCCTGTTGCCAGACACGGTTTAACAGCCCTGGGGCCATCTGAGGCCAATCCAAAGGGAAGCTGAGACCCCTGGAGCCAGCGTACAGGCCGCCTGCCCGGCCTAGGTAGCAGCGGGACACCCCCCCCGGACCCGCCGGCTGCGCAGACCGCGCCCCCGCCACGACGGACCCGACGGCCGCAGCGCCCCCTGCTGACGGAGAAACTCACAACGTGGTGGAGAATGCAGGCATTCGACCGCTAGTGAAGCGCCTCCCCTACTTACCCACGCCTGCGGGGTGGGCCAGCAGGCGGTCTTTCCTCCGTCCGCCAACGTTTCCGGGACCCACCACCGCACCGCCCACACCCACGACAGCTATGGACCAGGGTGGAGGAGGCGGAGGGGCAGCGCCTGCCAACCCCAGCGGCTCGTTTGACTTTGCCCAGTTCGGGCAGTGGATGGCCGAGCAACAGGGTCGCCTGTTGCGCGACATAACCTCGCAGCAGACGGAGCAGCAGGGGCGGATTTTGCAGGACATCGTGGCCCAACAGCGCGACGCCCAGGCAGCCCTCCTCCGGGATGTCTGCCGCACCTTAAGGGACGCCCAAGGAGGCGCCGGGGCCCCGGCTGGCCCGGGGGGCCTCCACAGGGCCGCCCCGTTCCAACTCACCAAGCTGGGGCCAGAAGATGATGTGGACGCGTTCCTGGAAACCTTCGAGCGCACCACGGAAGCTGCCCAGTGGCCCCCCGCCCAGTGGGCCTTCATTCTCGGACCCTACCTGACCGGGGAAGCCCAGGCCGCGCTCAAGGCCCTCCCAAAGGAGGAGGCGGCCGACTACGCGAGGCTGAAAGAGGCCATTCTGGACCGCTACGCCATCACCCCCGACACGTACTGCCAGAGGTTCCGGGCCCTGAGCTATAACAAGGGTGATCGGCCGCGGGGGTTCGTAACCACCCTCCGGGACCTGGCCTACCGATGGCTCAAGCCAGAGACGCCGGGCGAGAAGGCCATCACGGATCAGGTCGTCCTGGAGCAACTCCTGAACGTTCTGCCCGCCAAGGCACGATACTGGGTGGCCTGTAGCAAGCCGGCCGATCTCAAGGAAGCCACGGCCCTGCTGGAAAATTTCATGGCGGCAGAGCCGAGGGAGCCCAACAAGGACGGGGCTACACCGGGGCGCGACGGCCGATCCGCAGGGAGGGCCCGGGTAGGGCCCCGTGGACCCCTGGGGGCTGACTCCGCTGCCCTACCCCCCACCGGGGCCAAACCTAACAGCGGCGGAATCCCGCCCCGCTGGCCGCGACCACCACCACCCAACGTGAAGGCCCCTGGCGGCCCGGCCCCTGCCAGCACTGCCGACCGAGGGCCCTGCTTTCGCTGCAGACAGCGGGGCCACCTGATGAGGGACTGCCCCCTAATGGAGTGCGATGCGGGGTGGGAGGAAGCCCTGCCCCTGGCCACCCGCGCGGTCCAGCCCCCGCCCCTACTGGTCATCGTTGAAATTGCGGGCCGGCGGCTGTCGGCACTCCTAGATAGCGGCAGTTCCGTCTCGATGATACGGACCAGGCTCTTGCCCGAAGGCCTGCCCGTCGTGCGGCGCACGTCCGTCGCGTGCCTCCACGGACACGCAGAAGAGTACCCGGTGGTGCGAGTTCCGGTGCGCTACCAAGGACAGGAGTGGGAGTTGGAGCTCGCCCGAGTACCCGCGCTCCCCTACCCGGTACTGCTGGGCCGAGATGCGCCAGGCCTGGAGGTGCGGTTGCAGACCTCGCCAGCGGAAGCCCTCCCCGCCGCCACTGACCCCGGGCCCCGTGCCGGGACCTCGGCGTCGCCTGATGAACCCTCGCCACCATCCTGGGGTGCCGATCCCGCCTTCCGGGAGGCCCAGGCGACTGATGCTACCCTCGAGTCCCTCCGAGACGCCGTGGCGGTAAGTGAGGGGTGCGTCCGGGACGGGCGGAGGGCTGGCCGCTACCCCCGAATTGTCAAGGAAACGGGCCTCTGGTACAGGCTGACTGCCAGTCGGGGGGTTGAGACCCGGCAGTTGCTGGTCCCGCAGGCCTTCCGGGCCTCCGTCCTCTCCTACGCCCACGACCACGCCTGGGCTGGCCATCAGGGGGCCAATAATACGTTGGCCCGGGTCCTGGCCCACTTCTTCTGGCCGTCCGTGGCTGCTGACGTCAAGGCCTACTGCCGCTCCTGCCCGGTGTGCCAGCGAGCCTCCACCCGACCGGCCCCCAAAGCCCCCTTGATGCCCCTGCCGCTCGTACAGACCCCCTTCGACCGCCTGGCCATGGACTTCGTGGGGCCACTGCCACGTACGGCCCGAGGCTGCCGGTTCCTACTGGTCTTGGTCGACTACGCCACCCGCTATCCCGAGGCGATTCCCCTGCGGTCCATGCAGGCGGCCGGCGTCGCTAGAGCACTGATGCGGTTCTTCGCCCACGTGGGGTTGCCCCGGGAAATCCTCACCGACTGCGGGACGCCCTTCATGGCCTCCTTGACGCGACAGCTCTGCTCAACCCTAGGCATCCGCCAGATCTTTACGTCCATCTATCACCCGCAGACAGACGGCTTGGTGGAGCGCCTCAACCAGACCATCAAAGCCATGTTGCGGAAGCTGGCACGGGACAAGCCGAACCAATGGGACCTTCTGGTCGATCCCCTCCTCTTCGCCCTGCGGGAGACCCCTCAGGCATCCACCGGCTACGCCCCCTTCGAGCTGTTGTACGGCCGGCGGCCACGAGGCATTCTGGGGGTGGTCGAAGAACAATGGGCGACCCCCCGAGACGACCCCGCAACAGCGGCTCCGGACTACGTGCGGGAGCTGAAGGAGCGCCTCCAGCTCGCCCGGGAGACGGCTCAACGCAACCTGGCTGAGGCCCAGGAGGCCCAAAAAGAGCGCTATGACAAGGGAGCCCAGCTACGCACCTTCCAGGAAGGCGACAAGGTCCTGGTCAACCGGCGAGTCTTTGACCCGCAACAAGTCGGGGACCCCTGGAGGGGCCCCTTTACAATCACCCGGGTGCTGGGCCCTCTGACGTATCTGGTCCAGTGGGGCCCCTCGCGGCGACAAGCCAAGAGGCTGCACGTCAATGACATCAAGGCGTGGCGGGAGCGGGAGCCGCAGGCGTGTCAACTCGCTGCCGACCCCCTGGAGCCCGCCGATGGAAACCTGCCCTGGACCCCCCGGGGGGGCCCCCCAGAGGCCCCCACGCTAGACCCGGCGCTCCTCCCGGAACAGCGTGAGCAGGTGGAACAGTTGCTGAGGGACTTCCCCCACAGCTTCTCACGAATCCCGGGATGCACCACGACGGTGACCCACGCCATACCTACCCCGCCGGGGCGGGTGGACCGGGCCCCCTGGCGGCCCTTGCCCCGGAAGCAGTGGGATGAAGTGGACCGTGAGGTAGCTGACATGCTCCAGCTCGGGGTTATCGAGCCCTCCCGCAGCCCATGGAGGAGCCCTGTGGTGCTAGTGCCGAAGCCCGACGGGTCCGTCCGCTTCTGCATTGACTTCCGGGAAGTCAACCGCATCGCGCAGTTTGATGCCTACCCCATGCCGCGGGCGGAAACCCTCATCGACCAACTGGGCACCGCCCGATATCTAACAGCCCTGGATCTGACGAAGGGCTATTGGCAAGTGCCCATGGCGGAAGGTGACAAGGAGAAGACGGCCTTCGCCACGCCCCAGGGGCTGTTCCAATTTCGCATGATGCCCTTCGGGCTACACGGGGCGGCCGCCACCTTCTAGCGGCTGGTGGACACGGCACTAGCCCAGTGCCAGGGGTTTACCGCCGCCTACATTGACGACATTCTCGTCTTCAGCCCCGACTGGCCCTCCCACATGCAACACCTTCGCCGGGTTCTGCAAGCCCTGGATGCCGCCGGCCTACGGGCAAACCCACAGAAGAGCCGGGTGGGCTTCCAGGAGGTCAAATACCTGGGATTCATAGTCGGCCGTGGCGTGCTGAGACCAGTCCCCGAGAAAGTGGCCACGCTGGAGGACTGTCCCCGTCCGGCCACCAAGAAGCAGCTCCGACGCTTCCTGGGATTGGTCGGATATTACAGCAAGTTCATCCCGAACTTCGCATCCCGGGCCAGCCCCCTGACAGATCTCCTCCGTAAAGGACTGCCTGCCAAGCTCCCCTGGATGGCGACGGCCGATGAGGCCTTCCGGACGCTCCGGGTGGCCCTGTCCAGCGCCCCGGTCCTCCACAATCCCAACTTCAATGAGCCTTTCGTCGTCCATACCGATGCCTCTGACACGGGGCTCAGAGCCGTGCTCTCTCAGGAAATCGACGGGGTGGAACGGCCAGTCCTCTTCCTAAGTCACAAGTTGCAGAAGGCCGAGCGGCAGTATGCCACGGTGGAGAAGGAGGCCTTGGCCGTCAAGTGGGCGGTGGGGGCCCTCCAGTATTACCTCACCAATAACCCCTTCACCCTGGTTACGGACCACGCCCCCCTCTTGTGGATGGCGCGAATGAAGGACCACAATGCCCGCATACTTAGATGGTATATGTCGCTCTTACCTTTCAGTTTTGTGACGAGACACCGACCAGGGCACCTGCACCAGAACGCCGACTTCCTGTCAAGAATGCACGAGGAAGACCAACCAGCATCTGGGAGCGAAAGGGGGAGGGCGTGTCCGGGGATGAGCCTCCCCTCCCTCCTCGCCGCCGCCCCCCCCGGCCCCACGGGCCCCAAAACTCACCCAGCCGGGGCAGGCGCGGCGGCGGACGGGCGCGGCCGCGGCAGTCGGCTCGGCGGCCGGGCGGAATGCCGTGGCGGCGCCGCGGAGGAGGCGGCGGCGGCAGCAACCCGGGCGGGAGGAAACGCCCCAGGGGAGGCAAACCGGCAGGCTGGGCGGCCGCCGGGGCGGACGCAGCCGGGGCAGATGGCCTCAATGCGGAGGAGGCAGCGGTGGCAGAGGCGAGGCGGCGCAGCCGCGAGGCCCGCGCTTGCGAGGCCGAGCCTCGCCTGGGGCCGCGAGGCAGCGAGGGGGTGGGAACCGGCCCCGGCGGCGGCAGGCGATAGGCCAGCCCGCCCGCCCACCAGGGAAACGGGGGAATGGCGCCCAATGGTAGCGGGGAGGCGGGAGGAGGGAACACCGGGCTTCCCACCCCGGAAAGGCTGGAGGCAGGTGTTGCTGCCGGCATTGGGGCAGATAATGAGCCTCACCTGGGGCGCTGGCAATTGGGGAGCGGGGCGGGGCTGCCCCTAGCGAGGGAGGGGATAAAAGGGGTCAGAGGCTCCCTGGCCGGGGAGGAGAAACAGGGAGGCTGTCCTGAGGGAAGGACCATCCCTGGGCCCAGAGGCTGTGCTTGCCTGTTGCCAGACACGGTTTAACAGCCCTGGGGCCATCTGAGGCCAATCCAAAGGGAAGCTGAGACCCCTGGAGCCAGCGTACAGGCCGCCTGCCCGGCCTAGGTAGCAGCGGGACACCCCCCCCGGACCCGCCGGCTGCGCAGACCGCGCCCCCGCCACGACGGACCCGACGGCCGCGGCGCCCCCTGCTGACGGAGAAACTCACAATGAGATTTGCCATATTGCTTATATCCAGCATAGTTCTTTATGATTTTCTGTTAGGGCTAGTAACAAAGCCCGGTGTGGGAAAATACAATGGGTCCTAGAAAGGGGTGGGGGTGGGCAGGTAGGCATTGCCTCCTCCTCTGTGACTGATTCCAGCTGGAGGAGGGCAGGAATTGTCACCTGCTCCGTGCCTGATCCCAGCTGGGTGAAGGAGGGGTGGACATTGCTGCTTGCTCTGTGCTTGATCCTGGCTAGAAGGGGGAGCAGGCATTGCCACCTTCCCCGCTCCTGATCCCAGCCACTTGAAGGGGGGGTTGGCATTGCCACCTACTCTGCCCTAGAGATGGGCACGAACAGAAAAACAAACAAACATGATGTCCATTGTTCATTGCCATCCACAAACAGGGACTCATGAACAACCACGAACACGTCCCTGTTCATGAACATGTTCGTGGTTGGCTGTTCATGGGGGCCAGCAGGCTCACCTCCAGCCATCATCCAAATCAAGACCCCTACCGCACCACTCCCAGAAACCTGACCTGAGCAGGCACCAGGAAAGGTACCAATAATAAATAATAGCTTGGCCCCAGAGCCTGGCAGCAGCCCTGGAACTTGAAGGGGTAGATCCCTATCCCACCACACACAAAGAAAATTCAACCTCCAATGCACTCTATCAAAATGCCAACAGCAGCTGTTTCTTCCTCTCCAAAGCCAGAGCTGGGAGCCCCCCTTCCCCCCTGCTCTTTGTTCCCTTGTAAAAAAATTGAAGCTCCACACTTGAAAGGAAGACCTGCCTATCAAGCTAAATTGGGCTTAGATTGGGGTTTCCAGGGCAACAGGAGGAGTTCAGACAGAGTTCAGGCAGTCCCTGCCTCCGGTTGCCAAGGGAATTGATTGCAGGTGCCAGACTGTCTGGCTTGACGAACAGCAACGAATGAGGCTTGCAACAACCACCTGTTCGTTTAGAATGGGGCCTCACGAACAGCTTGTTCGCGAACAGCAGATTGGGCTGTTCGTGGCTCTTTTTTTGTTCGTATTGCTGTTCGTGCCCATCTCTACTCTGTGCCTGATCACGGCTGGGTGAAGTTGGACTGCTCACATCGTAGTGGTTAGAGTGTTGGGAGACGCAGGTTCAAATCCCCTCTCTGCCCTGACAACATGCTGGGTGTCCTTGGGCCTGTCAAACTCCCTCAGAACTAACCTACCTCACAATGAAGGAAAAATGGAGGAGGGAATGATGTGAACCACTTTGGTTCCCCACTGGAAGGAATGGTGGGATATTAATAAAGTGAATGTAAATAAAATAAATAAATGAACGAATAAATAAATGTTGTGAGGTTTCTCCATAATAAAATCATTAGCAGCATGCCAAATTACAACTGAGGATTCACACATTAGTGGATATTGTGTTTTTGAAATTGACGTCTGGGCTTTTCCCATTCACACAGCAATGTCTGTTCAATTATGATTATTAATCTACTTCCCCCTCTGTTTATTGACACCACTGGAAACATACCTCCATATTTTTTCCAGCGAGAAACTATTACATCGTAACATAGTGTTCACAAGAGTGAATAGCGTAATAGTAATAGTGTAATATCACCATTTAAAAAATAAAAATGGTGACCAGTTGACAACCAGAGCTGTGCTTTCCAACATGTTCCAAACCATATTTTCATCCTGAGAAGATGGTGAAGCTATGACCATCCACATACCACAGAGATTATTTTATTTATTTATTTATTTTATTCGATTTATACCCAGTCCTCCCCACAGGTGGGCTCAGGGCAGCTAACAACATTAAAAAATACATTAAAATCACAAAAACATAAAATCAATATTTTTTTAAAAAATCATTAAAATAGTCCAGGAGCAGGCTATTTAGACAAATATTGGGAGTCCGTATACGGGCATAGCAGATGGCCGAGGGAAGCCCCAGAAGAAGTGGTGGTCTTAGATGGAAGAAGGAGGACACCCGCTGGCACTCAGCCAAAGGCTCGGTGGAACATCTCCACTTTACAGGCCCTGCGAAACTGTAACAGGTTTCGCAGGGCCCGGATCTCCAGCAGGAGAGCGTTCTACCAGGCCGGGGCCAGGACAGAAAAACCGAAAAGCAAAATAAAATCTCAACAAACCAGCTCCTGGGGGGGGGGGGAATAGATCCATAACAAGGAAAGTAAGAATGGTGGGTTTATGACATCATCTCAAAATCCTATCACAACAGCATGTACAAGTAATGATAAGTAGTGGAACGGCATAGTGTAGCCCAATCATGCCAGATCTCGGAAGCTGAGGAGGGTCAGCCCCTCTAGGTCCGTGGATAGGGGAACATCAAGGAAGACTGAAGGGGAGGGCACTGGCAAACAACCTATGCTTCTCACTTGCCTTGAAAGCCCCTTGCTGGGCTAGCCATACTTTGGTTGTGAGTTGATAGCACACACATAGATACAAGTAATGGTATTGGTGTAACATTTGTTTAGTGTGGAACCACTCCAGCATACCACAGAGAACAGCAGCACTTCCATGTATGTATGTATGTTTGTGTGGGTGAGAGAGAGTGGATGGATAGCAGCTCTGATTCTATGGCTGTCTAACCTCTTGTTGAAGATTAATGACTGTCCGGGATTCTCTGCGGCTTCCACCCCAGAACTGTGAACAATCACCTCCAAACACAGACTGCTCTTCGCTGGCCAGCAAATAGCTAATCAGATCCTTGTGTGCTAAATATGCACAGCTGTGTGTCTGACTTGTCTGCTCCATCTTCAGGAGACAACACTCATGCCAGCTGCTTTGATGGATGAGGAAGAGAATGTGCGTGAAGGAGAAAATTCACAGCATAATGTATATATAAAAAAATCCTTTTGCTCCCCCTCCCACCCCAGACACATATGGCTACCTCTGCCTTTTCTCCCGTCAGCCTCTCTAGTTCTCCCATTATGCCCTCTGTGTGCCTGAAAGGGTGGAGAACTGTTCGCCTCAAGCATGCAGTGTCTCCAGGTGGGTTTCCCCCATAAGCTGTCATGGTGCTTCCCTGAGGTAGTGATTCAGAAAACTGGCTAGCGCTGGGGGTTTGAGGCATTCCCACACCTTCCTTACCGGTTGACGCTCTCCTTCAGCCTACAGCTGAAAAGCTTTTTTTCCCTTTTGCAATCCCACCTCCTTTCTTGGTCTACAGCTGGAGAAGGAGTAAGGAGTTACCTTGCTTGGGAGCGACCTCTGTTTGTGACTCCCTGGACTTACCACCAGGGTGGGCTGGGAAAATAGATTGATAATGAATGCATTCGGGCTGGCCAAAACTTCCCGATGCTGCTTTAGTGCAACTATCAAATTCCAGTTAGCATAGCCTGACCATGTTTCGAGTTACCCAGAAGCTCCCTTTGAAGTCAACAGGGAGATTTTGCTCGGACAGAAGCTCCTACATGTGGAGCACAAGTCTTATTTATTTTAAAAATGTTGGCATCTCTGGCCATGAGAAGTCTCTCATGCCTTTATTAACCACGTCTAAGGAACTATCTGATTCCATGGAATTTCATAGGCGCGATCACAGCTGTGAGCAGACCAGGGTAGTCTGGTCAGAAGCTCAGCCAAGTCTGGAATTAGGTTTGGAAGAATTTATGCAACTCTTCATTTCTTGAAATATTTATGCCTCACTTGTTTTACTCATCAGGACCCAAAGTAACTTACAACATCATTCTACCTTCAATCCTTACAACAACCACCGTGGGAGGTTGGCTAGGCTGAGAAAGTGATTGGCCCTAGGCAGGGCTTTTTTTCTGGGAAAAGAGGTGGTGGAACTCAGTGCGTTGCCCTCAGAGAAAATAGTCACATGGCTGGTGGCCCTGCCCCCTGATCTCCAGATTGCCCTCTGTGCCGCTCAGCGGAGTGGAGGGCAATCTCAACTCCCCTCTGTCTGGAGATCAGGGGGTGGGGCCACCAGCCATGTGACCATTTCCAAGAGGTTCCGGAACTCTGTTCCCCCGCGTTCCCGCTGAAAAAAAGCCCTGGTAGGACACCAGTGATCCCCTATGGAAGAATAGGAATTTATTTGATTTATTTTATCCATACCCTACCTTTCTCCTCAATAGGAACTTAAGGCGGCTTACATCATTCTCCTTTCTTCCATTGAATCCCCATAGCAACCCTGTGAGGTGGGTTAGGCTGAGAATGTGTGACGGACCAAAGTTCACTCAGCAAATCTCCATGGAACAGTAGGGACTCAAACCTGGTTCTCCCAGTTGCAAGTCCGACAACTCTAACCATCGTACCATTCTGGATTTGAACCTGAGCCTCCCAGGTACTATTCTAACACTCTAACTATTATTTCACACTAACTTGTTGAATATGCCCACTAGTGTTGTTTTTTTTAACCTTGTTAACTGGTTAGATTTCGTCATTAACCAGTTTGGTTTCCAAGTTGAAACAAAGTGTCACACATATTCCAAACATAGCATCAGTTTCAGATTCTGAATTTCAACTTTTCGATTTTTTAAAAAAATTCGTTTTGGAGATGCAGTTTCGGAAGTATAAAATGCCCAGGACAGTTTCGAAATAGAAGCGTTCGGTAACGAAAGCTATAAAGCAACACAGAGTAGCGTAAAATCATGAAGCAGTATAAAAAGAATGGAAAGGTAGCAACTTATATATTTTTTAAAAAACCTGACAATAAAAGTAAAATAACTTTGAACTTTAATACTAGAGGAGGTTTTACAATAGCAAAGTAAAAATGACAAATGCATGAGAAAATTTAAATAATATGGCTGATGCTAAAAAGTTTAACAGATTCACAGCACAATTTGATGTACTGCAGCTGGGATGCAATTTTTGCCAACCCCCCCCCCACACACACACTTTAGAATGGGGCATAATGCTCTTATTGGGCTAGACGGCTCAATGGGGAGAAGTCGTGGGAACATTTTTTAAAAAAATTGGACCTGCCTCCCTGCTACACATGTGTCGTGCATGTTGGCCCACCTACCCTATTTTTAAATAATATGAGATTAGCTGGTTTCCTGTTGGGGCTGATAAGGTTTTGGGGGGGCATATAGGCACAGAAGGGGGGCTTTCTTTAAACCTCATCTACTTTGTTTTGGGAGGCTATGGGTAATGATAATTCTACCTGGTGTTTGGAATGGTTAGACCATTCATAACTAGGCAGTTTGGTGTAGTGGCTAAGAGTGGCAAGGCTGTAATCTGGAGAACTGGGTTTGATTCCCCACTCCTCTGCTTGAAGCCAGCTGAGTGACCTTGGGTCAGTCACAGCTTCTCGGAGCTCTCTCAGCCCCACCCATCTCACAGGGTGATTGTTGTGGGGATAATAATAACAAACTTTGTAAACTGTCCTAAGTGTGGAATTAAGTTGTCCAGAAGGGTTGTATATAAGTCAAATATTGTTGTTCTTGTTATGTGTGCTGCTCAAGTACAGATAGGGATAATTGGTGAGCACCCCGAGACATCTAAGACTGAATAGTCATTACCAGTTCAGTCCATCATTGGCTGAAGGGGCTGGGAGGGTTGGTGCTGAGCTGAATTAACCAAGCCCTTAGTTTCATGAGTGAGAAATAAGAGGAGAGAGGTTAGTCAACGCTTCTCTGTGCTATTTTATATGCAGGCTTGCATAAATAAAGCTGGTGGTAACTCTGTTCAAATTAGGATCCAGGGAAGGGCTACTCACAATGCTGGTAGCCACGATCAGTTGCTTGGTTAACTACAAGCACAGAACAAAAAGTTAGAACAATTATTTTGTGATGTTGATCAGCCACAATTAAAATCCTAGCTTAACCCGTCCACTCATGTCTTCATGTTGGGTGTAGGTATAATCAGTATTTAAAAACTCCCATATTAGGGAGGGATGTGGAGGCGGGGGGAGATAAAATTCCTCAGAAGTCAATGTCATTCTATAAATAAAACCATGAAGTTGGCAACAGAATCATACAAGTCAATATGCTTCAATTTATAGCTGAACTAAATTCAGGAATTAATCCTCCCTCAATCGTTCCTATGCCTTTGAAGCGCGACTTTGTTAGCGATGTCTTTAAAAAACCCCAACTGGTTCAGAACAGCTTAATGCAATAAAGTGAATGAATATAAACAATGGTAGAAGAAAGTAAATTATGTTTAGCACTCTCTTCTGGGGAATTGTATTTTCAAGAAGTGGGATGTAAGAAACAGCGAAAGGAGTTTTCTCTCACACACATTTTTTTAAAAAAAAAAATGGTTGGATCATTTTGTAATATGTGGTTACAATTGAGTGTTTGCATTCTCTTGACAAAAGAAACATCCAAAAACTATTAAATGTGCTGGAAAGAACACAAAATAATTCTTAATCCCTTTTCTTCCTACTATTCAATTTGTACCGAAAGAAACGATGAGCCAATTTCTGATTTCTCACTGAGCTTAGTGAACAATTCATCTGTTTATGGAGGTGCAGACACAGAAGTTAGGAAAGGAGGCTCAGAGAGGGAAGGAAAAAGTCTGTACTGGTCATGCATACTCTGAACATTTGCCTACCTCCCCTGCAACCTCAAAAACCGCAGCTGAAATCTGAGTTTTCTACGGGGAGACTGAGGAGGAGATCTGAGATCACATCCCCAGAGTTTTCAAGACATGGCAACCCAGAGGGTCTCCTTTGCTCTGTGAGGCATTCTTGGGAAGAAGGGGAACAATGAATAAATAAAGTTGTTTTACTCCAAGTCAGGCTGTTGATCTATCTAGCTCAGAACTGGCAGCAGTTCTGCAGCAGCTGTTCAAGGTCTCCCCCAGCAACTGCCCTTGAAGATCCTTGAACTGGTGATACCAGAGTTGAACCCTGAACCTCATGCATGTTGCTGTACCACAGAGCCACAGCCCCTCCACAGATAATCTCCTTATCTTGACCATCACTTCTTTCCCAAGAGTTTGTATATGACTAGCTTGATACCCATGCTTCGCTATGGTATTTAACTACTTTAAATCCAGTTATAATACTTATGGGTATGTGAACTTTTAGGTGAAGACTGGGAGGTGCATTTTACCTCAGGACACATTCAGTGACGGGGGGGGGGGGGTTTGAGGACCAGTCAGGCCGCATATGCAAATGACCTCTGTGTTCCAACTGTCTTGGGGGGGGGGGGGTAAGGTATGGAAAGTTGTGAGCCCTATTCAGCCCACATATGCAAATGACCTTGAAAGGCTAGTCCAATCAGGGAAGAGTGGCCAAGCTGGCAGTGGGCGGGGGTGCAAGCAGGCAGCAGCCTGCCAGCCACAAAGGGAAGCTCTGTCCTTTCAGGAAAACACATTTGACCCCTTTTTACCCCCTTAGGGGGTGAATTTCTTAAAATCCCCAAATTTCATGTTTCTAGGTCCAGGAGTTTGGGCTGGGTGTTGATGAGTCAGTCAGGACACCTGTCTTTATATATATAGATATAGATATAGATATAGATATAGATATAGATATAGATATAGATATAGATATAGATATAGATATAGATATAGATATAGATATAGATATAGATATAGATATAGATATAGATATAGATATCTGTATCCTTCTCTGAAACTTGGACCAGTTGACATATTAATATCAGATGGTCTCCTGCCTAGGCTGTTACCTGTAACAATCAAATAGCATTGTGTCCCTTAATATCATCTTTGATCCAAAACCAATCTTTTTTTCCCTAGGAGTGTTGCCAAATTTTGCCATTTCATCCTGAAAATTCCCATTTCTGACAGGTTCTCTCTTCACTAGATAAAGCTGTTGTCATCTTTTTTTCTCTTGATCATGCTAACAAAACTCAATAAGATTATTAACATACAGGTTTCTCCATCAACTTTATAATAAATGGCATATAAAGGACATTAAAATGAAGTGAAATGTATTTTAACATATTCACCCGAACGCCAATATGGGAACACATAATGTTGCCAAGTAGGCCCCCTCCCCTGCTTTAAAGCCTGCCATGGACTGTGTTAAAGTTTCCTGCATTGCTGTTTTACTGCTACACCAAAGATTGCTTTGCACGTGTGTGTTCTGATACACGTGTCAGTTTCCTGCCTGCGTGTCAATTGCCTTGCTGCTGCTATAGACTGTGTAGTTTACTGACTCCATGTTTGGATAACTGCACAAAGGACTCTCTTTCTGGGCAGCCCTGCCCTGACCTGTATCTGGACTTCCTAGTGTATGTTTGGACTCTGTTACAAACGTGCCCCGTGCCTGCATTGCCATCTACCATGGACCGTGCCTGTTCCCTGCTTTGGACTGTGTTTTGTGTGCTGTTCTCCCTGCCGCCATGGAAGCCTGCCTCACATGGGCCCAAGCTGCTGCTAGCAGCCGGGCGCCTGCCGGGGAAACCTCCAGCGAGCCTGGCTAGGCGCTCCCTGGTCAGTTCCCGCCTGGAGCCTCCCGCGGGTCGGTCCCCGAGCTTGCCCTCGCTACCGGGCAGCCTGCTATCCAGCCCCAGCTATGCCCAGCCGGCATCCATGTTCTTAGGCAGCCAGAAGACCCTGGGAAGAAGACTGCTTTGAGAAGCCATTTCGGCGAAGCGGGCACACCACGTCCACAGCGAGAGCACCTCGCCCCGCTCTGCATATCTTAGGAGCCGCCCCGGAGAAGGAACTAAGTGCCGACCATCCCAAGCACTTAGAGAATGCATCTCAAAGAAACCTCCGCATTCCAGAGCTGATGACATCAGGACAAGCCCTGTCCGCTGGAACATCCTTTCAGCCCACTTGGATTTCCCCCTCCCTCTTTTGTCCCCTCTTCCTGAGGTGTCACTTATCGCAATCAGATTACCAAAGTGGCCCATCCAAGCCATTCAGTAGCCCATTAGAACCTTTGTTTTAAACTGTGAGAACCACCAAGTACAGCACCAGCCCCAGGGTACATTTTGGGGTATTTAAGCTGGTCTCCCAGACCACTCGGTGCTTAGGCCATTCCCATCCAGAACCCCTCGCTGTCTGTGGCTTAGGCCATTCCTATCCAGACTTCCTTGCTGTCCGTCTGTGGTTCCAGTGCTGGCATTGGGCCACCCCCCCCTCGCTGTTGTGTCTCTGCTTCGCTTCAGGATAAGTGAGTATTCCCCCTATCATCGTTGGGAACCAGCTAATGCGAACGTCTCTGTATTTCATACTCTGTATTTCCTAGATCTTGTGTGTTTCTTGTATGCTTGTGCAAGTTTAGGCTTACGCCACACTAAATACACGTGTTTGGAACCTATTTGTAGTCTGCCTCTTTTTCACTAGAGTGTCTGGGATCGGGACCTCCGTAGACATAGGTTAAGATCCGCGCTAATTTTAAGTTACAGACTGCTACAGCTAATTCCCCATTATAATAAAGAGCAGTTCTGGTAACAGTTTACTGGTGGAGAATGCGGGCATAACCCAGTTCGTGTGAATACACGTGAGTCGACACGTGTGTCTTCAGCGAACTGACTTAGAGGAAAATTTTCCAGACCTCTGTGTAAAGAGCGCAATTTAGCTCAGGGAATTAAAAGTGTGAGTGTGTGTGGATTTAGCGAGCATTTCTATCTTGTGGGTTGGCTTTTCCCCATTTCCTCCTTCAGCCAGCTTTGGACTACTTGCCTTTTGTGGTGCACCGCGAGGCCCTCCAGCCGTTATAACTGGTGTACTGTGGGTGAGGACCTCTGAACTGGTGAAGTTCCTGGCCACCTTCCGGGCCGCCTAAACGCGTCTATGTGGGTGGGATCCCAGAAGTAGGCTATAGATATATATATACATCCTGAAGCAGCACATATAAAACTCTCTTCTGCCCTCCCCCGTCTCTCCTAAGTCCATCCAAACCCCCTTTCCTGCCAGCACTTAGGCTTCAATCCCCGCTCCGGAGGAAACGTGAAGGGATCGATAGTCCGTTTGTTCAGTTAGCTTTGGGAATCTAAAGCCAGGTTCCTGGAGCCCCGCGGCAGCCGGCCGCACCGTGCTTAAGAGTTTTAAGGTAGACTCTTGGGCGCCTTTCCGCTTGCGAGTTTTAAGTCAGACTCGTGGGCGCACCCTGCTTGGGAGTTGTTTGAACTCTTGAGCGCTTTTTCCGCTTGGGAGTATTGTAGTTTTACTCCTGGGCACTTTTGCTTGGGGACTTGCAGAGGCAGTCCTCGAGCGCATTCAGTCTTTTGGTCTTGGCTTGGAGACAGTTTAACCGTTTGTCTCTGAGCGTGAGGCCTGGGGACACTTTGAGTTTCGTTCTTGGGCAGAGAGCTTGAGAGCACTTAAGCTTCTGAGCAGAGGCTAGGGAGCATTTCTGGTTGCCCGAGCAGAGGCTTGGGAGACCCCCTTAGTTGCAGTTTCTAAGCAGAGGCTTGGGAACACTGTTTGGTTTTCTGAGCGCATAGGCTTGGGAGACCCCTGAGCTTTGGCTTCTGAGCAGAGGCTTGGAAGCACTGAGAAGTTTTGTTCTTGGGCTTAGAGAGCTTGGGAGCACCTTCTGAGCCAGTAAATTTTTCCTGGTCCCGTGGCTTGTAGGCAAGCTTGAAACGGGAATAGGAATTTTCCTTCTCCCCCGGTGGAGAAGAACCGAGTGTGGTACCATTAAAAATACCCTGGTAAACCTAAAAGTAGGACCCTTGAAATCACCCCCTGGTAAAAACCCTGTGTAGTACCCAGTTTAAAAATCCTTGAGAACCAGAGGGAAGGATAAACCTCCCAAAGGAACATAGAGAGGAAAAAGTTGTTAAAAACCCCTAAGAATCCAGTGTAAGAATCCCCGAGGACCCGAAGGGAAATAACCTCCGAACGGCCCCTAGACGGAAAACTTATAGGGAGCTTCAATCGCCCCACCCCTGGTGTCGCTGATCCACTCTTTAACCTCCCCCGAGATCAGCCTTAAACGAAGTAAAATGTACCGGGCAGCCCCCACCGTGCCCCGCCTGGAGAAGTGGCTAGTGAAGAAGGGAGATTGCCCTTGGGAAGCCGGTTCCTTCAAGGGACCCGACCCGCTCCAGATAGTTAGAAGCGCCTTCCAAGATTTTTGTGAAAAGGAGAAACCTAGGTCAAGTAAGAAGGACAGATACGGAGCCTGGGCACTTTTCACCGCCCTACAGGACAGCGCGTCCCTAATTAATAAGCTACAGGCAGCTCAAGAAGAGCAGGAACAGGAGATAGAACAGTTAAGGAAGGAGAAGAAGGAGTATGAGGAGAGAGCAGCCGAGTGGCGCTCAGAACGCGTTAATTTCATGATGGAAAAACAGGGTCTAGCCGCTGCCCTCCAAGACGCTCAGCACAAGGCTGAAGTGGCCACCGCTCGTGCCGATATGGCTGAGCACGCAGTAATTGAAGGACAGGAGAAGATTGCAAAATTAACCCATGCTGCCCAGTTCATGGCAGAGCAGAAAGTCGCAAAGATAGCCGCAGCAGACCACTCCGCTTGTAGGAGGGAGCTAGAGGCCCTAAAGCAGCACCTGGGGATGCAGCAGGCCGTAATCTCCGCCGTGCATCCTGCAGCCCTCTTGGCCCTCCCAGAAGATAGTAAGGGTAGCTGGGCATCTCAGTCGCCCCAGCCCGAGGAAGCCCCACAGCCCCTCCATCCGATAGCTACTAAGGAAATTGTATCCATGGACGAGGACGGCAGAAAGACAGACCGGGTCGTTAAGGAGACTCGCAATTGGAGGCCCGACGAGCTCCAAGCCATAGCCGATCGCATGGGACCCTTAAACCGAGACACGGCCATCCAGTGGTTCACTCACGTAACCACCTCTCAGCCCTCCGCTAGTGGTTCCGATGTGGCTCAACTGGCCCGCCACTGCGCCAGCCCCGAAATAGTCACAGCCCTTAATGCCTACGTGTCCAACCGAAGGCTAGCCACCCGCAGTCATTATGGGTCCATCAAAGAGTTGTGCGCGTTCCTATGGCCCACCAAGAGTTTAAAGGCCCTGTATATTGCAGAATCCCAAAAGCCCGGAGAGGACCCAGAGGCATACTTAGCTAGGAAGCAGCTTCTCGCTGAGCTAGCAGACGAAGTGGACCTAGATGCAAGCGATGTACCCGACTTCGATGAGCTGGAGTTCAGAAGAGCTGTTATAGATGGTCTCAATAGCACCACTCGCCTGGCCCTGGCAGGAGTAGAGCCCGGGAGCATCTCATGGGGAGACCTGGAAGCTCGCATCAGGAGCATTGCTGGCCTGTTGCGAGAGACCGGCGCCATCCGCCATGTGAAGTCCCCGGCCTCTCGTGGGAAGGAGAGCGAGCCGATAAGTGCAGTCACTTACGCCAATCATGGCCCCCACTCTCAGTACCGGCCGCAGGGATGCAGCTCGTACTTGGAGACAAGGGGAGGAATCCTGAGGGGAAGGAGCAGCAGTTTTAACCGGGGAAGAGGGCCAAGGGACTACCGCCTGGGAGTTTCCTTTGCACCTACCCCGAGTTACAGTTCCTCCTCCCAGCAGGGACCCCACGAGCCCCGATCACAGGATGCGCCCCTGGCCCCTTCTCACTCTCGAGCATCGCACCCGTACAACCATCAGGTCTACCCACCTCCAGATCAGTCTAACGCTTGGGGAGCATCACAGGGCGACCACGAGGGCTACCGGGACCGCGGCAGCACGCCCCAGTCCAGGGACCCCCTCCGTTGGGAACTTTGGATGCGCCTCAAAAACATTGGAGCGAACATGGAGCTATTCGATGGAAAGCCCACGTCCGTTCTGATGAAGGCGATCATGGAGTGGAAAGACCAGCAGCAGCCCCCAGTACCCCCGTCGGCGCCCCCTTTACCACCAGACCCTTCTTTCTCGAATCCCCCGATAGCTGCGGTCCGAGAACGCCCGAGCCCCAATAACCCCTTCAGAGGGAGCTCCACGTCTACCGACCAGTGCGCAGGATCCGAATAGGGCCGCCCCGAGTCCCAGTCTCCCTCCGTGGGCATAGTTGCCAAACTAAAGCCGGACACATGGGGGAGACCGACAGTAAAGGAAGGGATCGGGACTCCCGGGGAAAAGAAGAAGCCTGCCACCCTCCTTATAGATACCGGAGCTTCGCTTAATATACTCCGGCCCACCTTAGTTACAAAGGGAACTCAGACCTCTACCACCATGCAGCTCGCCGGTTTTGGAGGCGGCATGCAGGAATCCCCGGTCTGGCAGGATATCCCCCTCTCCGTTGGGAACCTGGCCACCCGGATTTCGGCATGCGCAAACCGGGGAGAAGATGATGGACTTTTGGGTATGCCGTTCTTCCGAGCCGAGGGACTGACCATTGACCTAGCAAATGGGCTCCTGTGGCGCATCCCGGGAGGCCCAGACTTCGTCAATGCAGTCCATCGATGTGCAGCCCTTAAAGCCCCTTTGCCTCTCGCCCCCATCACAGGAGACCCCTGGGTTCAGGACTTTCCCGAAGTTTGGGTGACAGACAAAGCCGAGTGTGGGATAGTGAAGGGCGCCTGCGTCCTGATTGAAGGAAAGGACCCCCCTCCCCAAAGACAGTACAAGTACCCAGCCGAAGCCGAGGCAGGGATAACCAAGACCATAGAAGGACTCCTTGAGTGGGACGTCATACTCCCGATGCAGTCCATCTGCAACGCCCCACTGTGGCCAGTTCTGAAAGCAGATGGAGTGACCTGGAGAATGACGGTCGACTTCCGGGCCCTGAATGCCACCACCCCTCCAGTTGCCCCGGTTGTGGCCAAGTACAACGAGATCCTGACGGCCATTGCCGCTGGGTCCCGGTTCTACTCGGTCATAGACCTGGCCAACGCTTTCCACTCCATCCGGTTGCATGAGTCTTGCTGGTACAAGTTCGCGTTCACTTTCCGCGGCCAGCAATACGCATTCAAGCGGACACCCCAGGGATTCCACTCCAGCCCTAGTATTTGTCATGCCCATGTGGTTCAGATGTGGGAACGCCTCCAACCTTCCTCGAGGCCCCACGTACTGAGCTACGTGGATGACATTTTAGTCCACGCCCCTACGGAAGAATTAGCCCGCCAGATCACCAGGGAAGTCCTGGAACTCCTCCGCGAGACTGGGTTCAAGGCAAGCAGGGAAAAGGCCCAATTGGTTCAGACCAGCGTCAAGTACCTGGGTCTGACCCTGGGACCCGAGGGACGCACCCCGGATGCCCAGCGAATGGAGGTCATTTCCAAGCTGCCTGCACCCACTGACGTCCCCTCTCTGAGAGCCCTTCTAGGAACTTTCAACTTTTCCCGAGACTTCATCGAGTCCTTTGCAGACAAGGCTCGCCCCCTTTATGCTCTCCTTAAGAAGAACACTCCCTGGGAGTGGGGACCGGATCAACAGACAGCCTTAGCCGAACTGAAGCGCAGCCTGGCCGCAGCCCCGGCCCTAGCCCATCCAGATGTTACCCAGCCATTCTTTATTCAGCTAGCCGTGTCAGACAAGAGCATAGGAGCCACGCTCACCCAGCAGCAAGCGGGGGCCGCTAGAGTAGTAGCCTATGCCTCTCGTAACCTAACTTCAGTAGAGACCAAGTTCAGCCCATGCGAAAAGACTTGCCTTGCTCTAGTTTGGAGTCTGACCCACTGGGAATTTATCATAGGAGGCTCACGCACAATAGTTCAAACCACTCACACGCCCCTCAAATATATTCTGTCTGGCAAAATACAAGATGGACAAGTCTCAAACGCCCGCATAGCACAGTGGACCCTGGCCCTGGTTAACCGCGGAGTAGAGTTTAAAAAGGAAACCACTGAGCCCCCAGCCCCCTATGGCCTGTTAGTAACCGGGACTGAGCACGAGTGCCCCCTGGACCCGCCACCGCAGGTTGTTTGGCCAGTCACTTGGGGAGTCCCGCTAGAGGAGGCCCGACTGAACGGCTTCACATGCTGGTTCTGCGACGGCTCCTCCTTTCACGTTGGAGGCTCCCCTCGGACAGGCTACGGCGCCGTGCGAGGTGAGCGACGCATGCACTCTAAAGGGTCCAGCCCGCCCCCATTCCAGCCAAGCGGCTGAGGTGCAAGCGCTTCTGGCTAGGGATGTGCGTTTCGGCATTCAGAATGCCGAAAGAATGCCGAAACAAAAGTGTTTCGGCATTCTTCAAGAATCCCGAAACGTTTCGGGGAATGCCGAAACGTTTCGGGATTGCCGAAAGAAAAACCCGAAACGTTTCGGGATTCTTTCGGCATTCTTTCGGCATTCGAGAATCGCCATTTTGATTTTGCTAGCCGTTTGCCTTAGCAAGCGGCTAGCAAAATCCTGCTGGAAGCAAAGGCTTCCTGCAGGCTCTTAGAAGAGGGGAGGGGGGGAGAAGGAGTGAATCACTCACTCCTTCTGTCACCCCCCACCCCTCTTGCAAAGGAGGATAGGGAATCCTGCTTTGCCTTGCAAATGCAAGGTGCAAGCATTGCATTGCACTTTGCATTTGCAAAGCAGCAGAGATTCCCGCCAAAACTAACAGGTAGGGGAGGGGGAGCAGGAGGAGGGTGGCTCTTGGAGTGTGGGTGGGGAAAGGCAGGGGACTGGGGACTTTAGGAGTCACCAATCCCACTGCTGCATTCTCATGCCAGCCAATAGATTTAAATCTTTGGCTGAGGCTGCAGCAGGGGATTTAAATTTGGAGCAAGACTGTCTGGAACACTTCTGTTGCTGCTGCTGCTGAGCTGTGACCGAGAGAGGAGAAGAAGAGAGACTGCACCTGGAGCCTGGAGGACATCTGCCTGGAGGATCAACTGTGCTGGACATCCTGAGAGGACACCTGGTAGGCCTTTTTAAAATTTTTGTAAATTTTTTTGATGCCGGGCAATGTGCTGCTGTGGCCTGCCTCTGCAAAAAGGTGTTGCAGTTTATTCTTGGCATGGCCTGGGGGACAGGTTGGGCAGACAATCTTTGATGGTGGGGGGGGGGGGGGTTCAGCATTGGTTGTTGTGCTTGCCTTCTTTAAGCTTGATCCACTGTTTTAAGATTAAAACCAGAGTGTGCCAGCTTTGGGCCTACACAGGCCAGAAGCCTTTCTTCTGGCTGGCTCTCACAGTTGTGCTTCACAATCTGGAATGGTGTGGCTTGCCTTTCTGTGTCTGGTCCCCTGCTAGCAAGGATTCCCAACAGGCTCTGTCCTGATCAACTGTGCCAGCCTGTGGGCCACACACAGGTATGGCCTGGGGGACAGGTTGGGCAGACAATCTTTGATGGTGGGGGGGGGGGGTTCAGCATTGGTTGTTGTGCTTGCCTTCTTTAAGCTTGATCCACTGTTTTAAGATTAAAACCAGAGTGTGCCAGCTTTGGGCCTACACAGGCCAGAAGCCTTTCTTCTGGCTGGCTCTCACAGTTGTGCTTCACAATCTGGAATGGTGTGGCTTGCCTTTCTGTGTCTGGTCCCCTGCTAGCAAGGATTCCCAACAGGCTCCGTCCTGATCAACTGTGCCAGCCTGTGGGCCACACACAGGTATGGCCTGGGGGACAGGTTGGGCAGACAATCTTTGATGGTGGGGGGGGGGGGGTTCAGCATTGGTTGTTGTGCTTGCCTTCTTTAAGCTTGATCCACTGTTTTAAGATTAAAACCAGAGTGTGCCAGCTTTGGGCCTACACAGGCCAGAAGCCTTTCTTCTGGCTGGCTCTCACAGTTGTGCTTCACAATCTGGAATGGTGTGGCTTGCCTTTCTGTGTCTGGTCCCCTGCTAGCAAGGATTCCCAACAGGCTCCGTCCTGATCAACTGTGCCAGCCTGTGGGCCACACACAGGTATGGCCTGGGGGACAGGTTGGGCAGACAATGTTTGATGGTGGGGGGGGGGGGGTTTCAGCATTGGTTGTTGTGCTTGCCTTCTTTAAGCTTGATCCACTGTTTTAAGATTAAAACAAGAGTGTGCCAGCTTCGGGCCTACACAGGCCAGAAGCCTTTCTTCTGGCTGGCTCTCACAGTTGTGCTTCACAATCTGGAATGGTGTGGCTTGCTTTTCTGTGTCTGGTCCCCTGCTAGCAAGGATTCCCAACAGGCTCCGTCCTGATCAACTGTGCCAGCCTGTGGGCCACACACAGGTATGGCCTGGGGGACAGGTTGGGCAGACAATCTTTGATGGTGGGGGGGGGGGGTTCAGCATTGGTTGTTGTGCTTGCCTTCTTTAAGCTTGATCCACTGTTTTAAGATTAAAACCAGAGTGTGCCAGCTTTGGGCCTACACAGGCCAGAAGCCTTTCTTCTGGCTGGCTCTCACAGTTGTGCTTCACAATCTGGAATGGTGTGGCTTGCCTTTCTGTGTCTGGTCCCCTGCTAGCAAGGATTCCCAACAGGCTCCGTCCTGATCAACTGTGCCAGCCTGTGGGCCACACACAGGTATGGCCTGGGGGACAGGTTGGGCAGACAATGTTTGATGGTGGGGGGGGGGGGTTTCAGCATTGGTTGTTGTGCTTGCCTTCTTTAAGCTTGATCCACTGTTTTAAGATTAAAACAAGAGTGTGCCAGCTTCGGGCCTACACAGGCCAGAAGCCTTTCTTCTGGCTGGCTCTCACAGTTGTGCTTCACAATCTGGAATGGTGTGGCTTGCTTTTCTGTGTCTGGTCCCCTGCTAGCAAGGATTCCCAACAGGCTCCGTCCTGATCAACTGTGCCAGCCTGTGGGCCACACACAGGTATGGCCTGGGGGACAGGTTGGGCAGACAATGTTTGATGGTGGGGGGGGGGTTTCAGCATTGGTTGTTGTGCTTGCCTTCTTTAAGCTTGATCCACTGTTTTAAGATTAAAACAAGAGTGTGCCAGCTTCGGGCCTACACAGGCCAGAAGCCTTTCTTCTGGCTGGCTCTCACAGTTGTGCTTCACAATCTGGAATGGTGTGGCTTGCCTTTCTGTGTCTGGTCCCCTGCTAGCAAGGATTCCCAACAGGCTCCGTCCTGATCAACTGTGCCAGCCTGTGGGCCACACACAGGTATGGCCTGGGGGACAGGTTGGGCAGACAATCTTTGATGGTGGGGGGGGGGGGGTTCAGCATTGGTTGTTGTGCTTGCCTTCTTTAAGCTTGATCCACTGTTTTAAGATTAAAACAAGAGTGTGCCAGCTTCGGGCCTACACAGGCCAGAAGCCTTTCTTCTGGCTGGCTCTCACAGTTGTGCTTCACAATCTGGAATGGTGTGGCTTGCTTTTCTGTGTCTGGTCCCCTGCTAGCAAGGATTCCCAACAGGCTCCGTCCTGATCAACTGTGCCAGCCTGTGGGCCACACACAGGTATGCTGCTTTGGCCAAGGTAACCCTTTTTGGTTGCTGGCCTGGCACTCACAGTTGTGCTCCACAATCTGGAATGGTGTGGCTTGCGTTTCTGTGTCTGGTCCCCTGCTTGCAAGGATTCCCAACAGGCTCCTTCCTGATCAACTGTGCCAGCCTTCGGCCCACACACAGGCCTGCTGCTCCGGCTTTGGTAACCCTTCCCGTTTGCTGGCCTGGCACTCACTGTTTTGCTTCACATTCAGGTTGTTTATCGTTGGTGGACCTCTTCTGGACTGGACTGCACTTGGTGGACATCGGCCTGCAGATCTCTGCGTGGAGGATCAACATTGCTGGACATCTGCACTGGTGGACTGGTAGGGTTGTTGTTAAATTTGGTTTTTGAGCTTATGTCTGCTGCTGTGCCTACCTGCGAGCATATGCTTTGGCTCTGTCTTTATGGCTTGGGCCGGGGGGGGGGCATTTTCTGGTTGGGCAAGAGGATATTGTTTGGGGGTTAGGGGGGCCAGCATTGATCGCAGTGCCTGCTTTCTTTCATGTTTCATTTTTCAAGTTTGAGTGTGGGGTGGGCATGAACTGCTGTTTCACAGGACTAAAAAATGAGTGTGCCAGCTTCTGGCCTGCACAGGCCAGAAGCTCTGCTGGGTGGATGTGTTTTGTTTTGCTGCTGGTTGGCCCTAGCCTTTAAGGGGGGGGGCTGACTTGGCTTGTGCAACGGGGCCTTGAATTTTGGGGTTGCGTGTGCGGCGTGTGGTGTTGACTCTGCTAACATTTCCAATTTTCTTGACAGCATCGTGGAGGAGAGGAGGACCAGCTGCAAGACCGCCTGAACATCGCTGGACTGCAGGACTGGTGTTACTGTGAGCGAGTCCGGGTTCACATTTGGGTGGCCTTGGGGGTGGGTTCTTGCTAGCTTGGGAGGGGGGAGGCTCATCTTCAAAACACCACATCCACACCCCACACCGACATACCACAGATACATCGGTCCCGCTAAATAGTGTCTCTTAGGTAGGTAGGCCAGTTGGTAGGTGATCAGTGGATAATTGCCCTCAACATAATTATTAGGGAAACCGAGCCTAGTTTTTTTTAAAAAACTAAATAGGGACTCAGCAGGGAAAGCATTAGTGAGTGAGTGTTAGGTTTGAATTCTATATATATATATATATATATATAAAAATTTGTAATAGCTGTCAATAGGCTTCCCATTAGTGCCCCCATAACTAGGGTTCCACTGCCCATCTCTGGCACCCGTGGTGGTGCCAGGCCGGCCCGGGCATACTAGTGTGCGAGTGTTCAAGGCTTTGTCACCTGTTATTGGGGTTTAGGGCCAGCTCAATTCCAGAGGAATTCAGCTGATTGGCAGGCTCAGGTTCCCTGACATAAATAGGGTTGCTTAAAAAGGCACTTGATTGTTCATCTCCAAGTCACAGAGCCACTAGAAACACAGATTTATAGCAGGTTAGTTAGGTCTTGAAAACAAAGTTGACCTTTGTTTTCTAAATCTTTTCTGATTAGTTAGGGTTGAATTTGGGAGGGGAAAGTATGTCAGAGAGGAAAGCAGAGAGGGGACCCGGGGGAAAGGCTAGGGAGAAATCTAGAGGGGAGGAGGGGAGGGGGAGGGGGACTGCTGCGGCAGCCCCTCCATCTGAGCGGAGGAGGCCCTCCCCTGCGCTGCTGCCGTTCACCAGCCTGGCTTCTGGTGACAGGAAGAGGGTTCGCAAGACTCTCTTTCCTGAGGCAGCTGCTGGAGGGCCACCCCCAACCCGGGTGCGTGAGGCAGGGGCTGGCACTGGGCAGGGGCCTGCTGCTGAGGCTCCTCCTCCTCCAGTGGTTGCGAGCCAGCTGCTGGAGGAGGGGCAGCATGTGGTGTCTCCTGGGATGGGCGCGGAGCACATGACTTTCCCTGCGCTCCCGCTCACCCCAGGAACCCGGAGGATGTTGGAGGAACTGCCCGTGAGACCCCCCCTGGGGCGGTCCACCCCAGTTTCCTCTGAGGCCAGCAGCAGGCCTCTCGCGGCTGTGCAGGAGGAGAGGACGCGGGAGGAAGAGGCAGAGACTGTGGTGGAAGAGCCCACATCTCTGCCCCTTCAGCCTCGTCCATCCCCACCTGCCCGGCCGAGAGTGGGACACGGTGTGTCCGGCCAGAGCACCTCACAGGAGGTGCCGCAGGGTGGTCCCGAACGCGCTTCTCCTGGGAAGCGTGGGATGCCCTTTTCCTCCGAAATCTGGAAGCACTTCCAGACAACGGAGGATCCCCGAGCAGCCCTGTGCCTGCATTGTAGGCAGCGCGTCAGCCGTGGCAAAGATGTGTGGCATCTCTCCACGTCTGGGATGAGGTACCATATGAAGAGGCACCACCAGGCGGTGCTTCTTCGGGAGGAGGGTTCGAGTGGCGCCGCACGGCCGCCAGCTAGCCAGAAGGAGGCAGGCTCCTCTGGTGCTCTCCCCCCAAGGGTACCTGCAGGAAAGGGACGCCAAGCCTCTCTCCCGGAGATGCTTGGTATGCAGGGCGCTAGTGTGCCCAGAGAGGGGATCCGGAGGGCGAGCAGGCGCATCACGCGCCACATCGTCAACATGATAGCAGTGGATGGGCAACCGTATTCCGTAGTTGAAGACTTCGGCTTCTCAGGGCTGCTCCAAGATTGCTTTCCCTGGTACGCCGTCCCTGCTCGCACGTCGTTGAGCAGATCGGTGGTGCCCTCGTTTTACAGGGCTGCCAGGGATCATGTGAAGGCACAGCTGTCCCGGGTTGCCGGGAGAACTGTGCACTTCACATCGGACATCTGGACCTGCCCAAGTGTGCAGCAAGCGTACCTCTCGCTTACTGCTCACTGGTGGGAACCCGAGTCGGTTCTGGGTGGGGGCCGGGGGGAGGTGCCTAGCACAGCTAGACAGGGAAGGATGCGAGACCGCCAGGCCGGCTACTGCAAGGCCTTGCTTCACGCCGAGGTGCTCGACGTGTCCCACACGGCGGAGAACATCGCTGCCACCTTAAGGAGACAGTTGGACGAGTGGATAGGCCAGGGACCCGCCACCGTGGGATGCATGGTGACGGACGGTGGCAAGAACATGAGGGCAGCGGCGCATCTAGTGAGCCGAGAGAGCGTCTACTGTGCCGCTCACAAGCTTCACCTAGTGGTGAGAGATGCGCTGGGGTTGGGCTCCTCGAAGGAACCCGTGGATACCCGGACCCGTGAACTCCAGTTACTTGTCCAGAAATGTCGGAGGCTCACGGGTCACTTCTCGCGCAGCGTGAAGGCCACGCACGAACTGCGCCAGACACAGGTCAGGACAGGTGTGCCAGAGCACGCTCTGATCACTGACGTCAGCACTCGCTGGAACTCCACCTGCGCCATGCTTGAGCGCTTGGTGGAGCAGCAGGCCGCACTCCACGCGTGGCTCTCCGAGCACCGCGGTGCGAGTCAGGTGGGTGAGTTCAACCGGGAGGATTGGCTCACCATCACCCAGACAGTGGAGGTCCTGAAGCCCTTCAAGGACTTCACTGTGGCGGTCTCGTCAGACACGGCGACCCTCGGTCTGGTCATTCCCCTGGTGCACACGCTCCAGAGGAATCTGGCCACCCTTGCAGACCGGGTCGCGCCCCGTGCTGACCTTGTTCCAGCGGTGCGCGCATTAGTGAGAAGGCTGCAGCAGGGCATAGCTGCCAGGCTAACTCCTCTCACTAAGGAAGAGTCATACATGTTGGCGACCATGTGTGACCCGCGCATAAAGGGCACTTTCGCCGAGCGGGACGGGAACCTCACCCAAGCCAGAGACGGGCTCTGCTCTTGGGTGAGGCGCAGGCAGGCCAAGAGGGGACGCCTGTCGACAGGGGGGACGCAAGAGGGGCCCTGCCGTGCGGGTCCCTCTGACGCCCCCTCTGCGCAGGCCCCCCCCGAGGCCACCACCGGAGTGCCGATGGAGATGGAGATGCTCCGGTGGGCCCTCGTCCCCTCTGGGGTCGTGAGGACCGTGAGAGAGGATCCGGCGGAGGCGATGGTCAGGGACTACCTCGCGGAGCCCTGCGAGTCGCTCTCCACCGATCCGGTCAGCTACTGGGCCAGGAAGGAGTCGGTCTGGCCGGACCTCTCCCTCGAGGCGCAGCGGCTGCTCTCATGCCCTCCGACGAGCGTGGAGAGCGAGCGCGTCTTTTCACATGCGGGCGACATTGTCGGCCCACATCGCACTCGCCTTCTCCCATGGAGAGTCGAGCAGTTGACCTTCCTGAAGGTCAACTCTCGCCTCTTCGATTTCTCAGGACTGGACTTCCAGAGTGACTGAGGTGAGCCCAACTTGTGGCCTGCATCCTCTATGAGTCCAATCCTTTGGAATCGCGCTCTCCCCTGTATAAAACCCTGTATATACAGTTAAAACCGGCCAGTAGAGGGAGGGTGGTTAGGAACCAGTGGCAAAGGGAAAACACCCAGCAATTTGAAAGCCCCCCCCCCAGGGTATTCAAAACATCTCCCATCACTGAGACATACCCTGTGGGACCAAATTTATTCTGAGAAATAATGCCCCAGAAACATGGATTGCTACTGGAGGGAGAAACAGGTTAGATAGGGATTGCTTAGGTGTTTTTATCAGATGAACTCCTTGTAAAAAAAAATTGTAGAAGAATTGTTGTACTGTTTTTTGCAAGTTGATGTTCCGTTCATGTAAAAAAAAGGAAAAAAAACCAAAAAAAAATGTTGTGATTATGTTTTTTAAAAGTTGATTGAATGTTCATGAAAAAAAAAAAACCCAAAAAAATGTTGTTATTATGTTTTTTAAAAGTTGATGTTCCGTTCATGTAAAAAAAAGGAAAAAAAACCAAAAAAAAATGTTGTGATTATGTTTTTTAAAAGTTGATTGAATGTTCATGTTTTAAAAAAAAAAAAATTTGATGTTAATGTTGGGTTTGCATGGTTGGGGGATGCGGGTAGAGTGGTGGATGGGCACCGGCCAATGATGATCTCTCACAGATGTTCCCAGGTAAATTCTGAGGCTGGTGTGGGGGTGGGGGGAGACCTCTGCAGAACTGCTCCAGAAATACCATTGTCCAGTGCCTTGGAAGTGCCCAGTTCAGCTTTGTGTGTCTGAACTGAAAGCACAGCCACAGGAAATGACATAGGTTCTGCTGGACCCTGTTGCAGTGGTTCCCCCCCCCATTTAGTCATGTTATGGAGGGAGAGTTGTATTAGGCTGGTAGTTATGATCATCTTCTGTTTCCATGCCCTGTTGTGCCCGCTCACTATGTAACCTGCTGTAATGTTCAAAACTTTACTGTTTGTCCATTTCAAAAGAAAAATTGTGTTTAAGATTCTCTGATGTGTAGTTAATTGTGTTGTGTTGTGCTATGAGGGACAATAAGTGTAATATGTTGTGATTTGTTGACCACTTGTAATTTGAAAATGAGAAAATAAAGGTTTTTAAAACTTAATGATTGTGTGTCTGTGTTCCCTTCTTTGATGGGAGGTTGGTTCCCAGCATAGGGAACAATGGGGCAGGCTGGCCAGCCTGTTCCTGGGGTACTGGGTGTGGGGCAGCTGAGGGTGGTTTTGGTTCTGAGACGGGCTGAGTGGAGGATTTGGGTCTGTGTGTGGCAGCTGGGGTGGGGGAACTGGGTTTGTGTGGGGCTGTAAGGAGTGGACTATGGGGGATGAGAGCACTGGTTGTCCCTTGTGCCCAAGTAGGCCCCTGCTACTGTCCTGGTGTGGGCTTCCATGCCTCCATCAGTTGCTGGCCCTCCTTTGCCATCTTTTTCTGAAATTTTCCTAGGGCTGCCAAACTCCTGGTTGGGCTTGAGTTCAGGTTAGAGAGAGTAGTTCCCTACAGAGAAACTGGCTGCTTCCAAGGGCAATCTCTTTAGAGGGCAAATGCGGACCATGGATTCTGGGGGAGATCCCTACTCAGATTTTCCTTTCCACAAGTCCCACCCCCAAATTGCCAGTAACTTCCAAGGCCAGAGTTCGCCACCCCAGAGAGATCCCGTTCCCACCCTCTTAGCCTTGGCATGAAAGTTGTAGCCCCCATGGAACGCTTCCAGGTTCCTGATTCCAAGCCCAATGACACCAATGTAAGACAATCCAGACCTCCATCAAAAATGGATTTTAAGTAGCAGTGGGATTGGGCTGCATTTCAGTCATTCACATATCTGGTTGTGTTCCCAAACATTTAGCTTATGTTTTTTTAAATCAGCGTATGGCACTTAAGGACACTTTTAAATGGTTCTAAAAACATTTTTTTATTATGAAGTATTTAATGTGGCATTGATCAAGGGCAGGCCTTTTGGCCAAATGAGCAGTATCAGTACATTAAATTTTAGACAAAGCTCATAGGAGGAAAAAGCATTCACACTGTGAAGTGGGAAGAAAGTTTCAATTTACATGTACCATGGACTCCGAAAAAGACATGTAAGTGGGATCCAGACCAAATCAGGCCTGCTTTCTCCCTTGAAGATATCAATTGATGATAGTGCTTATGTCACATCATGAGAAGACAAGGTTCACTAGAAAAGACAATAATGCTAAGAAAAATTGAAGGCAGTAGGGAAAAGAAGAATACCCTAGATGTGGTAGATTGACTTCGGTTTGCAATACATGGACAAGGTTTTTGGGATACTGTGGAGCTCAATATAATTCTAAAGTACACCACAAGTGATTTGAATGCATAAAACATACAGACACATACACATAAAATGTATATACCCCCTCCCCACCAAATTAAAGGTTTATCTTATGCCCCGGTTTTCTCCCCCATGGGAACCTAGAGTGGTTTACACATTGCTGTTCTCCCTTGATTTTTTTCACCCTCATCACAACCAGGCTAACAATAGACAGCTGCTCCATGCCTCACATTGGAGTGACTCCACCGATGGCCTTCTTAGTTGTTGGAGGGGGTGGAGGGGGGGGAGGAAGGAAACAACGCACTCCTGCCCACTCTATCTGGGGCCTAGGTGACCAAATTGCTTGGCCTTGGCAAGGAGCCAGTGGTGGGGCGGCACTGGTTCTGGGGCCCCGTCCAGAACATTTGTCCAGGGCCCCAAAATCACGTAGACTGCCTCTGGAAAACACAACACAATTGTTTACTTAGACTGAGCCAAGAACATCCATCAAGCCTACAAGGCACAGAATCAGAGTCTGCCAGATTCTAGACCAACTCTCTAGCCATTGCACTACAGTGGATATCTAAAAACTGTTCATACCCCCACCAGCAACTTGAACATTTTTCTACAAAAGGCACAACTTGGCTGGGTCTCAAAAAGGACTATGATGCATGGGCCTGTCAATGCATACTGGTACTAAGGCTCTGGCCGGGGGGAGGGGGGCATTGTGCCAATGCCACCCTGGCTTTGGAAGGGGACAGTAAAATAGAAGAAATAATCTAGCTTCAGTGCCTCCCCCCCTTCTCTGTCTCTCTCTCTCTCTATAATGTGAGTGAAAACATTACTATACCATCACTGAAGCCTACAGGATACTTAGGGTCTGTTCACACACGCATGATCATTTAATGGCAATGCTCTGGCATGATGATGTCTGTTCTAGGAGGTGATGTGATCATCACACAAGGCTGGGGAGCACGCACAATTCACAGCAGGCAGATTTGGGCCACAAGGGATCCTGCTTTGGCCTGTAGGGCCCAAATCAGCCCACTGCAAAGCACAGGCATACTCTCAGGGCAGCCAGATGACATCAGTGACATCACGGCAGCAGCCCCTGGAGCGTACCTTGAAGGCTCATTCACTGACTTTCCCCCTTCGGGTGATAGGTGAGAGTGGGGGATCCCCCACCAAGGGGAAACGGATCCCTAATTGTGTCTGAGGTTGTGGAAATCAAATGGGTCATTACCTCCATATTTCTTCTGTCTTTGAGGGACTTACATGCACATTATATTTAACTCCAGATTTCTTGATTGTCAAGGAATGCATGTGGTGGGGGGTGGGGGGAAGGGTGGGAGAAGGGCACCTGAGGGTGAGGGTGGCATTTGGCATGCAAAATGCCACCCCTGGCAAGACAAGCCTCTCCCAGCTGTCGGTGGTAGAGATGAGAGCAGAGCACCCACTTGGGGAGGCCATGAAATGGCCCCCCCAAGTGGGAGCAGGCTGAGCCTTGGTGGGGGGATGGGAGGAAGGGTGGGAGAAGGGCCCCAGAGGGTTGGGGGGGGGATTTTGTTGCTGTGGTTCCCCCCCATTAAGTCATGTTATGGAGGGAGAGTTGTATTAGGCTGGTAGTTATTATGATCATCTTCTGTTTCCATGCCCTGTTGTACCCGCTTACTATGTGACCTGTGGAAATGTTCAAAACTTTACTGTTTGTCCATTTCAAAAAAAAAATTGTGTTTAAGATTCTCTGATGTGTAGTTAATTGTGTTGTGTTGTGCTGTGAGGGACAATAAGTGTAATATGTTGTGATTTGTTGACCACTTGTAATTTGAAAATGAGAAAATAAAGGTTTTTTAAACTTAATGATTGTGTGTCTGTGTTCCCTTCTTTGATGGGAGGTTGGTTCCCAGCATAGGGAACAATGGGGCAGGCTGGCCAGCCTTCTCTGCGGGTGGTGGGGGGGTCAGGGGGGTGGTTGTCTGTGTGCCAGGGCAGGTGCTCTTTCCCAGGGACGATTTGGCACTGCCACCATTGTGGCACCCCTTGTCTGTGCAGAACTGCCCTGGGAAAGAGAGTTTAGGGGTTCCCAAAAGGGGAGGGCAGGCCAGCCTGTTCCTGGGGTTATGGTGGGTGTGGGGCAGGTGGGGGTGGATTTGGGTCTGTGAGGGGCTACTGGGGGGATTTGGGTCTGTGTGTGGCAGCTGGGGTGGGGGAACTGGGTTTGTGTGGGGCTGTGAGGGGTGGACTTTAGGGGCTGAGAGCACCTACTTGGGGAGGCCATGAAATGGCCCCCCCAAGTGGGAGCAGGCTGAGCCTTGGTGGGGGGTGGGAGGAGGGGTGGGAGAAGGGCCCCAGAGGGTTGGGGGGCATTTTGCATGCAAAATGCCACCCCTGGCAACACAAGCCTCCCCCAGCTGTCAGTGGTAGAGATTAGAGCACCTACTTGGGGAGGCCATGAAATGGCCCCCCCAAGTGGGAGCAGGCTGAGCCTTGGTGGGGGGTGGGAGGAGGGGTGGTAGAAGGGCCCCTGAGGGCTGGGGGGCATTTTGCATGCAAAATGCCACCCCTGGCAAAGGAAGCCTGCCTCTTCATTTTTTCCCCATAGGAAATAATGAAGAGAGATCAGCAGCAGCATGCTAACAATATGCTGCTCCTTTGCTTTCTTATGGGGAGGATGGGGGGACCTGCTTTGGGGGGCCATAACATGGCCCCCCAAAGTCCAATCTGTCTGAAACTTGGGTAGTTGTTAGAGAAGGGTTAGAGGAAGGTCCCCACCAATTTTGGGCTTATTTGGTGGGAAAATGCCTCCTCCAGGCGTCCTGAAAGACGGAGGCATTTTCCCAGCAAAAAAACCCGAAAGAATCCCGAAAGAATGCCGAAATAATGCCGAATCCCGAATCCCGAAAGAGATTCTTGTTTCGGCTTTCGGCTAATGACGGTAGAGAATCTTGTTTCGGGTAATCCCGAAACAAGAAAGCCGAAAGTTTTTTCCTTGCACACCCCTACTTCTGGCAGTGCTTGAGTTCGAGCCCCCAGAAAGCCCACTTGCCATTTACACAGACTCGGATTGGACGGCCAAAGCTGCCACGGTCTGGCTCCCGGTGTGGCAGAATCAGGGGTGGAGAGCTAGTGATGGGAAACCCGTAGCCCACCTACAGCTATGGCAGCAAGTAGCCGCGCTCCTTCAGTCCCGCACAGGTCCAACGCAGGTTACCCATGTTAAAGGACACCAAAAGACAAACTCAGAGACCGCCTATTGGAATGACCAGGCAGACCTCGCAGCCAAGGCAGCCGCCACTTTAAATGCTCCCTTACCGGAACCAGCCCCAGACTGTCCCCTCCACCCTATCACTACCCGGGCCCAAGCCCGCAGCCAGGCTCAGGGAACCGCAGGTACACTAGACCTAGCCCAACTGCAGATATCTGACCCAGAAGTAACTGATCTCCTAGCCGCAGGAAGGGACCAGACAGGAAGATTAGTGATTCGAGAAGAGGAAGGCATAGTCTGGGCAGTAGATACAGCTGGTGAACGCCACTGGGTAGTGCCATTGGAAGTCAGGGCCGACCTGATTCAGTTTGTCCACGAGCAGGGACACCGAGGCAAGGATCTGACTCTGGAGAGGGTCAAAGAGGTTGGTTGGTGGCCTAGCATGCGTACTGAAGTAGCACAATGGGTGGACAACTGTCTGTCTTGTGCCATGGTCAATGCAGACCCAACTGGACCTAGAGCTCCCCTCCAGCATCAGAGAATTGATGGACCCTGGGCTCGCATACAGATTGACTTTATCGGTCCCCTTCCCCCCACTCCCCGCAGCAATCGCTACTGTCTCACTGTCATAGATCCCTTTAGTAAATGGGTCGAGGCATTCCCGTGTAAGCATAACACTGCAGCCACCACGGCCAAACTACTGTTCAACAATGTATTTTCAAGATGGGGCACTGTACGAGTCATGGATTCCGATTTGGGCTCACATTTCATTGGAGAAGTCACCCAGGAACTTTGTAAGGCATTAGGCATCCAACAACGCTTTCACATAGCCGGCCATCCCCAGGCTTCCGGCGCCATAGAAAGAACCAACCGGACCCTCAAGGAGGCTCTCCGCAAGATGGTTCGCTCCTCCGGGAGAGACTGGGATGAAAAACTCCCCATAATTCTAATGGCCATCAGAGGCACCACCGCAGTTCACGGACTCACGCCCCATATGGTCATGACAGGACGGAAAATGCAGCTCCCAGAAGCCTTCTGGCTAGACACGCAGCTCCCTTCTGATATGCAACCCGTAGTAATTAATGACGCCTGGGTTCAGGACCTCATCTCATCCATACACGCCGTCCACATGCAAGTGGCCCAGAAGTTAGGCACAGCTCAGAAGGATATGGACCGCAAACTAGGATGGGTCAGGAACCCCAGGCAGTGGGAGGAAGGACAGCTCGTTTTATATAGGAAGTTCTCGCAGAAGGCACACTCGTTAGCCGCCAAATGGCAAGGCCCCGTCCCAATCACGAAAAGAGTCTCTCCAGCCGTCTATCAGGTAGCTATTCAGAGGAAGACAGGAGGCACTTGGTTAAAATACTTCCATGCCTCTCAATTAAAGGAATGGAAAGGGAAGCCGCTCCAGACCGCCCCACCAGTATATGATCCTGGGGGAACAGCCGCCAGCCCAGCCCCCCTCTGCCCAGTGATTCGCCAGATGTCCCTTCACCCTGGGCCAGAGATACCCTGTGTCCCCTTAGACCAGACCTTTGTAGCTCTTGTATAAAAAGAAACGGCAGAATATATATATAGGTAAAAGTTAAGAGTTTTTTTTTCAGTTCTATTCTTTGACTTCATTAGGCGGGCCCCACAGTTGGGACCCTAGGGGGAAACACGGCAACCAAAGCCAAATAGGACCACCACCGAAAAGTGATTCTTAATTGGATTTTAAGCCGCGTGTTCGGAAAAAATTGCACAGGCAAAAGAGATTTGCTGTGTGTGAAAGTGTTTGGAGAGGCTTTAGCCCAAAAGTGAATGCAGTCTTCCAACGTTGAAACCACCAAAAAAGGTGATTTCTTTGTTTGAAAACATTTCACCCGCCGTGCTGGTGAAGATCCCGCATCTACGTAGATTCGGGGTCTCACCTGCCAGACCCACACTTTCGCATGATGGTCGGCTTTGGCTTTGAGGGCCGTGCCTCCCCTGGAAAAGGACCCCCAGATAGCCCAACATCCCTCTTTTACTAATGTTCATATTCGTCATGGTGAGTTGCTATACGGCGCCACCATCCAGTACGCTTTAGTGCAAAAGTAAAAGACCCGCCAGGATTTTGTAAATATGTTACCCCTGGAATGTGTTATTGAGGTGCGTTCGCCACGCACAAGGGGCAGCGTGCCTCATTTACATAGCCAGAATCCCCCGCGCCAAGATGACCCCCGAATAACCCAGACCCAGCGGCGCCGAAAGATTTCCGACGCCTCCGCCGCTCTTAGACAAGCGCTGCCGAGCACCCTCGGCTCCACTTCGGCCCTTTCCGCCAGCAGCCGCCCGCCCCATCTAACGTAATCTTTTCCCTTGCCCGTACCGTATAAGGGAAAAGAAGGGGGGGGAGACATATTGAAGATATAATGAAGCCCTGCCAGGCACCCCAAGTAAGGGCAACCTGAAAGCACCCCACACCCGTATGCTTCTTGCTCCATGTGTTTTTCTTTTTTGCTCAGTGCATTTTTCTTTTGCTCAGTATATTTTTCTTTTTGCCCGGTGTACCTTTTTTTAAACCAGAAATTGGGGCCTCCCGAGGGAGTCCCTCCAAAAATTGCTAGTCCTGCAAACATATGACGAAAGCCCATTTTTAGGAAGTTAAGCGAAGGTCCCCGTTTGCAGCAACCCTTATAGTTGCTGGATACCGCTCTCTAGTTTTTTCCTTTTAAAGCGGCAAGGCCAGGCCGAGCCGGACCGATAGCTCTCAGCCCGCAAAATAAAAGTAGCCCGCCGCCAAGCAAGGGGCACCTGAAGGCCACATAATCTAGGCACCCAGGGACCCCTGGGGCAAGTTTGCATAATCCCGCCTAACGTTCAGCCGACCCTTGCTCGACGTAAAGACGTTCCCCCTGAAATATACACGCTATAGGAAGAAGCCCCCGCACAGGAGTTCCCCAGAGCAACAAGCTGGAAGGCTCGCTTAGTGCCCCTGGGACTTCTCGTTCGAACCCTGCTTAACAGACAGCGCTGGCAGAAAAACGCCCTCCTTTTTCCCCCGCTTTACTTCACTTATTTTGCTGCAACAAACTCAGGGAACCTGTACTTATATCCGCAGGTCTCCCCAGGATATTTTCGTCACAGAAAGGAAAGGAAGGCCAGGAGATGAGGCACCTGGCTACTCTGTGTTTGCTCGTGCTGGCAGGCACCCTAATAGAGGGGCGCCCGTCCAAATTAATGCCCTACCCCCACTGGAGATGCATCAATACCCTAGCAGAAAATGAAATGATGGTCTGCAAAGTTGTGCAGCAGATTAATATGACCACCCCCATGGATCGCACTAACTTCCGCAGTTGTGAAGAGCAGTGGATCCGACCCCCAGAGCTTGTTATTTTATGTGTGGGAGTCAAAAACTATGTCCCAAGAGCTAGTGTGCTACTCGCCTACTGATACGGTTTCACCACTTGCTCCGATCCCATGTATGTTTCTTCCCCGTATCAGGCCAGCCCCCACCGCAGTCCTGGTGGTAGACAAATATACCACCCCTGCCAACTTCGAAACCTCGCCGTTTGTCACTGAGGCTTTCGGACCATACTGTGAAGTTATTCTAGTGTCGGCCGCAGTATGGAAGGCAGGAGACCCCTTTAGAATGACCATCCTACTAGGCACTACTGCCACTGAATCTGCATCAGTCACCATCACGCCCCCTTCAGGCGCAGTTCTCTCCTTTGCTATAGAGCGCTGGGAGAACCTGACCTGGATTGTAAAAGAGGAAGACCTAGCCAAACATGGCCCACCTGATTGGATACTGGTTCAACAGACGCCCGAATGCCAAACCAAGCCCCTAGTAGAAAAATTTCACCGGCTTGGGCTGCTCTTTGTAAATTTGACTCACGAACCAGGCAATTATTCCCTGCTGATCCGGACCCAGGAGACCCACACCATCCAAATTGACCCTTTGATTGCGAGCAATGAGCAATTAAGCCAAGGTGGCACGCATATAGTGGGCTCCCATGTTTTGAAAACTGACATTCGAGAGAGAGTTCTAGTCCGCCCGCAAATGTCTTTAAAAGAGATCCGCATAGACTTAGCTGAGCTAAATGTAACCCAGAGGCTGCCGCAGTGCGCTCCCTATCTGGAGGCTGGTAGCAAGGGTTAGAATGCATGGCTGCAACTGTGGATCGATCCCTCTCCCTCTCTCTCGCGTGCCAGACAAAGCATTGCCAACTGGACTGCTCCTGCAGCCGGAGGCTTAGCAATCATGGATTCGGTCAACATTGAGACTCTCGCTAATAAGTTTGCCCATGTCACGACTAGCATCTCCGACTTAGGTAAACCGGTGGTGCAGTCCCTAAATTCCATTTCGAATGGGCAACACGAGATCAGCTCCATTTTAGTTAACTGGGAGAGTCAAATTGAAAGAGATTTTTCTCTGCTGCTCAAAGGAACACAGTCTTTTGAACGCAATGTGTCAATAGCCATGGCATGTATGCAAGCCCAACAATTAAATCAGGCTGTGGCCATGGGGCTAATTCAGCAAGCCACGGACGGGCACTTGCCCCTGGAAATTAAAAGATTGATTATGCCCAAATTGTCACCCATTGAACTGGAGCTTGAATCCTGGTGGTCTCTCGTAAATTCCTCATTCTCACCGACCACCCAGGAGCTTAAATTATTTTTATTAACGGCCAGTGCGCACGAGTCATTCCACGTGTATCCAGTCGTGCCTCTGGGACTCCAAGTCAGCGACACCGAAGTCCTCTACGCCCGCCACCCCGACCATTGGGCCCGCTTCACCCCGACCGGATGGCAGCTCGTCAGCCTCCAAGGGTGCCAGCATCGAGACCAGACCGGCTTCATTTGCCAAGACCAAGCCTTTGCACCGCATCACCCCTGTGTAGCCCCGCAAGTCGACGCCCTCAACGAATGCCCTTTCGAGGTCGTCCAGGAGAACAGCTCCGCTGTGGTCTACCTTGGAAAAGGATGTGCCTGCGTGCGAACGGCCTGCGACTTTGTGGTCCTGAACTCGTTCCAGCTCAAGCCCGTGATCCCGGGAGTCAACCGCTGCTTCTGCAACCTGTCTTCGGTAGCAGCCTGTGACTTCACCTACACGGTACCGGTATGGACCCAAGAAGAGATCCTGGTGGCACCCTCCATCTATCGTTATGTGAAGCCCATCTCCCTTGGCATCGGTCTGGAACTAATCCGTGAGCTCCTGGCCCACCCGCAGCTCCACCGCACCCTCCAGAGCATCCAGAGGGACGGGGATACTACTGCTTTGGTTGTGTCCCACAATGGCAAGGAAATCTTGGATCTTGCCCAGCGGATTAAGACCACCAGCGAGCATTCATGGTGGGAAACCCTCTTTGGCTGGAGCCCCACTGCCACTGGAATTTACAATTTGGCTTTGCACCCGATCATTGTTATTTTGGCCTTTCAAGTTTTGTTGTGTGCCTCACTGCTTTATTTGGGCTGTTGGAGCCGCCGACAGCTCCAGCAACTCCAGATGTCACACCGTTTGGATCGTTATAATCCCGACCTCCTCTTGCCTTAAGGGTTGTTCTTGGCGCCCTCCTTTAACCCTTGTTTATTTGCTTATGTTGTTATGAACTATGATTATGTTTTATTATGTGTACGGATCCTGAACCAGCCCCATGGACGCTTTGCTGCCGGACACCGCTCCGAGGCCCTCTTGTGGACTAGGGGGGGACATATTTCTCTGCCTCCCAGCCCACGGCCCGCCTACGAACGACCGCCAGCGGCACTACCTCCATGAGGACTAGAACTGTGTGCCTGAAGCCCTTCTCGCCGCCTGCCGGCCCTGCTCTGCGGATTGACGCAGACAGCAAGGGGGGGTGGAAGTGTGTTTTGGGACACATGGACTAAGTTTGCTTGTTCCTGTATATATGCAACCCAGTCCAGCAGCTGTACTGCGGACTGAGCCGTCTGTGATCTTTGTTGCTCTACTGTTTTATGAATTTCTTTCCATTGCTTTCCATGAATTTCACCCCTATGAATTTAGCCCCGAATTAACCCCTCACTCTATCTATTGCAAGTGCGCCCATGATCTTCCCATGAACTGGGATCTTTTAATCACCCCCTATCAATTTTACTCCTATTAATTTGCTTTTAACCTTATGAATTGCCTTTTAACCTGACTCCCTCCGCCGAAGTGATTTTAGCCTATTTATCTGTCGTATGAATTTGGTTTTAACCGGGACCCCTCCTGAACGGTCTCTTTTAACGGTTATTTAATTATTGGTTTTAAACTCTATGGATTTGGTTTTAACCTGACTGTATGAATTGATCTTTTAATTGCGAAGTTTATTTTCCTGCCCCCTCGAGCCCTTCCGCCGTTTGCCCCTCATGAACTATTTCCTCGCACTTGCTTTTATCATTGCTGCTTTATCTATTGGTTTTAACTTCCTGGTCTATTGCTTTTAATCATATATATATATATATATATATGTATTTATGGTTTTAATCACCCATGAATTGTTCCACCCTATATGAATTAGTCTATGCCTTGCTTGCACTTTTCACTTTTATCCTGTATGAATTGCTTTTACTCCTACATTCATGAATTGACCCATGAATTGCCTTTGCTTTTAATCTCATGCTTATGAATTGATCCATGTATATGAATTGCTCCTGGTTTTTAGTGCTTTTAATCCACCATGAATTACGTATGAATTACCTCCATCCATGAATTGATCAATGTACACACAAATATGAATTATTGCTATTTATATGCATGAATTGCTCATTGCTGCTCATATCACCATGAATTGCTATTGCTTATTGCTATTTATTCTGACGGTTGCACTTAGCACACCTCTTGGTGTGAACCCAGAGACCTGCAGCCCATTGGCTGATCCAAATTGCACTTATTTGGTTAGGTGGTTCTCTAAACTAAATTTTTGAGTGACGCCTCCCCCTCCTTCCCTTCCCACTCCCTCTCCGCTCGAAGCTCGACCACCGGACATTGCCGACCACCTCGCCTTTGAAGTCAAGTTCGGAGACCCACGCGCCTGACGTCACGTGGTCTCCGAGGGGGGGAATTGTTGCCAAGTAGGCCCCCTCCCCTGCTTTAAAGCCTGCCATGGACTGTGTTAAAGTTTCCTGCATTGCTGTTTTACTGCTACACCAAAGATTGCTTTGCATGTGTGTGTTCTGATACACGTGTCAGTTTCCTGCCTGCGTGTCAATTGCCTTGCTGCTGCTATAGACTGTGTAGTTTACTGACTCCATGTTTGGATAACTGCACAAAAGACTCTCTTTCTGGGCAGCCCTGCCCTGACCTGTATCTGGACTTCCTAGTGTGTGTTTGGACTCTGTTACAAACGTGCCCTGTGCCTGCATTGCCATCTACCATGGACCGTGCCTGTTCCCTGCTTTGGACTGTGTTTTGTGTGCTGTTCTCCCTGCCGCCATGGAAGCCTGCCTCACATGGGCCCAAGCCGCTGCTAGCAGTCGGGCGCCTGCCGGGGAAACCTCCAGCGAGCCTGGCTAGGCGCTCCCTGGTCAGTTCCCGCCTGGAGCCTCCCGCGGGTCGGTCCCCGAGCTTGCCCTCGCTACCGGGCAGCCTGCTATCCAGCCCCAGCTATGCCCAGCCGGCATCCATGTTCTTAGGCAGCCAGAAGACCCTGGGAAGAAGACTGCTTTGAGAAGCCATTTCGGCGAAGTGGGCACACCACGTCCACAGCGAGAGCACCTCGCCCCGCTCTGCATATCTTAGGAGCTGCCCCGGAGAAGGAACTAAGTGCCGACCATCCCAAGCACTTAGAGAATGCATCTCAAAGAAACCTCCGCATTCCAGAGCTGATGACATCAGGACAAGCCCTGTCCGCTGGAACATCCTTTCAGCCCACTTGGATTTCCCCCTCCCTCTTTTGTCCCCTCTTCCTGAGGTGTCACTTATCGCAATCAGATTACCAAAGTGGCCCATCCAAGCCATTCAGTAGCCCATTAGAACCTTTGTTTTAAACTGTGAGAACCACCAAGTACAGCACCAGCCCCAGGGTACATTTTGGGGTATTTAAGCTGGTCTCCCAGACCACTCGGTGCTTAGGCCATTCCCATCCAGAACCCCTCTCTGTCGGTGGCTTAGGCCATTCCTATCCAGACTTCCTTGCTGTCCGTCTGTGGTTCCAGTGCTGGCATTGGGCCACCCCCCCCTCGCTGTTGTGTCTCTGCTTCGCTTCAGGATAAGTGAGTATTCCCCCTATCATCGTTGGGAACCAGCTAATGCGAACGTCTCTGTATTTCATACTCTGTATTTCCTAGATCTTGTGTGTTTCTTGTATGCTTGTGCAAGTTTAGGCTTACGCCACACTAAATACACGTGTTTGGAACCTATTTGTAGTCTGCCTCTTTTTCACTAGAGTGTCTGGGATCGGGACCTCCGTAGACATAGGTTAAGATCCGCGCTAATTTTAAGTTACAGACTGCTACAGCTAATTCCCCATTATAATAAAGAGCAGTTCTGGTAACAATAACACCAGTGTTGCGCCAGCTGCATTGGTTGCTGGTGGAGTACCGAATCAGGTTCAAGGTTCTGGTATTAACCTACAATGCCCTAAATGGACTGAGACCGTCGTATCTGCGGGACCGCCTCTCCCCATATAAGCTCCAGAGGACCCTTTGCTCAAGCGATAAACATCTGTTAAAGATCCCTGGCCTTAGGGAGGCCCACCTGGTGTCGACCAGGGCCAGGGCTTTTTTGGCCCTTGCCCCAGCCTGGTGAAATGCTCTGTCTTGCGAGACCAGGGCCCGGCAGGACTTGTTGGCATTTCGCTGGGCCTGCAAGACGGAGCTGTTCTGCCAGGCATATGGTTAATGCTAGGCGGTGCCCCCGCTCTGATGGGGGAGTTAAATTTTATGCCCTCCTGCCCAATGTCACCTCTTGTCCTTCACATAGTTGCTGTAAAATGCTCACATGCTCCCATGTTCTCTGTTTTTACATTTGTATTTATATAGTTGTAGTATATATTTTAGATTGAATGCTATGTATTATTTATGCTTTTAATGGTGTTGTTGATTAGTTGTGTGGTGTATTTTAAGTCTGTTGTGATCCGCCCTGAGCCCACTTGTGTGGGGAGGGCAGACGATAAATCGAAGAAAATAAATAAAAATAAAATAAATACAATTTTTGTTCTCATTAAAATAGTCCATGTAGCACTATGGCTAGGTTAACTTCTCCAAGCTATTCACCCAATGCAAGGATTGGTAAATCACATTACAAATACAAATTAAGATCCTTAAAAAAACTCATTATAAAAGAGTAATACAATTGTGGCTTAAAATACCCTCACAAAACAAAATCTCATATGTATGTCTCTAATATACAAATTAAAATCAAATGCCACAGAAAGGGTAATGTATAAGCAGTGTAAAAACAGGAGGCGGGCAGTTTGATAGCAACGAATTAGGAAAGCCAGAAAAGTGGAAAAGTTCAAAGTTTATCAAAATAAAATGAATGAAAAAGTCATGTCTGAACATCTCAATTTATTTCAGACCATGTAACTCTAAGAGGTTAGAAAGGAGACCTCCTTAACAAGTAAAGTCCTTCTGTTGGTTGTACAAATCATTTAATAAACAGATATGTAGTGGGGCTATGTAACCTGCAATAATCTTTTCATTCTCCTGGTGACATTGGTCCAATACCCAAATTTGTAATTATGAATCCTATGATTTAATGTTGTTTAAAATATAATCTGGAAAGGAAGCACTAGTTTGGCGTTAGAACTGCCAAAGAAAACATAAGAACTGGAAACATTTCAAACATGCAATTATATACATCTAAAATATCTGCAAAATGCTGGAAGCAAAATTAAACTTCCCTAGTTTTCGTTAAAGATCGTTGTGAGGTGTTCTGACAATATCAGGTGACTATTTCAGAATATTGATTTCTCAAGAGTCTTTAGAGATCAGAAGAATAAATCCACTTGATGTTCAGTGGGACTAGTTTGTTTGTTTTTAAGTCCCCTTAGTAATCACGTTCTATAGTAACAAGTTATATTTTTTTCTAGGCTAAACAGCTGCCTTTCAAAAGCAAGTTTGGTGTCAGTCAAGTGTGCTATAAATTTTGCCTTTTGTGAATGCATATTTGGTAACTTTTCAAGGCCTATCATATTTGTTCAGACATGTAAAAAAATCCCTATGCAATGTGTATTTTGAACATTTCAAGGGGCTTTTCACAGGGACCCCGTAATGTGTGACCTATGCAACTATACTCAGATACAGTTGTAAAGTTCTGATGGCAGGTTCTAAAATCACAAACCACAGTTACGGCCAGGGGATGATTTATTCCATGTTCATAGGAACTGTGTAGATGTATCATTTGAAATTTTTTGATATTTATGAACGAGAATTTAATATTAATCTAGATTTCATCCCCTCCTCCCCCAAAATTTACGGGAGGCTGCCTTTTATTGATTCAGTCTGGACCAGATTTCAGACTGCATAAATTTTATATATTCTTGGGGGTCAATCCAGATTGGGCCATAGCAGCACTGGAATCCAGAAAATTAATCTGATAACTTTGGATCCATTTTTGAGCATATTACGGGGAATGTTGTCCATTCCAAGTACACACACTCAGGACTTTAACAATAACATGATTTCCAGGTGAACTGTTTTTTTACAACAGGTATGAGGTACAGTTGCCATAAACTTATTTCATAGCTAAAAAGAATAAAAATAAAATACATGCTCCCATCTTTAATAATATAATTAATAATTATGTGCCATCAAGTCACAACTGGTTTATGGTAATCGGGTTTGACTGGACTATACAAAACTCCTTGTGGAGTTTTCAAGGCAAGAGAAGGTCATAGATGGTTTGCCACTGCCTGCCTCTGCACAGCAACCCTGGACTCCCGCGGTGGTCTCCCGTCCAAGTACGAACCTTGGCTGGCCCTGCTTAGCTTCGGGATAGTCAGGGTTATTCAGACTGCTCCCATATTTACAAACTGTTATTCTCAAATGGTTCACAAACATCTTCATGAATCCAGGGACAACCCCACTTAGCTTCTGAGATCTGATAAGATCAGGTTTGCCTGGCCCAGAGCTTGGTGAAAACTCCCTGCGAGTTTGGGCTCTCTGAGTGTGAAGTTTCACGAACTACGAACCAGTTCGTGAATCGGGTTAAGTTCGTTAAAGTTTGTGGTTTGTGGTTTGTGAAACTGTACAAACCTCAAATCTCCCCATTTGTTTTTTTCCCGTTAGTGCCCATGTCTAATTCCGAGACTGAATAGCCATAATCTTGTTTATGAAAACAAGAAAACAATCATTTTCTTGTATGACTGTTTTGTTAAGCATTTCACATGAAGGGAGTACTTATTTGAAGGCAGCCTCATGCCCAAATTAGGCTATGCTAGAAAAACTCTCAGGCAAGTTTTTCATGGCAGGGTGCTTCTGAATCAGCAGTCCTCCTACAGGAGATCGAAAATGAGTGGGAGAATGTATTGTTTGTTTGAATTGCTGTAAGTGAAGCTGTATCTGAGCATAAAGGAGTGCCTGCCTGCTTGTAGAGAGCTAGGGTTGCCAAATCCTGCCTAGGAAAGTTGCTCCTTGGGAATAAGTCACTCTGGGGCTTCCATTTCTCCTAGACTTTATGGTACTCTGTGGAGTTCACCACCTTTTTTTTTTTTGGAATTTTTATCGGATGGGTCATTATATCAATTCACACATACAACACATTATTTTATCTCCCCCATATAATAATATCCCCCACCCTTTCCCCCCCTTTTCCGTTGACTTCCGACAGTTTTCCATTCCCTTCATCTAATTAACTTTACTACCTCTTAATATATAATCCTTAATCATCCTAAACCCTATATAACATAGTTATCCAATAACATATAATATATTCTAACAATATGTATCATATATTTAATACCATATAATATCCAATATATTCTAGCAATGAATCATATATTCTATTACTCAACATATACACTCTCTATAGTAACATATTCTATAATAGTATAACCTATAATATTCCATACCTAAAATAATATATATCTACTATACCATATCTCTAACATTCAAATTTATTGTTATAATCTGGTGTATACCCTATAAATCTTGTCTTATTATGACCTAATATATTATAGCAAAATACATCACTATAGCCTAGTATATTATCACAAACTATATTATCCTTTTCCAATATAATGTTAAAATTTCTATCTCTATATTCAGTTAAAGTAACAGATCACTATCCTCCCCTTAAAAAGTATCCAAAGACCACACTTTCCCTTTAATGTCCCACTTATTTTCTATATAATTCTTAAGTTTCTCCCAGCTTCTTATATATTCTTCCGCAACTTCTTCTCGTAGTTTCCTCGTAAGTTTGTTCATTTCTGCCAGATTCAATGTTTTCAAGATCCAATCTTCCACTGATGGTATCTCCTTTGTCTTCCACAACTGAGCATATAGTATCCTAGCCGCCATAATCATGTAAAACACCATTATCCTGTCCATTTTATCAAATTCTTCAAGGTTCATACATAACAATAACAATTCTGGGTTTTTAACAACATTTTTCTGTAATATATCTGACATAGCGTCTACTATTTCCCCCCGGAACTGTTTAGCTTTTTCACACGTCCACCACATATGGTAAAAAGAACCTTCATGTTTCCCACATTTCCAACATTTATCTGACATCTGACTGTTTCCCTCAGCTAACTTTTTTGGCGTAAGATACCATCTATAAATCATTTTATAAACATTTTCTCTTATCGTGGTACATGTTGCTATCTTTATAGTATTCTTCCACAATTTCTCCCAAGCTTCCATCAATATATCCCTATTACAATTTATTGCCCATTTTACCATTTGAACCTTTACTATCTGGTCTTCTGTAAACCATTTCAACAAAATTTTATACACTTTAGATATCAATTTCCCCCCCCCCTGAAGTAAACATTGTTCCAGCTCTGAATTTTCTGTCCTAAAACCTGCTTTCCTCTGATCAGAATCATACAAATCTTTTATCTGCATATATTGAAACCAACCATATCGAAATGGCAATTCTTCATTGTTTTTAATACTATATAAATTCTGGTCCACTCTAAGGATATTTTGATATGTCATCCACTCCTCTCCTTCGTATTCAGTCCTTGGATTGACAACCTCCGCTGGTACAATCCACATTGGTGTTTTTTCATTCAAATATCTCTTATATTTACCCCATACAGCAAATAGACTTCGCCTCACAAAATGATGCAAAAACATCATATCAGCCTTAGACTTTTCATACAATAGATATGCATGCCATCCAAAGGTTTTATTGTACCCTTCCAATGTCAATAGTTTATGGTTTTCCAACAGTATCCAATCCCTCACCCAAACCAAACATATAGCTTCATAATATAATTTCAGATTTGGTAGCTGTAGTCCACCTCTCTCCTTTACATCATATAAACACCTTTATCTTGACTCTAGGCTTTTTCCCTGCCCACACAAATGTTAACATTTTCCTTTGCCATTTTTCTAATTGCTTATTGTCTTTCACTATTGGAATTGTCTGCATTAAAAACATTATCCTTGGTAGGACATTCATCTTAATTGTGGCAATACGACCCAACCATGACAGATTTAACCTATTCCATACCATCATGTCTTTATCTATTTGCTGTCATAACTTTTCATAATTGTTCTTGAATAAGTCAATATTTTTTGCAGTTAACTCAATACCTAAGTACCTTGTTTTATGAACCACTTCACAATCCGTTATCTTCATTAACTCTTGCTGTTGTTGTTTAGACATATTTTTACAAAGCAGTTTAGATTTCTTTTTATTTATATAAAATCCTGCCAACTCTCCAAATTCTTTTATCTTCCCCAACAGTCTTGGCATATTTTGGAGTGGATCTTCCACTATCACCATCACATCATCTGCAAAGGCCCTCACCTTGTATGTATACCCTTTAATCTTCATACCTTTAATTTCATCATCTTCACGTATTTGTCTAAGTAAAATTTCCAATACCATTACAAATAACAATGGAGAAAGTGGGCATCCTTGTCTCATTCCCTTTCTTATCTCCAATTTTTTCGTTATGTCCCGGTTAACCACTATAGCTGCAGATTGGTTTTTGTATATCATCTTTACTGCTTGAATAAACATCTCACCCATCTGCACTTTTTCCATCATTGCAAACATAAAATCCGAATTTAAATTGTCAAACGCTTTTTCGGCATCCACAAAAAAAAAACCAACTTGTTTTCCTGAGTTTTTATCATAATATTCTATCGCATTCAAAACTGTCCTCAAATTGTCCTTTAATCTGTCTATCTGGTAAAAAACCTGCCTGCTCCTCCCCCACAAACTCTACCAACCAGATCTTTAACCTCTTAGCCAATATTTTTGAAAAAATCTTATAGTCATTATTTGTTAAGGATATCGGTCTATAATTTTTCACATTAGTCAAATCTTGTGTTTCTTTTGGTATTAATATAATATTAGCTTCATTCCATGTCTCTGGCAAATCATGACCTTCCAAAATCGCATTAATCACTTTCTGCATCAGCTGCTTCAAGTCCTCTGCCATTACTTTATAAAATTTAGCTGTAAGTCCATCCGGTCCTGGCGCCTTTCCCACTTTTGTATCTTGTATCGCTACCAAAATTTCCAATGTTGTTATTTCAGCATTTAATTTCTCAGTTTCTTGGGCACCATTGGTAGACTCAACTTTCGAAAATATTCTTCTGATAACATTTTATCAATTGATCTCTTCTGATATAACTTTGCATAATATTTAAAAAACGCCCTCTCAATTGAATTTTGATCAAACAGCTCCTTCCCCTCCTCCACAATCTTACTGATTGTTTGCTTCTCCCTTTTCTTCTTCAATTGCCAAGCCAAATATTTCCCTGGTTTATTGGCTCCTTCAAATGCTTTTTTTTTTCATCCTTTTTAACTCCCATTCCACTTCTTTATTCTCCATTGTTCTAATTTGTTCCTGTAATATTTTAATTTCTTGTTGTAACTTCTTTTTGCCCGGTCTTTTCTTTAACTGTTGTTCTTTTAGCTTAATTTTTCCTTGAATTTCTTTCAACTTCAACTCTTTGTTTTTCTTATCTCTGGCATTTAAATCCATAAGCACTCACCGCTTTGTATGCATTCCATACTTTATGAATTGCCACTCCTTGATCCACATTATATTGTATAAAGTCTTTAGTCTCTTTCTTAAGAACCTCCACATTAGCATGACTGCTCAAAAGATCCTCATTTATTCTCCATCTCCTTTTTTTACCTCTCATTCCAAATCTCCAAAACACAGGATTGTGGTCTGAGCTAACTTTTGGCAAAATATCCGTTTCTTTTGTACACACAGCAAGCTCTTTAGATACCCAAATCATATCAATTCTTGAAAAAGACTGATGTCTTGCTGAAAAAAAGGTATATTGTTTGGCATTCGGATTATATTTCCTCCATATATCTTCCAAACCCTCTTGTCCTTGAAGTTCAAAAAAAGTTCCCTCCTTTATTTTTTATCAAATTCATTTTTTTATCTAATTGCACATCTACTACCCCATTGAAATCCCCTGTCACAATCACTTGATCATATGTCATCTGTCCAAGTCTATCTTTAATTTCGTTAAAAAATTGCTTTTTCGCACCATTTGGTGTGTAAATTCCCACAATGAGGGCTTTTTTAGCATTACAATCAAATTCCACTGCCACATATCTTCCATCTTTATCATTGAAAATGAATTTCGGTTGCAATTCTTCTTTAATATAAAGTACAATTCTTCTCTTCTTTTGTTTAGTTGTTGCCACAAATTGTTTCCCTAATTTGTTATTTTGTAAATATTTTACATCTTGTTCTTGTATATGGGTTTCTTGTAGACAAATCACATTACATCTCTGTTTAGCCAGCCAATGAAATATTGCTTTTCTCTTTGAAGGTGAATGAAGTCCATTTACATTCCATGATAATAATTTGTATTCCATAATTACAATCGGGTTGCTTTTGGTAAGTCCTTTTCATACTCTACCAGAAACACTTCTATTGCATGTCTTGATTTGATAACTTGCCTCACAGACTGGAACTCAAAACTCAACCCTTCTGGTATTTCCCATCTATAGCTTATATTCGTGGTTTTCAACTTTTGAGTCAAATCCCTATATTTTTTTCCATCTTGCAGCACTGATCTCGGTAGCTCCTTCATAATTCGAACATGCTTCCCTTCAAGTACCAATGGGGATTCAAAATGCTTTCTGAGAATTTCCTCTTTCATTCTTTTGGTAGTTAACTGGACAATAACATCCCTTGGTGAATTTTTTTGCTCTGCATATTTGGAATTAATTCTATAGGCAATATCTAAATTGGCTGCCACTTCTTTCTGCTCTTTATTTAGAAATTTTGCAATTATTTCAGTAACTTGCTTCAGGGTTGTTCCAGCCATTACTTCTTGAATGCCTCTAAAATAAAGTTGCTTTTCCATAGCTTTGCATTCCATTACCACAACCCTATCGCTCACTCCAGCTGCCTCTACTCTTAAACCTTCCGTTTTCACATCCATTTCTTATACCTTCTGCTGTGTAGCTTGGAGTTCCGTTCTTATTTCATCAATACTTTTTGCCAATTCTGCAACCTCTGATTTTATTGCCTCTTTAATCTCTTTCACTAAATTCAACTGAGAGTCCTTCACTTGCTTTTGCAATTCTTGAACCATTTCCTGCGTCTTTTGTATGGTTTCATTTGTTTCCTTATTACCTTCTGTTATTTTTTTGTCCAAATTTTCAATTGCTACCTGCCAGTCTTTATCTCCCCCCCCCCATTGGACTTGCCTTAGGACCCCACAAATCGGCTCTCTTCCTCAACTCCGTCTTTCCTTTTTTATATTTCTTACTTTAATTAAATCAGTCTTGTCCAATAATATAAAAATAATGTAAAGGGAAAATTTTATCTTTTACCAGTAGTCTAGATGTCGGGTGTTTTTTCTCAATGGTGTTCTCTATGTTTGCCTTCCACTTTTTCCCTATCCAAAATGGCGTATTCCACTTCGTTTTATCAATGTCAGATGCTTTTCTCTGTTACAGAGAATTGTTCCGGTTTGGGACCATGGTGGTCTGAAGTGATTCAGGGAGCTGGATCATCCGGGTTGTTGTTTTTGGGCTAGTGGGGTGCCTAGACCACCCACAGCTCCCCAATTTCAGGAAGAAGTCAAGCACGGACGCTCATTGGCCCTAAGAGGGTGTGATCTCGGTAGATGGGGGGTTCTGAATCAAGGATTCTCCATCTGCCTTGAGATCCCCTCCCAGAGGGGTGGCTAATACCTCTGCAGCAACCTTTTGGAGTCATTAAATTGACATAGGATCACCGTACCCAAGCTTCAGAAATGAACTTTAACCAGGATTGAACAAAAGAGACAGTGAGTACAACCCAAGAATACTTAGAGAAGTAAAGATCACTATCTTCCTTAATGGGCTTGATTTTTGCTCAAAGACTGAAATGTTTTAAAGTAAAGAGACAAATCCCCAAAGCAAAGGACATTAAAAGTAGCGGGGAGTGAAGATCTGTGAAATTAACAATTTAAAGAGTTTAAAAAGAGCAAAAGGAACTTTTTGTTTTGCATACCTGTGGTCTTGGAGAGGGGGAAGAGTGTGGGAAGCGGCTGAAATATCGTGAGAAGTGGATTGCCTGTAATATAGCTGAGTGGTGGCTAGAAGGGCAGGAAGTCGGCTGGAGCAGAGGAAGAGAGACAGCGAGGGACAGAAGACCTGAAGAGGAAGCGGAAGTTGGCCATCTTGAGTGTGGGAAGGGCAGACGATTACATGTGAACTGTGTGGATTTCACCTTCTGAAGCTGCCACTTCCTCAAAAGCAAGGCTCCTGGAGTTCCCCAGGGCAATTTGTTGTCCAGGGCAGGGGTGAGACATGACAGAGGAAAGGGGTACCACCCATTCCTTCCCCTATGTGTCCTATGGGTTCCAGGGGTGGGCTCCTGCAGCTGCTGCTGGGATGCCTAATGTTGGGCCACCCTGATGATCTGGAAGCGAGGCTTCCTTGGTGGGCTGAGGAGGTGAAGTTCCTTCTCCGACCCATTCAGTCCCCTTGAGGCTACAACAAGAAACAACAACATTTGATTTATATACTGCAGATCAAGACAACTTAAGACCCACTCAGAACAATCTTCAAAATGTTATTATTATCCTCATGCCAATCACCCTATGAGGTGGGGCTGAGAGAGCTCTGAGAGAATTGTGATTGACCCAAGGTCACCCAGCTGGCTTCAAACAGAGGAGTGCGGAATCAAATCCAGCTCTCCAGATTAGAGTCCTGCAGCTCTTAACCACTAGACCAAATTGGCTTCTTAGGAGTGGTGAAGCTAACTGTGTCCCCATATTGGCACAGAGTTAAAATAAATTCTTAAGGTACAGCATCAATATCATCACCATCTCCATTGGCTTCCATCTACAATCCAAATACCCAGGAAATAACTCATATCTACTAATACCCCTAGCACAAACGGTATAGCACTTTACATCTGGTTTTAGAAGAAATGCCTGGTTAAACAAAGGCAAAGCTACAATAACGAACAAACCACATACAACATGTCCTCTAACTCCTAACTAGAGATGGGCATGAACTGAATTACGAACCAAAATTAAGCACGAACCAGGCCGGTTCGTGGTTTGTGAACCATGGTTTGTCAGACCCCATTTCTGATGAACTGCCACAAATTTTAGGCTAGTTTGTTTGGTTCATTTTTTGGTTCGTCACTGCAGACAGCCTGGTGCCAATCAATCGGTTTTCCAGGCAACAGGGGATGGACTTCCTGCAGACCTTCTGCTGACCCAGAAGTGACCTTCTGCTGACCTGGAAGTGATGATTTTCTGACCTGGATGTGCCATTTTCACGAACCAAATGAACCGGTTCATGAATGTTCATGGTTCGTGAAATTTGACGAACCATGAACCACATGGTTCAGTTTTTTTCTGGTTCGTGCCCATCTCTACTCCTAACTCCAATAAATGTGCTTAGTATTATTATTCCTCAGACCCCCTATCATTTAAAATAAAAGCATATCTCTGTACTAGGACTCAGATGGTAAAAGATCTTTTCATGACAAAATTTGAAGTATAGGAGCCCAGACATTAACAAATTCATGATATTTTCTTTCTGAAAAAGTTTTTTTTACCAAATTCACTGTTGCTTTGGACAACACAAAATATGTTCATATTCAAGTGTACCAAGCGTGGACATTTAAAGATTAGTCATTTTTCCACTTTGCTGCTATTACACTCCTAGCTATAGATAACAGTATTGAGATTAAATCAACCTGTGATTTATTTGCTATCTCATCAAATCCCAATTCTAGTAAGAATATCTCTGGAGTAAATTCCAAAGAAAGATTTATTTGAAATATCTGAACTTTAATCTGAGACCAGAATCTCTGTATTATTGGATGCGCCCACCAACAGTGAAAATAATCTGCTCTTTGACCACATTTTTTATTACAACTCGGACTTATAGAAGGATAGATATGGTGCAACCTGGTTGGAGGGAGATAACAGCGAATGATCAATTTTATTATTTGAAAACTAGTAGAAAAATTGGGAATCTAATTGACCAAGAGTTCCAAATAGATGGCCAATCTTTTCCCAATAGTCTATCCCCGCAATCCTGCTGCCATGCCTGCTGATAGGTTAAAGGGTGTGAATTTCCCATTGGCAGGATTAATTTATAAAGGTTTGAAACTAGACCCTTATAACCTTCATTTATTGTCCCCCATTCCAAGGCAAGATGATCTATCAAGACCCCATTAACCCTTAATTTTGCCGTTGGGTTTGCATATATGGCCGAAATAGCTTGTCGAAACCTAGGTCCAAAGAGCAGCAGGACTCTAATCTGGAGAAGCAGGTTTGATTCCCCACTCCTCCACTTGAAGCCAGCTGGGTGACCATGGATCAGTCACAGCTTCTCAGAGCTTTCTCAGCCTCACCCACCTCACAGGGTGATTGTTGTGGGGACAATAACAACATACTTTATAAACTGCTCTTAGCGGGCGTTAAGTTGTCCTGAAGGGCAGTATAAATAGAACGTATATGGCTGGAACTTTTCTTTTCAGGTAATTTATGTTTTGTGAATTTGATGGTTCTTTGTTGTTGTAGGGTTTTTTGTGAGCCACTGTAAATCCACATAAAGCCAAGGAAAGTGGGATAAATGCCAAAATAAATAAACAAAACATATGAACATATGAAGCTACATATGAACATCTGTATCCAACTTGGTGTGGAGGGAAGACAGCATGGGATAGTCCAATCTCTTCAGGTCTTGGAAGCTAAGCCTTATCAGTACTCGGATGGGACACCATGAAGGAAAACTCTGCTGAGCAAGGCAATGCCCCCTGCTTCTCATCTGCCTTGACAGCCACTTGCTGGGGTGTAAGCTTTAGTGTAGTGTTGGAGTAGACTCTGAGAGCCCAATTTTAATCCACAGTCTTCCATGATGTTTGCTGATTGACACTGGGCCAGCCTCATAGGCCCCTTCTGCACAGCACACTTTTAAGTCTGCACCTCTGTGTATTCGTGCCAATCAACAAGGAAGGTGCGAGCACATAAGTAGGCATAAACAATGAATCAGTTACAAAGTATCAAATATGTTCTATTGGAGTACCAACACTCTCAAGTGTATCAAGAAATAACAATCAACAGTGAATACATAAACAGTTAATTGACCAGTGTACAAAGAATCAAAATAAGCACAATGGTTAGAGTTTGATAAGAAACTGGAAGATTTAAAGAGACACATTCAGGAATATGAGTCCAAAATTAGGACAATTAAAGCCAAGAAATTAAAACGTGACTCGAATGATTATGCCACTGGGAAAATATACCCATGGTGGGACCAGGAGTCCTTTAAGAAAAAGAGAATCACTTGGGCTAGACCATTAACACAATATTCCGACTTAGATACTTCGGAACCCTCCGAAACTGATAACTCAGAGCCTCGCTACAAGTGACATTTTTCATGTGAAGGACACTTGATCTTTTTTGCAAGTTTTTCTGGGAACTGAAGTCCCTCTCCCCGACCCCTTTTCCTTCTGTTCCTTCCCCTCTCTGTTAGAATCGCTGCCTGAAGAGACAGAGAAAGCCGGCAGCAGCAGCAGCTTTTGCAAATCGTCCTGTTTCCGGGGGCGGGGGGGGAATGCTCTGGAGAAAGCTGACATGTCAGTGAAGCTGAGCAGGATGCCCAGGGAAGGGAGAAAATTGCAGCTGCCTGCCCCCAAAGATCGTTGAGAACAGGGTTGTGACTGGATGAACGATTTGCAAAAGTTGCTGTTGCCGCAGGCTTTCTCTGACTTTTCAGGCAGCGATTCTAACAGAGAGAGGAAGGACACTAGGACTTCACCGACATGTCAGCTTTCTCCAGAGCATCCCCCCTCCCCTGGAGCAAGACAATTTGCAAAAGCTGCTGTTGCCGTGGGCTTTCTCTGTCTCTTCAGGCAGAGATTCTAACAAAGAGGGGAAGGAACAGAAGGAAAAGGGGTGGGGGAGAGGGACTTCAGTTCCCAGAAAGACTTGCGAAAATGATCAAGTGCCGTTCGCGTGAAAAATGTCACTTGTAGCGAGGTGATGAGGGTACCAGCAGCCATAATCTCAGAAACCGCACTGTTTGCCCTAGGTCATCTTTTTTGGCCAAACACTCCTTTCACCGCAACAGAAAGAAAGTTTAGTTTTTAATTTATCCTCTAGACAGCTTAATCCCATTGAGTTGGATGTACTTAATAAAGGTCTTTCGTTTGTGCCCACACCTTCTTATAATGCTTTTCAGAGCAGAATTGATTTATTTAAACTGATTAGGTTAATCAAATTGAAAAAAGTTTTTTTGGCAATGAGCATAGCCAGGGGGACACCTTTAAGAAACTGAAGAGTCACTCTACATTTGTCCCACCAGTGTTTGATTCCAGTATCACTACTTTTGAGAAGATGGTGCTTAGGGACCTAGAGAAAATAGAAAGCTCCCCTGATCATGTTTGGTATAACTTTACTAAAATGGAATGGGAGGCTCTGAGATCCCTAGATCAAGATCCCACGATTACTATCAAAGCAGCAGATAAAGGAGGAGGCATTGTCATCCTTGACACTGATGTTTATGTGGGTGAGGTCATGAGACAACTTACTAACACAGAGCATTATCTCCCTATTGCTCATGACCCTACTCCCCACATACAATTGTTAATTAGGACAGTTCTGGATGAGGCATTATTATCAGGAGAAATTGATGACAGGACCCATAGAGCCCTTTTGAATCCTTCACCTAGGATCCCTCTCTTCTATATAATGCCCAAAGTCCATAAGGAGGTATTTCCACCTCCTGGCCGCCCCATCATTTCAGGGAGTAATTCCATATTAGAACCTTTGGCAAGATACATAGACTTATTTCTCCAACCTGCTGTGCAAGTTACATCATTGTACATCAGGGACTCTGGTGACTTTATACATCACATTGAGGGCATGTTGATTGACAAGCAAGCGTTGCTAGTTAATATGGACGTCACATCCTTATATACAAGTATACCCCATGAGGGAGCTCGCAACATTATTGAGACAGCTTTGCATGCACGCCCTGTTAAAATGCCTTCCACAGAATTTCTTATTCAATTGTATGATCTGGTAGTTGAAAAGAACTTTTTTCGATTTGGCAGTCAGTTTTACTTTCAACAAAAAGGAGTAGCCGTGGGGTGCGCCACTGCCCTCAGTGTAGCTAACCTTTACATGGCTAGCCTGGAAGCTTCCTTTATATCTAATAGACTCACCAATCCATTTTTTGAACAGACTGTCTATTACTGTAGGTACATTGATGATTGCTTTTTGGTAGTATTGGGTGTAGATAACTTTGATGAGATAGGAACATGGTTTAATACAGCTGATGAACACATCCACTTTACATGGACAGCCAGTCTGGATAGTGTACACTTTCTTGATCTTACAGTTTATAGATCTCCTAGGAACACTTTAGAAAGACCTTATAAGAAACCCACAGACCGGAATTCTTATTTAAAATTTGGTGCCTATCATCCTTATCACTTAAAAACTAATATACCCTTTGGACAATTACTCGGGTTGAAATGTAATGCCACTGCAGATTTCCACTTTAGGTAGGTATCCAGAAATATGTTACAGTCATTCTACAATAGGGGTTACCCCCCAAAAGACTTTATTTTCCGCCCATGAGCGTGCACAATTAGCATCATGTCAGGAGTTACTTACACCTAAACCTAAGCCCTATGAGGATCGCATTAGATGGGCAGTGAATTTCACACCGAAGGCACAGCAGATAAAAAATATTGTCCATTAATATTGGTCTTTATTGCATGATATTGGGGGATGTGAATTGCCCCCCTCAATAGGGTTTAGACGCACTAAAAACTTGAAGGATTTAGTTATCCACTCTGACTTTAAAACATCCACAGCTGATGGTAATCGTTCTACTGGCCACTTTAGGTGTGGTCATTGTAATCTTTGCTCTCTTGGTATCACAGGAGACCAAGTCCAGATTCCTACTTATGACAAGATAATTAGACTTAAAACCTTTACTACCTGTCAAACTGCGGGTGTTGTCTATTTAATACTATGTAAATGCAATATGGTGTATGTAGGTAGCACGGTCAGACATTTAAAAACCCGGTTACTGGAACGTATGTCCAGAATTAGACTCAAAGTAATGGATGCACCCATGGTGGAACATTTTGTGAACAATAACCACAGACATGATGATTTCAAATTCACTGTTTTGTTCTCTGATCCAAGGATCCCTAAATGTGATCTTCAGAAAGTATTACTCAGAAAGGAGGCACAATGGTTATTTACCTTAAAGAGCCTTAGACCTAGAGGTTTGAACAGTGACCTTGATCTCTCCTGTTTTTTGTAAGTTGTATTTTGTTGATGTATATACAAAACAGTAAGTGTTGTCAGGATCTCTTCCCTATTATCATTCATTGATATATAATTGCCCCGGTGGCTTTGCATAGTGCTACTATGCCATATGATACTTGCTGAGACTCATCTTTGACTGTTTGACTTCATGTGCACGCTGTAAGAATTTACTTTTGACTGGTGGTAAGTCTTTCATATTTTGTTCCTTATATATATCATGCTATGGTTGATTATACGTACATTGTTACACTTTTTTAATGTTGTTAATGGTAGAATTTTGCCCCTGATGACGTGAACGTCACAAAACAGCAGTATTCAGCCAGCCCTGACTGTCGGGCGCAGCAAGCAGCTATTCAGCAGGGCACAGCAGGCAGCTATTCAGCAGCCATTTGGTTCCTTTTTCTGCCTGGAAGAAAGGAAGTTTATTTGAAAGGAAATATTTACTCTGTTGGACTTACCGTTTTTGGACCCAATTTCTTCCTTGGACTTCTCTAACCATTGTACTTATTTTGATTCTTTGTACACTGGTCAATTAACTGTTTATGTATTCACTGTTGATTGTTATTTCTTGATACACTTGAGAGTGTTGGTACTCCAATAGAACATATTTGATACTTTGTAACTGATTCATTGTTTATGCCTACTTATGTGCTCGCACCTTCCTTGTTTATTGTTCATTAGTAGGTTCCTCTCTTTTGCTATTCATGTCAATCAGCACTGAATGAGCTCGATCTCCCGGCCTTCTACACTGCATAATCTTGAGGTGTTTTGGTGTCTGCTGTCATGTTGAGATGTGTCTGTTTGATGCCACCTTTTGTGGGGGCTGGAGCTGATGTAACATTTTTTTTTTCAGTGTGCATGTGTTGTAATGTTGCAATGTTGAATCCCCCCCCACTCATCCCCCTTTCCCATTATTTATCGATTGACCTGTCCCATGCCAACAATTTTTTGGGTATCCTGAAGAGGCAATTGATGGTGGAGTTCTGGGGGAAAACATACTTTTCGTTCCTGTTCCACTAAGTAAATACAAGAAGTGATCAGTGGGGAATGTGGATTGCCATCGGCAAACGTGATGGATATTGTGGTTAAAGGAGTCACAGTGTTGCAACTTTCCCTTAATTAAAAAAAAGGGGGAGAGGAGAGTGGATGCTTAGTTTCAGGCATCTACTAATGCCAAAGAAGAAAAAAAATTAAAGAGGTGCGTGAATAGCAGTGGAGGGAGGAAGAAAATGAAGCAGCAGCCTTACCCTTGCTTTGAAAAAAATTGGCAGAAAAAGAGTTCAGAGAGCTGAGGAGGGTGGGAGTGGTTACCAACGGCCAACCAATCAGTGCCCAGGGTAAGGAAAAGGGGCAAGGGAGGAGAGATGCAATTAGGTACTAAGAATTCCACACCCACATAGGACACATCAGTGGCAACTCAGCAGCGGCTTCAAGAGAAACTCAGGGTATGTCCACAGGGGGGAAACTCGGGGGAAAAAATGGATAAATTTTGATTCTGCATCCCATGACTCTCTTGCACATGTGGAACTCTGGAGATCATAGTTAGCAGAATGGAATCTGAACTGCTGCAAAATGACCATGCAGAAGGGCCCATAGTCTCAGGTTTATTGTGAGAGCAAGATGGAAGAAGGCAGACAGATATACGCCACCAGCTCCTTGGAGGAAGGGTGGAATAAACATGTAGTAAATCTCTTAATCAGTGAAACAAATAATACCAAGACCCATTTAATTCATCATAGTCTATTCTGACTGAGTCTACAGAGGTGTCAAGCAAATAAACATCACTTTGTTCCACCAGTGGCGTTCAAGATTATTTAAGCACAGGTGCAGGGTGAGAGGAAGAGACTCCATGCATGCAAAGCTTGTGCTGTACCATGGAGTTACGACTTTTGCCCACTCTGAGTTGGAAAATTATTGGAGATTTTGTGGGTGGATCCTGGAAAAGGCAGGTTTTAGGGAGGGTTCTAAGCAGACTTTTTTTTCTGCTGGAACGCTCCAGAATGGCATTCCAGCAGCTCTGCAAAGTAGTCACGTGTTCGGGTGGCCCTGACAAGCTTGCGAGGAAAAGGAGTTCTTTAACTCCCCCTCTTCAACTGGCCAGGAAAAGTTCCCCCATCAGCTGAAGAGCGGGGGTTAAAAGAGCTCCTTTCTGCTTGGCAAGCTGTGTGAAAGGACCTTTTTAATCCCCCGCTCTTCAGCTGGTTGGGGGAAGTCTCAAACCAGCCTTAAACTTCAGCTTTGAGGAAGGGGATTCCTCTCCTCTCAGCTGAAGCCAAGGAAGCACCAAACGGGTTTTAAACTTCTGTTAAGAGGAGGGGGATTTCCCCCCTCCCAGCTGAAGCCTCCCTCCCTCCTTTCCTTTCTCTTTCCTTCTTCTGTCTTTCCTTCTTTCCCATCATTTCTCCTTCCTTTCTCTCTCTCTCTTTCTTCCTTTCATTTCTTTCCCTTCCTTCCTTCCTCCCTCCCTTTTTTTCTCTTTCCTTTTTTCTGTCTTTCCTTTTCCTTCTTTTGCTTCCTTTCTCCCCCCTTTCCTTTCTCTTTCTTCCCATGCCTTTCTTTCCCTTCCTTATCTTCTCTTCCTTCCTTCCTTTCTTAGAATCATAGAATTACAGAATCACAGGGTTGGAAGGGATCTCTAAGGTCATCTAGTCCAAACTCCAGCACAATGCAGGAAATTCACAAATACCTCCGCCGCCCCCCCGACTGCCCCAGTGACCCCTGCTCCATGCCCAAAAGATGACGAAACACCTCCAGGATCCCTAGACAAACTAGAATATGGAAAACTGCCACCCAACAGAATCACAGAATCACAGAGTTGAAAGGGGCCATGCAGACCTCCTAGTCCAACCCCCTGCCCAATGCAGGATGAGCCTAAAGCATCCCTGACAAATATTGTTAGTCTATGGAAGACAGAATATGTTGACGCTGACTCTATCCCCTTGCAGCAAGAAATCCAGGCTCTTTAGTAAATGGGTTTTATTTAGATAATCAGGCTTCGCCATACATATGTCCATAGGATACACAGAAGCAAAATAAAGGCATCTGGCTGTACACAGGCTCCTTGTTAGGAATGACGCATTGAGTACATGATACATTATATCTATCCCTCTACATGTCCCCCCACCCTCATAGTCAAGCAGAACCAAATCAGTAGCTGGACGGAAGGAGCTGTCCCAAGGCCGCTGCGGCGAGCCATCCGAGATAAGGGCTCCTCCGTACTGGAATCTGGAAAGCAACAAGGGAACAGGTACATGAGGCTATTGCAACATATATCAAAGCTGGAAACAATATGGAGGGACCGTGGGCAACGGACCTGACAAATACTCATCCAGCCTCTTCTTGGAAACTGTCAGTGAAGGGAAGCTCGCCACCTCACTAGGCAGCTGATTCCACTTTTGAACTACTCTGACCGTGAAAAAGTTTTTCCTAATATCCAGCAAGTACCTTTCTGCGTGTCATTTAAGCCTGTTACTTCAAGTCCTATCCTCCGCTGCCAACTGGAACAGCTCCTTGCCCTCCTCCAAATGACAGCCTTTCAAATATTGAAAGAGAGCAATCATGTCCCCCCTCAACCTCCTCTTCTCCAAACTAAACATTCCCAAGGCCCTTAGCCTTTCCTCGTAGGGCTCAGTCTCCAGACCCCTGATCATCCTCGTCGCTCTCCTCTGCACCCTCTCGATTTTGGCCACATCCTTTTTGTAGTGAGGCCTCCAGAACTGCACATAGTACTCCAGGTGTGGCCTGACCAAGGCAGTATAGAGAGGGACTATGACCTCTTGTGATTTTGATGCACTGGCCCTTTTGATACAACCCAAGACTGATTTTGCCTTTTTCCCCACTGCATCACACTGACTGTTCATATTTAGTTTACAGTCCACTCTTACTCCAAGATCTCTCTCTCATACACTAATACCCAGAAGTGTATCCCCCATCCTGTATTTGTGTTTCACATTTTTGTGGTCCAGATGTAATACTGTTCACTTATCTATGTTGAATTGCATCCTGTTCACAACCACCCACTTCTCCAGAGTATTCAGGTCTTGTTGAATTTTAACTCTATCTTCTTGGGTGTTTGCCACTCCTCCCAATTTGGTATCATCAGCAAATTTAACGAGTAGCCTGTTTACCCCTTAATCCAGATCACTGATAAAAATATTGAAAAGTACCGGGCCTAAAACCGAGCCCTGCGGCAGTCCACTGGACACCTCCCTCCAATCTGATGAAACGCCATTGACCAGCACTCTTTGGGTGCGGCACTCTAACTAGTTTCTTATCAACCAAACTCTCCTGTAGTCCAGTCCACAGTCTTCCAGTTTACCCATTAGAATGTCATGGGGCACCTTATCAAAAGGTGAAATCCAAGTAAATCACATCAACAGATGTGATCCAGTAAGCTCGTCATTCGATCAAAGAAGGAATCCAGGTTGGTCTGACAAGATCTGTTGGGAACAAAACCAACTAAATCCACGTAAATCACATCAACAGATGTGATCCAGTAAGCTCGTCATTTGATCAAAGAAGGAATCCAGGTTGGTCTGACAAGATCTGTTGGGAACAAAACCATTTTGACTTCCCTAGATCACTAAGCAGTCCTTCAGATGCTTACAGATAGATCCCTTTAAAATCTGCTTTAATATCTTCCCAGCAACAGAAGTCAGACTGACTGGCTTGTAGTTTCCCAGGTCATCCTTCTTCCCTTTCTTAAAGATTGGGATAACATTCGCTCTTCTCCAATCTTGTGGCCCATCCTGAGTCCTCTAGGAAACCTTGAAGATGATGGCCATAGGCTCTGCAAGTTCACTAGAAAGTTCTTTGAGCACTCTTGGGTGCACACCATCTCCACAACCTCTCTGTCCGTGTCAACTAGTCCCCCCCCCCAGGTGTCCTGTTGTGGCTACTACCATCTCTAGATAGGCTCAAGTTCTTCAGGGAGAAAACAGGCAAAAAAAGTCATTAAGCCTGTCTGCTTTTTCTCTGTCCTCCATCAGAGTTTCTCCTTCTACTCCCAACAGCAGTCCAATTGCCTCTTTTACCTTGCGTTTGCTTCTCACATATCTGTAGAAGTTTTTCTTATTGTAGCGAGCCCTCCTGGCCAGACCCTGCTCATACTGTGCTTTGGCTTCTCTGATGGCTGATCTATGGTATGTAGTAACCGTGGTATATTCCTCTTTAGAGTTCTCTCTTTCGCTCCATTTCCTGAACATTTCCTTTTGCTCCTTTAGCTTATTCTGGAGCTCTCTGTTCATTCACATCGGTTTCTTGGAGCCCTTACCATGTTTCCATCTTGCTACGAGTCTGGCTACAAACTTTCTTGGCCCCCCACAGCAACTGGAATTCAAGGAGGACATGGTCACATCCCCCTAAGGTCCCCACAGCCTTTACCCCATCTACCAATTCTTCCCTGTTGGTTAATATTCAGTCCAGTATGGCTGAGCCCCTTGTAGCTCCCTCCACCATTTGAAAAAGGAAATTTTCAGCCAGGCAGGTCGGGAAGTTGCATGATTCTTGTTGCTTTGCTGAGCTTGTCTCCCAGCACACATCAAGGAAGTTGGTCACCCATAATTAGAAGGCTCTGATGTCTGGATACTCTACCAATCTGTTCAAGGAGGGCAGCATCCATTTTCTCTCCCTGGTCAGGCAGTCTGTAGCAGACTCCAGCAACAATACCCTTTGTCCTTCCGCCCCTTATTTCCACCCATATACTTTCCACTGGGTTGTCAACCACACTCTCCAGAACTTCTTGACAATCAAGCCCTCTCCTCACATACAATGCCACTCTGCTGCATCTTCTACCCTTCCGGTTTTTCTTGAACAACTCATACCCATCCACTAGCACATTCCGGTCATGGGAATCATCCCACCAAGTCTCAGTAATTCCTACTATATCGTAGTCCTCTGTTTGCAAGAGAAGCTCAAGCTCTTCCTTCTTATCACTCATACTTCGGGCATTGGTATATAGGCACTTGTAGCCTTGTGCCTTTGTTTGATCTGTCCTACCCAGGTGGGCCCCCTGCTGTTATCACTTCTTCATTGAAATCCCCATGTTGATCGTCCCCTTCCCCTTGCGGCATCAGTTTAAAGCTCTCCTGAGGAAGCTCTCCCAGTTCTTTCCAAACATTTTCTTCCCTGACCTTGAGAGGTGAAGCCCATCATGTGCTAGAAGGCCTTCTCTAAGGAGACTTATCCCGTGGTCCCAGAACCCAAAGCATTCCTGCCGGCACCGCCACCGCCACCTCAACCAACGATTCACCTCGAGTATGGTCTGCTCCCTTTGCCTTCCTCTTCCTTTGACAGGAAGGAGAGAAGAGAATACCACCTGTGCCCCCACTGTCTTCAACTGCCTTCCAAGAGGTTCATAGTCCTCTTTAGTTCTTGTGATGGTATTCATGGCTGGGTCATTTGTTCCCACGTGAACCAGCACAAATGGGTACTGATCAGTCAGTCTGATCAGTTTCAGCATTCAGTCTGTAATATCCTGAATTCTGGCTCCTGGCAAGCAATGCATCTCTTGGAGTAGGGATCTGGCCTGGACACATGACATTCCATACCCCTGAGCAGAGAGTCCCCAATGACCACTACCTTCCGTTTTCTTCCACTTCCACGTGGTCCTATGCCCTCTTCACTCCCACCTCCAGGTTTTTGTGGTTCTCCTTCCACTCTCATCTTCATCACCATCTCAAGCACCCCAAAACAATTCTTGAGCTCCAATGGAGCAGTGTCGCCTTAGCCCACGTCTTCCGGTTTGTATTGCAGAACTGAGAGGAGGCTCAGAAGGAGATGGACTCTTCCTTCTTCTCTTGGACTTACTTCTTCATGCTTGTGCAGAGCCCTCAGGCTCTTCTCAATAAAATCCTCCTCTTCCTTGATTTCCTGAAGGGTGGCGATCCTCTCCTCCAGGCTCTGAATCTTCTCCTCCAAAAGCCTGACCAGCTTACACTTCTGACAAGTGGAGTCCGCCTTCTCTTCTGGGAGGAAAACAAACATGGGACACTCCATGCAGGTGACTGGAAAAAGGCCTTCTGTCAACACCTCTGCCTTCCAAGTATATTCCAAGCTGCAGCTCCCCCCCCCCCCCACAGGTGGCAATCGGCAACACCCTGGGCATATAAGAAGGGCCATGAAATCCATGCACTGATGCAACCCCTTCTGCTTTCTCCCTCAGAATCTGCCCAGACTCACAGAATCAGCATTGCTATCTTATGGCCATCCAGCCTCTCTCTCTCTCTCTCTCCTTATTTCCTTCTTTCTCTTCTTCCCTCCCTCCCTCCCTCCCTCCCTCCCTCCCTCCCTCTTTCTTTCTTTCTTTCTTTCTTTCTTTCTTTCTTTCTTTCTTTCTTTCTTTCTTTCTTTCTTTCTTTCTTTCTTTCTTTCTTTCTTTCTTTCTTTCTTTCTTTCTTTCTTTCTTTCTTTCTTTCTTTCTTTCTTTCTCCCGGGGGGGGGGTGGCTGTGCTGTGTGCAATGACGTCACTTCCCCAAAGTGACATCATCGCACGGTCCCGGGAGCATGATGACATCATCGCACACAAGAAATAACAGGGGTGCCGCCTCCTGCCAGAAGTTGCCCCAAGTGAGAGTTCTCCCACCTTTCTCCCCAGAGAAAAAGCCCTGGTTCTAAGAGAGGTATAATAGCATTGAGTCTACTCCCCAAAACAGCCATTGAAGGGAACTGATCTCTGTAGTCTGGAGATCAGTTGTAACTCTGGATCTCCAGGCCTCACCTGGAGATTGGTAACCTGACCCCATATGTTTTTCTTAACAGCTTTCCCATATTCCAAACGAAGCAGCGAAAAAGCCGTGGTGGTGATGGAGAGAGAACTTGCTATCGAGCAGGGCAAAAATGTAGTCTGACATCACTTTCCATCTGATCGTGAATGCTAGCAGGCATTCAATAAACATATCAGCATTGTTAAAATGATTCATGGGCCGAAGAGTTGAAGGTAAAATATCATCAATAGAGGTGTCACCATTGATCTCTCCCAGGCCTAGCCACCAAGAAATGATTTCAGCCAGCAATCCTTGACGGAAATCCAAAGGGAAACAACCTGTGGGGATAGGCATCTGACAAATTCAGTATGGGGCCCATTACAAAAACAGTGATGGATTTGCAAGGAAAGCCTGTATTTGTGCAAGAGGTTGAGTTGGTGTCTGTCATAAATTTGTCAGCTGCATCCCAGTGTTCTCAGGCCTGGCGTGAGTAATGCCCAGCTATTTACGGGGGTCTGTCTGGCAAAAGCTCGATCAGTCACTCCAGGGTTATTTACAAAGCAATGTGTCTATCAGTTACAAGGACATGACTTTGCCTGAAAAGATAACAAAAGAGGAAAATCAGCCTGTGGCCTCCCAGCAAAAGATGTGTCTTCTGCCGGCAAAGCCCCAGACTGAAATAAATGAGACCAACTGCAATAGGTCTTTGCTGGCAGAGTGCCTGGCATGGGCTGCAATAGTACATTTGCCCCCGTTGATTAGATTAGAAATTATTAATAGGGGTCTATAGAGTAGAGCAGAGGGGTCATTTAGAGTTTAATTCTGTTCTCGGATAACTTCATTTCAGCTTGATGGGATTGTTATTGGTAGGGGTTTTATATGTTTATAGGAAACAATATACTCAATAATGAAGTCATGCATCCTTCTTGCAAGGTCAGCGAAGCGATTGTGCTGCCGGATTGAAGCCTTCACAATTGTGTTAATGAAGTAATAGTGATTTGACTCAGCCTCCTCGTAAAAATGCATCGAAGATGCAGCTCAGCTTTGCTGAGGATCTGTAAGTAAACAGCAGAGTGGAAGGAAATTTGGGCTGAGCAAGCACAAGAGCTCACACTGGGAGGTTTTCACTTTCAGCGGAAGTGATTAAGGCATGGGCTTAATGTTATGGGACTTGTGGCACATGGGGCTTTTAAATACTTCAACAAGAACATTGACTGAATAAAGACATACCCAAAGAGCACATATCAAAAGCAACAAACACTAAAGATTAAAAGTACAACAAAAGCGACAGTCCCCCCACCCCGAAGTCCAATAGATTTCCAAATGCCCAGCGCAATAAAAAAATATCTTTTTCGTATTTCCAAGAAAGAAGCTGGTGCAGATTTGGGAAGCCTATTCCATAGTGCCAGAGCTAACAGTAAAAAGGCCCTGCTTTGGGTAATTGATGACTTTTAAGAGGACAAAACCGGAAACATTGTATCGGGAAATTGTAAACTGGGGACAGGAGTACACATGGGCATGAACGGAAAAAAACCTCTGAACACCCTGTTCGTCGTTCGTTGCCATCCACGAACAACAAACAACAAACATGGACGAACATGAACTTTCCCTGAACATGTTTGTTGTTTGTGGGGCCAGAATCACCCCCAAACCCCCCACTTAGCCCCCCTCCCCTCAAACCCACTTACCTGGCCCTTTAAAGATCCCTTTAAACTATGAGCTGGTAGGAATCCCCCCTGCCGCCTGCCAGCTCATAGTTTAAAGGTCTCTGTCCTGGCAAAAACAGCAGTGTCTGCTGGCAGCTAGTTTGAGGGGTTACAAACTGACCTTCCCAATGTCCAAAACCCATCAAATTTGCAGGAGACATAGGCCTCACTGTCCTCTGAAGACTCCCAAGTTTCAGAGAGATTGCACCCCGGGAAAGGCATGACCCACAGGTCTCCCCCTTGGCTGTCATTTTCTCTTCACAGTGGCAAAAACAGCAGTGTCTGCTGGCAGCTACTTTTAGGGGTTACCAACTGACCTTCCCAATGTCCAATACCCACCAAATTTGCAGGAGACATAGTCCTCACTGTCCTCTGAAGACCCCCAAGTTTCAGAGAGATGGCACCCCGGGAAAGGTATGGTCCAAGGGTCTCCCCGTTGGCTGTCATTTTCTCTTCACAGTGGAAAAACGGAACTGGATGAATATTTGTCAGAGCTGCTTTAGGCTGATCGTGCACTGGGCAGGGGGTTGGACTAGATGGTCTGTATGGCACCTTCCAGCTCTGTGACTCTATGATTCTATGATTCTCTGCTGGAAGTACTTTGAAGGGTTAAAGCCAGAAGGAAAGCCAGAAGGAGTTCAGACAGAGTTCAGTCCCTGCCTCCGGTTGCCAAGGGGATTGATTGCAGGTGCCAGATTGTCTGGCTTGACGAACAGCTGCCAAAGGCAATGAATGAGGCTTGCAACGTCCACCTGTTTGTTTAGGATGGGGCCTTATGAACAGCTTGTTCGTGAACAGCAGATTGGGCTGTTTGTGGGGTTTTTTTGTTCATAGTGCTGTTCCTGCCCATGTCTAGACAGGAGACACACAAGACAGGAGACACACACATGAAACAAGGCATGTCTTTAAACGGTTTATAACTAAAGGTTAATTAGAATCTTTTGCTCTTTTTACTTACTTAGGTAATGTTTGATTGTTCTAAAATTTGTGAAATATTCAAGTTGTTAAAGCAAACATAGGCCGTTTCCACACACCTTTAAAGGGATGGTACACAAATTGAACGCTGGTGGTGACTTCTCTGTTTGCAAAACAGATGTGGGCTGTTTGGGTTCTATTTTTTCAGCGCCTTTTCTGCGACTGCAGAAAGTGCATTCCTCAAAAAGGCACCAAAAAACCAAAAGCCAAATGGTCTGCAACCATTTTGCGAACAGAGATCTGTATTCATGAGGAAAAACCACCAGCATTTTGTGAGTGGGCTGTCCTTTTAAGGACATGTGAAAATGGCCATATATTCTCATTTCTGTTTAGAAGAGAATGGTTCTTGATTTTTGGAATAAATGGCCTAAAGTTGTGCCATCTTGTACAGCTATTGCGTTATGAATACAGTAACACATTGCAATATGTGTATATACCGCTTATAAACTCGACTGGGACAACCTACTTCTTTTTATGCAGTTGGCAATGCAAACAAAAGGATTTTATAAGAACAGTTGTCGAAAAGTTAGGAAACTGGTTGTCTTTTGTGAGTAAGGCATCATTTGGGCCAAACTAGTAGGCTACTACAGGTTATTTACACTAACTGTGCACACAATTTAATCCATTTCAGAATCTACTATCACATACCTGAAGCTGCCTTATACTGAATCAAACTATTGGTCCATCGAGGTCAGTATTGCCTATTCAAACTAGCAGTAGCTCTCCAGGGTTTTAGGCAGAGGTTTTTCACATTAACTGCTACCAGAGCGACTTAACTGGAGAGGCTAAGAATTGAACTTGGGACCTTCTGCATGCCAAACAGATGCTCTTCCAATGAGCCACAGTGCTCCTGCACAATGAGTGCAAAGTGACAGGACTTTGTGGATTCTGGCAAGGGTTCCTCATTTCATGGAGGGATGAAGGATAAGAGAAATATGAATGTTTGTGCGTGTGCAGGAGCGGAATGTGTGTGTGTGTGTGTGTGTGTAGAGTGCCCTCAAGTCAGAGTTGACTTATGGTGACCCCTGGTGGGGTTTTCATGGCAAGAAAGCAACAGAGGTTGGCTGCCTCTACAACATTGGCCTTCATTGGAGGTCTCCCATCCAATTACTAACCAAGGCCAACCCTGCTTAGCTTCTGAGATTTAATGAGAGCAGACAAATCGTTCAATTATTACCCAGTCTGTTATTCCTAACCAGCAAAATGAATGAAGCTATATGCCCAGCAATGCTTATTTTATTATTTTTCAATTATATCTCACTTTTTGCCCTGATCAGGAACCAAAGCAACATTTCACATTGTTTTCCCCAGGGGTCATTTTGTAGAAAAAGAGTTGAAGGAACTCATTAGCATAACTCATTAACATAACTCATTAGCATATGCCACATCCCTTGACATCACTGGAAATGTGTCATTAGCATAACTGATTTGCATATGCCACATCCCCTGACCTCGCCTATCCTGGCTGTTTTGGACCCAATCCTGGCCATTTAGGGCTGAAATTGGGCCCAAAATGGCAAAAGGGGACTGAAAATGGCTGAAAAGGGGCCCCAAATGGTCAGGATCGGGCCACTGCTGAGCGGGAGAGGGATCCACCTTTTGGTTTCATTTGGCCTACACCCAGCAGACTCCGATTGGCCTCCTCCCTGTTTTTTTGTGTGTTTGCGTGTGTTGTTATGTCTATACATGTTTTGAATTCATATATACCTTTCAAATTTGATTATAATGTTTTAAACATTTTAATAGTTGTTATTCACTGCTTTGGGGACCATATTTTGTTTGGGAAAACGACATGTAATTGTTTTAAATAAATAAATGAAATTGCTGATGCCCTCAGGGCAGAATTGGTTCCAGGTTTGGGGTGGGCGGGTGGGAAAAGAGCACCCAGGGCCCTCCATTTCCTACAAAGAAAGAAAGAGATGGGGAACCCCAAAACTCAACCCGAAAAACTCAACTCTCTCTTATGTTGCCTGACATTCTGGCCCTATGTTTTTAATTTTATTATTGTGTACAATGTATAATAAATATTTATTTTGAATATATTCTAATTGTTATAGCTTGACCCTTGTAGCATCTACCCTCCACTTACTACCATCAACCCCCATTCACAACTCCCTTCCTGTCCACCCACCTCCATGCCCCCTATCCTCATGTAAGCCCTCCTATCACCTGCAATCATTGCTGCCTACACCCCAACCATGCCCTTTCCCCAATGGCACAGAGCAGTAAGAACTCCCATTGTAGCTGACTGGAGTGTTGCCACTGCACACCCTGTTCTAGTGGCATTAGGCAGTGTGTGCAGCTTAGGGGTGGTGCTGGTAGAGCACTCACAAATGAGTGAGCAAGCAAGGGGGGATGGTAGCGTTAGTGGGCCTCGCCAAAAGCCTCAGCATCTACCCCTTCTTGGGGTATGCTAATGCCGGTCAGCCTTGGCTTCTCTATCATTTTCAGCACCCTATGGGACCCCCCACCGTTGTTGTCCCAGCCACATTGTGTATTTCATGCACTGTAGTTGTTGTTTGTTGTGGAACTGCTTGGATGTCTCATGCTATTGCTAAGACTATAGTTTTGCACTGAAAGACAGAAACCCTGTTCCAGCTGCGTGTCAGAGGTCCATGGGAAATAAAGGGAATCTCCCTATATGGAGGCAGAAAAACTTTGAATACCAGTGCTAAAGCAGTAGCAAGGTAAGTTTTTGGCCTCTATGTCCTGTTTGTTGTGTTGGACCTCCAGTGCAGAATGTTGGCCACTGTGTGTATATATTGGACTAGCCAATTCACAGATCTAATCCAGCAAGGCTCTTATGTTCACCCCACAGGTTCTGTGACCCTGTTGTGGTTAGAGTTGCCAACCTCACTGTGGGGTGTGGAGTTCTCCAGGAATTACAACGGATCTCCAGGCAGTTGCTGCCTACCCCCCGCCCCAGCAATGCAGCCCCAATGCATTCAATTGCCAGTTGCTGCATGCATCTTTGGACTTGGGACAGAGAGGAGCTTCTTTATGCAGGCCATTTTACATATATAAAAGGTGGTTTTCAGCATAAAGACTTTTGGCTTCCCCTGTCTGGATGTGTGACATTATCATTGATGTGACGGAGTGTAACTGCTTCAGAGGAGCTTTCTAAGTTAATTGTGTCAATAATATGTAAACTCAAGAAGACATATAGCACACGATAGATGGCATAACTCAAAAGACCTATCAGAGCTAGCTGGACCCCTAATTACCTTAAATACAATCTCTCTGTGTAGAGTAAATGTGAAAACTGCAGAAACTGGCCTTCCTTTGGAAATCCCAGATGTACCTGTAAGTTTCCAAAAAGGTCAAAAATAGAATGTTGGTAGTCATCTAATCATGAATATCTGTCAAGGTGGTTTACCTCTGACCACTGGAGACCTAAGTAAGGTCTATTTTTGGAATATCACATGGTGCATCTGTCAGTGTCAACTTGCCATATAATATGCCACAAGCTCTTGAACACATATTGGCGTTATTTGATAAAAATAGGAATTGGAATCGACGTAGCCGCTCAATCTCTTATTTGTCCAGTTAGAATGTCCAGTGAGCCAAGAAAAATTAACTACACAAGGGGCAGCATGTTATGTGACTGTCTCTCTGTAACCGCTGCCTGTGAAATCCATCCTTCAGTCATTTTATGTTAACTGAGGCCCAAGCAGTTTATACGCTCAGCAATCGATCCTACAGTGTGTCAGTCCCTGGCAGTTAGGTCCCTTCAAGTTCTCCACAGTTAACACACAGGTGTTCCAGTTGAAGCAACTGTATTAGAGATCTATGCAGTCCAAGGTGTGTTCACACAAAGGTAGCAGTTGGCAGAAGTGACAATTCAAACAAAGGTACTACTAATTATAGGGAAATTTCCCACCCTTTGGGTCCATTGACATTCTGGCATGAAACCCCAAAGAAGTTACATGGGAACTGATTAGTTTAGACTAGCCAGAGTACAAAGTGAAATTATCCCTGTCCCTGGGATACATCGTTCGCTTCTCACCTCCAAGGACACTTGCTGGGAAAGTGGAAGTAAATATTTCCACCAGATAATGGAGAGGCCCCACTGGCTGTCCTACCTTTCAGGTTAGCAGTTTACCCACTCTCAGATGCTGTAACAGAATACAACTTTAGCAAAACATTAATGACCAGTACAAAATGCAGAATACAATAATGGCAGGTATGCTGGCATACATGACACAGTGTAAGATATGAAAATGTGTGGACTGACAATACTAATATATCTCAAACCAAAAGGGGCTATCAAGGTTGCTCACCCACCTAAACTTGCCAAACAACACAAATGAGCACTGATGCAGTAAACTAAATTCTTCACACAATGTTCACAAAAATAATTTAGTGAATTTGAGAGTAATGTACAAGAGTGAAATACAACATGTGAAATTCTAAAACATCATAATCGCTATAATATCATCACAGTCAATTACACACAGCAAGGTGTAACAACACCAAGTAGCATGTGTATCCTCAGAAAAGGGAAGAATCCCAAGAGTTCTCTTATGAGCTGTCTTCAGTCAGTACACTGAGGATTCCCGCTGGAACCGCGGGGGCAGATGAAAAGTCCCTCCGGACAAAGTGGAAAGGAGCTGGAAGACTGGGAGGAGAATGGAATGTGCAGGTGGAGAACAGCAACCGGGAGCCCCCGAGGGGGACCTCCCCACCCGACAAGCCTCCGGGTATCTCAAGCTTGTTTTATGAGCACTTCTTCACGGGGCGTGGTTTCTCCTACCATGCATTCAGTGATCCTAAGCAGATCTGTTCAGAAGTAAGTCCCGTTTTATATAATGGGGTTTAGTTCCATGAAACTGCTGTTAGGACTGCCGTCTTAATCATGAGTTTCAGAAGTTTTTGGAGGTGGAGAGTGCCCTCAAGTCATCTCTGACTTATGGCGACCCCTGGTGGGGTTTTCAAGGCAAGAGACTCAGGGAAGTGGTTTGCCAATGCCTGCCTCTGCAACCCTGGTGTTCGTTGGAGGTCTCTCTCCCATCCAATTACTAACCGACCCTGCTTAGCTTCTGAGATTTGATGAGATCAGGCTCACCTGGGCTATCCAGGTCAGGGTTTCAGAGTTTTTACTGCCGCTGAATGTTGAGGTTTCTTTTACTCACTATAAATTGCCCTTTAAAGCAATCACTAGGTCCACTGGTACACACAGAGCTCTAATGTCTAATCCAAACATAGCAGAGATGGGAATGGAGGAGAGAAAAGCAGAGGGTTTTTTCTCTCTCTTCCCAATGCTAATTGCTCCATCACCATCTCACCTTGAGTCAAATTCTCTCAAAGTTAAGTGGAAAGAAAGCCTCTGTGTGACTTTTTGTATCAGAAATCCATCCCTGTCTGCAGATTAGCTGGTGGTAATTTATCAACATTAATCAAGTGCTACTGTACATAACAAATAGGCCACGCTCTCTCACACATATGAAAAAAGATGTTCTCCGCCGAAGCAAGTTTCCAGCAAGCCTATTAACGAATGGGTGGTAATGTTCAGTGTGTATACTGGTGGTTGACAGCCGAATAGCAAGCTGGAGGCATCGCCTGGATCTTAGTTCAAGTCATCAGGTGGCAAATTCACCAAGGAGTCAGCCAGCTGCTTAGCTTCATTACAGTTTATCATTATGTCGGCCTTCTTTTTTTTTTATCCCTACATTTAATCACCTAATATCATTTTTATTGGCTTGTCAGGATCTGGGAGAGAATGGTAAGGAATTCATTGGAAGTCTGCAGAGCACATATCCATTTGGGTAAAATATTGGAGCAAGCTGATCTTGAGTTTTCTTTGAAAAATAGGGAATGCTTGAATTAATTAAGGTTGATGCAAGGACCAAGATCAGATCTCGTTAACTTCAGGCACTTTGGGGAATAAAAAAAAAATGGAGGTAGACTGAAGTCTAAAAACAGAGTGGGTTTTGTTGCAGGATGCTAAAAGGGAAAGTAAGATAACACATCAAGGAAAACGGGTCTCCGAACCATACAGCGTGGCCATTGAAAGGATCAGTAAAAAGCACAGCAAAAGAGAGAAACTTTTTCTTTTAGGAGAATAAACACAGAATAAATATATGATGTTCTATTTGGAAACAGGATTTGAGTCTAGTGGCACCTTAGAGGCCAACAAGATTTTCAGGGTATAATCTTTCAAGAATCAAAGCTTCCATCTTCAGAGCTTTGGTTTTTGAAAGCTTACACCCTGGAAATCTAAGGTGTCCCTGGACTCAAATCCTGCAGTTCTACTGCAGGCTGACATGGCTATTTACTAGTCAAGGCAAGTCAAGTTAGCCTTTATATGCTGACTGTCATAGCCCAAAACTTGGTGTGACCCACGTGCCTCTGCTTCTATACGCTGATGATACAGTTTTGATGTCTTGCTCTAGAATTGGCTTAAGACGCTTGCTGACTCGTTGTATCGACTTCTTTGCTAAAAACAAGCTTCAGCTGAACTATGACAAGTCAAAAGTCATAGTCTTCTCTAAAACTTGGAGACCATATAAATGGGCCATGGATGGGAAGGAGATAGAACAAGTTAAATATTACAAATACCTAGGTATCTATTTTCAATATAATGCGACTTGGTCCACCCACCGCAAGTCTGCAGTGAAGACAGCTGACATTAGTACTTCAGCTATAGCATGTTTTTTTTTCTCCAGAGGTAATCAGTTTGTACCAGCTGCTTCCAAAATTTTTAAGTCCAAAGTGATTCCACAACTATTGTATGGCATTCCGATTTGGATTAGGGCCTTTGACCGGGTCATTGAACGTGTCCAATCTAAATTTCTGTGAAAAATCCTGGGCCTACCGAAGTGTGTTCCACATGCAGTTATTTGCTTAGAAACTGGCTTAATTTTAGTGGAAACGAGGGCATGGCTTATGACATTTAAATACTGGCTATGGTTACATTATAATTCTGACCCTGGGAGCTTTATATATCAAATGCTTTCAGAGTCCAATGTGTCAAACTGGTCAGCGTATATCATGGAAAAAATGGAAGGCTTGGGTATATCTGTGGACTCACTGTCTATGTTAACATCAAATGCGGCATTTCATCAAATTAAGAGTAGGTTGCTAGATATCGAGCGCCAGAAGTTATATAGCCTGGCTACTAAAACCTGCTCTCCCCTGAGCTTTGAAGTCCCCCTCACTGTAGGGAGGATGGCTCCATATTTATCCTCCCTACAGGTGCCCCAACTTCGTAGAGCTTCTTCTTTGGCCAGGTGCAATGCTATGCCTTCGGCCATTCTACATGGCAGATTTAACAGGATAGACTATTCAGCTAGATGCTGTTTATGTGAACAAAAATGTGTCGAGTCAGTTACTCATGCCCTTTTGCACTGTCATTTGTACGCTGGTATACGTCAAACATACTTAAAAGCTGTCTTAACTAGTATGATGGATTGTTCTGACTGGCTCAAAGTCTATAGACTGTTGAACGATTCCTTTCATGATGTAACCGAGAAGGTGGCTGAGTTTCTCCATTCTTCCTTGAAGTTGCGTCAACGGATATCACAGAGTTAAGCTCTAAATGCATTTTTGTATTTGTAATACAGCATTCTTTTAACTTTGTTCTTTCTTTTTGTAAGTGGATAACTTGAATTGCTGCTATATGCCAGTAAAGGCTAACTTGACTTGACTTGGCTATTTACTAGCAACTTTTGGAAGACAGAGGCACAGCCTATGTTGCTGACACCAGCAAAACTGAGACTTTTAAAAAAATCTTGGAGTCAGGAGTTAGGTAAGTAGCTGTGTCGGTTTGCAGTAGAACCTGTCTGAAGAAGAGAGCTCTGACTCTTGAAAGCTTACACTCTGAAAATCTTGTTGGTCTCTAAGGTGCCACTGGACTCAAATCTTGGGGTCAGGGCAGCACGGTAGCATGGTCACTACATCATGACAATACAAGTGTTTTTACTTTGCTCTCTCAATTAACATGGAAAAGTTCCTAAAGTGGTCTCTCCCCTTCCCCGACGGAGTAGGAAGACAATTCGTTTTTTCAATGTCGATGACAGCAATGGGACACTGAGTACCTTCCAGCAATTAGCATTATCAAAGGATTCCAGTATCATGTTATTTCGGAGCAGAGCTATGCAAATGCATTTTTTTTAAAAAAACAAAAAGGTGTAGCATTGTGCTCTTCTTGAGCAGCGCTATATGTGCACTGAATTTTTAAAATAATGTGGGTAGTTGGTGGCATGAAAGCAGTGGCAGGGGAAACAGTGGCAGGGGGAGATGCAAAAGGGAAATCGTGGCTAAGAAGTGTGAAAAGCCAGATTACCCTGTGCCATGTGGAATCTCTGCTTTTGATGCTTCCGCAAATTCCGCAACGATTGCGCTGGCAGGATGACCACCAAAGAGTGAAAGAGGCACCAGCCATAGATCTCTGCTTGTAATTGTGGTCCCTCTTCCTGATGCAAGATGCTTTTCCATTATCAGAAGAACCCCTACCTCCCTATGTCTTCAGTATGAAATAACACATTTTAGGAAAGCTTTCCAACTTGATTTTTCTGACTGCAAGTATACACGGCATTATTTTCATCATGTGTCTTTGGTAAAGAAAGATTACCACGGAAGGTGCCTCCATTCAGGGAACTGATCCATATCCAACCAGACATGCATTAAACAACACTGCAAAAAAGTGTGATTACATTAAGATTTTCGTGCTGTGTTTTAGTGGCACACCAATGAGCCTCTTGCTCATTGGTAAAACATTGTCCAAGAGATCCATGATAGAATTGCATTTGCATTCCTATATCTGGAGAGAAATTCAGACTATACTTGCCAGGAAAAATTCCTATTATGGTTTAAAATTTAAATGGAAATTAAATTGTAAGAGCAGTTTTTAACCTTAGATCAAAAAAGTGTATTTGGAATCTGGTATGAGTCTCTCTCTCTCTCTGTCACACACACACACACACACACACACACACACACACACACACACACACACACACACACACACACACACACACACACACACACACACACACACACACACACACACCCCTTAGAGGTTTCATTGAGCATGACACCATCTGCAAAGGGGGAAAAAACCCTGTATTTCCCCCTTTGGCGATACCGGAATAGAACAGCAACAAAGACACTATGGAGGAAACATAAGAACATTCAGAAAATATAATCTTGTCAATTTCACCCCCCATATGTCAATTTCACTATCTCTATCAAGGTCATTGCACGTAGAAATGACCTCAACCACCTCTCTTTAAATACTGCAATTTACAACAACAACAACAACAACTTTAACAGGGGAATGAAACACTGCAGGGCAATTAATTTTGTTGAGGTAAAAGATTGAGACAAACCTCTTACCCTCACTTCTGGTCAGTTGGACCCCATCACCTGAATCAACTGACAGATGGAGGGGCAATTATTGCTAATTCTCTCTCTCACTACAGACCTCTGATTCCCCAGTGTTGCCCCTTGGGGTTCTCCTCTTCCCCAAGAGTAGCACTTTGGGGAGCATATTGAGCTGCAGTAGGAGATGGTAAGTCAGTCCCACTCAGCTGAGATCTTCCACAGTATCAAACCCAATCTCACCTGTGACCCTTTCCCCTTCTTGCCCTGTGAGATGTCTAGGGATTAACCAGTTGCAGTCCAAGTCTCCACCTGACATGTGCCGTCTACCTAGTTTCTTCAAAGCCCCATGCTCCTCTCTTGTGCCTGCTGCCCCCACTTGGTTTTGGGTTGCATTGCTTGTGAAGTAGACCAAGAGTCCCTGCTCCCCTATGTAGGCTTGTGGTTTTGAGGCCCTGTCTTGTGCCCAGTCTCCTACTACCCTGCCCCAGATTACCGCAGGGACTGCATGCTGGGAAATCAGAAAATTGCCAGCAGACTACCCCCTTCCTATTTTATGCAGGTCCTTCATGGACTGGGACCTGTATACCTGCAGGACCGCCTCTTCCATTACGTCCCCTGCAGGATGTTGCACTCTGCAGACAAGCAACTCCTGGTGGTCCCCGGCCCGAGGGACATCCGTCTTGCCTCAACCAGGGCCAGGGCTTTTTCTGCCCTGGCCCCGGCCTGGTGGAACGCTCTCCCGCTGGAGATCCGGGCCCTGCGGGACCTGTTACAGTTTCGCAGGGCCTGTAAAACTGAGATATTCCGCTGGGCCTTTGGCTGAGTGCCAGCGGGTGTCCTCCTTCTTCCATCTAAGACCATCACTTCTTCTGGGGATGCCCTCGGCCATCTGCTATGCCCATATACGGACTCCCAATATTTGTTTAAATAGCCTGCTCCCGGACTATTTCAATGACTTTTAAAAAAATTATTATTGATTTTATGTTTTTGTGACTTTTAATGTATTTTTTGAATGTTGTTATCCACCCTGAGCCCATCTGTGGGGAAGGTGGGGTATAAATAAAATAAAATAAATAAATAATAAATAAATCAAATCCAACCTTAGTTTAAAGAATTCATTCTGGGTAACACCTGGTCCTACATCTATGATAGTCTATAGCGGTGCTCAGAGCATGAATCCACTCCTTTGTGGAGGCAGGGAACTTTTTCCATCCGTGAGTAGGATGGCTGGGGGGTTTTTGAACAGGGGTCTTTAGAACTGTACTCCTTGGTCCAATTGGCTTAAAACTTGAGTAGTGTTGGGGAAATCCAAATATCTGAGTCACAGCACCATTTATGTTGGGGAAATTCCTTTATTCCTCAGTGTACCAATATGAGGTTTCCCTCTTCTTAGCCTGAGTAATTGACCAAGACTTCAAATCTAGTGATCTCAGAAGTAAAATTTATTTTCCAATCAACTTTATGCACAAGGTAAATAGCAAAAGTGCATATCAGAATTCGGTAGCACCTACTTTTATACTTTTCAGAAAGAGAAGATATAAGCAAACAATTTTGATTACAGAACAAGAAATTATTACATTAATGTGTAAACAATCAAGTAAATATATAAACAATCAACTAAGAATTACAAGATGTTCAAATATGAGGGATTGACAGGTTAAGTGTCATATCTGCTTTGGGTCAAACACTATAAACAAAATCCTAAGACTCCTGTTATATCTAGACGCGTCTGAGAGAGGATATACCCAAGGCTGAGAGAGAAGAGCGATAAAGGATGAATATGCTTGCTAAGTTCAATTTGGCCTTTATCTTGTACTGACTGAGCACAGGAACGACAGAATAAAATGAAATAATAAACAAAGTATGTGTGAGCGCATGTTGATATGATACACTTTAGTTACTCCAAAACATAGGCTGATTCCACACACATTGGATAATGCACTTCCAAGTGCAAGTGAATGTCAAGTGAACAGGGAGGAATACATGTGAGTCTGTTCACCTGCCATTCAAGTGTCATTCATCACTTGTGGCTTGGCCCTAGGTTGTCCCCAGAAGTTATTAGTGTACACATTGTTTTCCTTAAAAAAAAGAAAAGTCAAGATTCCCAGGAATCCTAAACTTCCTCAAGGGTTCTACAAAAGCATCTTCTTAGCTCTTCTATAGAGGCCTAAGGACCCTGTCTGGCTGATGGGCTGCCCATCAGTTGCAAACCAATGATAAAAAGATTCTTCCAATAATTATACAGGTAGAATTGGTCCCCCAAAAGTTACTAGTGTGCTGATTGAAATGATTTTAAGGTGAGCTGTCAGCAGTCCCAAAATAAGTGAAGCATCACAGATGCGGATTGTATTCTCTCTGACAGTGCCATTCTACAAAGGATTACACCCTTCAATGGACTTAGGAGGAAGCAGTTTATCTATTTGCTTCATTTATACCCCACTTTTCTTCCTGACAGGTACCTATTGTGGCTGACAACATTCTCCCCAAGGTCACCCAGCCAGGATCCATGCAGAGTAGAAATTCAGACCTGGGTCTCCCAAATCATAATTCAACACCCTAACCATTACCCCACACTGCACTTATGGGCACCACCTTTTGTCGGTTTGGAGACATAGAGAATCACCAGTGGAACGCGGTGATGACTGGCCTCCTGGCCCAGATGTCTGGGGGACAGCAGAAGATCCTGCATGCCTTAAAGAGCGGCTCTGGGAGGAGAGGCTTGACTGTGACTCAGGGGATCCAGCTGAGAAGTATTATTGTATTCACTTTGACCTGGAGGCACATTCGATGCCTCCGGGTCCATGAACACACATTCTCTCAACACATTCCCTTTGTCCTTCCACCCCGACAATGGGCCCTCCCTGGTTTTGACATTGAGAATCCCTGTCACCACGCTGACCGCAGAAAACAACAGATCAATAACCAGGACACTGCCACCTGTGTGGGAGCAGTTACAGAGCACCATAACCGCCCCCCCACCACCACGAGATCCAGCCCCTCCTGCACCACGCCAGTGATAGGGACGGTCTTATCCATGTGCCGCTCCATGTGGCCCTTTTTCCACGCCAGACATCGCCTGTTCACAGACGCCAACACAGATCAGAGTGGAAAACCATGCTTTATTCCATGCAAACAAAACAGCACAGTGAATCAACATCGGCTATCAACTAACTTGTGGTTGTTTATGACAACAATTTCTGATAAGTGCTAACAGGAACTGATCAACAATGCTAACCTGATTGGGCGGCATTGGTCCATGGACCAATGGTAAACATTGGCTGTCCAGCCACGCTCCTAAAGTTTCCATCTCTCCCCACAATTGTAGGCAGTGGTGAAGGTTTGGGCTCATCCTGATCTGAGCCAACAGCTTCCACCAGCAGCATGCAAGGCCCAGCCCCACCACCGGCAGCTGGGTCTGAAAGCGTCACGGCTGCCATCCAGAGCATGGAGAACTGGATAATGACCATCTGTGAGTTTGTCTGGACGGTTATCTTTCCATGACTGACGTGACGCTGTAAACGGTATCTTTTTTCTGTTCAATTCAGTGAACAACGTCCAGTTCCGGCTGAACTTGGTGGAGAGGACCCTCCGACATCAAGGCAGACGCCTTCGTGAACTGGAGAGGAGAGTGGGGGCAGGGGCTCGTGTGGAGGACACGTCTTCTCGTGGGAGGGACCCACGAGATGGCAGCAGAACGGACTTATGTAAATAGTTACAGTTTGGTTTACTTTGCTCAGGGGATGCCTTCCATGTGTACATAGTTATTTATATAGTAAACAGCATAATCTGACCTCAACGTGCATGTGTTCATTAATGTGGGGTGTTGGGGGGGGCAAGCTGGTATCTGGTCCGGTCACAACGCGCACCAGTGCCAAGGAAGGGGGTAGACGGGATAATGATTTGCACACTGTGCTAGAGTGTTAGGCTCTCCCTTGCCCTGCCTATGCAGGAGCGTTTGGGCACCCCCTTCCTGGCAATGGTAGCTGTGCTGACATGTTGGGGGAGAGTCTCAATCTCGGAGACTGCCGGTTGATGGAGAGGCATCATGGTGTTGTGGACCTCTGGTCACTGGGGGTTGGTCTCTTTGCAGGAAACCACCTGTCGGGGGTGGGGTGCGTCTCAGTGCTGGAGACCACTGGTTGACGGGGAGGCATCTGACTATAGGAGATCACCGGCCGCAGGGTAGGCGTCTCGGTGTTGTCACTCACTGGATCCAGGGGAAGCGTTTCTACATTGGAGATGATTGGTTGCTGCTTCCTGAGCATTGCTTCTCCCAGCGCTGGTAGGGTGCTCGCCACTGAACGCATCACTTCCAAGTTCTGGCTCCACGCAGTTTGAAACATTGCTTGCTCCTGCCAGGTGACCTCCATGAACTCGGTGCGCCACTTCTGTGCCTCCTCCTGCTCTTTCCTCCGCTCATCCATCTCCTCGCGGTGTTGGTCAGCCGACTGGGTCATCAGCTTATCTGCCGCTTCGGCGCTTCCGGGGCTCCTCCGTTTTCACCTCCTGATGCCTGCCAAACATGTCCCCGGTGACAGTTCGGCTGTGGTCGTCTTTGGATTCCCTGGAATGAAGGAGGGTAGCGCAGAGGTCAGGCACTCCAATCTGTTTGGAATGCTGCAACCCATGAAAGTGGTGTCAGTGCACACCCAGCACACCCACAGAGTACATGGCCTCTGCTGGGAATACAGCAGAGACCATGTACTCTGTGGGTGTGGTGGGTATTCTGCTGGGAAAACAGCAGCGATGTCAGAAGCTGACAAGAATGTGGTATGAGGGCATGACGGTGGTCTGTCAGCAGGGCAATCAATTGTTTGGGCATGACTGGCAGACTGACCACTCTCCCTTCTTCATTGAACTGGCAATGACCCCTCCCTGAAGCGAGAGGGTATCCTGTTCGGGCTAGCCAGACTCCTCAGCATACCTTGCATGTTGGCATCTGGGGATGGAGGATTGTTCTCCTTGTCCATGTTGTCCTCTGCCCCACTTCCAGACTGATCCTCCATCTCATCTGCAAGACAGGTGAAAGCAGGTCAATTTCTGCCAGGGTTGTTTCCCAGCGTTTGGCGGCCATGTCCATTCTCAGCGGCCAAGCACCGACACCCCACACCAGCCCACAAGTGCCAAGCAAAAGTCCCAATGGCCGCGAATGGAGTCACTTGCGTTGGAGGGGGGGGGGCAGGCCAGATATCAGGCTCAATTCTCTTTTGCCAAGCACTGGTTTCTGTGCGATGGTGGGAGGGGAGAACAGGAGCGATCCAAACCTGCCACTGCAGCGCTTGCATGCTGTCAAATGGCAGTGCACTCCTTTGTGGCCCATCTTCAATGTGCTGCCCACCCCACACTCCAGTTCCCACATGCTCTGTCATTTAGGACATTCTCCTTTCTTCCCTTGTGTGGAACAATGTCACACCAGAGAATCCCACCCTCCCCGCTCCATCATCAGCCACCCGTGACACAGCTGGCACTAGTGGCAATTGGAAGCCTGGGTGAGAATCACCCCCACATCCAGGGAAGAACAAAGTGGCAACAGATCCAGGGAAGTGCAAAGCCCAACCCACCGCAAAGCCCCTCTCCAGATCCACACCTTCGACCAGCAGTGGGGCCGGGGCAGAGCAACTGCTTTTCGAAGCGAAGCAGGCAATGGGGGGTGGGGGTGGGGAGCGGGGTGGGCAGGCATGCAGGCAGTGCAGAGGGAGGCCCCACGCGCACACAGGTGTCTCAAACTTGTTGAGACCTGCATTAGGCGGCCCCGTGTGATTCCCTGGACTGTGATCCCCATCTATAATTCTTATTGAACAGACTGAGCTTGCGATTCTGCGCACATCGAAACCTTCCAGCCACCCTCGGGCAGTGTGTGCTTTGAGCCACCACCCGCTGTGTCGCGTCCCTTCCCCCTCTTGTCTCCCCCCCCTCTCCACACCCACTCCTTCGACCCACTTTGGGGCCAGGGCAGAGCAACCGCTTTTCTGAGAGAAGCGGGCAGCACAGGGGGAAGGGGGGAAGGGGGGAAGGCGGTGCAGGAAGGCACGCAGGGAATGCAGAGGGAGGCCCCACGCGCACAAGTTGAGACCTGCATTAGGCAGCCCCGTGTGATTCCCTGGACTGCGATCTCCATTGATAATTCTTTTTGGGCAGATTCCGCTTGCAATTCTGCACACATCGAAACCCAGCCAGCTTCGGGCAGTGTGCGTTTTGAGCCATTAGATGACCCAGTCTCTCTCACCTGTTCCTGCAAGTCCGCTCAGGGTTGCATCGGAATCTCCGCCCTGATCTGAGAAGCTCTCATCTGGTGTGTTTCCCGCCTCTGTTGGAGATGATATCCTTGTTACTTCGCAACTTTGATTAGATGAAAAAAAACCCTTTCTGCATATCATCCCTCACCCCTCCCCAATTCAGCTCACCGCTTGGGAACAGAGTTGAGGTCCTCAGGTGGCCCACATCGATAGTGACCAGGTAATGTGTAAACAGCTCCTCTGACCCCTCCAGAATCTCCAGTGGGTCCGTCCTCATCTGAGCCTCCACTCCCAGCACAATACTTCTCGCCAGTTGCTTCGGGTTCACACTTGCATCCCCCCTCAGGATGCTGTCCAGTTCCCTGAAGTAGGGGCACGTTGTTGGAGCATTCCCAGAACGGTTGTTGTGCGCCACAACCCTCTTGTACTCCAGGCGCATCGTCTTGGTCTTTGATCGGCACTCTGTTACCGACCTTCTGTGGCCTCGTGCCACCATTTACTGTGATGTTTTCTCAAAATAGTCCAAATTTCGATGGGTGCTTCGCAAAGACTCCTGTATTTTTTCCTCCCCCCAGAAATGAAGGAAATCCATTATCTCCCTAAGCCTCCACGAGACACCCCATAAGCCATGGTAATCCAGAGACCCGAGACACCTGAGAATGGAGCAGTGTTCTTCTCTGTCCTTGAGGAAACTCCCCACATTTAGAATGCAAGTCCAGATTGCCTCCAATCGGACAGCCCAATGGGCAGGTCAAGGGTCACCGCTTGCGCGCACTTCGGGATTCTTTGAGAGCCACAAAATGGCGCGGAGATGCCAAAATGGAGCGCAGCTCCCACGCATAGCAGAAAGCGACAAAATGGCACAAAAGTGTTTCAGCAGAAAGGGACAGAATCCACCATCTCTTCGGAAACGCAGCAGTAAAATATGTCAGCTTGGCATACACAAACTTTCACAGAACAGACCGTCACCTGTGTCACATCAATAAGGCCCACTGCACCAAAATCAAGAACGCCTCACTCCACAGCATTGCAGTGGAAGCCACAACATGCCATTGAACTGCTGGGGCCCCACAGAACCACGCCATTTTGTGGTCACCCAGGGACACAATCTTCTAGAGCAGAGAGCACAGCAGAGAGTCCACCAATTTGTGGGTGCACAAAGCACATCACCCAGAAACCCTCGATCTGAAGCACCCCAACTGAAACTTCGCAAATGCGCATATCATTTCTTTCAAAAGAAAAAACACTGCCAGATGACAGACTGGCGTTATTCTACAGTTTACCAGGACAAAAGATAGACCACAAAGTGTTCATGGCTGCATGACCGCAAAGGCAGCATACACACCAGCATTACATCTGGGGTATATCTAGTGCCCCAATCATTTCAGAGTTGAATGAAACGTGGGTTTCATTCAGACTGGCAAACTCTTTCAAACATCGCAGCAGCGAAAACGGCTTACACCCCCCCCCAAAAAAACCTTTCAGCCATCTCAGCCGTGCATCCGTAATTTGCGATGCCTGCCAGTGTTGTCAATACGTGGCTCTGACACTTAATATTGTGCCATTCACCCATTGAAATTACACAACTGCGCAAAAGGCGCCTTTTGTAAAAAAAAAAAAATGGTTGGGCTGCCTGGTGGCGAGATAAGAAAAAGGAAAAGGGGCTGGCTTCAACAATGGCGGAACGTTCCCAAACGTTAGGGATCGTCGCCAGAAGTGCACCTGGACTGCTCAAACATCGGAATGAGGCGGGACAAACCGAAGCGGAACAAGACAGGTAATGTCGGGTAGTGGCGGGTTTGGGCGGGTTTTAGAGAGAAAGTATGTGGGAGTTTCTTGCTATAACTGGACTGTGTGGAAACGGCCTGGGTCTCCAACTCTGGAGAGTAACTCCGATTAGGATTGCACAATAAGAATCTCCTCATTGGCTTAGATTCCAGCTAGCATTTCTGTGGGCACAAGGATTCCTGCTTGCAATTTCTTCCACCTCCTCTCCTGTAGGAGCCTGAAATGCGCCTGGGGAGCATATCAGGCTCCCAAAGGAGTGGAGTAGAGGGAAAATGCTATTTCATTAACAGATATCCTTGCACCCTTTAGGCACATTAGCTGGAATGCTCGCACTTTTTGCAGAAAGAACGATGGGCTGCTGCAGAGAATCTTCGGTTTTCGTCACACCATGTTTGTGCTGTCTCAGATTCATCATCAACTATGGGTTGTGTTGATAGAGACCCCCACCCCTTTGAGGCAGATACAAGCTGCAAGTTAACATTTGGCTGACCCTAGCTTCAATTACTAAACATAATGCTTAGAGTACTATGCAATACACCACGCTTCATGATTGCCACAACGAGGCACATTTTCAAGCATCTTTCCAAGCAGTTTTTCCTACTAGCTTAGTAATAGCCTAGTAGTCTGCCTCCTCGCTCACAAGTCCCTGATTAAAAATAATACTTTGTATCATTGACCAAGTTTGTATGATCTACCGGCCAGAAAACATTCCACTAATCAATGGATCTTGTGCCAAAAACCATGTACATAAGCCATAGAGTCCAATCATGTAAGAGGTTATTAAATTTTCATGTATCGTAAATGAAATATACATTAGGGACCCTCGCCGGTGACCTCTACATTTTTGCAATTTCTGGATCAGAGTTTACATCCTAAATCATGTCACCACAATACCCTGTGACATCTATATGGAAAGTATTGCTGTGGCCTGGGCCAGCAACAGTAAACAAGTGTAACTAGTTTGGAGAATTGCTATTGAGAGTAAAATTCTAATTTTACTGTCCCTCCCAGAACAGATGTACCTCCGAGTCTATAGACTGCACTGCTTAACTGCAGCTACTCAGCTGTGACCTTCAGCCTCAGGCTCCCTGCAATAAAATTTTCATGCAACCATATGGAAGAATATTTTAATAGAGATTTACTGTCAGTAAGTGTCCCAGAGGAGCAAATAAGGAAGCAGTAACATATTGCATACAGTAAATCAAGGGGACTTCAATGGAAAAATGAAACCTCCCTCCGGCAAGCATCTTTAAAATTACAGGCAACACTTTGTACAAATATGTGTACAAAGGACTAGGTATGCATTCAGCTAAGCAGCTCGAGAAATGTTTCTGATCTGAATATACATTTATTAGAATGTATTTATTGCATTGTGCGAGCAGTGAGACAGAGGAGATTGTGCAAGTCTTGCCAGCACTGCCGCTGTGCAAGTTTTCTTGCAAGCTGGCATGGAATGAAATGGAGGTAAATTCCGGTACAGATTGAGGGAGAGCTGGCTGGATCACTTGAGATGTCCAAGTGCATTATACAAAGAAAAAGCGCAGTGCTGGTGCCAAGTTTTTTCCTTCCGTTAAAGCTGAAGGGTTCTGCAGGAAGCAATTACCCTTGGATGCTGTGGTTTGGAAAGGACGTTGACAGAGTTGGAAAGGCTTTGGGGACAATGACCAGAACGATCAGTGGCCTCAAAGATGTAGTCGGCATTAAACTCTAAAGCTCTTGTCAATATCCTAAGTCCCAAATTACGTTACCCAGACCTCCATCCCTTCCCTGCTATTGTTCCCAGCGTTTTGTGGTGCTTAGACTGTCAGACTAGGTTCAGCGAGATGTGGGTTTGAGCCACCCCACTGCCATGGGAATTCACTGGGTCAGTCACTCTCTCTTACATTTCCCTGCTTCGATGGGTTGTTGTTGTGAGAATAAAATGCAGGAGGGGAGAACAATGTCATAAGCCACTTTGAGTTCCCACTGGGGAGAAAAGCAGAGTGTAAATACTTGAAGAAACAAGCAGAATAAGAGTCAAAGTGGAGGAAAGCTGGGCATTGCCCCAGCCAAGGAGGGCGTGGCCATGGCCGTGAGGGCCCTGGGGTCAGGCCGCTGCCTCCGGGCCTTCTGACGTGCCTCATACATCTTACACCCACGCAAACACGTCTCAAGCTGGAGGTACCAATGGTTTATGGCCACAATGGGGGCAACCGCCCTTTATGGGACAGTTGCCTGGGGTGGCTGGTCAGGTGCCCTTGTTACATCAATCACAAGTTGGAATGGGTTTAGTGTCTCCTTGGGGTGCAGTTTATGGGTCTCCATGGTTGAATTACAGGTCTGTGCCATTGAGGGCATTGCCCTTTGGGGATACGGCCATGGCCCATGATGATCATCTGATGCCCAGGACGAGGGAGAAGATTCTTAGAGGGGAATACGTGGACATTTTCACCCTCCTCTTTAGAAAATTAGAAAAAAAGGATGAGGACCTTGAGGAGCGAGATAAGGAAAGGTTGAAGCGCCACAAGGTGGATAGGATCTGGGCAAACTGGGTGCCCGGCTTTCTGATATATGCAGGCATTATTGCCCATGCCCAGCCATGGAGGGCAGGCCCCCTGTTTCAATATATGGATATCATATTCGGGGAGTACTCGGATTTCACTGGTGCAGCTTGGCTGCAATACGACGAAGAGTTCCTCATGCGGGCCGCTCTTAACCTTTCCTTGTCTTGGGATCAAGTCCAACACGAAAATACAGCAACCAGGGTCGCAAACAATCAAACAATCAGTGTTAATATATATTATTATATTGTGCAAAAAGTGCAGAAGTGCAGAAGTGCAAATGCATAACAAAACAATTTAAAGTGCTTGTATCAACAAGAAGGAGGTAGTCTATCAGATAGTTAGTAAATACATTCATATAATACAAAAATTCTTCACTGGTGGTGAGAGAGTGCAAACGGATGGAAAGAAAGCAATCTGCTTATGCGTGGAAACTGTCCATATGTCCAAAGATGGAAGTAGGACGTGTCCAAAGACACCTAGCCGACGGGCTTTAGCTTGCTGTTACCAATTCCCGTTTCGGTTTTTCTTCTTCCTGGGCTAGACTCTATGGACTACAAATAAAATCAACCCATCAGTAATAAATATTATACAAAACCTAAAATATATCCAAGTATTGCAATATCAACAAATGGTCGTTCCCCTTACTGTCCACAAGCATCTCTCCTCACTTCACGCACCATTGCAGTCTCTGATAGTACCGTTCCTTTAAGGGCTCACCTTACTTTAATTATGTGACCCAAGGCGTGTTATTTAAACATGGGGTGTGTCTTGGATTATTTGTAACTATCGGTTAGGTCCTTGCTGTGTTGACTAATATGTTGTTATAATTTAATAAAGCAGCCCTTTAATTCCCAACACTTGTGTTTGCCTCTTCATTCCGACTGAGGGGGGGCAACACCCGTGTATCAAGAAGTTTGTGGTGTTTTAACAGTGTGCAGGAGTTCTTGTACATGTTAGTAACAGAAACCATCTTGAAACAATTGTTATTAAACTGACATTTCACCCCACAGGTAATGGGAATAAAAGCTAGAGATCTGGAAGAGGAATGTTTCACTTGCATTCTGCTAATGCTTAGGAGTTAACCCGGTTAGGAAAATACTGCAGATCAAGTTTCTTTCAGACTGCTTGAGTGAGGAGGATGAATTGATACGCTAATAAGGAATGACTTACAAGACATCACTTCTAAATACAGGCAAACCCCCCTTATAATGAATGTATATTGTTCTGGTCTTCTGCCTTCAGAACGTTCTAAAGAATTGATTATGATTTTCTTTGCAGCGTACGCAGTAGTATCAGGATGTTTCATGTGCCGTGTTTTAACCATGTGTGCCTGTTAGAAACACAACACGAGGTTGAACCAACTGATCCCTGCAAGATCAGATCTCTTCCCTTTTTGCCCTTTCCCACCTCCCAGCCTCCATGCTACCTGCTCCAATCAATGGCATTGCCCTGCTTCAAATATTTCCCTAGCTTACTCTTCACTCTCGACAAAGGTAGCTGAGACATAACTGTTACCAACAGAAGTAGTGATCCTTTGAGTGCCAGACTTGAACATAGATCAGGAGGAGTTCGCCGAATTAGTCTGCAGTTGCAAAACAGTAAAGAGTCCATAGCACCTTTAAGACTAACCAACTTTATTATAGCATACGCTTTTGAGAAGCACAGATGTCTTCGTCAGATGCATCTGACTTGAACATGAATCTCATGTTGGATCCATGTTCTCACACAGGAAAGCACCTTGACTAGGAGAATGGATCCCTTGATGTTCCTTCAATAGGGATCCCGGGTCCCCCTGTGGGGGCAAGAGAGCCCCGCTCCAACCCTCCTCCCCTCATCACCACTCACTTGGCCGGTGGGGGGAAAGACACAGGAGCAGGCATCCCAGACATACTCCCAGGGTGGTGCAACGATGTTACTCCCCAGTTTGGGGCCCCAATCGGTCCACTGCTAAGTGTGTGAGTGATCTCAGGGTGCCTTCTCAGGAGGCATGGGAGCCCACATGTGAGGAGTGAAGAAAAGGTAAGTAAAGAGGCCCCACCTCCCGCTGGGAAGGTAAGGGGACCAGGCAACCTTACCCATCAGTGAGATGTTCAGAGATAATACAAGATCCTCTGTAATATATTTTCACCTTACCTTTAATCCAAGAAACTCAGTACAGGATGCATGGTCTCATTGTATTTTATCCTCACCACATTCCTGTGAGACAGTTTAGTGGGTGGTCATAGAGCTGGGAGCCAGCTGGGCCATTGTCGGCAGTTGGCTTTGACTAGCAGGATTATGGGGATCCCCATAAGAGGTCTGGGGAGTGAGAAATAGCCGGTGCATGCCCAGCGGGGGCTGTCAGTCCACCTCACTCCCAGGTGGCAGGGGATGTTTCACACAGGGGTGTATACCCACGTGGCATCCCACTGGCTGTCATCCCATGGTTCCCCCCCTCAGCAGGGGTCTGAGGGGGCGTGTGGGTCATCAGCTTGGCAGGCAGGTCAGCCAATGCTTGGATCTGTGCCCTATGTGCGCCTTCGTTCCCTGGGGTGTAATCTCAATAAAGTTGTGGCCCTCTTTACCTCCAGCACTGTGTCTGTGTTTTTGTCGCCATGTCCCCTCCCTGCTCTCCTCCCTCACTTAGCTCTCGCCAGCAAGCATGATTTTCCTGTGGCACCACAATGCTGTTCTTGGAGAATAGCGGGAATCCTTATGCCCATGGAAATTTAGCTCCAACCCAGTGCTTTGTTGCCTGAAATCTCTGATACATTTTCATTTAAGAACAATTGCGAAGTTGACATTTGTAGCCTTCTACATTATTATTACCATCTTGGAACAAGTTAAGTTCCAACAATCGTCTCTTGGAGTCTGGAAACATGGACAGAAACACCAATAACAGAGGCGCTTTGAAAGACGGCAAATTACTGTCAGCTTGTGAAAATCACAAAGGACGCCTTTCCCTATTCTGGTTTCTTTTAATCACCTTCCAGCATCCCAATTACAGAGCACAGAATTATCATTCCAATTAAGCAGCAGTCCATGCCACTTGGTGTCATTAAACTTTTAATTGGGTTCCCTGGGAAAGGTCCTGATTAAGTTGATTACCTGATGAAGCATTTCCCAATTAGGAAGGATGCAGTTTATATGGTTCAACTCCGCACTACTGTTTCTGCTGCTCTTCTCACAGATCCAAACCGAATGCTGGAACCTGAAAAACCTTGGCTGAATCGGATCCATGGTAAACATCTACTGGAGATAGAAGTTAACCGCCCCCCGCCCCCGCAAAGCTACTGATATCTGATGGTTCCAGTTATTTATCCCTCATCTATCTCCATTTTCATATGTAATTGCAAACACAAATAACTAGGTTAATTATATTTAATTCCAAGCATGAAAGAATCCAAATGTAATCACACTGGAAGCTCATGTTTTCTCAAGTAAATGTGTAAATTAAGTACTGATACGGCAGGTGTTACCAAATGGCCGTACGGATACATTTTTTCCCTTTCTAAACTTAAGATTTTGTTCCAAACATTTCACTTATGAATTGTTCAAAGAATATCTGTCCCTTCTTACAGTCCAAGAAGAATCACAAAAGATCACATGAAGTCACAGATTAACAATTTAATAAATCACATAATACGGCCGGTTAAACCATTCAGATAAATGACATAAAATCAGAGATTAAACAATTCAATAAGTAATCAATACTACCTGTTTAAGGTTCTGCCTGTTCTTCATTAATTCTCCCTAGCTGAAGTGTACAATTGGTGTACAATCACCCAAACATCTGTAGTGACGTGGCAGGTGATGACAATCAAAGAGAATTGTCAGTAGAGGATGGTACTGAGTGAGCTGTGCATTGGAACCCTTTCAGTCAATGTGGTGTTGAGAACCTGGTGTTCTCAACATTCACTAGAAAAAAGATAGGCCATCCAAAATCTAGTTATTTACAGCCATGTTGGTCTAAAACTAAAATTTCAAAAATTGAGAACTTTATCGGTAGTTCAAAGCACAACCCAGCTAAGTCAAGAGTCACATTTGGGTTTAGGCAAACTGAGATACTTGAGATAGGACAAACAGAGATAGGACCGCACCATTTGGGAATATAGGTGTGTGGGGGGAGGAACGTTCAAACATTGGGACCTTCACAATAACATCATCCAGTATGTGCCAAATTAATATGCTACACATGGTACAAAAATTTCCCATTACACTTCCCAGCAGAATGTAAATAACTGACCACGTCTTGTAGAATTAAGCTCCTCAGAGATGGACAAAATCAGAAGATAGCAACTCATTCCCATATATATCAAAATCAGGCTTTGATGGTGAGTGGGATTCATTGATCCTTATGAAGAAGAGACAGGCAATAGGAAGACTCAATTTCAACCAGTTGACAAGAGGGTTTTGTGTTTTATTTATGTACTTCTCTCAGTATGTCCTGCTTTTCTCCACAGCGGGGACTCAAAGATACTTACAAAGTGCAGAATATGAAAATATTATTTATAAACATGCAAATTAAATAAGAAAAAGGACGTGTGTGTGTGTGTGACAAAACCAATATATTTTTAAACAATATATTACATGAGATTTCACAGAACAGTAGATGGTAGAAAGATATCCCCCCCCCCCAGAACTGTACAGTGCTACTTGAATTTTTGGCTTTGGTATGTTTTACTGAACCATAGTCCTTAAGGAATGAGAATTTGCTATCAGAACTTGGCCCTTTTCACACTGCTTACCTTGACTCGCAACGACGCAGAACATCGCGTAATTGCAAATTCGCGCTAGAAAACGCCATGTTCCGCGTTTTTAGCATGATGTTCCGTGTCGTTGCAAGTCAAGGTAAGCAATGTGAAAAGGGCCCTTGTTGGGCTACCAGTGCCAGTATTCAAAGGGCTTGTTGGGTAGGGTGCCAACCCTATGGGAATCCCCTTCCCTTTTTGCAGTATAATCCCATTTCTTAGTTTGAAAGCTATTACTGGGTGGGGGGGGGGGGGAGGACTTAATTTTCGTTTACATTTCAGATGAATTGCCCTGCATTGCAATTGCCTCCACTGAAGGACCAAAGCGACTTATTTCATTCAGTAACGAGAGCTCCAGAGTGGACTAATTTAGAAATACTATTGACTGTTCATTACGAGGATGCTGCCCAAATAGCTGAGAGCATGTGTGCTGTTAATGTGATCTTAAACATTACTATCTACGGTAAATCAGAAACAGGGCACACAAGTGCTATAGCTGCTGTTTAATGATGTATGAAAAAACTGCCTGGTAAAGTGCACCATTAAGAAAAGCTAAAACCAAGCCTGAACAAAGACCTGATGAAATATTGATACCTTGGCAGCCAATACCGTCCCTCCGTTCCTGAAAAGTGACTGAAGTCAAGCTCTTGTATTTTCTCTCAGGAAAAAAAAAATATCACACTTAACTAAGGTGAAGCAAAAGAAGGCACTGACGCTAGACTAAGGAAAGGCCTCTGTAAAAAAAAAAAGAAATGAAGGGGAAAAGGCAGTTAAGCTGTGAATACATTCATTTCTCACCAGTCTATTAGCTGAGACTTCGCTTTTCAAGGGTCTATTAGAAGGAAGCTTAATAGCATTATTCTTAATAGTGGATTATTAGTATGGGATGTCTGGACATTAAATAGTCATTATTTCTCATTCCTGCTTTTTCGGGGTGGAGGACACCACTAACACTGGAGAGAGAGAAAAATTCACACACACCCTATACTAGCATCAAATAACCCAGTGCCCAACCCACCTCTAGTTAAGACTCTCTTAAGTGTCTCTGCATGCCTTTGGTAACTGTCAGTGAATTCTCCTAATGCACCGAAAATCACTGTTGGAGCAACGGCATGATATAACTTCCAAGGTGATCTCAGAAATGGAGCCATTGTGTCAACGCAATGCTCTAGGATTCACCAGAAACGGAGGGCAGAGCCACAAGTGATGCCTGACACAGGATGGACACTTGTCAGCTTCCCTCAAGTTTTGACGGGAAATGTAGGCATCCTGGTCTTGCAGCTTGGCTCTCCGACTGTTGTCCTATGGACTTTTCAACTGTCACTTGTCCAACATTCTGCCAGGCTGCCTACATTTCCCAGCAAAACTTGAGGGAAGCTGACAAGTGTCCAAGCTGTGTCATTTGTCACTTGTAGTTTGGCCCTGAGTGGCAGCCACTGGCTTTGTTCAACATTCTATCCCTCAAAACTTGCCAGTTGATGCTTACAAACTTACATGGCTGAGTGATGATTTGACCCTTGGGCCCCCAAGTCTGATGTTCCAACTACTACTAACAACAAGCTACTATCTTCTGTGGTTTGAAGTCTATTGTCTATTGCCTTGCTATGGAATGTTAGTTGTGGGGGGGGGCAGGCGGAATGCTGGATGAAATGAAAACAGCCATGTATGGTATAGGAGAGGGTTTAAATTTCCCAAGGTTGATATTGTCTTGATTGATTACTTTGTTGATTAGAGAGAAGACAATATCTACATTTCTGGTTGAATGGAAACCCTTTATGGACTTTTTACATGAAATAGATAATAATGATTTGATGGTACGCGGGTTTATGGATTAAGGGATACGGACTTTAGAAAAAAGAGAGCATTTATTCTTAACATAGAGCAAGTGAAAATTTGAAAATGATACATATTTGTCGAGAAGAAAATCAGAACCCCTCTTGTAGTTTATTTAGATTTCTTCTTCTTTCTCTGTTTTCTTTTTCTTCTCATTTTCTTCTTTTTCTTTTTTACACTTATATGTATTGTTAGTTTGGTCTGTTTGCTAGATGTTTGGGTGTGTGTTTTTTTTAGTAAGTTTCTGTGTAATGGAATAAAATAAAATAAAATAAAGGTTCCCAAGGTAGAATGGAAAAACTTTACATGCCATTTCATGCTTCCCTTGTGCCTACTTTTCTCTGTGAGAACTGTAATTGCTTTAGAATAGAAGTACTTTCTCCCGCTGCCAAAATTTGAAAGGGAAGATCGGCTAGGAGAGGAGTATAACCCCTGAGAGTTTCATCCCAATTGGAAGTGGAAGGAGAAGCTATGCAGAAATATGTTTCCCACTTGATACCCATTAGAAGCGATTATCAGATTGATTTCCTAACCCAACTAGCTTTAATTCTGAAACAAATGAACAAGAGCCCCTTCTGCAACCAGGACATAACTCCTCACTATCTCAGAAGTCAACCCAAAAGGCATGGAATCACTGAATTTCTCCCTCTTGGAGCTTAAGAGCCAAGCTACAAGTGACGCCTTACACAGGTTGGACACGTGTCAGCTTCCCTCAAGTTTTGATGGGAAATGTAGGCGTCCTGGTTTTACAGCTTGGCTCTCCATTACAGCTGCAAGACCAGAATGCCTACATTTTCCATTAAAACTTGAGGGAAGCTGACAAGTGTCCAACCTGTGTCAGGCGTCATTTGTAGCTTAGCTCTCAGTGCATCAATCCTATGCTGTTTTTTTTTAAAAAATAAAAAGAATGGAACAGAAAATGGAGAGGGGAAAAAAAAGGAGGAAGGGGGAATGGAAGGGAGGGGGAGGGAGTGGCTGGATAGGCAATAGTGGCCAATCACAATAAAGTGGGCTGGCATAGGGTGGGAGGGGAGCAGAAGAGGGTGGAATGCAAAAAGACAGGATAAAGAGTGTGCATGAGGAAACATACTGGAAAATGGATTTGTTAAAAAAAAAAAAGTTGCTCTCAGGAAAGCTGCAGAAAAGCTGTGTAGTAGCCAGAGTGACTATACATGGTGGCAAATCGAGTGCAGATGGTTGTGGGGAAAATGCTGCAGTACAGGAACTGAACCGGCAAAATTGTCCCGTGCAGAAGAGGTTAAGATTTCTTAGAAATGACATAGGAACCCAAATCAACCCTTTGTATTTGTACATCCCTGTGTAGTCCCAAAGCAGGAGTATGAAAACATCAACAAAACCACTTGGCTCTCTTTTGGGCATCTTTTCCAGAAAGTTTGGTAATGTTTCATTAAAACCTAGGGAGAATTTTAAAACTTGGCAAAATCTCAATCCAGGAAAGAAGATGACACTTTGGGGGACATTGTAATGGGCTGTGCTAAGATCCAAAGGGATCTATTAGAGCCACAATTCATCCTGGGGAAAGCTATTGGCATACAGCTAGGAAAACAAGTATGCTGTATTAAGGATCTTTAAATCCTTTTAAAACCAACAGATTTGTACAGAGATAGCTTAAAGCAGTAAAGATTTCAGCACATTGGCATCAAATGTGGAGCCTCTACTTTCTTCTCCAAAGGGATTTGAGATGCATGTTTTATTGATAAACCAGTGCATTATTATTTTGTTCTGGCAGCTGCTGCTACTGTTATCGCTGTTTTCCCTAAAAAAAGTTGTGACCACTTAGAAGGTAGGCAGCAATTCAACAGGTGTGAATTTCTCCAAGAGTGAAGGTACAATGATTTCAGATAAACCATCCCTCTCAAATCTCTGCCTCTCATACAGTCACAGAGACTTTGCAAAGTTCCACAAGAGCAAAGATGCTGTATGACTTTTTCCTTGCAGATGTTCTGTCTCTTGACAGAAAATGTGTTAGATACAGCTTTCCTCGTCTTTTGCTAACAAAAGAGAATATCTGACTGACAACCAAATAAATATTAAAGCACAGAACCACCTCTGCTATGATTTTGAGGCAGTCTGTCTTTCTTGGACTCAAAGATTGTTGTGGAGAGGATAAAATGCTCTTTAAGCATCTTGGACTATTAGCAAGAGATTGGGTCCACTGAAGGATTTTTCCATCTGCGGAGTGCAACTTTCTCTTCTCTAATTTCATGCTGGGGCCCCAAATGCTCCCCAAATGATGTTCCTGGGGGGCAGAGGACCACAAGAACACTCGATTGGCCCGGAGGCCCCCATTGTTATTAAGCGTGTGGGCATTTTTTGGAATTTTGAGAAAGGATGATGAGTGCCACCACAAAATGGCTGCTATGGGAGGCAGGACCAATCACAAAATGGCTGCTGCCATGGAGGTTGAAAGGCACCAAACCAAGCATCCAATTATGATGGGACAGGTATTTCTGAATGGGCACTCTGCAGACCAAAAGGTGATGTCTCCTGAGGTCTTCAGAAGCACCCCTGCTCCAAATAAGATGGAAGAAAGCCAAGATTGGCTCTTTGCTTTGGAGAAGAAGCAAGTGTGAGCCAAGAAACACATTGGTGGGCACCATGACTAGTTGGGGATCATTGTAATTGGAGGAGGACACAAAGGTAGCCTTTGTCAAGGGAAACTCACATGGCAGCTCCCTTGTTATGCACCATCAATGGAGATACCAGGTCCCAAGAGATGGCTAGCTGCCACAGTATATGAACTAAGTGATGCCTTCAGCTAGCTAATAAACAGGATGTAATCAATGGCAAGTGCTGTCCAATGGGAATGAGTTATGAGTTACTTTTAGAGAGAGCAGTGCAGAGCTCTCATAAAATGTCTAGAATTGATTCTAAATAAAATTTAATTTATCCAACTCACTTGCTGTGGTTCTGACACAACATGAGCTCTCAGACATCACTTCCACGGTTGGGTGTCAGAATCCATCATTCAGGATGTTAGGATTACACAGAGACCAAAATAAATTTGGTCTCACAAAATAAATTTTGGTCTCACAAAATTATGAACCCAGGGAAGACCTAAAGGCAATTACGGTCCTTAGGCCAAATTTGCTGTGGGAAAAGGAGAAAGAGTTACCCTGTAAATGACAGGAGTGATTAGCTATTCCACACATACCGTGCCAAATTGAGAATGCTTTCCTGGGATTGGGTCCCACTGAAGAGTATGATTCGGAGCAGACTTGCTTATAATTGTTCTGCTAGCTGCCTGTAGACCAGGGCTTTTTTCAGGTGGAACATGGTGGAACAGAGTTCCAGAACCTCTTGAAAATGGTCACATGGGGTGGTGGCCCTGCCCCCTGATCTCCAGACAGAGGGGAGTTGAGATTGCCCTCCGCGCCGAGCAGCGCAGAGGGCAATCTCAACTCCCCTCTGTCTGGAGATCAGGGGGCGGGGCCACCGCCTCATGTGACCATTTTCTCCAAGGGCAACCCATTGAGTTCCACCACCTCTTTCCCCAGAAAAAAAGCCCTGCTGTAGACCCAATGCCACCAGGCACCTTTCAGCACACTGGCATGGCAGCTTGCTAGGTGATCTTGGGTCAGGCATTTTCTGAGGGCCAAGCTACAAGGGACGAATGACACTTGAACGGCAAGTGAACAGACTCGCGTGTATTCCTCCCTGTTCACTTGCGCTCCACTTGCGCTCCACTTGCGCTCCACTTGATCACGTAGTCACTTGTAGCTTGGCTCTCAGTCTGACCTTGCAGGGCAGTGGGGAGGATACAACGGAAGAGAAGAGAACAATGCAATCTGCTTTGGTTTCCTGTTGGGGAGAACATCTATACATGAAGTAAATAAATAAAACCCAGGGAAACAAAATCTCCCCCCCCCCATTCTAAGATAGCAGCAACTATCTCTGTGAGTGGTGGCAGGAGAAAAAAAATGTAAAATCCCTTCATTATGTGATGCCTGATGTCACTTCTGGGGGCAATACAGAAGTGAAGTTACGCAGTTCTAGGAATCGTTGAGAAATCTATGGTCTTACCATAGAGTTTCTGGAGATTCCTACAATAATATAACCTCACTTCTAGAAAGGTTGCCACTTCTGGGGGGGGAGGAGGGGCTGAAGATCTCCTGGAATTACAATTGATTCCCATATGGCAGAAATCAGTTCTCTTGGAGAAAATGGCTGATTTGGAGGGTGGCATTATAACCTGCTGAGCTCCACCTCTTCCCCAAAACCCTCCCTCCCCAGGCTCCACCCCCAAATTTCCAGGTAATTCTGAATCTGGAGCTGGCAACTCTACTTCTAGTTTTTCCTGGAAGTGATGTCATGATGACACTACAGAGCCCCCTATGTCCGCACCTCCCAAGCTCCTTCCAGTTGCAAGGACAAAAACTAAAACAACATAAAAAATAATGTTCAAAACTTTAAAGACTCAGTCAGGAGCACATGCCCCCAACCAAATCTAGAGAACCTGGCACTGAAAGGAGAATCAGACAATTCCCCCCTCCCCCCATCAGCTCACCTGATTTCATCTCAAAGAGAGTAGCGTGTTATGGAATACCATATAATGTCATCAGGAGTACTGGGAGTTTTAGGCAGTGGCAACCAGTTGCCACCTCTCGAGGCTTGGGGGTAGTGGCCGGGGGAGGGCAGAATTTGGGAAGGGAAGAGACTTCAGCAGGGTATAATGTCCACCCTCCAAAGCTGCCATTTTGTCCAGGGGAACTGTTCTGTCTGGTGCAGAGATCAGCTGTAATTTCTGGAGAACTCCTGGACCCCCTTGGAGATTGACAGACCTAGGCATCTAGGAATTCTACATCCTGTCACACCTCAACTTATATCATTTGGTAATATGATATGATGAGTGGAGGCAGGGCTTTTTTTCAGCCGGAACGCAGCAGAACGGAGTTCCAGAACCTCTTGAAAATGGTCACATGGCCGGTGGCCCCGCCCCCTGATCTCCAGACAGAGGGGAGTTGAGATTGCCCTCCGCGCCATGTGGCGCGGAGGGCAATCTAAACTCCCCTCTGTCTGGAGATCAGGGGGCGGGGCCACCGGCCATGTGACCATTTTTGCCAAGGGTGATTTAAACTTTAAAAAACTCCCCCTTGTTCCAGCTGACCCAAAGTGACATCATTGTGCGGTCCTGAGTTCCACCATTGAGTTCCACCACCTCTTTTCCCAGAAAAAAAGCCCTGAGTGGAGGAAATATACTGTTCTTTTCTGTCTTCCTCTTCCTTACCACCCATGGCATGTGACCCATTCTGGGAACTACAACAGGAGGGAGTTGACAGATTCTTCAAATCCCCACCCCATTGTTCCCTGTTCACATAACAAATAAACTGAGGTGAAATGGAAGAGGGGTGAGGGAAATTCTTTTTTTCTTCAGATTTATCATGCTGCTCAATCTTACTCACTTTACAAAGTGTACTTCAGAAAATCTTTTGTTTACATCCTGAGAACACTTTAGCTGGGCCACGCACTGCTCTTTAAAACCTAATTTCTGAAATTGGACTGGCCAAATGTGAGAACCACACCGGAGAATTGGCTGGAATTGACTGTGTATACTTGAAAGTCTCTTCCAAGTCATCCATTTTCTAGAAATGTCTCGTTTTTGGCATCCCAATGACGAATATTAGTGGGTATTTGGGAAAAAAAATAAACAGCACCCTGGGAGAGGGTTGGATAGTTGGCAGGAGAAAATCAAGAAAGAAGCAGAATGATGTGTGGAGCACAATAAAACAAGAGTAATACATGTGTGAAGAAAATACGAGGCAAGGCACTTATTTTGGCAGCTGATATCCCAGTTTTATGGCCAGTGAAGAGGCTGTATCAAATCTCAAGTCCTTTGGCTCTCAGCCTTTGCTCTTGGGGGTCCGTTCAGGAATGCACTTAAGCAAAAATCTCAAATCCCACTGAAGGCAATGCGACATGGGTATATGTTTTAAATGCTTTGCTAAACAACAATCGGTTGCAGCTGGGCTGAAACATTCGGTTACCCTTTTAGAGTTCATTGGGGAGTGTTCTTTTTTTCCTTCTCTTTTTGAAAGGATTGTTCAAATAAAAACTGTGCTTTGCCTGCTCTCAGTCTGCTGGTATTTCCCATCTTCATTGAACTCTGAAAAGCCTTACAATTATGATGAGTCAGGCAGCAATTCCTTAGGAATTATTTCTACATCTCAAGCCTCCTATTTCGACCCTCAATTCCCCATTTCATTGTGCTGTGTTTGTCCAGCCTAAATCGACAGGCTTACAGTGGACAAACAGTGCAATCCTAAATCGAGTTACTCCAGTCTAAGTGTCATGTATGCCTGCCTGCAGTACATGCCATGAGTATGTTCTATGCAACCTATTGGTCCTCTGACACTGTGCAGAGTTCTGAGTACTGTTCAATGCCTGTTATTTGGAAGTTCAGTGTGTTATCTCTGTTTTGAAGTTGGACATTTTCACTTATGCTGCCAACGGCCTTGAGACCAGATGCAGCCAGTCCAAAATGTATCTTCCCTGAGAACAAAGATGATTTCATTCCCAATTTGCTCTTGTTGCTTGTTGTAGTCTAAACTCTGATACTTTTTGTCTCTGGCGTTCGTGCCAGAATTCCAACGGGCTACTAACCTGGGGGTGGAACCTTAACCTATAACTAACCAGGCTTTCCCTCAATACATCACTTCTGCCAATTCCCACTGTCTGAGCACCTTGAACCTGATAGATCTCTAATAAAAGTTACTTCAACCAATTCACCTCTATGTTTGTTGTGGAGAACTTGGGGATTTCCTTGCCAAGGACTGACACTTTGACTTCAACAGGCTTAGACAGGAGTAACTCTGCTTAGGTTGGCATGGTAAGTCTGCTTTGGATGGCAATGTCAGTTTCCCTCCTCGTGCAAACTTTATTCATTTTTTATTCAGCTACCTATATCTCACTTTCTTGCTGTCAACAGTGACTCAAGGCAGCTTATGAATCACCGGCACTCTCTTACAAATGTAAAACCTTGCATAAAAATACCACTCAACTAGAGACGTAAAACAAACTAGGCTGCTGTAGCCCCCATTTTATTTATTTATTTACTTCATTTATACCCTACCTTTTTCCCAATGAGGACCGAAAGCAACTTACATTGGACTCCTCTCATCCATTTTCTCCTCACAACAACCCTGTGAGGTAGGTTAGGCTGAGAGAGTGTGACTGGCCCAGGGTCACCCAGTGAACTTCCATGGCAGAGTGAGGATTCGAACCTAGGTCTTCTGAGTACACAACACTGGCTTTCATGTGGTGAGATGGAGCAGTCTTTATTTCTTTATCAGATGTACACTGCTACTCTTCAAAAACATGTTGAGAAAGAACAACTTTTGAAGAGGCTTTATTTATTTATTTATTTATTTTCAACGCTACTTTCCCCCTCACTGGGGATTGAAAGTGACTCACACAACTAGAGATGGGCACGAACAGCAATACGAACAAAAAAAAAGCCACGAACAACCCAATCTGCTGTTTGTGAGCAAGCAGTTCGTGAGGCCCCATTCCTGGCGAACATGTGTTCGTTCCAAGCCCCCTTCGTGGGGTATGTCAGCCGTTTGTACAGCCAGACAGACTGGTGCCTTTCAATCAATTCCCCTGGCAACGTAGGCATGGACTGTCTGAACTCTGTCTGAACTCCTTCTGGCTTTCTTTTTGGCTTGTAACCCCTCAAAGTAGCTTCCAGCAGACAGGCTAGTTTTTGCCACTGTAAACAGAAAATGACATGAAAGGGGGAGACCCATGGATCATGCCTTTCTCAGGGTGCAATCTCTCTGAAACTTGGGGGGGGGGTCTTCAGAGGACAGTGAGGACTATGTCCCCTGCAAATTTGGGGGGTATTGGACATTGGGAAGGTCAGTTCGTAACCCCTCAAGGTAGCTTCCAGCAGACAGTCCGGGTTTTGCCACTGTGAAGAGAAAATGACATGAAAGGGGGAAACCCATGGATCATGCCTTTCCCGGGGTGCAATCTCTCTGAAACTTGGGGGGTCTTCAGAGGACAGTGAGTACTATTTCCCCTGCAAATTTGCTGGGTATTGGACATTGGGAAGGTCAGTTTATAACCCCTCAAAGTAGCTTCCAGCAGACAGTCCAGTTTTTGCCACTGTGAAGAGAAAATGACATGAAAGGGGGAGGCCCATGGACTCTCACCGGCTCAAGTTCAGCTGAGTCTGAAGGGGGCTGTTCTGGCTCCCATGAACCTTCAACTATGAACATGTTTGTGAACATGTCATGTCCATCAATGTTCATGAATCCCTATTCATGGATGGCAACAAACAACGAACATCGTATTCAGTTTTTTCCCCTGTTCGTGCCCATCTCTAGTCACAACTAGACATGGGCATGAAAAGCATTACAAATGGGAAAAAACAACGAACAGGACGCTTGGCTGCTTGTGAACAGGCTGTTCAGGAGGCGCCATTCCAGCCAAACCGGTGGTCGGTGCAAAGCCTCATTCAGTGAGCTTGGCCACCGTTTGGGAAGCCAGACACTCAGGCGCCTTCAATCAATTGCCTCGGCAATGGAGGGGGGGGAGTGCCTGAACTCTGCCTGCACTCCCTATGTCTCCCGGGACACCCCAAGCAAAGCTCAACTTAGCTTGATGGGCAGGTCTTCCTTCCAAGCGTGGAGCTGCAAATTGGTAACAATTGGTAACGTGGGAGCAGACACCAGGGGGGGAGGGAGGGAGAAGGGGGTGTTCTGTGACCATGGGAACTCCAATCTCATCCCTGCAAACCCTGTTAGGCAGTTCTGACTGCCAACCACAGACCTCCTGCATTTTTCAATCAGACTTCTGCTTATAAAAGGGCTCCCAGTTCTGGTTTCACTTTCAGCAAGCAGTGGAGTGGGAGAGAGCTGTTATAGGCTTTTGGGAGAGAGACAGGGAGAGTGCATTGGAGCTGGGCTTTTTTCTGTGTGTGGTGGGTGGGATAGGGAGCTATCCCCTCTGGTTCCGGGTCTGCTGCCAGGCCCTGGGGCCAAGCTCAGTGGGCACCTTGGCTGAGGGCTCACCCTGATTATTACTGCTGGATCTGGTCAGGCCACTGGGAGTACTGGGCTAGGGCTCTAGCCTCAACCTCTGGTTCCAGGGCTGCTGCCAGGCCCTGGGGCCAAGCTCAGTGGGCACCTTGCTGAGGGCTCACATTATTATCAGTGCCTGATCTGGTCTTCAGGCTACTGGGTGTGCTGGGCTAGGGCTCTAGCCTCAGCCTCCAGTTCTAGGGCTGCTGCCAGGCCCTGGGGCCAAGCTCAGTGGGCACCTTGGCAGTTCTCACCCACCTTGCTGTGTAAGCAGATAACTGGTCTGCCTCTGACCTGGAGGCCTGGTAGGCAGGCACATGGGGGGTGCTGCTGGCAAGTGGCCAGACCCCCCACCCCCTGAGGGGAGGCAGCCCACCACTGCCTCCCCAAGCCCACCAGGCCCGGCAGCCGCAATCCTCACCCACCTTGCTGCGTAAGCGGATAACCTGTCTGCCTCTGGCCCAGAGGCCTGCAGGGCAGGTACATGGGGTGCCACTGGTGAGCAGCCAGACCCCCTGCCCCCTGAGGGGAGGCAGCCCATCGCCACCTCCCCGAGCCCACCAGGACCAGCAGCTGCAGTCCTCGCCCACCTTGCTGCATAAGAGGATAACTGGTCTGCCTCTGACCTGGAAGCCTGGCGGGCAGGCACATGGGGGTGCCACCAGTGAGCAACCAGACCACCTGCCCCCTGAGGGGAGGCAGCCCACCACCACCTCCTTGAGCCCGCCAGACCAGGTGGCCGCAGTCCTCACCCACCTTGCTATGTAAGCAGATAACTGGTTCGCTTCCGACCCACAGGCCTGGCTGGTGGGGACATGGGGGTGCTGCTGGTGAGTGGCCAGAACCCCCGTCTCCTGGGGGGAGGTGGCCTGCTGCCACCTCCATGAGCTTGCCAGCTTTGACAGCCACAGTCCTCACTCACATTGCTGTGTAAGCGGATAAGCATTCCACCTCCGACCCGGAGGCTTGGTGGGCGGGCACATGGGGGGTGCTGACAGCGAGTGGCTAGACCCCCACCCCCTGAGGTGAGGTGGCCCACCACTGCCTCCCCAAGCCCACCAGGCCCAGCAACCACAGTCATCAGCTACTTTGCTATGTAAGCGGATAATTTTCTTCCCACCTGCAGGCCTGGCAGTCGGGCACATGGGGGGTGCCACTGGCCAGTGGCCAGACCCTCCATCTCTGAGAGGGGAGGTGACCTGCCTTCAGGACCACTGCATGGGGCCAAAGTCAACTGGGGAGAGTGGCTCAATTGTGTTGATTGCCAGTTTCCTAGGGGCGTCGAGTTTGGGAATGTATAACTCCAAGATCCATACTGCAATCTTGACCGAACTTGGGTGATGGTTGCAGAAGAGCCTGCTGCACATTCCCTGTCAATATAGGCTCTCTAAGTGCTTGGGGGGCTGCTCTGGTGCCAATGAACACTGAACACCAAACATATTCGGAAATGGGACATATTCGGTTCCAGTCGGCTGTTCATGTTCGTCATCGGGAATGAACACCGAACAGCCTGTTCGGATTTTTTCCCTCATTTGTGCCCATGTCTAATCACAACTAGACATGGGCACGAACCAAAAAACAACACCAACAACAGCGGATCGTGGTTCGGTGCAGATGACGATCCCAAATTAGCGAACCGCAATGAACATCTCCCATTGCTGAACCGAACTGGATCGTGGTTCGTGGACGCCAAAGTGGAGTGTGCTGGTTTTAACATTTTGATAACCTCCTTGAACCCATGGGTTTTTTTTGTTTCATATCTTATTTCCTGAACATTATTTGTGTATCAATAAACCCACATTACTTAATGATTCATTGGTTGATTGATCTGGAAAATTTCTTTAGAAACTGCTTGTGGCAGTTAACATCATAAAACAATTAAAATTAAAATAAAACTAATAAAACTAATTCAGTCAGTAATAAAATTGCCTCAGTCCAGCAGTCATAAAACTGACAGAGGAAACAATGTAAAACAGAGCTCTCTAATTCTGATGAACACTTTTGGAATTTTGAGAACAGGATGTGGCTGTCATAACTAAATGGTTCCTATGGGAGAGGAGCCAATATGGCTGCCATTATGGCTGACAGGTCTCCCAGACTGGGAGGAAACCTTGTGCTGGTAGCCCTCTTCCCCAACCACCATTCAGTGGGCTGGCCGAGGAAAAATGGAGATGGAGGTTGCTGTCTCTACCAACACAGTGACATCATTTCCAGCATGATCCAGAAGTGATGTCACCACATAGCAGCAATGCTCTAGCATTCACCCCAAACTCTATGGTTATGATGTTGCCTGATAGGACAACCTCCCTGCCCCCTACACATGCACAAATTAGTGTCCTGCTTGGTGGTAGCTTCATGCTGTGAACCCTAGTTGCCATGGAAGATGGGTCCATACACAAAATGTTGGGAGGTTCCAAGCCAAGATCCTTCTACAGTGCATATTGTTGTTTCCCAATTGGTGCTCACAGTAGACATAAATGCCATGCTTTGTGGGTTCTTCTGTACCACCTCTTGCACCTGTGAACTGGCAGAAAACCAGTACTAGTGGTTTACTTTGAAGAAGGGATGCTTTGAGGAAGAACAAGTGGGCACCACCCTGGCCTCACATTGGAGATCACTGGCATAAAAAAATACCAAAAACAAGCATAAAACAGGCAGAATATAGGCCATAGAATCCATAAAAGCATTGAAATAGTCATTGTGCATCATAAATACCAGCTATGTACAAATGGTATACACTGTACAACATATATCTGTGCAACATATATACATACTACAAACCCCCTACTCTACCATGGTGCTTATTGGGTGACTTTGGGCCAGCCACACACTGCCAGCCTAATTGACTTCACCACGTCACTGTCCTGAGTTTGCTGGAAGATGGGAGAGTAAAAAAGTTGTCAATCAATAGATAGGACTGGCAACTGTCACTCTTCCTAACTCTTTCTATAGATTCTTTCTCCAGTCTCTGTAGAATTTCTTTGATGGGTGGGGTAACCATCAATTCAGCCAGGCACTTATCCCGAAAACTTCATAACATTTTCAAAGTGGGTTAGTAGTTGCATCTAGTATTCCCTTTCTTGACTAAATAAGAGTTCAAACGGAGTTATAGATTAGCCTGTGGACTGCTTTCAGGCTCATCGGTATAGATCAGAGAGTTAAACATGATTATTTCTCCAATAAAAGAAACAAATGCGGTTTTGTTATTAGAATCACAGGAGGTGAAGACTGACAGGGGAAAAAATCCAGTATGTTTAAAGGAATTTCAAATTCTACAAGCATTAATCACGAAGTAATTGGATGGAGAAAAAATGAGCAAACCTTGGGTGTAATCCAGCTAACACTATGTTCATTTGGTCCCATTGATTTTAATGGAAGAATGAATCCCATACCCAAGCCTTTCCCAGTGAAACCAGTGAGATTTAGAGATGGACACAAACCAAAACACGAACCAAAATTCGTGGTTCGTGAACCAGTGGTTCATCAGATCCCATTTCTGATGAACCGCCATGAACTTTAGGCTGGTTTGTTTGGTTTGTTTTTTTGGTTCGTCACTGCAGACAGCCTGGTGCCAATCAATCAGTTTCCTAGGCAACAGGGGATGGACTTCCTGCAGACCTTCTGCTGATCCGGAAGTGACCTTCTGCTGGCCCAGAAGTGACAATTTTCTGACCTGGATGTGACGTTTTCATGAACCAGTTCGTCAACTGGGGGCAGGTTCGTGAAAGTTCGTGGTTTGTGAAATTTGACGAACCATGGTTCATGCCCTTCTCTAGTGAGTAATGTATGTTTAAATTTGCCTGGATAGTTCCCACATTGTTTTGTAGCTTAGCAGATGTTGTCTTCTTCACATATCATACCAAAACATGGGATTTGGAGGATTTGGCAACTTAGGGACCAACAAGATTTTCAAGGTGTGAACTTCTGAGAGTCAGAGAGCACCCTTCATCAGACCCCTGATGGGATGTGGGATGCTGATAGATTTTAACTGGAGAAAATTAATGCAATTTTCCTAAAAATTCATTTGATGCTGATGTGCCCCCCAACAAAGTGTGTGTGTGTGTGTTTGCGCATGCACATGGGAGAGGATGAGATGCCTTTGTGCTTGGCCTGGGTGGGTGCAGTGGGAGGAGAGTCAGTCATCAGCACAGCTGCAGTGAATTTGCTACCTGTGGCTCATAGGAAGTGGTCTCATGCCAGACGTGTAAAACTGGCTGCCCTGCCTCTACAGGTTCCTTCATGATGATCCCAAGCTCTCCATCTGAAGCCAAGAAAGAGCACTTCAGGCAAATAAGACCCTGGTGTGTGACAGCTATGGCCTTGGACCTGACATCACAATACCTACAGCGGTGTGTATGTTAGTGACAAAAAAATTAAACTGTACCAATGTTTCCCAGTTCCAAGGCTACCCAAAACAACATCTGACACCTGGATTCTGCAATCTGTACACATTATGTATATGAACCACCCTTTTTAACTTTTGTCACTTTTGCATAATTTCTTCTTTTGCTGCTCATGAGGCAGCATACTGGAGCCCTTACAATGGAAATATTCTCAAATTTTCTAACTTTGGGGATCATAGCAATCATTGCCTGAGCGCTTTATAGCAGATATTTGCAAGCACAAGGGCTAGAAGCTTCCCGTTTAAAAGTTTAAAAACTTCCTGTTTAAAGGTTTTAAAAAAGGAAGACAGAAAAAGCTTTTCCAAGCTATTTCCTTTCATTGAGAGCCACATTCTGTGCTGCTTTGCCACTTTCATGGAATCACAGCGAACATGCAGTATAAATACTGACCACGATGTGCTTGATAATAGCCAATCATACCCAGCACAACGACATCATCATTCAATAACAATAACGAAAATGAAAACGATAACAACAACAACAACAACAACATTCAATTTATATATCGCTCTTCAGGACAACTTAATGCCCACTCAGAGCGGTTTACAAAGTATGTCATTATTATCCCCACAACAAAACATCCTGTGAGGTGGGTGGGGCTGAGAGAGCTCTGAAAGAGCCGTGAATGACTCCCAGGGCAACCAGACAAGGAAAGAAGACAGTAGGGGAAGGAAAGAGCTAGGGGGAGAGGAGTTGGAAGCAGGTGGTACTCTTCTACTGAGTTATGCTATTGGATCTCGGAGGCAATTGGTGGAGTTGATACAGCCTGTGTGGTGTAGCGGTTAGAGTGTCAGATTAGGACCTGGGAGACCCTGGTTCGAATTCTCCTATGGAAGCTCACTAAGTTGCGTTAGGTGAGTTAAGTATTAGATGACTCAAGAGCCACTGCTTTATACGTTGAAAAAGAACTAGATCCCAGCTACAGTGCAGATAGCTCATCTTTCCCACAGAGGGGAGATACTAGAGGTAGACATCATCACCCTCCTGCCTGCTCATCAATGGGTAACTTCACCAAGGCTGGGTGGCCTTCGGCAAGTTGGACTCTCTCAGCCTAACCTACCTCACAAGGTTGTTGTGAGGATAAAATGGAGGAGGGGAGGATGTTGTTTATTTGTTTACATTATTTATATCCCACTTTTTCCCTCAAAAAAGTGGAATATGAATAATGTAAACAAATAAACAACAGTAGATTCAGGGCACAAGGAAGGAAGTACTTCAAATAAGACATAATTAACTTATGGAACTCCTTGGCACTGGATGTAACAATGGCTACTCTCTTTATTGACTTCAAAGGGCAATAACTTCATTAGCTTTAAAAGGAAATTAGACAAAGTCATGTAAGATCGATCCCTTGGTGACTGCTAGACTTGACTGTTCAATGGAATCTCCATGTATACCTCTGAATCCCAGTTATGGGAGAAGGATAAGCTGTGAAGGATTTGGTCACCATGCCCTGCCCACAGGGGTATCTGTGGGCAACGGGATGCTGGATCAGATGCATCCTCGAACTGAGCCCACAGAGCTCTTCTTACAATTTTATGTCAAAACCTCAAACGTGAAATTAATCTAAATTTCAGAGGCTTCTGGGGAGATTTCTGCTAGATGTCTGAAGGAGAGATAATAAAAGGCATCACTTGGATAACTGAGGCACTGCGGGTGCCTTGGGCAAGCCTAGGGGTTCCCCTGATTGGAGGGGGGCCAGAGGATTCCTTGGAGGGAGATCCCCTGTCCCCCCACTCCCATTGTGCACTACAATTCAAAGTAGTGGCAGAAGAACTTAAAAAAACAACAACGCAACATCAAAAGCAGAGTTGCGTCACTTACAGGTAAAAAAAAAGGAAGTGACATAGATAGTTCTAGCAATTGCTGGAAACTCTGTGGTAAAAGCATTTTTTTTTACAGGAAGTGATATGACACTGCAGCTGTTTCACTCTCTGTCCATATCCCTGCCCACAGCTCTCCTGGTTGTCCTCCTACTTGGCTATGTTATGAAAACTGCTGCTGCCTCCCTCCAAGGCTGGTTCTAAGACAGCCAGCTGGCTAACATTATAATTATCTCCCAATGAGCAAGTGATGGTAGGGACCAGCCTGGAGCATTTTCCTTCTTCAGCTTAAACAAAGAAATGCTTGAGAAATATGTTTGCATCATCAAGCGTGCTCTGCGTATCTCCCTTTCATTCACACTGTCATAAAATATTCAGGAGGCAGTATCTTTTTGATTACTAATTTATGCTGTTTACAGACCCAGTAAAGGGTTGGGGCGGGGGGAGAGAAAGGTGCCTTGCTATTAGGGAAAGAATTGACATTTGTTGAGTGGGATACCCTTCGTTTACAAACAGAGCTTTTGTTCGGATCAGAGGCCGCTGAAAATACTCAGTAAAAATCGAAAGAGATCTTCTTTTTGGCTGCTCTGATTCAGAGGAATGCCAATAAGGAGCTGTGCTTTTCTCTGCAAGGTGGAGGCTGCATACCTTTACTCCAAGGGCATTTTCATACACCGTGCCTTTTTTCTGTCCGGAGGGGAGGGATTATAAGAGCTAAACTACAAGAGACAAATTTTACATGAGGACGCTCACGTGAAGGGAGTCCCAATGTTAGCCGGGAAGCTGAGTTTTAAAAGACAGATCAGAAAGCTCTGTCAATTTCCCCTCTCTACAGAGCTGCAAAGATCCCTCCTCAGAGGGTTTATTTCCTCTTTGCCTCCTAGAAGGGGAGGTGAAACGGACAGAGCCTTCTGAGAGCAAAAAGGAAATTAACAAACCCTCTGAGGAGGGTTCTTCGCTGGCTCTGTAGAGGGGAAATTGACAAAGCCTTCCAACCTGTCTTTTAAAACTCTGATTCCTGGCTAACATTGTCTTTCCCTTCATGTGCGCATCCTCGTGTAATTCTTCTCTTGTAATTTAGCTCTAATTCAGTGCATGTTTTGAATGAGTTCCATTACCAGCACATGGAGATCTCAGATTCTAAGCTGATGTTTTGAAGAGCAGCTGCCAATTAGAACAGATACTATCATTCTGTCCTCCAATTCTATCCTCCAATGGTCTGGTCTGGCCAAGTGGCTTAAAGCAGTTTGGCCTTTGGTCTGACTGGTAATGCATTTTTTTAAAAAAAAGAACAAAACCATGCATTGGTCAGCTTACTAATCGTAAAGTCTCTCCTGCATTTTCTTTTTTCCCATGTAAAATAATCTGCTGTTATAACAGAAATGTTAAGAGTTCTAGGGGTGGATTTTATAACTCCTTCTCACCAAGTCTTCCTCTACCAGAGAAAGACTTTTATTCCTCCACAGAAGCCTGCCTACACCCCAAAAAGTCATTATCCAGTGGAGGAAGTCTTTCTCCCTTGAAGGAAAACTTAGCAGAAGAGAGACATAGGATCCAATTCCTAAAGTCTAAGAGCCAAGCTACACGTGACAAATGACACTTGAACGGCAAGTGAACAGAATCTGTTGACTCATGTGTATTCCTCTACATGATCAAGTGGAGTGCAAGTGAACAGGGAGGAATACATGTGAGCCTGTTCATTTGCCGTTCAAGTAGCTTGGCTCTAAGAGTTGGAAGGGGAAGCTAAGGTCTTTCTCAAAGCCCTGTTCTCTGTGACCCCATCATCAGAGGTGAGGTGGGTACCAAAGACAGGACTTCTTCAGTAGTGGCCCCTCACCTGTGGAATACCTTTCCCCTTGAAGCTTCCCTGGCTTCTTACAGGCACCAGATCAAAACGTTACTGTTTACCCAGGCTTTGATTTAAAGGACTGATCTTTTAATACTACTTTTATAGTCTGCTTTCAGCGTGAAATCTGCTTAATTTATTTTAAGTTCCACATTGTTTTATGTTTGTATGCTCTGGCTGGGTTTTGATCAACATGTATGTTTTCATGGTATTTTATTTTGTAAACTACCTCAAGCAGGTTCCCTGGAGAGGCAGCATAAAAAAATTCTAACTAAATAAATTATAATCTATCTAGTCCAACCTCCTGGCTAACACAAGACATTCAGAGGAAGAGCATTCCTAGCAGACAGCTGTCCAGCATCTCCTGGGAGACCACCAGTGAGGGCAAGCCCTCTCGCCAATCAACTGATCCTATTACTGGGTGCTCTCATCCTGAGGAAATTTCTTCCAATATGCAGCTGTAATTTATCCTGCTGAAAGTTAAACTCCTTATGTCAGGCTCTTTATGTCAGGCTCTAGGATCAGGATCAGGCTCCTTATGTCAGGATCCAGTCTTAACTTCTAGAGCAACACTGAATAAGTCTTTGTCCTCTTCCACGTGATGGCCAGGTATTTGAAGAGTACTATCTTTCCTCTTCTCTTCCTCACCTCACCTCACCTCACCTTGCCTCTTAGCTAAACACGCCGCGCTCTTCCAACTGTTCCCTGTAGGCCTTTGCTGGACCATCTCTGAATCTGCTCCAGTATGTTGACATCTTTCATATACTGTTGGCGCCCGGAACTCAACAGACTACCAAGAGTCTCAAATCCTGAAAATAGTTGCATTTGTGATCTTGGACACTGGCGTAGTCTCTTCATTGTGCTTAATTGTGCAGGTCTAGATATCTCTAAATAAGCTGCAGAAAGGTATGTTTAAAACTGGGGGTGGGGGACATGCAAAGTTGCCTTTTTTATTTTTGCAACAGGCCAAATTTCAAGTGGATTCAAATGTCAAATTTAAATCTGAGGAGCGGTGCGCAGTGAACTCTGCAGCCATTGCCTGCCTTTACACTTCCAGTATCAGCAAGACCGTGGTGTCTATGTGCATTTCCCTCCTGTTTCAATGCTCTCTTGCTTCACAAGGCTCCCAAAGCACAATGAACCCCGCCCCTTGGCTCCAGCCACTTTCTTGGCTCATCCACCTTGTGTTTGTAGCGAGGAAACTTTTCCGTATTTTTCTATTTGAGTTTTGCTGCTAGTTCTATGACAAACAACTACTGATGATGCTGGAAGTGCCAAAGAAAGCCAAGGAGCTCAGAAATCCAAGCACGTATGGCCCCCAGGAAGCCAAGCAAACCAGCCACCGGCTTGCTGAGGAACAAGTGGAGACTCTCCGCTTTCCCCACTTCTGTTTAACCTAGAAATGAAAGATGAGCGATGCAACTATGTTACACCAATTCCATCTGCTTCTGCATTTCCTATTTTGAGAGGCAAAGGGAAGGCCAACGATACCTGTTCCTTGAGCTCTTTTTAACTGAAGATGCCAAGAATGGAACCTGCGACCTCCAGCATTCATGGTCTGCGCTTTACTCTTGAGCCACGGTCTAGTTTGGACTCCCACAAGCTTCACAGAAGAAAAATGGTTGACATCTGTGCGATCTAAATTTACTTTCCTAGAAGTTTAGTATGTTAACAATTTTTATGTTCCTGTTTGCATAGATGTCTGTCTAGCCCAGGTGTAAAATATCAGCACGGAAAGAGCATGCATGAAGATATGATGCGATTTACTAGGGATCTCTTCTCTTTCTGAATCCCCCAAGTGTAAACTGGCAATATCTTAAATTCTGCAACACTGCAATCCTAATCAATGTAAGCCTGTTTAGGCTTACACAAAGTAAGTAGAAAGGAAACAATTGCGTAGTCTCATAATCACATTAATATCTGTGGAGGAATGATATCTTTTGGTACAGGCCAAAAAATGCACCACACTATCATCTCATCAGAACAGGAGATCTGACGCAGTGACATGATAATAAATCCAGAGGGGTGGCTATTGTACTCAGTTGCAGCACAATTAACCCAAAGTCCAGAGGAACCAGAAAGACAAAGAGATTTTTTTCCCGCATAAGCTTCCTGCATAATTCAGAGCTCACTTCCTCAGATGCATAGTTTTACACCTACAGGGATCTCCTATAAATATATATAGAGAGAGACAGATTGAGATCAAGAGAGAGAGAGAGAGAGAGAGATTTTGCATCTGGAGAAGTGAGCTTTGACTCATGAAAACTCATGCTAGAAGCAAGTTCCTTAGTCTTTAAGATGTTTAATTATTCTCACTTACAAATACTTAGATGTCTGCTTGTCTCTGGAACATCTCAGGACCCAAGATGCTGCAGGACTTCTGTTTAGTTTTTCGTGACTGTAACTGTCATTTATTATTTACTCTATATTTTATATCTGCATTGGTAAGGAACATGAATGACATTCTGATATAGATGGCAGGTGATCTCTTCACTTTCTGAACTTCTCAAAATACATATAGGTAACAGTTCTTCTTACAATATCCTCATTCTACAGCAAAGTGTAATGTAGCCTGCATATCGGTTAGATGCAACCAGCTTTTCCACTGGAGAAAAAGAGAGCATGGGTCTCTTTCAACCACCCCAAAATGTTATACTGAAGATCACAGGACCAACATGAACAAAAGCCATGGAGAATGAAGGTAAATAAGGGAAATGGGTAAGCTTGAGTGAAAAAAACTGTTACTTATTTTCAGGGCTTTTTTCCTGAGAAAAGAGGTGGTGGAACTCAGGACCGCACAATGACATCACTTTGGGTCAGCTGGAACAAGGGGGACGTTTTTTAAAGTTTAAATCACCCTTAGCGAAAATGGTCACGTGGCCGGTGGCCCCGCCCCCTGATCTCCAGACAGAGGGGAGTTTAAACTCCCCTCTGTCTGGAGATCAGGGGGCGGGGCCACCGGCCACGTGACCATTTTCAAGAGGTGCCGGAACTCCATTCTACCGCATTCCTGCTGAAAAAAAGCCCTGCTCATTTTATTTTATTCAATTTAGATTCCACTTTCCCCACAAGTGGGCTCAGAGCAGATCACAAAATACAATAAATACTGTAAAAACATGGTAGCAAATTAAAACCTCAATCAATCAATAAAATCTATATAAGACAGTTGAACACATACTGCTCATCCACTAGACCTTAAACAGATCTGTGGGGCAGGGTGGCCAGCTACCAGGTGAACACAGTCTGGGGGGACAACACTATCAAAAGCTACAATTATTTATCTGTCTGGTTTTAAAGACTCCCATGTTCCTATTCTCTCCTCTGCTATGACATTAACTATCAGCATACCAGAACTGGTGGCTTGCATACCTAACACCAGGTAAGGCTGCCTGTTATCCACAGACTAGGAGAAATGCTTTTGAACTGAAAATATGTGCATAATCTTGAACCATTAGACAACTGCTGTGGTCCCTTTGTTTCAGGCAGAGATTCATAGCTGCCTTCGTTTGCTGGACTGTAGCCTGAAGATGACAAAGCCTCTTCATATTTCATGTTGCTGCATATTTGGAGGAATTCATAGAGAACAGCCTTTAAGGTCTTTCCTGGAGAAGCCACCAAAGAGATCTTTCAAATTTCATTTGGATGATGAACAAAGCAACACCCCATAAAAAACATCTACAGGCATAGGAATAGGGGCAGGTCACTTAATCGTGCCTCAAAGATCTCGATTTTGTCCTGTTTATTTTATTTATTTGTATTTATTTTATGTCATTTATAGTCCACCTTTCTAACTGGGAATATGGCAGATTACATAGTGTCAGGTTAGTACAATCAGTATCCAAGACATTTCCATACAGTGTCAAGGACATTTCCATTAACAATGCCATAGGATAAATAAACATAGCATTAGCAAGTATTCAATACAGAGTTGAAGAAATGCTGAAACAGAACGCAGGACTGACATTAGACAACATGAAGCAAAGGTAGTATATAGGTAAGGTAAGAGCCAGTTTGGTGTAGTGGTTAAGAGCATGGGACTCTAATCTGGAGAACCGGTTCGATTCCCCACTCCTCCACGAAGCCAGCTGGGTGACCTTGGGCGAGTCACAGTTCTCTGGAGCTCTCTCAGCCCCACCCACCTCACAGGGTGATTGTTGTGGGGTAATAATAGCATACTTTGTAAACTGCTCTGAGTGAGCATTAAGTTGTCCTGAAGGGTGGTACATAAATCGAATGTTATTATTATTATTATTAAGGTAAGGTCAAGGTAGTCCCCTGTGCAAGCACCGAGTCATTACTGACCCATGGGGGATGTCACATCACGACGTTTTCTTGGCAGACTTTTTATGGGGTGGTTTGCCATTGCCTTCCCAGTCATCTACACTTTACCCCCAGGAAACTGGATATTCATTTTACCGACCTCAGAAGGATGGAAGGCTGAGTCAACCTTGAGCCGGCTAATTGACGCCAGGATCGAACTCACGTCATGAGCAGAGCTTGGACTGCAGTACTGCAGCTTACCACTCTGCGCCATGGGGCTCTTTTTAGTATATAAGAGTACATATTTAAAGCATGGATAATATGCAAGGCAACATAGTGGAGAACTCTACGGTCCCTAACTCATTAGCGAAGCATCTGAGACCCCCCTCCCTACAATGCAGTCCTCCTGTCTGAGTAAAAACCCTTTTTGAATAATTCAGTTTTGCATTGTTTGCAGAAAGCCAGGAGAGTGGGGGCTCTCCTGACCTCAGGCAGGCCATTCCACAGGGTGGGGGGCCACCACAGAGGAAGCCCTTGTACGGGCTGCTGCTGACTTCACCTGTGTGCAGCCTGGCACCTGCAGGAGACCCTGTTCAGATGTGCGAAGCTGCTGTGAAGGAACATAGGGAGGGAGGCAGTCCAGTAGGTATGCTAGGCCATCTTTCACAACTTTCTTTTCAATGCTATAGTATCTCTTGAGATCTGTATGTGTAATACCCTTTTGGTGATTATTTTTCTTCTTTTTTTCCTCTCCATCAGTGACATAGTCTTCCTTACGAACACATGCCATCTTGGAGTAAAGCATGAATATCTACAATGCCAATGAAATGCTGCTGAAAAGTGTTATTCTTATATAAAATAAGGCTAGAGTTGTTTCTAAAGTTAAACCGAGATAAACTTCTGTGATAGATGAGAATCAGAAAGGAAAAAATGACTCCATACAGTCTGGAAAAGTGTGCTTAAACATTGCCCTAATGGAAGGAGTGGGGATGGAAATTTAAAAAGCTACACTAGAGGTCACTGTTGCTACTTAAGCCAAAAGCTCAGCTGCTTCTTCAGAACTTGCTTAAGGTACTGATGACAGCGAAGATCAAGCATTTCATCAAGAAAAAAAAAGTTCTTTTTAGGTGTATATTTCAAAGCATGGAGGAATAATGACATCCGATAGAATAAAATAAGATGCTGATGGGCAGTGGGAGATTGTGGCAATGAAGATAGAGGAAGGACAACCTGGCTATATGAAGAACGGAAGTTTAAATCTATTTTCTATTGTATAGTGTTTTGGGGGTAAATGGTATACCTAACAGCCATTATTGCTAGCATACCTAAATAATAGCTGTTAAAGAATAGCTTTCGCTTTTTGAGATAAATGATGAGCACAAAAGGAAAAAAAAATTATCTGCAGACAAGGGACCGAAGTGGAAAGATGTCTGAAAACATTGATTTAAAAAAGTGACCTCCCCTTCTTCCCCAAATTTCCAAAGGAAATTCTAGTGTATTTTTTATTTCTAGTGTATTTTTTATTAAATTTCTTTGTATACTGCCTCTCCACTAGTAGGAGCCGAGGCTGTTTACAATTCATAGAAACAGTGCAAATAAGATTCCAAAATGAAGTTCAGACAGCAAAACAAAACAATACATAAGAAGCAGGTTCACCATAAAACCACAATACAGCAGAGCTTTTCAAGAAGAAGAAGAAGAGAAAGAGAAGAAGAAGAAAGTGGTCATGAATTTGATCTTCTACCTGGACAATGCAAAATTTCCAGATATGGGAAATTGGTTCCCCCCAATTTTTTTTCTAAAAAAGAACAATACTTGGCGGGGGTATTGAAATCTATACAATACTTAATTTCCTATCATACTTAAATATGTCATGCTGCTTTAATAACAGAAAAGGCACTCTTTAGTGTATAAAATTGTATAAATTGGCATGTTTGTGAAACGTAAAATATGAAAGCCTTCACTTTCTACAAGCTAAATAGCAAATGCACCCAATACTAAAGTGAGAGTTGCAGACTGTTACATCCTCTGCTATCTCACACGTTTCAAAAGAAAAAAAATCAAAGGAGTTTTTTTGTTTTTCCAGTGTTCCCCCAAATTTTTCATTTCTTTTCCACTGGAAAAACTGAAAAACACTCCTCAGATATTTTTATGCTATACACTTTGAAGGAGTAAAATCTCATCTTAAAAAGCATTTAACTCGTCTCAAAGGGGAAAAACCCAGGGAAACAGGGCTCATTTCGAGGGGGAACGCACAGGAATGCAGTTCCGGCAGTTCCCCAAAGAGGTCACATGTCAGGTGGCCCCGCCCACCTGACTCTCAGCCATTTTGGGCCCATTTCGTCCTGGATTGGGGACAAAATGGCCCTGATCGGGCCTCTGACAGGTGGTGGATCTCTCTCCTGCTCAGCAGCAGCCCAATCCTGACCATTTTGGGCCCCTTTTCGGCCATTTTCAGCCTCTTTTTGCCATTTTGGGCCCAATTTCGGCCCTGAATGGCCAGGATTGGGTCCAAAACAGCCAGGATGGGTGATGTCAGAGGGTGTGACACTTCCAGTGACGTCAAGGGGCATGGCATATGCTAATGAGTTATGCTAATGAGTTCCTCCAGCTCTTTTTCTATGAAATTACCCCCATTTTCTGGGTTTCTTTTTTGCAGGCCTTCACATCTCTAGTCCTGGCCATCCTCCAGGATACTATTGCTGCTAAAGACAGAGGCAAGACTTGCAAAAGTATGACAAACCAGAGTTTGAACCCAACTTTCTGCTCAAAATCTGAGGGCCAAGCTACAAGTAATGAATGACACTTGAACGGCAAGTGAACAGACTCACATGTATTCCTCCCTGTTCACTTGCACTCCACTTGCACTCCACTCGAGTGGAGCGCAAGTGAACAGGGTGGAATACATGTGAGGGCCAAGCTAAAAGTGACGAATGACACTTGAACGGCAAGTGAACACACTCACATGTATTCTTCCCTGTTCACTTGCACTCCACTTGCACTCCACTCGAGTGGAGTGCAAGTGAACAGGGAGGAATACATGTGAGGGCCAAGCTAAAAGTGACGAATGACACTTGAACAGCAAGTGGAGCACAAGTGGAGGGCAAGTGAACAGGGAGAAATACACTTGCTGTTCAAGTGTCATTCGTCACTTGTAGTTTGGCCCTGAGTCTGTTCACTTGCTGTTTAAGCATCATTCATCACTTGGAGCTTGGCCCTGAGTGTTTCAGTCCACAGCACAGAAGACCAGAATACTTCTAGCACAATTTTGCAACAATTGCCACTTCTGCATAATGCGTAACATCAGTTCTTCGTCATATCAATGAACTTTAAGGATCTTCATTGCTTTGATGAAATGGGTTGCTTCTTCCCTGCTCCAAATTGCGAGCATTTGTTTAATTGACCAGTTGTCAGGACAAATGAGAAACCCATGCATTGTTTAAAGCCAAGAAACATACTGCCCTGTTTTACAAGCCAATAATTTCTGACTGGATAAACCAAGCGGTTTTATTTCATCCCAAAGAGGCAACATGCTTATTACTGTGGATGACGAACAAAGAAACACCCCAGTTAGTGTGGATAAATTAACAATCTTGTAAAGTTCAGCATTAAATGTGAAGCAAATCCACAAGGTTTGTAATGAGAAGAGAAGGTTGAGAAACTAATTTTGTTAAGTAGAGCTCCACATGTATAAAAGCCCAGTCAAATGTGGGTCCTTGCAAGAATATAATTAAATGGGAGTCGGTAGGTTCACCTCTCCCGCCTGTTTCATGAAAGACACTTGTTTAAATTCCCTCACAAGTGTTAGAGGATGTTAGAGGCGGGGCAGCAACAGCCAGCTTAACTGGGCGAGAAATTAGCAACACAAATAATTCTTGGAATGAAGACCAATGGCAGTTGCAGTACAATGAAGATCAAGATGGGTAGCCATGTTAGTTGGTCTGTAGCAGTAGAAAAGAGCAAGAGCACCTTCCCATAGCACCTTCAAGAGTAACAAATTTTGTGGTGAGGTATGAGCTTTCGTGAGTCACAGCTCACAGTATCTGAAGAAGTGAGCTGTGACTCCTGAAAGCTCATACTCCACCACAAATTTTGTTAGTCTTATAAGTACAATGAAGGTATGTCTGCATGGGGCAAGAGAACGGGCTCTTCCTCAGAAAGTGTGTGCATGCTTGTATAGAAAATGTGGGGAACCAATTGGTCCAATTCATTCATAAAGGGAAGGCTCAATATGATGCACATTTAAAACACAAACCAAAGGAAAAAAGCGTATTAACCAATTGAAATGGTTAGTCTAAGCATACTAAACTTTCAATGCAATCCTAAGAAGAATTGTTCCATTCTAAGCCCATCGAAATCAATGGGCTTAAACTGGAGTAATACTGTTTAGGATTGTATTGTTTGTGACCTTAGTATATAAAGTATACTCCATAATACTAGACAATTGCTTTTTCAGTTGTTTATTAACTATTTCTACCCCCACTTTCATCCCCCAAAGAAGATTACGTTATCTCCTTCTCCATTTTATCCTCATTACGGTTTGGTGTAGTGGTGGCAGGACTCTAATCTGGAGAGCCAGGTTTGATTCCCCACTCCTCCCCTCGAAGCCTTGAAGCCAGCTGGGTGACTGTGGGTCAGTCACAGCTTCTTGGAGGTCTTTCAACCCCACCCACCTCACAGGGTGATTGTCATGAAGGTAATAATAACACGCCATGTAAACTGATCTGAGTGGGCATTGTCCTAAAGGGTAGTATATAGATTGAATGTTATTATAACCCTGTAAGGTGTTTTGACTGAGACAGGGGTCACTGCAAAGTGAAAGTTTGGGTCTCCTAGATCCTAATCCAACTCTCTAACCAGTGCACCACACTGTTGGGCTTTGCAAGTGTCGTCCTTTCAGTCATGAAAGAGTTAAGCTGCTGTTTCTGTAAACTAATAATAGCAAGTTTAGCATACGGCCAATTAGGAATACAGTAGATTTTGCTCCTCCAAAAACAGTGGAGCTTTGGAGAAAACTTCCAGTTTCTTCTTCTTGGGGTCAGAAAGAAGAGGAGCGAGAACAGAGAAGCAAGTTTAGTTAGGCGGTTATTGCTTCCTTTTCCATGTAACCCTTTCCCTTTATTCTAGAAGTAAGCTTTTACTTAGCTAAACGCATACGTTTCTGTGCTGCATTATTCGCTGTGCTTTATTCACTCTGCTAAACATTTCCAACACTTTCTGATTATTTAGATGACGGCTGCCATGCAGAAGAGCTTGACCCCTCCCTCCCACTCACACATACACACCCACAATAATAAATGGACAACTCTTGCTAAGGAGGGAAGGGAACAGTGGGGTCCCACAAGAATTGGCATAGGGACTGGGGCTATTTAATTTGTTCGTCAGTGATTTAGGATTGAGGGTGAGCGGCATATTGGCCAAGTTTGCAGAAGATGCCAAACTTCAGGATGGTGAAAACCAAGATGGATGTGGAAGAGCTACAGGGTGAGCTCTCTAAATTGAGGGACTAGACTAGATGTACCACTGTCTGATCCAGCGGACTCTACTTCTGTTCTTAATACACAAAAGCAACCAAATCTCAGTCCCCGAGACCAGGCACATGGGCAGATCACACAGGCACTTGCATGCTCATTGGTATAATGACGCAACGGGCCTTAACACAGCGTGTTAAGAAAGACATGGAGTGAGTATCTGCTGCTCTGCTTTGCAGAGACTTTATACTTTTGGCTTAGGCAGAGATGTGAGGAAGAGAGGAAGAACTGGGAATGTCAGAGCAAGCATTAAAAGGCTGGTTCCTGGTCCCTGTCTCCCCGTATTTCGGTTCGTGCCCGCCTCTAGTCTCTACCTAACCTTCTTCACACAGGAAAAGGAATCCTTTTGCACTCTGTAATATTACGAAGCTGACAAGTCTCAACATGATCTAGGGTTGCCAGCCTCCAGGCAGGGCCTGGAGACCTCCCAAAATTAATTTCCAGGCTACAGAGATCAGTTCCTCTGGAGAAAAGATTGCTTTGAGGGGCTGACAGTATGGCACTAGAATCCGCTGAGGTCCCTCTAGTCCCCGAACTCTGCCCCCACAAAGTTCCATCCCTAAAATCTGGAGTTTCTAACCAAATCTGGCCTACTTCACACAGAGGGAATGCAGCTGTATTCGTTCTGTTGAGAGCCAGCGTGGTGTAATAGACACAGATGCTTAATGGGCAGCCTCAAGAGTATCTACTAAAGATGGGCATGAACTGGGAAAATTCTGAACTGTGCAGTTCATAGTTCATCGCGTTTCACGAACCACAAACCACGAACTTTCATGAACTTGCCCTGGTTCACGAACCGGTTTGTTTGGTTCGTGAAAATGTCATTCCCAGGTCAGCAGAAGGTCTACAGAGACCCCATCCCCCATTATCTAGGAAACTGATTGATCACCGTGAGGCTGCCTGCAGTGATAAACCAAAATATGAACCAAATGAACAGGGCTAAAATTCATCACGGTTCATGAGATATGAGCTCCCACAAACTGCCAGTTTGCAAACCACAAACCAGCCCACTTCGTGATGATCTTCGGTTCACATTTCGGTTTGTACCCGCCTCTAGTCTCTACCTAACCTTCTTCACACAGTTATTGTGTGGATAAAACAGAAGTGAGAAGAACATATGTTGAGAGTACATATGTTGTCCTGAGTGAGTACCTTGGAGGAAGGGAGGGAAACATTTTTTATTATATTATATTTTATAGTAATTACTGCACATATAAACTGCTTGAGAGATTGGTGCCCCATTTAGAGCGATGAACAAAGTCAACGTCATTATTATTCCCGCAATACAGCTGGGGAGCTGGGGCTGAGAAAGCGGCTCACTGAAGGCCACCTGCTCATTTGTTTGAACCAGCAAAGTGCTGATTCACAACCCAACTACTTAACCACTTGCCACAACAGCTCTCTATTTATGTTTGTTTATTTATATTACTAATAGTCCTCCTTTCTCATTGAACCTCAAGGTGGATTACACAGTGTGAGTCAAATATAACCAACAGGGCGGGGCGTTCTGTAAACAGTACAATAGGTTTGGGCAGGGCTTTTTTTCTGGGAAAAGAGGTGGTGGAACTCAGTGGTGGAACTTAGGACTGCACAATCAGTATAGCTGCAGCATATTGTGGCACAAGCAATACAACAAACAAACAAAGAACTATGGCATGAAAGTACACAGACATGACAGGGATTTTTTAAAAGTTTAAATTGCCCTCAGTGAAAATGGTCACATGGCCAGTGGCCCCACCCCCTGATCTCCAGACAGAGGGGAGTTTAGATAGCCCTCCGCACCGGTGTCTGGAGATCAGGGGGCGGGGCCCACTGGCCATGTGACCATTTTCAAGAGGTGCTGGAACTCCGTTCCACCACGTTCCAGCTGAAAAAAAGCCCTGGGTTTTGGAATGCAGAAATCTGAAAACAAGCAGAAATTGGAAACATAGCTGAAACAAACAGAGAGATTTTAGATATACCTATTTCCTTGTGACAGATTGCTACAAGACTTCATATTGTGTAGGATATGAGGGTGAAATAAAAAGTGAAAGCTGGTTGGTCTATTACACCTAAATGGAGAAAGTTGAGATAAACCGTCCTTCTCTACCCCGCTGCCTCATTCTTATACCCCCTCCGGGTTCTGCTTTATTTACAGTACACGCAAAGTGCTGATTCACAACCCAACTACTTAACCGCTTGCCACTACAGCTCTCTATTTATGTTTGTTTATTTATATTACTAATAGTCCTCCTTTCTCATTGAACCTCAAGGTGGATTACACACAGTGTGAGTCAAATATAACCAACAGGGTGGGGCATTCTGTAAACAGTACAATAGGTTTGGGCAGGGTTTTTTTTTCTAGGAAAGAGGTGGTGGAACTCAGGACTGCACAATGACATCACTTTGGGTTAGCTGGAACAAGGGGGAGTGTCAGTCCCTAGCAGGTAGACCCCTCAAGCCCCTCCACAGTGAACACACATTGGTTCCAGCAGAAGTAGCTTTATTAGAGTCTGTGCAGTTCAAGTCTGTGCTCCAGCACAGAGTTTTGCAGAAGTGACAATTCAAATCAAGCAGTCTCTGTTATAGTTGATTTTCCCATGCTCCAAATGACAGTTAAGGTTTTGGTGCACAAGCCTACAAGAGTCTTGTGAGAATCTAGTTATGACTATATCTCAGATATACAATAGAATGCTCCCAGCATCTAGGAATAGCAGTGAAAGCTGGCATCTAGACACACCAAGGTCATGGCTAGCTGAGACTCGCATATTTCTCAAAGATAACTGAGGAAGCCCATTCTGGGTCCTAAGGAAGTAACATCTGCAATATGGTTATGAATGAGCAGAGAGAGTACACATCACTAGTAGCAATTAGTATTCAATCAGTATAGCTGCAGCATATTGTGGCACAAGCAATACAAGCTGATGGTGGGACTCCTGTAGAGTCCTGATGTGGAGTGCAGAAGAGTGGAGTGTAGAGACAGAGATCAGCTCGTGTCTCCGAGGAACCTGCGCCACACGTAGGGGCCGTAGCTGGGGGAACTGCTGCAAAGTACTGGGGATTTGAGGGCTGTGTTTCATGATGGTCAGATGTTCATGATGATCTGGAATTTGCAGGTCACATGGTGAGGCAATGAGAAGTGAGCAAAATACTGGGAGTGAGAGATGGCTGTCTCTGGGAGGGTCTATGAAAAGGCTGATCACCTGCTAGATCCCATCCTGCGTTAAGGCTATCAGAAAACCTAATTCAGGGGAATCACTCAAGTTTAAAGTGTGGAGGAGGCTGATATCGAAAAGGGGACTTTTCCTGTTCGGCCTGAAAGTTAAAAATGCTTCCTGGAGGAGGCTTGGAGAAGCACAGCCCTAAGGCTGAGTGAACAGCAAGATTAAGGATGGGCAGAAATATCACTAAGGGGAGGAACGAACTGGGGTCAGTCCATTGCTTATTGTCCTGGAGAACTGGGTTGTTTATTAGCACCAAAACATTCAGGGAGGAGGCTTTGAGGTCCGTGGGGAGAATGGCCCTCCAGTTTAGTCAGTCTGAGGAGGGATTTAGAGAGGAGCTGGTCAGCATTTTATTGCTGCTTTAAGACTCACCACTAGAGATGGGCACGAACCGAAATAGGAACCAAAATTAAGCACGAACCAGGCCGGTTCGTGGTTCACAAACCACGGTTCATCAGATGCCGTTTCTGACGAACTGCCACGAACTTTAGGCTGGTTCGTTTGGTTCTTTTTTTGGTTCGTCACTGCAAACAGCCTGGTGCCAATCAATCAGTTTCCTAGGCAACAGGGGTGGACTTCCTGCAGACCTTCTGCTGACCCGGAAGTGACCTTCTGCTGGCCCGGAAGTGACCTTCTGCTGGCCCGGAAGTGATGGTTTTCTGACCTGGATGTGACGTTTTCACGAACCAAATGAACCGGTTCGCTAACCAGGGGCAGGTTCATGAAAGTTTGTGGTTCATGAAATTTGATGAACTACGAACCACATGGTTCTGTTTTTTTCTGGTTCGTGCCCATCTCTACTCACCACCTTGTCCTTGGCGTGGCTGCTGCGTGATGAGCCACTGCTGTTAGCTGAACTTTAGCAGGACGCAGATACCATTTTCTAGCCCCAAGCCAATGTGAGAACCAAAGTGGGAGATCAAAAGAGGGGGCCCCAGGAGGCAAGAGGCTACACCTCTTGTACCACCAGAAAAGCTGATGAGATCCTATCATATGCCTCAATGTCTGAACATCTTTCAGATATTACAACATTTCATGGCTTTCTTGATTAAGGTTTATTATTTTTTCTATGTGGATATGTTCTCAGACTCAGGCGTAGTGTTATAGTTGCCAGGCTGGTTTACAATTTAGGGGGCAGCCAGCAGAAAAAAATTAAGACACCAACTTGATAGAGAGATTTTTTTTTAAGTCAGCAAGCCCATATTTATAGTGTTACTCCAGTCTAAACCCATTCAGATCTAGACGGGGGAAAACTTTGCATGAGGTTCTGCTGTTAAAGTCCAATCATGACTTGAGTTAGACCCTTCTGAGGGCCAAGCTACACATGACGAATGACACTTGAACGGCAAGTGGATTGAGTGGAGGGCAAGTGAACAGGGAGAAATACACTTGCCGTTCAAGTGTCATTTGTCATGTGTAGCTTGGCCCTGAGATGATTGGTTGATGACTGAGGGCCAAGCTACACATGACGAAAGACACTTGCCTGGCAAGTGGATTGAGTGGAGGGCAAGTGAACAGGGAGAAATACACTTGCTGTTCAAGTGTCATTCGTCATGTGTAGCTTGGCCCTGAGTCAATTGAAGTCAATTCGCTTAGAAGAGTATAACTCTGCTTAGGCCTGCATTCTTAGTCTACGACAACATTTTTTGTTTATAAGAGTAAGACAATCTCATAACAGAATTGGAATATATACTTTATTATAATATAGAAGCATCATTAAAAATATGAGATGTTGACCTCATGAAATCCCTTCATCTACTGTGTGAACAGAGACATTGCTCCTTGATACCACAGGACCTACTCCCCTGTTCGGTAAATGAATTATTTAATGAAGTGATTTGTTGGAAAATAAATCACTACCCATTTGTTATCTTCTGTTCAGTTGTACCAGGGGAGAAGAGATTCATGGTTACCATCATAGACTTTGAAATTCTAGAATGATTCATCTGGATGAATCATCATTACACAGCTAGTAACTCAAACCAAAATTATGTCACATATAGAAAAAGTGGAAGCCATCTTACTCTTTTACCCACCCTTTGCTCAGACAATCTGAACCAGTGTGGTGTAGTGGTTAGAGTCTCAGACTAGGACCTGGGAGATCCCAGGTTTGAATCCCTGCTCTGCCACGGAAGCTGGGCCAGTTACCCATTCTCAGCCTGGCCTACCTCACAGGGTTGTTGTGTGGATAAACTGGAGAAGAGGAGAACAATGTAAGCCACTTTGGGTTCCCATTGCAGAGAAAGGCAGGGTATAAATGAAGTTAACAGCAACAACAACAACTTCCTAAAGAAAGTTACATATTTAAAAACAAGTAACTAATCTACATTAAACAGTCTTAAGTGAGCAGGCCAATTCCACTGACATTCATCCTGCTTCTGCATAATCAGTTCTAGAAAATCCTCACAAGTTATTTTAGTGCTCTCATAGCTGGAGTTGAAACAATCAACAGTTTTACAGATTTGATTATGTGTTTCTTCTGGGGAATGTCTGAGTCAGAGTTTGCACCACTGAAAATTTTTACTCTGAGTAATCTATATCTAATAATAACAGATCAATTTGCCTCGAGAAACGAGGCTTGATTTAATTTCATGAACTTCATGAAATTTATGTCCACTGTTTCCTTCAATGGCTTTGCCCTTTTTCTCCCTTGCTGCCCCTTATGACTGGAACTCCCTCCAGAATCGTTTCCACGATACCATGCCATCCATCTCTCACTTCAAATCTTGTCCAAAAATCCTCTTCTTCTGAGGGCCAAACTAGACGATATTGTGTCCCTGAATCTGCCACCATTTTAGAGCTTGGTTTTTTAACTTTTCAGAACACCACAGTGACCTGATCCTGGTGCAGGAAGGATGACAGGCTCTTGTACCCCACATGCCGTTTTCAAGAGCCAAAATGGGCCATCGTATCTTAATCTCGTATAACTGGTTACCCATAGAAACGATGCTTAAGTGCCAGTAAATGTATTGGCTTGCATTTATTCTTTGTCACTCTCACTTCTTCAGTTTGGTGGAGAGCCAGTTTAGTGTAGTGGTTTAGAGCATCAGGACTCTAATTTGGAGAGTCGGGTTTGATTCCCCACTCCTCCATTTGACCTTGGGTCAGTCACGGCTTCTCAGAGCTCTCTCAGCCCCATCCACCTCACAGAGTGATTGTCATAAGGATAATAATAACACATTTTGTAAACCACACTGAGTGCGGCATTACGTTGTCCTGAAGGAAGGTATATAAATTGAATGTTGTCATTGATATTCCATTGTCTACGTTCTCCAGCCACTGTCACCGTATATGTAGACCTGCAAAAAGGTAACATGGAATCCTCCCAAATGCTGCCATAGATGGTAAGGAAAAACGAGCTGAACCAGCAGGGGAAACAACAATAATCAAGATTTTTTTTCCATTGCATTGTTGGGGAGCGCCTCTCTTGATTTGCTGCCATAGATGGTATAACATATCATCACAAATGTAGTATCGACATCACAAATGTAATACGTAGTTAAGAATTTAATGATAATAAATCCATTCATAACCATGGATCCTAATTTCTTGGGATAGGCACCTAGTATTTCTGGAGTGCAGAAAGTCAATTGAGGAAGCTTTTTCTCCCCTCCCACAATATTACAAGTTGGCGACACCCAACAATATTGATGAGCAGAAGGTTCAGAATAGACAAGAGGGAATACTGCTTACTCAACAAGTAATTAAACTGGAATTCACTGCCAGTTGATATAGTGATGGCTAGTGGCATAGATAACTTTAAAACAGGGATAGATAGATTCATGGAGTCTAAACTCCCCTCTAATCTCAACTCCCCTCTGTCTGGAGATCAGGGGGCGGGGCCACCAGCCATGTGACCATTTTCAAGAGGTGCCAGAACTTCGTCCCACCATACCCAATACCTTGTGGCAGAATCAGTGCTGCTAGGGGAATGGCCACCAGTGCATAAATTTAAATCTGTGGTGCTTAAGAATGATTGGAAGCCAGGGACACCACAGAAGGAGCAGGACAATTCATAATGTTTTTCAAAATGTAGTCAGAGGAAACATTTTGGAAGATTTATAGAGTACTCCTATGCAGATTTGCCCACTGAAATCAACCGACTTAGACCAGAGTAATTCTGCATGGGATTACATTTGTGGTGGCAGTTTAAACTAAGGGATCTCCCAGGATCTCTGGGTCTCCAAGGTGTCACTATGGAACTCTTTTAGAATTTTAGAAGATTTTAGAAGATTTTAAAAATATACACTTGAAATATTAAGTGTGAATATGGCAATTAGGAGTTTGCAAATACTTGCACAGCTGTAAGTTCCTATTGATTGTACTGGATTGTATGATATTGATTCAGTCCTGATATGTGCAGAAGTTGCAATCTTAGGGACACTTTCCTGCTAGTGAGTACTATGCGATTGGTTACAGTTGCTGCACTTTAAGCTAATTAGACCCCATGTTGGGATTTTGTGTTTAAATCGTGCTTTGATGTTATTTATTATATATTGTTTGTTCTGCTTGTAACCCACCCTGACCCCTCTTGTGGGGACAATGGGCTAAATATCCAATATATAAATAAAATAGTGAATAAAAAGCAACACTTCTGAGTGCATAGGGTTGCTCCCAGTTTCTGTTGAGATACAAAAACTGAATGCACCATCAGATTGTCACCGTAAGATTCTGAAGGTTCAAAATCAAAACCCCACCACAAGCACTGAACAACTAGGAAGGGAACTTTACGCGACAGTGGGGTGGATTCTACCCAGGGCTTTTTTTCAGCTGGAATGTGGTGGAACGGAGTTCCGGAACCTCGTGAAAATGGTCACATGGCTGGTGGCCCCGCCCCCTGATCTCCAGACAGAGGGGAGTGTAGATTGCCCTCCATGCCCTTTGCGCTGTCTGGAGATCAGGGGGTGGGGCCACCAGCCATGTGACCATTTTCTCCAAGGGCAACCCACTGAGTTCCACCACCTCTTTTCCCAGAAAAAAAGCCCTGATTCTACCCCATCCTACTTCACTGAGCAATGTTTGAGAGCCTTCCTCTAATTTAAGTGGCTTTTCCATTGGAGAAACAGCAACATAAGTGGGAGGAAGACTCCTTGGGCTGGAGGAAGGCTCCATGGAGGATGGTTGGATCCACCCCACTTACTCATTTTGTGTCCAAATCTGAGAGCCAAGCTACAAGCCAGGCAAGTGTAATTCATCACTTGTAGCTTGGCTCTGAGAGCAAATTCTCTGATCAGTGACTGTTGTGCCTCCTGGTTTAGATGAGCTTTACTCCATTCGTTCCCCTTCCATTGAAGGATTCTAAAGTCCAGGCAAGCACCATTTTTGTCTAAAATTCTGGTATGGCCCTTCAAGACCATAAAGTATGTCCATGTCCACAAGAGTGATGATACAACTAACGTTACTGATGCCAGATTTAAATCTTTATTACAAACGGAGTGTTCCACAGACATCATAAGAACATTCATCGTAGTGACCTCATTCCATATTTCTTTCTATTGTTGAAATGAGTAATAGATTAATGACTGTAGGAATCCCAACAGAAAGAATACGCTCCTTATAAGGTCGGTTTTGGAGACAGATCTGGGAAATCTGAACTACTTTATTGGCAAGGAAAGTTACATTCATACCATTTACATTTCAAAATCCTGAACTTGGGTCAGCAAAGTTCAGCCAAATTAGCTCCATCTGGATAAGTGAAACGAAGGAATACCTGTCAAAAATACATCCAGAATGTCAGATTGTAATTTGGGCCCATATTTTAAAGCCTTTTAGAGACTATGGCAGATTAATGCAGTCACTGAGGATGAATTGAAATGTACAACAACCCAGGTTAGGCTAACCTTAAAATGCTATTGCTGAAAAGAAGCAACGCAACACAGCCAGTTGGCTTCAATACCTGTGGTACGTTCATTGTATTTTTAAATGACTCTACAGTTTGAAGCAACAGCTCTCAAAGCTTGGCCTCCAAAAGCAGGCAAAGACCAAACAACTTCCACATATTAAAATTTCGTACCTTCACACCATAACAGCATCTCTATATTAAAGTTTCGTTTCTAATATTTACCTTGGTCATCTGGGAAGCTCAAAAGCAAAAAATTGTTGCTGCCTTCTGGAGTAAGGTGAAGAACCAGAAGAAAAGATATTTATGATATCTGATACTAACAAGGTACAAAGGAACTTTACTGTGCCGTTCTTACAAGGATAATCTAAAATGGCTGCCGGCCTTGCTTTCTCGCCCTTGTTTGGTGTTCCCCAAATTGCTTCCTAAGTGCAATCACCTATGGAAAACTTAGGTTCCTATTGTCAGTTGCAGTGCCATGACAATATTTCAACATCTACAGCTGTCACTATGCTGAAGTGTCTGTTTTTCTCATTTTTATTTCAGAAAGAAGGCTAAAAGATATTCCTTATAAAAGCATGCTTGAGAAGTGTTATCATTCTTCAGATGCAGGGGGTGTACTCTGAACCACCACCATTTAGAAAGTGACCAGCTGTTCACAGAGGAGTTGGATCTCTGATTGGATAGCCTCTCTGTTTTGTTCAGCATTTGAATCAGATGCCACATCAACCACTGCTGTGCCTGCCACTGTCCAATTATCAAACTTTGCTACATTAACAGTGAAATCCTAAGCAGAGTTACTCCAATCTAAGCCCATTGTGCACAAAGCACTTTAAGTTGCTTTGTGCAACTCTACAGTGTCATGGGGAATGTTAAACAATGCAACAAAAGCTAACAGCCTGCCCCAGGAAAATGCACTGTGTTTCTAGTGATGAAATATCATATTCTACATAGTTTGTCATGTTGTATTTATTACTTTATTTGAACAATAGCTCTGTTTCAAATTTCTGAATTCCTAGTCTTATTACATTGCTTATGAGATGTACTACCCCATTGACTGCACTGATTTACATTGTGTAATCCACCTGGAGTCTCAGTGAGAAAGAGTGACCATAAATAATGTAAATAAATATATTCAGGCCCAACTTGAGCCTGAATTTATTGAGGCTGGGCCTCCGCCGCCCTGGAAAAAAGCGGTGTATAAAACCCTCCCTGTGAAGGCTGTCCACCATCTTGTTTTAAATGTGTTGTTTTTAATGAACATGAATTTTTAATTATATTTTAATTGTATTTTTAATAAGTTGTTATCTACCCTGAGCCCGCTTGCAGGGAGGGCGGAATACAAATGTGAAAAATAAATAAAATAAAAATAAATAAATCAAGATGGGTAGCCATGTTAGTCTGTCTGTAGCAGTGAGGAAAAGCAAGAGTCCAGTAGCACCTATAAGACTAACAAAATTTGTGGTAGGGTATGAGCTTTCATGGGTCACAGCTCACTTCTTCAGATAGAAGCTAAGTATGTATATCATGTGTTGCAGCTTCCAGTAGCTTTTGCAACTGTGCAGGTGGCATACAGAACCTCCACAGTCACCTGTGAAGACATGTATACTCCCAGGATCATGTCTTGGTCGCTAAAGGCAATTGGTCCACCTTAGGAAAACATCCCTCCTGAAGCTTGGTGGCTGTTGCACATGCTTCCTTCAGTAGTGCATGCCTGTACAAGCTGGTATTTGGGGCTAGCTATGTCTCACTGGCCTGCCTTTATTAAAGTGAAGGGAAAGAGCTGGTGAGTGGCAGCCAAGTAGAAGTCAGCTTTGCTTCCTGCTTAGGAAATGATGGGTCTTTTCCTCAATAAATAACTACACCTCTCATGAGGCAGTGAGAATGCGTCTTCCATTGTATTCTTACCTGACATTACAAACGTGTGAAATTCAGTAAGAGCCCTAAGCAGTCATGCCATTCATCTTTCAGGTGCCATTGTCAGGTTCTGGCAGTTAGATCCCCATATTACTCCACTGCACACACTCCAGTGTATGAGTTAAAGTTACTTTATTAGAGATCCATCCGCATCAGCATACACAGGCATGGGTATTGGCAGAAGTGACGTGTAAAGGTTTTGGAGGGGCTAGTTATAGGGTGAGTTCCCGCCTGCAGGAATTGGATGGTTAGGATTCTGGTGTGAAAGAGCCAGGAAGGGGGGGGAGGGGTTTTGAGATAGGAACAAAGAAGGAGGAGAGAAGCAAAGAATGAAGTCATTTTTAGTTCCCAGGCTCAAGTCAGCACTCAAGGACACATTCTCAAGCAGCTGCGAAAACAATAGTAGACACCACAGCAGGCACCTGTATGATAAGCAACTCCCAGCCAAACAGACCAGTGATATGCAACTTCATATACTCTCAAAGGATCAGTATAGAGCACAGAATACAGAAAAAATACTCATGGCAGATATGTAGGCAGACATATATGACAGTAGTGTATGAAATGAAATACTGATACCATGCACAGTTTCCTTTCTTACAAATTTAAACATGTTATTTGGAACACATAAAAGCAAAACTTTTTCAAAGCTTCCACTTTGAAGCCAGAGTTCTACCCAGTTTGCTTTCAATTAAAGTGCACAAGAACTTTGGTATTGCAAAACAAAATCTAGGAGATGATCTTTGATGATCAGTGGTAAAATATAATGCCACCAGTGATGTTCCCATACTGAAGACATCTACACAACTTGAAACATCCTTGCATGAAATAAATTAAAAGAGTCTTGGAGGAGCCCAGACCACCCTCCTTTTCTTTTTAAAGATTTTATTGAATGGGTTAACATACAGCACAATACATAATACATACTCATTTACCCTTATTGTTAAAGTATATGCCCCCCATCCCTTCCCCCTCCCCCTTTTCCCTTTTTGACTTCCAACAGCACTAAAACCCCTTAATTTCTTATCGTTATCTCTAATTACTCTATAGTCCCTACTATCAAAGGTAAAGTCCATGTTCGTTCTCATAGCTCATATCACTTAGTAACTATCTAAAGTCCACAGTAGTCCTCTCACATCCCATTTATTTTCCACATAGTCCTTAAGTTTCTTCCAGTCTGTTAAAAATTCATTTGGATCCTGCTCTCTCAATTTCCTTGTCAATTTGTCCATTTCTGCCATGTGCAACAGCTTTTGGATCTATTCCTCAACTTCTGGTATGTCTTCATGTTTCCAGTATTGTGCATACAGAGTTCTTGCTGCCACAGTCATATAATATAACAGAGTTCTGTCCCTCATGTTAACTTCTTTCATATTCAACCCTAACAGCAACATTTCCGGGCTCTTCAACAAATTACATTTCAGAATTAACGGCATTTCTCCATAAATCTTAGACCAAAACACTTTGGCCTTTTCACAGGTCCACCGCATATGGTAAAAGGAGCCCTCATGTTTTTTACATTTCCAGAATTTATTTGACATTTCACTGTTTGCATTTGCTAATTTTTTCAGTGTTAAATACCATCTATAAATCATCTTATATCCATTCTCTTTCAGATTGTTACATGCGGATATCTTCAAAGTATTAGACCACCCTCCTTTTCATGTTGCTCTTTTAGATGGTGTATCTAAAGACCTACAATGGATGAGAGATTACAAACTTCCCAGTAAGAAGGTGATGAAAGATATCTAGTGGATAATGTGCCAATCTAGGCTTGGATTGGCCCTGACCGGGATGGCCCAGGTGAGTCTGATCTCCTCAGATCTTAGAAGCTAAGCAGGGTCAGCCTTGGTTAGTAATTGGATGGGTGACCTCCAGCGAAGACCATGGTTGCAGAGGCAGGCAATGGCAAACCTCCTCTGTTAGTCTTTTACCTTGAAAACCCCAGCTGGGGTTGCCATAAGTCAGTTAGGACTTGAGATCCAGAGGAGTTAGTCATGTTAGTCTGTAGTTGCAAAATAGTAAACAGTTCAGTGGCACTTTTAAGACTAACCAACTTTATTGTAGCATAAGCTTTTGAGAACCACAGCTTTCTTCGTCAGATGAATGGAGGGTATGAAGAAACTCCAGAGATACATAGTTGGTGAGGGAAGGGGGGAGAGGGTGCAGGGAGGGTTATGTAAATGTAAATCAGTTACAAAAAGTCATGAAAGAGGTGGAGTTGGGTTGTGACCTCTCCCCTCCATAGCAGAATCTGAATGGAATGTCTGAAGGCACCCAGCCTGGATTGTGGACTCCATCTCTTTCATGACTTTTTGTAACTGATTTACATTTACATGGCCCTCACTCCCTGTACCCTCTCCCCTCACCACCTACATATCTCTGGAATTTCTTCTTACCCTCCATGCATCTGATGAAGAGAGCTATGGTTCTCAAAAGCTTATGCTACAATAAAGTTGGTTAGTCTTAAAGGTCCTACTGGACTCTTTGCAATTCTATGACTTGAGGGCACTCTCCACTACCACCTGACTTGAATTTGAGAGAGCTGAGGGCCAGTTTTACAACAGGTCATGAGCTTGCTGCATGATTTTGGGCAAAGTTTTGGCCTGCTGAGCAGATTTTTTGTGAAGATAGCAAACCACATGGACAGGGCAATCATAACCAGGGTTCCACCCTTCAGAGTCTACTGACATCAATGAGTATCCATTACTAGAGATGGGCACGAACAGCATTACGAACGCAAAAAAGCCCACAAACAGCCTGTTTGGCTGTTGGCGAACAAGCTGTTCATGAGGCCCCGTTCCAAATGAACAGGTGGTCGTTGAGAGCTTCGTTCGTTTCTGTTCATTGCTGTTCGTCAAGCCAGACAATCAATTCCCATGGCAACTCAGGCCAATCTAAGCCCAATTTAGCTTGATAGGCAGGTCTTCCTTTCAAGTGTGGACTGGAGTTCCAAATTCGTTACAAGAGGCCAGGGGGGAGGGAAACTCCCAGCTCTGGCTTTCAGGGAAAGACAGCTGCTGTTAGAGAGACAGGGTGAGTGCACTGGAGCTTGAATTTTCTTTGTGTGGTGGGATAGGGATCTACCCCTTCAGGTTCCAGGGCTGCTGCTAGGCTCTGGGGCCAAGCTATTATTTATTATTGGTACCTTTCCTGCTGTCTGCTCAGGTAGGGTTTCTGGGAGTGGTGCAGTAGAGATCGTGATGGCTGGAGGAGAGCCTGCTGGCCCCCACAAACAACTAACATGTTCGTGACAGGATCATGTTCATCAGTGTTCATTGTTCATTGTTCATGGATGGCAACGAACAATGAACACCATGTTCATTTTTTCCCCTGTTCGTGCCCATGTCTATCCATTACACTCATAGTCTACACAAATTTTGGGTTGTAACCTTAGGTGTTCTTCTGCAAGTAGAGATGGTTTTGTTGTATGGATTTACATCTCAGACTATAGCATTGCTTGAGAACAGTGAAACAAAATCCAAAGAAAGTCTGTTTCTTGACAAGCAAAAATATGATGAATGCTATGAAACATTTCCATGACCTGGGCCGTTTCCAGACGGCCCCCCGCCTCGCGAAACGTCGCGCGTCGTCGCGCGTCGTTGCGCAGAAAACGCGAAATATCGCGTTTTCTCGCGCGAGTTTTGCACGACGTCGCGCAAAACTCGCGCGAGAAAACGCGATATTTCGCGTTTTCTGCGCAACGACGCGCGACGACGCGCGACGTTTCGCGAGGCGGGGGGCCGTCTGGAAACGGCCCTGGATGACTCTTACTAGCCTGGTCTCAAGAGATCTCAAGAAGCTAAGCAAGGTCATCCCTAGTTATTATTTGGCTGGGAAACCATCGAGGAAGTCCAGGGTCACTATGCAGGGGCTGGCAATGATAAACTATCTCTGTTTAGTGCTTGCCTTGAAAATCCTATGGGGGGGAGGTCATCTGAAGTCAGCTGTGACTTGACAGCCCTTTACATGCATAGAACTTGTTATGGGACCCCAGGTACAGTCTGAAGGTAGTGATAAAACCACTTCGCTGAAGCAAAGTCGGTCTGATGCTGGCTGTAGCCTGGATGGAAGAACAAGTGGAAACCTCCCATGTATTCTGCCTTGAGTTCCTTAGCAGAATAAATTTAATACAGCCCTTCACAAAACTCTTGAACAAACTCTAGTATGCACGTTTCTTTTGAATTCAAAACAATAAAAACAAATCTTGCTAAAAAAAATTTCTTTTGCACTCACAGCTTCAGGTCTGTGTTGGTCTGCAGTCAAACAGAAACCAGGGCCGATTCCAGTCGGCCCTCCCCATCCCGAAACGTCGTGCGTCGTCGTGCATTGTCGCACGGAAAATGCGCAATATCGCGTTTTCTCGCGCGAGTTTTGCGCGACGTCGCGCAAAACTCGCGCGAGAAAACGCGATATTTCGTGTTTTCCGCATGACGACGCGTGACATTTCGGGATGGGGAGGGCCGTCTGGAATCGGCCCAGGTTCAATAGCCAGAGGGAGCTTTGACTCTTGAAAGCTCATACTTTGGAAATCTAGTTGGTTTTTATGGTGCTGCTGGGCTTGTATCTTACTCTTATACAACGATAATTCCATACGGTAAATTTCTTTTAAAAAGTTCGGCCTTAATGGGTTCGGTCCAACCCCTAAATCTTGCTCCAATTCCCCCCTTACTACAGAAATATGGCTTTCTCCCCCATGATCCTTTGTACAGACTTTTGTGGTAGTCAAAGTCAACACCTCTCCCTTATTTATGAGTAGAAAACCAGATTGGATCTGACCCACTTTGTGTAACTTTCAGTAGCCAAGCTTGTTGCCTCTGGCATAATCATTACTGTAATAAAGAAGGTAATGCTGGCACTATGGAAGTATTTATATGCAATTATGTCAGCCACTAACAGCCAGAAAACCCTGTTAAAATTAAGTTACTAAAAATATGAAAGCCAAGTTAACCAATACATTGGATCAATTTCCTGCACAAGGAAGGACTTTAACTGCAACTTCCCTTCTGACTACAGCACATTTTGTTCCCCAAAAGAGCCTCTACTGAACCATATGTCTCAGCAGGACACTTAGAAAACTGCAACAAAAATGAGGCCAAATCCCCTTTCTTCCCCACTGCAATGTATAGTTAACATGCAATGGGCAGTACAGAGAGGACTGAGGGCTAAACTACAAGTGACGAATGACACTTGAATGGCAAGTGTATTCCTCTCTGTTCACTTGCCCTCTACTTGCTCTCCACTCAATCCACTTGCCGTTCAAGTGTCATTCGTCACTTGTAGCTTGGCCCTCAATCCACTTGCCATTCAAGTTTCACTTGTCACATGTAGCTTGGCCCTGAGTCTATGGAGGTGTTCAGGAAACAATGAGATCATATCCAGTGATCTATGGGCTGCACTACAAGTGACGAATGACACTTGCCTGCCAAGTGAACGGACTCACGTGTATTCCTCCCTGTTCACTTGCCATTCACTTGATCAAATGGAGCGCAAGAGAATGGCAAGTGAACAGGGAGGAATACACGTAAGGGCCAAGCTACACATGACGAATGACACTTGAACGGCAAGTGTATTTCTCCCTGTTCACTTGCCCTCCACTCAATCCACTTGCCATTCAAGTGTCATTCGTCATGTGTAGCTTGGCCCTGAGTCTGTTCACTTCGCAGGCAAGTGTCATTCGTCACTTGTAGTGCGGCCCTATGATCCCCTACTCTATAATCCCCCTTCTCCCCACCACGACATCCCCTCAACCCATGTGGCTATTCATTTCTGGGTTGGGAAATACCTGGAGATTTGGGGGGTGGAGTCAGGGGAGGGTTAGGGTTTGGGGAGAGGAGAGGAGGGACCTCAGCAGGGTGGAATGCCACACTCTCCAAAGCAGCCATTTTTTCCCAGGGAAACTGATCTCTGTAGCCTGGAGATCAGTTGTGATTCTGGCAGATCTCCATGGGTTGCCTGGAGGTTGGCAAACCTGCTATTAATCCATATGGCTCCCGCATCTCCAGAAATCAACTTCTCCACAATATGAAAGGGCTGTTAGGGGGAAGGGGATGTGGGGAAGATCCACAGTCATTAGTGTCTTTTGAGGGCAGATCACGGGATCCAACCCATGAAGAATAACATCAAGATAGTAAGAAACTTTAATGACAGGAAACCTTTTACGATGGGGCTCTGCCTCCTGGATTCTAGCTCATACTTGGGGAAAGTGTAGCAGTAGAACTTCTGGAAGCAGGACACCTGATTCTTGTTTTGGCCTTGTTGTCCACTGAAATACTTTGTCTTTCTTTTTCACAGACACGTGGAGGATTCTCACATTGTTGGAGACTCCTGGTTTCAAACCCCTCAGCATCTCAATGGGTTCTGTCGGGCCATTCTCAGTCCAGGCTACTTTGCAGGATTAGGGGCACTATTCAAAATTTGCCGTGTGCGCCATTCAGCGATGTGATTCTGGAATGAAGTTACAGATAGGCTGGTCAAAGGGTAGATCTCAGCCATTGCATGATGGGTGATAATCCATCATCAACTGTCAGTTATTTCTGTCTCGGTGAGCAAGCCTTTGTTTCAAGTGCAGAATAAGAATGCTGCCAGACCACAGGAACAAGCCCTGAGCTGTTTGCAGGCGCTGCTTTTCACAGCTGCCAATTAAACCCCTGACATTTCCCTAATCGCCAAAAGGCATAACTTATACATTTGATATAAACATATGAGCGGAAAGGAGGGAAATGCTTTATCTCAGTTTATCAATATCTCACTTTTTCTTTCCCCCCAAATATACATAACTTCCTACTTAGTTTATTGTGCATATATTGTGAGAGGGGCGACAAGCCAGAATGTTCATTTCTTTCCTCAGGACATACAGAAGGCTCTAACAGCATATTTTGGCTCTTAATATGCTGGGGAATCTCACTGTCGTAAGAAAATAATATGTGGCTTAGTTGACTTTCTTCACATACATGCATCAGTGCCAATAGTTAACACCACATCTGGGCTCCATTCCAAAGCCTTAGGGTTAGTTATGATGAAATATTATTTGTGTACCTACCAGTCCAACCATATGATCTTGGTCATCATATGAAAATGGCAACCATAATCCAGCTGTCACGGCTTCATTGTCAAACGTTCAGTGGGAAAACACGGGCATTGTTGCTCTTGATGAGTCTGCTCAACTTGCTGGGATAATCCCCTGAGATAGAACTAGTCATCACACCGTGGACATGTGGTTTAGAGTGGGAAAGACACCTGTTTACGTTCAACTGATAACTTAAGCTAGGTCTTGGCACCTGACATAAAGAGAACCTTCTCCTCCTCAAAGTCAAAGCCCAGAGAGAACAGTGCGTAGTGGGAGGGTGAGCAACAGAGACACCACCCATTTGAAAAGCGATATTCCATGAGTCTGAAGTAGAATTGAGTAGGCGGTCCAGAGAATAAGGACTGGAAGTCAAGAAGGAGCAAGGCTCAAATCACCAGGAAGTTAGGCTCCAGACAGGAAGTTTTAATTGTTGCTCCTGCAGGAACCCACAAAAGGACTGAAATGCATTGCCCAAGAGACTTAGGGCTTCCTCACATGCTATACAAACTGATTTGGACAAAACTCCAACCTACCTCGTGTTTAACATGTGACTGGAACTTACTTTTAAACAGCGTGTGGCGGTGCAAACCATCTCCTGTGCACACAAAGGCAGGAGGAGATTCTTCATGCTCTCCTTTCTCGCCCCGCACACTTTAGTGAGAAAGGCCATGATGGGAGGCTCATTTGCATTACTGATGATGGCGCATAATTTGCCAAGGATCTTCCTGTATTGTCTAATCGCACCTAGGTAAATGCATGGAATTATCAGTAAGTAGCCTTTCTTGATAGAGCACACAGCGGAAAAAGGAGGGTATGAAAACTGTCTGCCTGCCTCTCCTCCCACATGGGAGATGGTCCCCCCTCCTCCGTTTTAAAGGTAAGTTTACAGTCACATGTTAAACACAGGGAGGGTTTCAGTTTCATCCAAAGCAAACTTGGGTTTGTGTAATGTGTGAGGAGACCTGTAGACTTGGCTCCACCTTCTTGTAGATTCTCACAATTAAAGTAGTGGAGACTTGTCACTGGGTTGTGGGAAAGGCCTCATACACAAGGGGGTGGGATAATTTCTCCCTCCTGTGGCAGCCCACCATGTCCCCTTCACATTAGTCCGGAGGGCATACCTCAAGAGCAGCATTCCAGGGGACAGTGTAGGCTGCTTTAGGAAGTAGGGAAATTGTGCTTCCCCACCTACAATTTAGATGAGATCCGACCAGGGGTCATTTCGTAGAAAGAGAGCTGGAGGAACTCATTAGCATGACTCATTAGCATAACTCATTAGCATATGACACACCCCTTGACATCACCGGAAATGTGTCATTGGCATTACTGATTTGCATATGCCACACCCCTTGACATCACCTATCCTGGCTGTTTTGGACCGAATCCTGGCCATTCAGGGCCGAAATTGGGCCCCAAATGGTCAGGATCGGGCTGCTGCTGAGCAGGAGAGGCCCGATCCAGGTTGTTTCGGCCCCAATCCAGGACGAAACGAGCCCCAAATGGCCGAGAGTCTGGTGGGCGGGGCCACCTGACATGTGACCTCATGTTCCCCCTAGAAATGAGCTCTGGATCCGACCATTGATTTTAATGATATACCTCTTGGAGCAACTTCAGGTAGAAAAGCAGTAAATAAAGAACATAGTGGTGGAGCCTGCTGATTAGTAGAGGTTGTCTACGAGTTGCATGTCTCAGACGTGCAACTTTTTTTTCAGTTTGAATTTCTTTTTTAAAAATAACTCTTCAGTTTTACAGCAATAGCCTGGTCCTCAGCCATTTCACTCCTGCATTTGAAGGCCTGTCTGCAGAACAGGGGCCTTGAGGCCAAACATAAGAAGCTGCAATGGGGCTGATCCAGATTAAGGACTTCGGCTTTGCCAAACTGGCAGATGCCTGGATTGTAACACATGCTGAAGGAAATTTGTCTTTCATTACCCAAACTGTAATAATGAATGGTCTGGCCTTGAACTATTCAGGCCCATTTTTCAATTTGCTTCAAAAAATCGTACTAGCGATGGTGAAATGTGCAGCTTGAAGTCAATGGGAATTTTGTCACCAGCCTCAATGAAGAAAGAATATTGCCTGAACAGTTTTTTTAAAAAAATCTGGAGAAGGTTATGGAAACAGGTGTTATAGAAGCAGACATGTGGAGACACACGTTGAAAGATCAGTGTCCTTTAAAATATAAGCATACTTATGTTAGTCTTACTGGCAATTGAAAGATTCTCACTAAGTCATTCATTAATATCTGAAGCACTTAGTTATTACACATCTATTTAATGTCTGTGTTTGTGTGTATCAGCTACTTTTTTCCTTCAAAAAGACTATAAGAATATTCTGCTGAAATTAAAACTAACTTCTGTGGCAATGTGACGTTTTATATAGCGCACCAACAGATACCCTGTCGCGCCTCCAAGAGGTGGTCGCGGGGTGGACCTTGGAGTACTCCAGACTGATGTTGCTGGGGGACTTCAGCATCCATGTTGATGATGTCTCCTCTGTGCAGGCTGCAGACCTGATGTATTCCATGGCAGCACTGTGGGTCTAGAAGTGGTAGAACTGGTGCCATGGTCAGACCACTCGGTCCTGAGGGCTCAGCTGGGGATACCACCCCCCCTCGCAAGGGTGGTGAGCTGATTTATGCTCACCCATGGAGACTTATGGACCCAATTGGGTTCCAGAATGCTTTGCTGGATCCAGTGCTTCACGGCGGTTTGTTAGATGAGCTGGTGGAGGTTTTGGCAGTGCCAGCTCTCCAAAGCCATTGATGAAATCACCCCCACAGCCTCATGCTCCAGGCAACCCATGGAGATCTCCCAGATTACAGCTGGTACAAAATGCAGCAGCGTGTGTTATTACAAGAGTGCCAAATAAGGCACATATAACATCGTTCTCACGCAAGCTGCATTGGTTGCCAGTGGAGTACCGGATTAGATTCAAGGTTCTGGTATTGACCTATAAGGCCCTGTGCAGATTGGGACCAGCATATCTACGGGACCGTCTCTCCCCATATATTCCCTGGAGGACACTCCGATCAGGGGACAAACAGCTGTTGGTGGTCCCTGGCCCCAAGGAGGCCCGCCTAGCCTCGACTAGAGCCAGGGCCTTTTTGGTCCTGGCTCCCTCCTGGTGGAATGCTCTGTCTGCTGAAATCAGAGCCCGGCAGGACTTACTATCCTTCCGCCAGGCCTGCAAGGCAGAGTTCTTCCGCCAGGCATATGGCTGAGGCTGGGCCTCCGCCGACCTGAAAAAAGGGGTGTATAAAATCTTAACCCTCCCTGTGAAGGCTGTCCTCCATCCTGTTTTAAATGTGTATGGATTTTATAGTATTTTAATATGTTGTTTTCATTGTATTTTGTATTTTAATATGTTGTTATCCGCCCCGAGCCCGCTTGCGGGGAGGGTGGAATAGAAATTTGAAAAATAAATAAATAATATGGAGAACGTTTTAAAAACCCACCCGTATTCTGAATTTCTTTTCTTATTTTTGCTCTCCACCATTTGTAGCTCTTAGGTGGTGCCTTAATCTATAAGTAAATAAAGAAGAAGAAAGGGCTGCATTCATACTTCCAAGAGGATTTCATCACATGCTCTTGGTTGCCTTTACATTCATTTGCCCGTAAAGATTAAGGCAGGCTCAAAGAGAAGTGAAGAGATACAAGTCCAGGTGGGGTGAGCTGGGTGGGTTTATAAATGAAAACCCAGGAACAAGTTCTTCATTGGTTGCAAAGCAATTTGGCGCCCCCAGGTAAGACATTACATCTGTGTCAAAAGGTTGTTGTAGTGGTCAATTAGAAATTCAAAGCATTTTTGGAATCTGGAACTACGTTGGTCTGATCCAGCATGGCTGTTCTTTTTGTTCTTATTGCAAACCAGTTGAAGTAAGAGATGCTTTAAGCTTCCTGTGAAAGGTTCACACCACCTGTTTATCTCAGTGATAGTCCAGCAGATACCTTGCGGGGAAAAAAAGTTTTTCTTAAAGTGCAAGGTGCATAGTAAAGTTAAGTGATTGACAAACTTTCACTCCAGTGCTCATTTCGAGGGGGAATGCGCAGGAATGCAGTCCCAGTGGTTCCCCAAAGAGGTCACATGTCAGGTGGCCCCACCCACCTGACTCTCAGCCGTTTGGGGCTCGTTTCGTCCTGGATTGGGGCCGAAACAACCTGGATCGCGCCTCTGATGGGTGGTGGATCACTCTCCTGCTCAGCAGCAGCCCGATTCGGACCATTTTGGGCCCAATTTTGGCTCTGAAAGGCCAGGATTCGGTCCAAAACAGCCAGGATAGGTGATGTCAAGGGGTGTGGCATATGCAAATCAGTAATGCCAATGACACATTTCCGGTGATGTCAAGGGGCGTGACATATGCTAATGAGTCATGCTAATGAGTTCCTCCAGCTCTTTTTCTATGAAATGACCCGTTTCACTCCATTACAATTATGCCACTGGCACCCACTAGGTAACCCAATATCTCAATATATCATAACTATACAACAGTTAGTACAGACTTCATGAACACCATACAATACATATTCAATAATTATGCAATAAATATTCAATAGATAGTCAATAAATAGTAAAACCAGTATAAATAAACTAACTTCTATGGCAATGTAACATTTTATAATATGGAGAACATTTTAAAAAAACCCACCCATATTCTGAATTGTAGAAGGCATTGTAGTATTGTAGAAGGCAATGGCTACCCTTTGCAGAGGGTAGTAAGAGGTAACTTGAAATGTACCTTTACCTTCTGTTTGGCTGCACTGCTGCAGTGTAAAACATGCATTGCAACACATGCTGAAGGAAATTTGTCTTTCATTACCCAAACTGTAATAATGAATGGTCTGGCCTTGTATGAGTAAAGCTCATACTCCAGGTCCTCGAGCACAATTATATTATATGCAGTCCATTCGTTCCCGCGCAGCAAAAGGACGATGGAAAGTGTACACCTTTCCTGCAAGGTGGGTGTCAGGTCTTGCTCAGAGCCAAGCTACAAGTGACGCCTGACACAGGTTGGACGCTTGTCAGCTTCCCTCAAGTTTTGATGGGAAATGTAGGCATCCTGGTCTTGCAGCTGTAATGGAGAGCCAAGCTGTAAAACCAGGACGCCTACATTTCCCATCAAAACTTGAGGGAAGCTGACAAGAGTCCAACCTGTGTAAGGTGTCACTTGTAGCTTGGCTCTCAATCTCATCAGATAGCTCGATCTCATCAGATCTAAGTGCTAGCATATATCAATGCCGCACAAATTCTGTTTGTTCTTTTATTCCAGGGAAATCCAAAGGCATTGCTAGCAAGGTTAGGAGCGATGTCTTTGGATTTCCTGCTCAGAAAGCCACCAGCACACCCCGTGGAGAGAAGAAAGGAGTCATGTTATGCTTGCACATATTATGCTTGCATGCTCGTGTAAAGAGGCTGACAAGAGCTAGAAGCTTATCCCCCCTGTTGTCTCCTCCCATTGATAAGGAAATTGTTTGCCAAGCTGGAGCCAAAAGAGTGATACATCAAAAGAGTAATGCATCTAGCAAGGCAGGTTTTTAGCAGCAAATGAAGGGATACAGAGATAAAGAGAGAGCACAGCCAAATATTTTAGTATATTTAAAATGCTGTTCTTTATATAGAATATGTTTTCAGTCCAAAAAAGTAAGACCTCTGGCAGGCAAACAGGACCAGGGCAATTAAACTTCATAGCAAGAAGTCCTCTCAGTGCCTCTAATTACCAAATAAACCACTGGTAATTAGACGGCATCCCAACCTGGAGAGTCCAGGAGAGCTCGATCTCATCAGATCTAAATGATAGTGTATTCGTTTTTTTAAAAATCCTTCTTCAGACATTCCAAGAGGATAGAATGTGCTTATTCATTTGTTTCTTTTGTGTATACCCTTTCATATGACCGGGATGGCCCAGACTAGCCGATTCTCATCAGCTATCAGAGACTAAGCAGGGTGGGTCCTGGTTAATGCTTGGATGGGAGAACACCAAGAGAGAAGAGTATCTGTACAGAGGCAGGCAATGGCAAACCATCTCTGAAGTTATCTTGCCTTGAAACCCCTGTGGGGTTGCCATAAGTCAACTGCTATGATGGCACTTTCCACCACCACCAGGGCTTTTTTTCAGTGGGAGCGCGGTGGAACGGAGTTCCGGAACCTCTCAAAAATGGTCTCATGGCTGGTGGCCCCACCCCCTGATCTCCTGACAGAGGGGAGTTGAGATTGCCCTCCGCACCTTTGGCGTGGAGGGCAATCTAAACTCTCCTCTGTCTGGAGATCAGGGGGCGGGGCCACCAGCCATGTGACCATTTTTGCCATGGGCAACCCACTGAGTTCCACCACCTCTTTTCCCAGAAAAAAAGCCCTGACCACCACACATACGCTTTCACCTCCATAGGGACCCAAAGCAGCTTTCCCATGACCTGGATGGCCCAGACTAGTCTAATCTCATCAGATATCAGAAGCTAAGCAGGGTTGGCCCTGGTTAGTATTTCAATGGGAGACCACCAAGGAAATCCAGGGTTGTTATGCAGAGGCCAGCAATGGCAAACCACCTCTGAGTGCCTCTTGCCTTGAATGCCCTATAAGCGGTCGGCATAAGTCGACTGCCACTTGACAGCACACGCACATCATTAGATGATAGTTAAAATGATGGCATCATCAACTGGCTAGCATTCAGTTGCAGACAGCACACAATTTAATTACATTGGATCACTCATCACTGAAGTTCTTATAAACAGAAAGGATAAGACAGATATGAGGGCTATTATGTAACATGTAATTAGGACCCTAGTTAAAGGCTATTAGGTAGTGGGTGCACATTTCTGGGCACGACATGTTGAAGACACTCTTTCCTACTGGTCAGAAGACAACACTGGGCATCTTGGAGGTTCCTGCCTGACTTTTCTACACATAAGCTGTTAGCCTTATCCAGTGTCCGTTCCTCAAAAGCATTCTTTCTGGTGGTTTAGTTAGAGGGAAAGGTCCCAGAACATTAAACAACAGGAAAACTTTCTATGAACTGAATCTATCCCAAGGCATGGTTTACTTTTTTTAGCCAAACACATCAATGGAGTGAGTCATGATATGTCATACAAAGAAGTGTGTTTAAACTAGCCATCACTTACAAGCATCTGGCATTGAAATGACGGGACTTATTTCAAATGAAATACATTTGGGACTGGGCTACTCATTTAGCTTGTTGCCTTAGGAAACTTTCGCTGTGCAGTAAACTACTTCTGTATGTGAGCAGCATCTGTCTTACCATGTAGTGTGGTGGTGGAGAGTGCCTTCAAGTCATAGTTGACTTATTGGTGACCCCTCATGGGATTTTCATGGCAAGCGACTAACAGAGGTGGTTTGCCATTGCCTGGCTCTGCAACCCTGGTCTCCCATCCAATGACTAACCAAAGCTGACCCTGCTTAGCTTCTGAGATCTGACGAGATCAGGCTCATCTGGGCTATCCAGGTCAGGGCTACCATATGCTTGTCTCCTTAAGTGCTACTGTATGATAGAACTTTGCCACATTTTTTACTACCAGTGATAAAGCATCAATCAATGAACACTTCACATGGCAGAGGTCCTTCCTTCATAGTTTCTTTCCTTCTTGGCCCCGCATTGTCCCCAAACATTGAACTTTGTTCACCATACTATATCCTGTGTGTGTCCTGTATATATGATAGAAGTTTTCTTACAATTGGCTGAAAAAAATTATCTATGTATTTAGCTAGCGGCTCTAAAATGGAGTCCGACCCGGATATAATCGGGTGTCCTGGGGGGGGGGGGGGGAATCCCGGCTTGTGGATTTTCGGTAGGACATAGAAAATTGGTGTTCTTGGACAGGAGTTAATCAAAGCCCTATAAGTCGGTTCAGAAATCCAGTCTAGGGCTAAGGCTTCATCAAGTGTATTTTACAGGACACGCGAGCCTTTATTAACACTGTGGAGGGTATGTCTATTCCCCAACGAGCTACTTTAGTAACCCTGGACGTGGCTTCATTGTATACAAACAGCCCCCATGAGGAGGCTATGGAAGCCGTCCGTGTGGCTTTGGAACAAAGAACTTCATCCAGTCCACCTTCTCATTTTTTGTTAGAACTTTTGGATATAGTTTTGTCACACAATTATTTTCATTTCCAAAAAAAAAATTTTTTTTGCAGGTCTGCGGAGTAGCCATGGGCTGCTCCGCGGCGCCGAGCGTGGCGAATTTATTTATGGGACGTTTGGAGGGAACTTATTTACAAACCCAACACAGAATCCTTTTTTTGGAAATATTATCTTCTACTGTCGTTTTATTGATGATCTTTTTTTGATTTTGTCTGAATGTAGCATAGTTGAAGAATTATGCATATGGATGAATTCCCTACATAGTAATATTAGTTTCACTTGGACAGCTAATGAAAACAACATTAATTATTTGGATGTGTCAGTAGTTTGTTCGAGGGGGAATGTAGTACAGGTACGACCGTACAAGAAACCCACTGATAAAAATGCACTCTTACACTTTCATTCTTTTCATCCCCCCCCCCCCCCATCTTCGCAATAATTTACCGTATAACCAATTTTTGAGGCTACGTCAAAACTCTACAACAATACAGGATTTTCATACACATGCGGTACAATTAGAGAGACAACTAGCGGCAAAGAGATATCCGACCCAGGTGATCAATCACTGCAAAAATAGAGCTATTAAGAGAGATAGACAGGCGTTCTTAAAAAATAAAGAAAAAAGACAGGAGGATAGGTTTTGTTTTGCACTAGATTATACACCTTTGATGAAACGTATTAGGGGTATTATTTATAAGTACTGGCCCCTGGTGGAGAACTTGCCTGGATGTCAGGGGAAGCCCCTTATTGCCCTTCGTAGAACAAAAAGTTTTAGGGACCATTTGATACACACGGACATAGTAGGAAAGGCTCCAGTTAGGGAATTACCTAAGGGGTATTACAAATGCGGCAAATGTAATACATGTGATCTGGTGATGTCACCGCAACAACTTAGGGTTTTAGGATTGTATTGGAAGGAGTTCTCTAATTGTAATAGCCAGAATGTGGTGTATTTGATAGTATGTTCACGTGGAAAAATGTATGTAGGATGTACAGGACGAGCCATTAAAATAAGGATTCAAGAACATCGGTTGAGACTACGGAGGAACATTGAGGAAGCACCGTTAGTTGCACATTTTAAGAGTATGGGACATGGTGACAATGATTTTGTATATACCGTATTGTATGTGAGTCACAGCAAGGAGCCCATGATGTTGCAACGGGACCTGCTGCTCCAAGAGGCTTGGTGGATTTTTAAATTACGATCCATGGAACCAAGAGGTTTAAATAATTCATTTGATTTGGCCACATTCTTATGAGGATATGTCCTAGGAGCACTAGCACTTTAACTGTTGGATGTGAATTTGATTTATTGACTAATTGGATGTACTACATAACGGCTGTGTGAGTTTAACTGAATTGCTGATGCTATAGAGCCTGCTGCCACTATGCACTTTGAAGGCTGAGAAATTTGTTGATTTACTGCTTGTAAGTATTTATATAACATTTGTAACTATACTATGTATGTTGGCACATTTTGATATTAATTCAGAGGGTTTTTATATATTTATGTGGCTTTTGTCTTACAGTATTTATTGAGATATTGCATCCATCAGAACTGTTGTTTGTGAGTATATAGTGGTATAATTGTAATTTATTGTGAATTTTGTAAAATTTATTTTAAAAATCAATTTTGTATATTTTTACAGTGGTAACTGCTTTGAGAAAGGGGCATCCGGAACGGGAACCTCTTGCTGGCGAACCCGTCAGCAGTTACATTGATTGTATTAGAAATATTGTATATGGTAACATTTGTATGTACCTGTGTATGAAAAAACCTGTGGTGGATGACATACCTCAGGCGTTGTGATATTATATATACACTTTAGGTATTTATGGCATAATTTGGATTGCAAGAATTGTGGATTGAATGGTTATTAAAGCTCTTTCATTGAAGTTTATGATCTATACTACATTGTTACTGCATAGTTAGTTGGGCACGGTTATATACATTGTTCTGGCATTTTGCACCGCGCCTCTCTCTTTTGGTATTATTTAGACTCCATTAAAATCGCCTGCCAAAATTATTTGAGCAAATGTCACTTGCTCTAGTTGATTCATCAATTCTTTAAAAAAATTGTCCTTGGCCCCATTTGGTGCATAGATTCCCACTATCAATATTTTTTGAAAGTTCCAAATAAATTCCACCGCCACATATCTGCCTTCCAAATCATTAAATATCAATTTAGGTTGTAACTTTTCTTTAACATACAAAACAACTCCTCTTTTCTTTTGTTTAGTTGCAGTCACAAATTCTCTACCCAATTTACTATATTTTAAATACTTTAGATCTTGTTTTTTAACATGGGTCTCTTGTAAACAAGTTACACTGCATTGTTGTTTAGATAGCCAATGAAAAATAGCCTTGCATTTGGAAGGTGAATTTAGTCCGTTTACATTCCAAGAAATTACTTTGCACTCCATGATTATGTTCTGGGTCTCTTAGGTAAGTCTTTTTCAATGTCAAAAAAGAACATCTCCATCTCATGTCATGATCTGATGGTCCTTCTAGTTGATTTAAATTCAAAGCCCACTCCTTCTGGTATCTCCCACCTGTATCTTATATTTAACTCTTTCAGAACCTGGGTAAGTTCTCTGTATTTTTTCCTTTCCATCAAAACTCTCTTGGGTAGCTCTTTCATTATTCTCACCTTTTCCCCATCCATTACCAGTGGATTTTGGAAATGCCTGCTAAGAATTTCTTCTTTCATTCTCTTTGAAATAAACTGCACAGTCATATCTCTGGGTAGATTTTTTTGAGCTGCATATGTTGAGTTAATTCTGTATGCCACATCCACGTTGCTTGCAATCTCCTCCAGTGTTTTATTCAAGAATCCTGTCAAAATCTCCAAAATCTGTTCTTGGGCGGTTTTTCCTTCCTCCTCCAGGACGCCTCTAAAATGAAGTTGTCTGTCCATGTATTTACACTCCATCACAGCCATTCTATCGCTTAGCACTGAAGTTTCCACTTTGAGAGAGGTAGCCAATTTTTCTGTTTTTTCTCCAACTTCTTTAACATTTTGCTGCGTCGTTTGTAATTCCTTCTTAAAATCTTCCATATTCTTCGCCAGTTCAGCCACCTCCGATTTAATTGTTTCCTTAAGATCTTTCAACATCTCTTGCATAGTTTCTTTTAACTCTTTATTACCTTCCACCATCTTTTTATCCAAGTTATCAAATGCTGATTGCCAGTCTTTTTTTGACATCATGGGGCTTGATTTACTCTGCTCCCACGAGTCTGCTCTCTTCCTCAAATCTGTGATTTAAATATTTTATTTCCGCTATTTTAATCAGTTAAAATTTGATTTTTTTCCCTATGATGCGCTTTATATCATCCAAAATGTCGGGCGTCTTTTCTCTATGGTTTTAAGTTTGAAGTCTTGCCCTTTCCTTTCTTCAAAATGGAGCACTTCCTTTTACATTGAAGTCATGCCCTTTCCCTCTTCCAAAATGGCAATTTTCTACTTCCTTCTCCTCTCAGCGGTCCCTCTGTCGCATGAGCTCGATGGTTTCTGACGCACTTCCTGTTCCTTCTCCCGTCTCACAGCTACCTTCTCGTGATACTTCCTCCATTCCCACAGTTCGTTATCTCTTAAAACCGCAAGTATATAAACAATAGTCTCTTTTCTCCTCTAATAGCTTTAAAAAGTCTTATTTTCACGTTATTTCCTTTCCGGGGTGAACTTAATTAGCTCTTTACTCAATTTCAAAGCCTGATTTCCACTTTTACTTTATTTTTCCAGTCCAAATCTAGAATCATAGAAGAGATATCGATATTTACCTTTTTGGCTCTTTTCTGGGTTGTAATAACTGTTTCTGATGTTCAAATTAGTTCATTGGTGTTACTGAAGCTTGGGTACGGCGGTCCTATGCCAATTCAATGACTCCAAAGCTGCTGCAGAGATTACAGCCACCCGTCTTAGAGTGGGACCTCAAGGCTGAAAGGGAGTCCTTTATTCAGAACCCCCCTCTGCCGAGATCTACTCACTCTCTGGGTCACAAGCGTTCTTGCCTGCTTTCTGCCTGAAAGCAGGGGGCCGGGGGCGATCTTGCACCCCACCAGCCCAGACAAACAGCAACTTGGACAGCCCAGCTCTCTGAGCTGCTTCAGACCTCCATGATCCCCAGCCGGAAGTCCACTCATACAACCATGTTTGATGGAGAGACTGAGAGAATCCCCTAGCCATGCCTGACACAAGGTTAGCCTTGGTTAGTAATTGGATGGGAGACCTCCAACGAAGACCAGAGTTGCAGAGGCAGGCAATGGCAAACCACCTCTGTTAATTTCTTGCCATGAAAACCCCAGCAGGGGTTGCCTTAAGTCAGCTATGACTTGAGGGCACTCTACCACCACATGATTAAACGTTCCCATTTTAAACAGTCTTTTTTCTTTAAGGTCACAGTTCCAAACAAGCTGAATGTGGAAGTAATTTCAACAGAAATGAATGGAAGTTTTCTCCACATGGACATGATTGGGATTTGACGAGATAGTTGCTAAACTTTTGTAATGGTGAATGAGAAAGTAATAAATTGGAATGTTTAGTTGTTTGGCTTTGTTATAGAGATCGATTCCCTAGGGAATGCGTCAGGCACATCACTGGCATTGTGAAGATGAAGAGGTCCTAGGGCTTCATGAAATCTGGGTCGTTTTCACAGTGCTTACCGGCCACGGAACACTGCACCAAGCTCCCGGAATGACAGTGTCTTCCTGGTGTGATTTTGTGTGAGAACAGTTCTCGTGCAAAATCACGCCAGAAAGACGCTGTAATTCTGGGAGCTTGGCGCGATGTTCCGTGGCCAGTAAGCAGTGTGAAAATGGCCCTGGAACCAACAAAGACACGTGCACAGTATTACATCTGGGCCACAAAAATGGGAAGCACAAATACTGGATGGGGGATACACTTCTGGGCAGTAGTATATGTGAAAGAGATCTTGGGGTAAGAGTGGACTGTAAACTAAATATGAGCAGTCAGTGTGATGCGGTAGCAAAAAAGGCCAATTCAATCCTGGGTTGTATCAAAAGGGCCATAGCGTCGAAATCGCAGGAGGTCATAGTCCCTCTCTATACTGCCTTGGTCAGGCTGCACCTGGAGTATTGTGTGCAGTTCTGGAGGCCTCACTTCAAAAAGGATGTGGACAAAATGGAGAGGGTGCAGAGGAGAGCGACAAGGATGATCAGGGGGCTGAGCCCTACGAGGTAAGGCTGAGGGCCTTGGGAATGTTTAGTTTGGCAAAGAGGATATTGAGGGGGGACATGATTGCTCTCTATAAGTATTTGAAAGGCTGTCATTTGGAGGAGGGCAAAGAGCTGTTCCAGTTGGCAGCAGAGGATAGGACCCAAAACAACAGGCTTAAATGACATGCAGAAAGGTACCGGCTGGATATTAGGAAGAACTTTTTCATGGTCAGAGTAGTTCAAAGGTGGAATCAGCTGCCTAGGGAGGTGGTGAGCTCCTTTTCACTGGCAGTTTTCAAGACGAGGCTGGATGAATATTTGTCAGAGATGCTTTAGGCTGATCCTGCACTGGGCAGGGGGTTGGACTAGAAGGTCTGTATGGCCCCTTCCAACTCTATGATTCTATGATTCTCTTTGAATGATGGTTTGGGTCCTATCCAGCTGCTTGCTGCATACTAAAGGTTATGTCTACCAGCACACCTCTTATGTTTTCTCAAGAATGACTCATGTAACCTTAAAAAAAACAACAACCTTGCAATGTAAAAAGCTGGCATTTTCAATGGGATGCCAACCTGGAAGGTTTCTTTGGATGTGCAAGCATGCAGAATACTGGATTGACCAGCCGAAACAGAAGCATATGTCAACACATGCTGATTGCTCTAAACAGGACGACCCTATTGGCATTTGAATTATTATTTCCTTTTTCACAGATTAAGAACTTTGACTGAGAGACCAGGACTTGCCAGAGCCAATTAATTGAGAAGTAGATTTGTTTTGTGTGTGTTTGTTATTAAACACTTTTTATTCAGCTTGGCCACCGTTCGACATACAGCGTTCCTTTCATGCAGTCCAAACATCTCAAAGCCCAGTTCTGTGCAGTTCAACGCCAATAAAGTTGAACTTTGCTTATATAAGAAGGCTTGGAGATGTTAAAACAAATCTCTGCATTTTCAGTGGCCTCGTCTATGTTATACAGTGCCTGGAGTACATCAATACAGTGTAAATATAAAGCCTTGATTTTGACCAAAAAAAAAAAAGCCATTGAAACCATCTGGAATCAGTGTGGTTCTTCTGAGCCGTTTAAAGGGAATTCATGAGGTTTTCCCAGTAACTTGCAGAATGTGAGAAGAAAGTAAATATTTGCTGAACTGTGCCAAAGTATGACAACATATCCACAGAGACATCTGTGGCGCGTACCCCCAGTCAATTAAGTGAATGAAATGAGGGACAGACAAAACCTTGAAAAAACCACTGACACATGGCGACTGTACTTGCCCTTCACACTCGCTCCATTGCCACATTCCAGCCCAGGAAGATCAGCTCATTCAAGCCGTCACTGATCAAGTTCGTTGCAATGTCTTCAGCACGTCTATTGGTGGATTTTTCTTTTTACATTCATGATGAGCTCAACTGTACTCAGCCCAGCTTTCTGTGTGTGAGTCTTTGACGGGGTCTGACAATTCTACACATTTGGTCCTCCTTATGCAAAACATCTGGAGTACAACTGAACACAACAGAACACTAGTTGGTCTCCTTGATCCTAGATGTTATTTCTCGTCTGACAACATGTCCTAGGAGAACTGCAGGATTTTCTTTGTGCGGGAGAAGAAAATTGGATGCTGTTCTCCTTCTGTAAATGAGCCTTTGTTGCAGTACTTGAGGGCGGCGCATTAAAAAAATCATGAAATGGCAAGAAAAATTGAGTTTTAAATCATCAATCATCAATTCTCAGGACAAATTTTCCTAAATAATTTCTGTGCACAAATGTACTCAACTGAGAAAGCTTATTCCTTTCCCCTTTCCTCTGATCTATCTTCTTATATTCATCTCTCTTCTTATCTGTCTCTATCATGAATATTTGAATGATTGCTTCTCTCCATTCCAACTTGCCAGAACGCCGAGATCCATGCTTGATTCTTTCTTGTGGGATCCAGGTTTAGCTAAAATTAGATAGGCTGGAACTTCTGAAGGGCCATTTAAGCCACTATCCCCCAACTGTTAAACTCCCTCCCATTGGACGTGAGGTTGTTATCATCCTTTAGACCTTTAACATTAAACAAAAGGCCTGTATTTTCTAGAAGGGCTTCAAATTAGATCAACGTGAGCATGGCACTTATTGAAGTTCATTCTCCTGTGCTCTTTAGATGTTATTTATGTCATTCTGTATTGATTTTATAATTGTGTGAATTTAACATGTTGTGAACAGAGATGGGCATGAACAGCAATACGAACTAAAAAAAGCCACAAACAGCCCAATCAGCTGTTCGTAAACAAGCTCTTCGTGAGGCCGCATTCTAAATGAACAGGTAGTCGTTGCAAGCCTCGTTCATTGCTGTTTGTCAAGCCAGACAGTCTGGCACCTGCAATCAATTCCCTTGGCAACCAGAGGCAGGGACTGCCTGAACTCTGAACTCCTGCTGTTGCCCTGGAAACCCCAATCTAAGCCCAATTTAGCTTGATAGGCAGGTCTTCCTTTCAAGTGTGGCACTCCAAATTTGTTACAAGGAAGCAAAGAGCAGGGGGGAGGGAGGCTCCCAGCTCTGGTTTTGCAGACAGTGAGGGAGAGACAGTTGCTGTGGGTATTTTGAGAGAGAGAGAGAGAGGAAGAGTGCATTGGAGCTTGAATTTTGTGTGTGGTGGGATAGGGATCTACCTTTTCAAGTTCCAGGGCTGCTGCCAGGTTCTGGGCCAAGCTATTATTTATTATTGGTACCTTTCCTGGTGCCTGCTCAGGTAAGGTTTCTGGGAGTGGTGTGGTAGGGATCTACCCGTTCAGGTTCCAAGGCTGCTGCCAGGCTCTGGGGCCAAGCTATTATTAAATATTGGTACATTTCCTGCTGCCTGCACAGGTAGAGTTTTTGGGAGTGGCGCAGTAGGGATCTTGATGGCTAGAGGAGAGCCTGCTGGCCCCCACGAACAATGAACAATGAACATGTTCGTGAACAGGTCATGTTTGTCAATGTTTCTTGATCGTTGTTCGTGGATGGCAACGAACAACGAACACCATGTTCGTTTGTTTTTTTCATGCCCATGTCTAGTTGTGAATCGCCTTTGAATGGAAAGGCAGTCTAAGAATATGAAAAAAATCACTGAAATAATAAATGAAATGAACGTACTTTAACCTTGTGTCAGATAGGCTTTCAGCGTATCTGCCATGCATCATATGTATTTTGCTTCAGTGCCTCTGAGTACATGCAAAGTATAACTGTAGTTGTGTAGATGCCTGAGAATGTGACCTTGGACTTATTACAAAGACTGAACTGAGCTCCTCTCCGCCCTCCCTCATTCCCAGGCACTGCGCGCCAAATTCCTAGCTGCTGATCCCTCCTAAACAGTGGGGAGGAGAAACTGACCTATAATTGATCCTGCTTTACCTCCTTTAGGCATTCCAGTCAATACCTATGTTTCAGCATCTTGATACTGGTATTTACTCTAATAACATCTTTAATTCTTACACTGAAGTGATGCAGTAAAGTCTTTGGGAGAAGTATCTGGCAAGACCTGACACCTTGAGGCTTGGTAATTTAAATAAATCACTTGATTTGCTACATATAAAAATCAATGTTACAATTCATACTGCATAGAATGGCTGTGGAATTTTACTCTTTAGAACGGTACCACTTTGTGTTTGATTCTAGTAGTGCCCGTATTCTTGGCCATGGTTACATTTGCAATCTGTGTTCACTGTGTCATAAAAGGCACATTTTGAGCAAGTTGTTAGAATGTTGGGCTAGAATCTGGGAGATCCAGGTTCGTATCTCTGCTCTGTGATAGAAGGTTGCTGGGTGACCTGGGGCCAGTCACACTCTCTCAGCCTAACCTACTTCACAGGGTTGTTGTGAGGATAAAATGTCACATGCTCTACAAGCCTCACAAATGAGTTCCTGGAGGCTTGTGAAGTGAAAGATGAATATGTGTTTCTCTCTCTTACGTAACTGAAAAAAATAACCTGAGGAATGAGACTCCATGTGTATCACATATTCATCCTTAGACTGAGAGTGGTGATATTGCTATTGTGCAACATTTTTCCTGGCTACAAAGTCACTTGAAAACTGTTCATACGCATCCAACTACCATTAATTCAGTTTTGGTTATATGTTTTGTCTGTTAGCTTCAAAGTCTATGTTGCAAAATTCCATTTCCTTGTCCCCTAAGCTTGCTTGATAGCTTTGAAATTTGCTATCCCCACAGGTTTGGGGTACATCTGTTAGAGAGGGCACCCGGGATCTCTTTTGACTGAACACTAGCAATGACTCCAGGAGGCGATTCTGTTTCTTCCCAGCAATAACTCTCTTTCTACAGTCAGTCTCTAGGGAAAAGAAAATGTCAGGAAGAGAGTTTTCAATCATCAAGAAAGACAATTGCATCCGCAGAATTACCCTCTTGTGTAGGCCTGCAAACAGGTGAAGTGCCAAATCATCTGAACCAACAAGACAAAATCCAAAATCTTTCCATGCCATTTTCCCTAAAAAAAAAAATTAAAATAATAATATTGATCTATCTACCTGCCTATCTATCTATGCCTGAATACACCTAAAGAGATCAAACTGTCCATTTATATTCATGCAAATTAATGTTAATGAACAGGTTACACCGTTATCTCCTGGCTAGTAATATTTCCAGCCCCCCTCCCACCCCACTGCAAGTCACTCGGTACTGTAGAAGTGATCAAGCAGTTAGAAAGTTTTTTTTTTTTTTAATTTAGGCTAGATAGGGAATTTTTTTCATTTTCATATTAATTGCAATAATTACAAAACACCTCATTTTTGTAATTATTGCAATTAGTAATGAAAGAAAAGCATAAATCTAATTCTTTTTATAAAAATATCCTGGATGAATTACAGTTCATATTTACCATTTACAGAAATAAGAAAAATGATAATATTTTATCCCAATATTTTTAACTGATCCAAAATTTGATTCATCTACTATGCTATGTCTATTGAACTGCATTGGCTACACAAAAACTTAATCACTGATATATCCAAAATTTTCTACAGTGAAGAAAAAGAGGAGACAATAGTATGTTACTCGTTAGATCCCAGTCGGATTTTTTTTTTCATTTGGCAACATTGGTAAAATCCAACTTCTCTTTTATAATTGGGCCTGCTTCATTCACAGGGTAATATATTATTGATTAATTTATGTCATTTCCTAATCTCTAGGATGGAAGGTCCACAACGGAATCGTGGCCAGAATCAGGCATATCCTTTCCAATGATTTAACAGAAAAAACAGCCGGAAGTGAAATAAAAATGGCCGGCCATTGAGGTTCCAGGAGCCCTCTGATCAAGAAGGAGAGCGGGGTCAGATAATCTGTTTGTGTCTCTTTTGGAAAATGACAGGGATGTAATTCTAGAACATGCCTGCTTTGTGTGCACCTTAAAACAGTTCTGTCTGTTCACGCAACAGTGAAGAGCAGACTCTGAACATGTGAATGGGGAAGAATGTGTTCCCACTACATCTGAGGGTTTTGCAAAAACTGCTCAATAGCTTCATCAATGTGCTGGTATTAGTGTTACTAATTGAGAAAGACCCCCCCCCTCCAACTTATATTGGGTTGAATTTTATAGAGGATTTCTGCAGATCGAAATCCTGACCGTGACTTCCTGTTGGGATTTTAGCAAGTGTCTTATGTTCAGTCATGAAAGCATTAAATTGTTGTTCTCTTTGTTTAACCAGATAGCTAGTTTGCAAGGGACCGCTTAGGCATAAAGTTTGAGTTCCCACCAGTAAAAGGGGAGTCTTTATGCTTAGTGAAGAGATCAAGGATTCTCTATTGGGTAACTAGTTTGTTGAGGGGCAATTAACTTCCAACTTAGGGTCAAAACACACGATACTCATGGGCAAGTGTTGGATCCTGCAGTGATTCCTGGGAATTGTAGTTAAAAAAAACCCATCTGCTCAACGTGATTCTCAGCTGGGGATTGGGTGGAATAAGTGAAAATTCCATCCCTTTCTGTATACAGAAATCCTCCATGGGACCCAACTCAATGTTTGTTAATGGGGGGCGGGGGGAGAGAGAGAATTGGAACTTGAATTAAAGCCAGAATTCTCTCTCCTCTCTTTTTGAAGAAAATGGATAAGTTCTTTTAAAAATAATAAAACGTCTAATGGAACATTAGAGTTGCCATTGCGTGCCACTGCTTGGCATGGTGACAGGAGAAAAATAAAATAAAAAGCAGCAATGTCGCTGACATTACTATGTCACTTCCTGGTATGTACCAGAAGTGACAAAGGGTAACTCTAGGAATTGCTGGAAATTCTATGGATTTGCTGGTTATGCTTTTACTCTGAAGTGAGGTAGAGATATTGGAAATGGTAGTAACATCACAAGTTGGTGACTTCACATGCCTGCCCTGACAACACTAGTGATCATTTGAGTTTTTTAAAAATAACATTTATTTCTCCCCAGGGGTCATTTTGTAGAAAAAGAGCGGGAGGAACTCATTAACATTGCTCATTAGCATAACTCATTAGCATATGCCATGCCCCTTGACATCGCCAGAAATATCTCATTAGCATAACTGATTTGCATATGCCACACCCCCTGACATCACCTATCCTGGCTGTTTTGGACCCAATCCTTGCCGTTCAGGGCCGAAATTGGGCCCAAAATGGCAAAAGGGGCTGAAAATGGCCAAAAAGGGGCCTAAAATGGTCAGGATCGGGGTGTTGCTGAGTGGGAGAGTGATCCAACATCCATCAGAGGCCCAATCCAGGCCATTTTGGCCCCAATCCAGGTCACAACAGGCCCAAAATGGCCGAGAGTCAGGTGGGCAGAGCCACCTGACATGTGTCCTCTTTGGGGAACTGCCGGAACTGCCTTCCTGTGCATTCCCCCTCGAACTGAGCCCTGTTTCTCCCTACCCTTTCCACCCATTTCCCCATATGAAACTCATTTGGAAACGAAGAGGAGTTTCCAAAGCAATGTGACATGGCCAAGAGGCTGGCTGTTAAACAGAAGAAAAGTTTTAAAAAAACTCCACTGTGCTACCAAAGCTCTATGCAGATTCTAAGCGATTTTTGAAATTGGATCCTTTTGAGAGACACCAAATTACCTTGAATATTTAGAAAATTCTAAATTAAAAAAAAAAGATTTTGTAAAAATGCTGCTCTAACTTTATATTTCAGTTGCTTCCCTCCTCTAATGAGAGTACCGTTTCAGATTAATAAAAGGGATTACTTAAAGCTACACACTGGTTTAAAGCTAGGCATTTCGTGTCTTGGTAGATCAACAACCCGTCTGTTCCCTTGAGTTGAATGAATCTGTGGGACGGCACGCTGTTGTTGGCAAAAGAGATTCTGAGAGGAAAAGAGGTTTAGCAAAATGACAGTCAATATTGAACGATGTTGAAATTTTGAGCTTTGCTCTTCCTTCCTCTTCTTTCCTGTTCGGGAAGTCCTGCCATGATACAGGGTCTTTGGCTCGGAAAGTAGAGAAATTATTTTCACACCGCCATGTCCCATCACCAACTTTGTGTCTCTTGTGGTTGTCTCTTTCATGGCTAGCTGCCTTTTTCATGGCTAGCTGGTATTATTACTGGCAGAGTTAAAATCCTAATGTTGTTTCAGACGTTCTTAAAATGTGAAGCACACAAGCCCTTTTTTATTTCTCTTCTGCCTACTGAAGATTATTTCAGCTCCACACATGTAAAGCCTCACATTATGCAAGAAATGAATCATATCTGGATAAAGTAGCTACTGGATTTTAGCCAAGCACCATAAACATTGGTCAGAATGCTGGCCAACCATTTACCTATGGATTAATAGAAACTCTGGATTCAGAGGAGCAACTTACAGCTTTTCACTATGAATTATAATGGTTGTCAGACATAAAATGGCATCCAAGGAAGTGCATTACCTAAAAGTTTTCATCACCATCCAGGTTTGGTTAGTTCTGTTTAATATATATGCAGGGATAACTATTGGAATTCTGATCTATACAAAAAATTGCGATGATTTCTGGTCAAATATTCCTTTGTTTGGTTAGCTGTTGGCTAATGGTCCAGGACATTTAAAAGATACGTCACCAATGAGCAAAATCAAAAAGAGTCCAGTAGCACCTTTAAGACTAACCAATTTTATTGTAGCATAAGTTTTCGAGAATCAAGTTCTCTTTGATCAGGCATCTGACGAAGAGAACTTGATTCTCGAAAGCTTATGCTACAATAAAATTGGTTAGTCTTAAAGGTGCTACTGGACTCTTTTTGATTTTGCTACTACAGACTAACACGGCTAACTCCTCTGGATCTGTCACCAATGAGAACTCCTGATAAGAGGAGTTTTGTAAACATTTCAAATATTTTAAAAGACATCATAGATCTTCACTCTTCTCTCATCAAAGGGAAACTAAACATAATATGGGTGCCTTGAAGGTTGGATTTGGGGGTGAAGGTTCAGGACTCTACCTCAGGAGGTCAGCAGACATGGGCCCAAAACAGGTTATAGCTTCTTATTTGTTATAGGGGTGGGGCCATGGCTCAGCGGTAGAGCATCCAGGTCCCAAGTTCAATCCTCAGCATCTCTGGTTAAAAAAAATGGATAGGAGTTGATGCAAATGACCTCTTCTCTTGACCCTGGACAGCAGCTGCCAGTCAGAGAAATAACCTTACGAGAAAATACAATCATGAAAACTAATTAAACAAAATCCATCAACAGTATGTAACAAATTATTCTCTATTGATATTGGCTAGAAGTAATTATAATAGTCCTTCTACCAAAAAATTCTATACAAAGACAAAGTGTAAGAAGTACATATCAATAGGCTATCATCTACATACAAAATATCCAGCTTTTACCAAAAGGTAGTCTCATTAATGAATCATTTTTACTAAAAATAACTGTCACTGAAAGGGTCAAAGAATCACTAGTTTCCTCTACTAACCGGGACAAGTGTCCTGACAAGTGTCCTGACCTAGAAATGTGAAATTTGGGCAGGACGTTCCTTTTTTGATATAGGGGCTCACTAAGAAGGGATTTTAAGAAATTCACCCCCTAAGGGGGTAAAAAGGGGTAAAATGTGTTTTCCCATAGGGATACAGCTTCCCTGTGTGGCTGGCAGGGTCCTCTCCCCCCGCCCCGCCAACTGCCACTCTTCCCTGAGGTCATTTGCATATGCGGCCTTGATTGGTCATCTCTCCAACATTCTAAAGAGTATATACTTGCTATTGGGAGTCACTGCATGTGTCCTGAGGTAAAAATGCACCTCCCAGTCTAGGGTTGCCAATCTCCCTGCAGGAAACCCACCAGAATTATAATTTTTAGTTTTAATTTATAAAAGTGCCAAAGTGCAATGCAAAAATGTAATATCAGTGAAATACCTTAATAAATACATACTTAATAAATACAAAAGGTGCGTCCATACATTATATACAAAATACAATAAATGCAATCAACAATTCACAGTCCGAAATATAGGAGTAAAGTGCAAAGTTCCAGCGAGGTGGAAAAGCGCTGCTTGGTGGAGAGCCAACCGAGTGTCTTCTCATGAAGATTCACAGTCCCAAAATAAACCCATTATGGTGCCAATGGGGTTTAGCAAGCAATATTTCTATTTAACCCGTTTCGTGAGGCAAACTCACTTCATCATCAGGCATGAAGCAATTAGGACTGACTATGCTGTAACATGGAAGACGTAAGAAACATTACAAATATGATTCAAACATGAACAAACATATCTCTTCTCTTAATTAATGAAGTTGTACTCACAAATTCACAACAGTTCTATGCTCTGCTCTCCCACCGCTCCAAAATTGGTCTGCGGACTATGTGATCAATTAGTGGGACTCAACAATTTTATAAAGGAAGGGTCTGATTCTTCTTCTTTAATATCAGCAGACTGTTAATATCCAGTAACTGAGGAGTCCGGGCCATGCGCCCAATCTGGGGCCAGCTAAAAAACTCAGATTTCGCAAACCATCTTCATCAGGGGCGTGGCCTAGTCAAACACTACAAGACAAATAATTAATTCACACGCAATTGTTCTATACAAGAAGAATCCAGGACATCTTACTTTGGACTTCAAGAGACTTTATTTTCCAAATTTTGTATGGATATTAAGCACTTTGTGCGAACAGATGTGAGAAAAAACATTGGGAGTTTCCCTGATTTTTTTGCGATTGGCCATTTTGTTGATGCCTGCTCCCCTTTCACCAAACAAAGATCAGGAGCAAAGCAAGTGGCAATGCCCCCCCTTCATCCCACCGAGATCTGGCAAGGAGCAAGCAGCAATGCCTGCCCCCTTCACCCAGACAGAATCAGGCACAGAGCAGGAGGCAATGCCCGCCCCCTGCCTTCACCCAGCTGGGATGAGAAATGGAGCAGGTGGCAATGCCTGCCCCCTTTCACCCAGCTGGGAACAGCAGCAGAGCAGGTGGCAATATTCACCCCCCCCCGACTTCACCCAGCTGGGATCAGTCACGGAGGAGGAGGCCATGCCCACCTGCCCACCCTCCCCTTTCTAGAGCCCGTTGTATTTTTCCCCCAAATGGGCTTTGTTACTAGTATCCATGCCAGCTGTTTTCCTGATGGTTTTATTAAGCTATTCTGCTCCACCGAAATTTCATTTACGTAGCAGCAGCAGTGAGTGGGAAGGCAGATCTTGGAAGCTAAACAGGGTCAGTACTTGGACAGGACTTGGTGGGGGGCGGGCTGGGACAATGGTCCCGATTTTCACTAAGTGTAGATGATACGTAAGAATGACATTGGCTTGGCTCTGGCAATGTGCAAGCATAAACACAGACTTGGTGCAGTTCCATCTGATTCAACACCGAACACCTTCCTCCCGATATGTTATACTGTCCAGAAATTAGTTGCTCAAGATTTTGCCCGACAGAAGCACAAGTGGGGAGATAATAAGTCTAACTTTGTACGAGTGGCTGTCATCTTTATCTTGCATTTCTGCTTGTGCAAGAACTCTAGTGCAGGCAGAAATGTTGTGATGAATTCAACCCTTCGTGATTCCATCATGAACTAAAAGACTCTTCCAGTTTGCACATATCAGTGGCCTCTAACGGATAACATTTTGGTCAGTTTGGGTCAGGATAGTAGTTTAGGTAAGCAGTTTGCATACACTCTGAAAACTGTGTATGAGAATGTTCTTTGAGCCACCATTAGACATGGGCACGAACCGCATTACGAACTTCAAAAACCCACGAAATTGGCGATCGCGATCCGGCAGTTTTGATTGTCCATAGCAAACGAACCAGCGTTCGGAAGAAGCTTGGTTCAGTGTGTTTGGCCCTGGTTCGAGAAGCCAGGCAGTCAGGCGCCATCAATCAATTCCCCTGGAAACGGAGCTGAGGGAACGTCTGAACTCTGTCTGCACTCCTTCTGTCGCCCTGGAAACCCAAATCGAAGCCCAGCTTACCTTGATCAGCAGGTCTTCCTTCCAACCATGGAGCTGCAAAGAGGTTACAAGTTGGGAGAAGACACCCGGCGGAGGGAGGGGGAGGGGGTGTTCTGAAGCCACGGGCTCTCCAATCTCATCCCTGCAAATCCTAATAGGCAGCTCTGACGGCCAAACACAGACCTCCTGCATTGCTCTATGGGACCTCAGCTTATAAAAAGCACTGCGCTCTTAGGCTGGCTTTCACTTTCAGTGAGCAGTGGAGTGGGACGGAGCTCTTGCTTGCTACTTGCTAGCCTTTGGGGAGAGACAGAGAGATGATAATTGAGCTTGGATTTTTGTGGGAGTTTCCTGGGGGCCTTGGATTGGAGAGGGTATAACTCCAAGATCCCTATTGCAATGTTGACCAAACTTGGGTGCAGGCTGTAGGAGAGCCTGCTACACACTGCCTGTGAATATGGGCTCTCTAAGTGTAACGGGGGCCATTCTGAGCACCACGAACCACGAACCAGTTTGGCAACAGGAAATGTCCATTGGGGTTCACGACTTTGGGATCGTCGTTGGCACCGAACCACGAACTGCGGATTCGTTAAATTTTTTTGGTTCGTGCTCATGTCTAGCCACCATCTCTCTGGTAGCTGTTTTTCTGGCTGACTGTGGATATTAGCTGTAGAACACATCATGTTATTTATTTTATTGATCCATATGCTGCCTCTATATTCTTGAGTATGGGCTGGAGCAAAATGGTTCTGCAAATGTTACAATAAGGGAGGCAGAAATTTTAACCTTTGTAACTGTGAGGACCTCTTCTTTAGACCCTTTCCTTGGCTGTGAGGAAAGATAGAGCCAAGCATGGCTGGAAAATTCCTGGAGATAAAACCAGGAAGGGTAAGATGTGGAGAAGGGAGGGGAGAGTTCTCAGTGGGGCATAATACCATGCAGTTTACCCTCCAATGCAACCATTTTCTCCAGGGGACCTGATCTTTGTAGTCTGGGGAGCAGTTATGCTCCCTTTTGTTCGGCATCATCCATATCTCATTAGCTCATAGCCTTCACAAACAACACCGAGAGAAAACCACAACACAAACCCTCTCAGGGCCAAGCTACACATGACGAATGACACTTGAACGGCAAGTGGATTGAGTGGAGGGCAAGTGAACAGGGAGAAATACACTTGCTGTTCAAGTGTCATTCGTCATGTGTAGCTTGGCCCTCAATCCCCATAAAATCTCCATGAAAACACTCAACAAAGATTTTTGAATCTTTGGTACTCTTTCTCTTCCCAGGGAAGATAACTGTGTAAAAGACCTAGGGCAGGGATATCCCAAATTGTTGAGCCTGTGGTACACCACTTTTGGTATTCTGAGAACAGAGATAGAGCACCACCAGAAAATGGTTGCTTGGGGTGGGGGGAGTGTTTTAAGCCAATCACAAAATGGCTGCCATTGAAGCTGAGTATTGTTCTATGGTGGAGGCAACTGTTTCTGAATGGGTGCTCCTTGTAGAAGTGGTGATACTCCTTCTGTGTTCTTCTGAAGTACTGTCTGCTCCAATGAGGTGGAGGAAAGCCCAAGATACTCTCTTTGCTTTGGGGAAGAAGCAAAAGGACATCAGCAGAGAGCAGATTGCCCATGGACATCACAACGGAGACCGCTGCTCTTGGGCTTCTCCACAACCTCTATAAATTGATCAGGGATTTTAATACCACATCCTATGCCCTAGTCCTATGCTCTAGACCAGTGGTGCTCACTCAACAGATTGCACGGAGCCGTATTCTGAAGGCCTCACTTCAAAAAGGATGTGGACAAAATTGAGAGGGTACAGAGGACAGCGACGAGAATGATCAGGGGTCTGGAGACTGAGCCCTACGAGGAAAGGCTGAGGGCCTTGGAAATGTTTAGTTTGGAGAAGAGGAGGTTGAGGGGGGACATGATTGCTCTCTTTAAATATTTGAAAGGCTGTCCTTTGGAGGAGAGCAGGGAGCTGTTCCAGTTGGCAGCAGAGGGTAGGACTTGAAGCAACGGGCTTAAATTACATGCAGAAAGGTACCAGCTGGATATTAGGAAAAACTTTTTCACAGTTAAGTTAAAAGGTGGACTTAGCTGCCTAGGAAGGTGGTGAGCTCCCCTTCACTGGCACTTTTCAAGAAGAGGCTGGATGAATACTTGTCAGTGATGCTTTAGGCTCATCCTGCATTGGGCAGAGGGTTGGACTAGAAGGTTTGTATGGCCCCTTCCAACTCTGTGATTCTGTGATATTCTCGGTCCCCATCAACCAAAAATAGCCATTTGACTACTCTGTGCCCTGTGCACCACTGCAAACAGACACAAACAATCATATAGAACTCTAACATTTTAACTCCCCGGAATACTTCTAAGATTGTAGGGTTGTTTGTCCCACTTCTGCTGAGCCTTAGCCACCCCTTGTGTATCTGCAGTGAGGGGAAAGCCTTGGGGCCTGCAAGTCAATTTTTAACATGATATGATCTGCAAGTTTTCTGAATTCTCTTAAACTCTATGATAGAAGTTCCCTTCAAGTTTTACTCCAGTTCTGCAGGGGAAGTGGTGGCTGGAAACTCTCTAAATGCTAAGTTTTGTTTTATGGGCTAGCATTCAGGAACTGTATCCTCCGTTCCACTACATCATTCAGCTCCATATGTTGATCCAAACTCATCCACATGACTCCAACATCCTCAAGATAAACCAGTTAGTTTTATCTTGGGCCCCGTCCTAATGATGAACTTAAAGAAGTTGCCCACACTCTTGGAAGATGGGGTAGGCATAGAGTTGCCAGTACTCCTTACCCTCCTTTACCTTTTCTTCATTCCCATCATGCTCTTCACGTGAGCACAAAGCATGCATGCGCACCTGCTCCTGCATGATGATGTCACTTCTGGGAAGTGACATCATTGTGCCAGGGGCAGGGCTTGCTGCAAAACATGGCAGAGCTCTCGGGGTGGCATGAAGATGTCACTCTCAGGAGTGATGTTGTTGCACCACCCCAGGAGCTCACCCAGGAGATCTGCCCCCCACCCCCCACTGGCTAGGTGGTGGAGGGGCAGAGGGTGGTGGTGGAGGGGCAGGTGGTGGAGGGGCAGAGGGTGGGAGGGGCAGAGGGTGGGAGCAGGGAATCCCTTGCTCCCACCAGGGGAATGGGATCACTAAGTGGGCGCCACCAGGGCAGGGGGGGGACAGTGCTCAGAAGAGCCAAAGGTAGCATATGCAAGAACCACAAGTGGCTCCTATTCCACTGTGTGAATATCACTGTTCTAGGCTGATGCACCACACATTGAAAAGGGGTGTGAACAGTAGAACTGGCGTTTGAAACATGACAATGTCGTGGGTCACAAAGGATCAGCTACATTTTATACCTGATTTATGAAAAAGGGAATAAAGGGGGGGGTAGCATTTTTGTGCATGCCTGAATGATTTTCTTTGCATGTTTGCAGCCTACCCGACAGCAAGCCTCACTTCATCCGAGGCTGGTCTAATTAATTTGACAGGACTGGAAACTTGCTCTTCCTGTTCGCACTTATTATTCTTCTCTTCGGAATGCCCCGTAGGGAGCACAGAGCACAATAGAGCAGTATTTATCTGATCCCTGGATGCTAAACACACCTTTTAGGCTGAGTCTGCATAAGCAAGGAGTGAGAATATGTGACTTAAGGGGAGCCGATGAACGATGACATCTTCCAGAGCTATGTCAACTGAAACAGGACTAGTTAGTAAAGTGGGAAAAATCTATTCTTAATTTGTTGTTATGTTTCCAAATTCTACCAGGGGCTTCTTTTGAAATTCCAGCTTATTTTCACTCTTGTCTCAGAACTTCACTGAAGCTAAAGAATGGTCGTATTCAGGGCTTTTTTACCAGCTGGAACGCGGTGGAACGGAGTTCCGGCACCTCTTGAAAATGGTCACATGGTTGGTGGCCCCACCCCCTGGGAGTGGTCTGGCACCTCTTGAAAATGGTCACATGGCTGGTGGCCCCACCCCCTGATCTCCACACAGAGGGGGGGTTAGATTGCCCTCCGCACCACTGGAGTGGTGTGGCACCTCTTGAAAATGGTCACATGGTTGGTGGCCACACTCCCTGGGAGTGGTTTGGCACCTCTTGAAAATGGTCACATGGCTGGTGGCCCCACCCCCTGATCTCCAGACAGAGGGGGGTTTAGATTGCCCTCCGCACCACTGGAGTGGTGCGGCACCTCTTGAAAATGGTCACATGGTTGGTGGCCCCACCCCCTGGGAGTGGTCTGGCACCTCTTGAAAATGGTCACATGGCTGGTGGCCCCACCCCCTGATCTCCACACAGAGGGGGGGTTAGATTGCCCTCCGCACCACTGGAGTGGTGCGGAGGGCAATCTAAACTCCCCTCTGTCTGGAGATCAGGGGGCGGGGCCACCAGCCATGTGACCATTTACTCCGAGGGCAACCCACTGAGTTCCACCACCTCTTTTCCCAGAAAAAAAGCCCTGGTCATATTCATTATAATCGCAATAATATTTGTATGGAAAAGTACTGCAAAGGCCATGCAGGTTCGTCTTCTAACCTTTCGATCAGATCTGAATTAGCAATACTGTAACTCAGCAAACCAAACACATCTAAGAGAGAAATGAATTTGGTATGAAGAAATGTGAAAGACTCAAGCAAGACATCAGAGTAAGAAGATGTGGATGGTGCTTGGAAAAAATACTGCAAGTTAGCCTTAGTGTTACCCTAGTTCATTTCAGAAAAGGGCTGTTTCTATTACATAGCACTTTAAAAACATTGTTTACCTAAATGAATACATCTCAGTTAGAAATAGAATCATAGAATCATAGAATCATAGAGTTGGAAGGGGCCATACAGACCATCTAGTCCAACCCCCTGCCCAGTGCAGGATCAGCCTAAAGCATCTCTGACAAATATTCATCCAGCCTCTTCTTGAAAACTGCCAGTGAAGGGGAGCTCACCACCTCCCCAGGCAGCTGATTCCACTTTTGAACTACTCTGACCGTGAAAAAGTTTTTCCTAATATCCAGCCGGTACCTTTGTGCATGTAGTTTTAGCCCATTGCTTCGCATCCTACCCTCTGCTGCCAACTGGAACAGCTCTTTGCCCTCCTCCAAATGACAGCCTTTCAAATATTTAAAGAGAGCAATCATGTCCCCCCTCAACCTCCTCTTCTCCCAACTAAACATTCCCAAGGCCCTCAGCCTTTCCTCATAGGGCTCAGTCTCCAGACCTTTGATCATTCTTGTTGCTCTCCTCTGCACCCTCTTGATTTTGTCCACATCCTTTTTGAAGTGAGGCCTCCAGAACTGTACACAATACTCCAGGTGTGGCCTGACCAAGGCAGTATAGAGAGGGGCTATGACCTCCTGCGATTTCAATGCTATGGCCCCTTTGATACAACCCAGGATTGAATTAGCCTTTTTTGACACCGCATCACACTGACTGCTCATATTCAGTTTACAGTCCACTCTTACCCCAAGATCCCTTTCACAAATACTACTGCCCAAAAGTGTATCCCTCATCCAGTATTTGTGCTTCCCATTTTTGTGGCCCAGATGTAATACTGTGCACTTGTCTTTGTTGAATTGCATCCTATTCACAGCTGCCCACTTCTTCAGAGTATTCAGGTCTTGTTGAATTTTAATTCTATCTTCTGTGTTTGCTACCGCTCCCAATTTGGTATCATCAGCAAATTTAATGAGCAGCCCTTCCACTCCTTCATCCTTGAAAAGTACCGGGCCCAAAACCGAGCCCTGCGGCACCCCGCTGGACACCTCCCTCCAATCTGATGAAACGCCGTTGACCACCACTCTTTGAGTGCAGTCCTCCAACCAGTTTCCTATCCACTGAACTGTCCTATAGTCTACTCCACAGTCTTCCAGTTTGCTCATCAGAATGTTATGGGGGACCTTATCAAAAGCTTTACTGAAATCCAGATAAATCACGTCAACAGAGTTCCCCCGATCCAGTAAGCTGGTCACTCGATCAAAGAAGGAAACCAGGTTGGTTTGGCAAGATCTGTTAGAAACAAAACCAAGCTGACTTCCCCGGATCACTGAGTGGTCCTTCAGATGCTTACAGATAGATCCCTTTAAAATCTGTTCTAATATCTTCCCAGCAACAGAAGTCAGACTGACCGGCCTGTAGTTTCCCGGGTCATCCTTCCTCCCTTTCTTAAAGATTGGGATAACATTCACTCTTTTCCAATCTTGTGGCACATCCCCAGTCCTCCAGGAGGCCTTGAAGATGATGGACAAGGGTTCTGCAAATTCTCTGGAAATTTCTTTCAGCACTCTTGGGTGCACCCCATCCAGCCCAGGGGATTTGTATTCATCCAGTGCAGCCAGATGCCTCTCCACTACCTCTCTGTCAATGTCAATTAGCCACTCAGGTGTTCTGCCACATTTTCTACTATCTCTAGATGTGCCTGAGTTCCTCAGGGAGAAAACAGAGTAAAAAAAAATCATTAAGCCCGTCTGCTTTTTCTCTGTCCTGCATCAGAGTTTCTCCATCTACTCCCAACAGCGGTCCAATTGCCTCTTTTGCCTTGCATTTGCTTCTCACATATCTGTATAAGTTTTTCTTATTGTAGCGAGCCCTCCTGGCCAGACCCAGCTTGTACTGAGCTTTGGCCTCTCTGATGGCTGATCTGCAGTACCTAGTAACCCCCATATACTCCTCTTTAGAGGTCTGTCCTTCTCTCCATTTCCTGAACGTTTCCTTTTTGTCCCTTAGCTTATTCTGGAGCTCTCTGTGCATCCACATCGGTTTCTTGGAGCCCTTACCATGTTTCTGTCTTGCTGGGATAGTGAGGGCTTGAGCTTGCAAAAGCTCGTGTTTGAGATTGGCCCCTTGCAGCATCAGTTTAAAGCTCTCCTGATGAAGTTCTCCAGGTTTGTTCCAAATGTTTTCTTCCCTGCCCTTGAGAGGTGAAGCCCATCATGTGCTAGAAGGCCTTCTCTAAGAAAACCTATCCCATGGTCCCAGAACCCAAAGCGCTCCTGCTGGTACCACCATCTCAGCCAGCGATTCACCTCAAGTATGGTCCGCTCCCTGCGTGCTCCTCTTCCTGTGACTGGAAGGATAGAAGAGAATACCACCTGAGCCCCCAATGTCTTCAACTGCCTTCCAAGGGCTTCATAATCCTCTTTAATTCTTGCAACAGTATTCGAAGCCGTGTCGTTCGTTCCCACATGAATCAGCACAAACGGGTACTTATCAGAAGGCTTGATGAGTTTTGGCAGCCGGTCGGTAATATCCTGAATTCTGGCTCCCGGCAAGCGACACATCTCTTGGAATAGGGGATCTGGCCCAGAGACATGGCGTTCCATACCCCTGAGCAAGGAGTCCCCGACGACTACCACCTTCCGTTTTTTCCCACTTCCATGTGGCCCCATGTCTTCTGCACTCCCTCTTCCAGATCTTTGTGGTTCTCCTCCCACTGTCACCTCTGTCACCATCTCTAGCACTTCAAAGCGATTCTTGAGCTCAAGTGGACCAGAACATCTTTTTCGTTGATGCCTTCGGGTTTGCTCCCATGGGTAAATGCTCCGATGACTGACCTAAAATTTTGGCTTTTTGCAGACATTCCTATCAAACACTCAAAACAACGTTTAACAGGATGCTGTGAAAATGTGTATTTGCATGCACGCACAAACTCACACAAGTGTCTGCCTCCTTCCTTCCAAGTCTCACCTCCTTAATACACACACTTTGTTTTTCCAAAGGCGGTGTGAGGGGGGAACCTTTCATGTGGATGGTTCTCTGAAAAGAAGATAGCCCCCAACTAGGGTATATTAAATTAATGCAAATTAATTTTTCCTGGGATGAGTTCCTACCAGGATTGACGGAAACCAGGGGTCATTTCATAGAAAAAGAGCTGGAGGAACTCATTAACATCGTTAATTAGCATAACTCATTAGTGTATGACATGCCCCTTGACATCACCGGAAATGTATCATTAGCATAACTGATTTGCATATGCCACACCCCTTGACATCACCTATCCTGGCTGTTTTGGACCCAATCTGAAATTGGGCCCAAAATGGCAAAAAAGGGGCTGAGAATGGCTGAAAAGGGGCCTAAAATGGTCAGGATCAGGCCGCTGCTGAGCAGGAGAGCGATCCACCACCTGTCAGAGGCCTGATCCAGGCTGTTTCAGCCCCAATCCAGGCCAAAACAGGCCCAAAATGGCCGAGAATCAGGTGGGCAGGGCCACCTGACATGTGACCTCTTTGGGGAACTGCTGGAACTGCGTTCCTGTGCATTCCCCCTCGAAATGTGCCCTGATGGAAACTATACATTTCTATGGCCTGTCAAGCTGAAGAGGATGACTGAAAAAACCTACATCCCAATCAACCCCAAAAACCCAGGCAGATCTGAACAAGCATCATGCGGTCCGACCTTTCAGCTATGCCATTCCATTGCCAGCACAATGTCGGCAGCTGGTGAGAGGCTTATTGTGTGGTGAGGGCACTTGCCGGTGAAGTCATGATGGCACTGCCAACATGGTGACATCACTTCTGGCACAACCTGGAAGCGATCCTTTGCTCAACCATAGAGTTTTGGTTGAATGATGGAGTGTCACCTAACATGATGCGCTGTAAGTGGCATCACTGTGTTGCTGGCACTGCCAACAACAATAAATCTCCTGATCAGTTCCCTTTCCCCTTATAATTTCCCTCTACTGCCCAGCTGAGGGACAGCAGGCAAAGTGAGTTGCAGACAGGAGGTCTCTCACTGAAGCAAGAGACCTAGGCTTCCTATCAGGGCTTTTTTTTCTGGGGAAAGAGGTGGTGGAACTCAGTGGGTTGCCCTTGGAGAAAATGGTCACATGGCTGGTGGCCCCGCCCCCTGATCTCCAGACAGAGGGGAGTTGAGATTGCCCTCCGCGCCTGGCGCGGAGGGCAATCTCAACTCCCCTCTGTCTGGAGATCAGAGGGCGGGGCCACCAGCCGTGTGACCATTTTCAAGAGGTTCCGGAACTCCGTTCCACCGTGTTCCAGCTGAAAAAAAGCCCTGCTTCCTATAATGCTGCCAATGTACAGGCACAAATGCATTCAAAATTCTTTGACCATTAAGCTGTAACTAGTTTTCAGTAGGAGAACATGGAGTTCTTGACTTCAGGAGAAAATGGGCATAGTGAACAAGAGAACTTTGACATTGCTTTGAAGAACTGCATCATTACTAATCTCAAACTCAATTGTATTAAGAAATCAAATGCGTCCAAAGCATTGCGGTTTTTCAGTGCACTATTTCAGAGAAGAGGGCACCATTCTGAATTTCTACAGTGAGTAACAACCTTAGAGGAGCCTTTTCAGGCCACTGAGCGGCAAGCACATGACCGGAAGTCATATGCCAATGATGTCATGTGACAGGAAGGTGGGAAGTCAGAGTTATGATGACTTCACAAGAGTGAAGGTCAGGGCTGTCGTGACAGATTTCAGAGGGAGAGAGAGTCGGAGAAGAAACAACCTTCATATCTGAACCTTGTGGCTTGTCCCCCTTTTAGATTTTCTCTATGAATTGACCATGAGTCGGTTCTAAGCCCAAATCCTGCTCCTATTGTGCAGTGCATAAACACATCTGCAGCTCTATTGATGTCAATGGTGTGACCAGAAGGACAAGTGAAAGTAGGACTAAGCTCCAAGATGTCAACTAGTTGATTGCCTCAACGAGCGCAATGAGTGCTTGGCCTTTGGCCTGTTACCAATGGAAAAATGGTCCTCGGAGCTAATTAATCTTGCTTGAAAAGATCAGCTGATCCAGCACATTGTAAGCAACACATTTTTTTAATTGTTCATTTTAGTCAAGCATCATTGGAACACAAGTCAATTTGCAATTTCATTAGAGTACTGAAAAAGCCCGAGGTCTATTCCTGGCAAAAAAAAGGGGGGGGGTGAGCTTGTCAGAGTAATTCTGGCAAAATTTCATAAAAGACGTTAATCCCCTAATTAATTTTATGTATCAAGTGAGAATTAATGTGGCCTGCAATTGAAGTGGAAATCATCTTGCCAAGAAGTGCATTTTGTCATACCTTCCCCTCCAGGAAAAACTTCTTTACAACCTTTGTGGCAAGTTATCTTGCCAACTAATGAGTAGTTTTGAAGGAACATTCACAGACCATTGGCTTTGATGACATTTGGAGATCTTCACCCCCCTGCATTTCACTTTCTCTTCAATTCCAAAATCCTCTTGCAAAGATAGTACCCCTGGCGGCACAACCATTGGAAAACTAATCAATACTGTAAAATCCATCAGCTTGCAATGAAAGATCACATCTTTTTACTCTTTTCTTGGTTGACTTAGTGTACACATTTTTAAGTTAAACCTTATGAAGAGAGCTGAATGAAGAGAGCTTATGAAGAGAGCTGATGCTTGCCGATATTCACAGGCACAGAAGTGTGACACAGCTTTCCTTCTGTGCATTAACTTCAAAAGCCCCTGACAATCTGTGTTGGTTACCCTTCCATAAAACTAAAATTATACGGTCATCATACATAATCTACTGATGGATTGCATCTGTCAGAACCTCACAAATAATGAATGGATACCACAGTTACACTGTGAAACCCGTGACACTTACTGTGCAAAAGATAACAAAGACGACATGTTCATTCAAACTGTTACGGAACCTCACAGATATCCATCAGACAAACATGCCCTCACAGATTCTCTTTCCTCAGGTGGCGGCCACACGGTGGCTTATTCCAAAACAGGCTTCAAGGGAGAAAGACCGACAAGTGGAGTGCTTCTATGACCAGAGATCTTGCCTAGTGTTCGGGAAGAGGGGTGTTAGATAAAAGGACACACTTGTGGAAGGACAGATAAACAAAGGACCCAGGAACAAGGCTGTGCCTCAACAGTCGAGTGTCTGCTCGGCACGCTGGATGTTCCAGGTTCAATCCCTTGTACAAGACCTCCGCCTGAGTCCCTGGAGAACAGCTGCCCATCAGAGTAGGCAGTTAAGCAGTCCTGACTTTGATAGGCCAATGGTCTGACTTGGTATAAGGTGGCTTCATTGGTTCATGTGAGCCTTCTCTGGGCCTGACACAAATTTGTAACGTGGGCTCTCTCCTTCACTTATCCCACTCATCCACGTTCATAAGTCTTCTCTCTTTCTATTTTATTTCTGAAATATCCCAAGTAAATAAATAGTGAAATACTAAGACGAGTTACTCCAGTTCAGGGCTTTTTTTCTGGGAAAAGAGGTGGCGGAACTCAGTGGGTTGCCCTCAGAGAGAATGGTCACATGGCCGGTGGCCCCGCCCCTTGATCTCCAGACAGAGATCAGGGGGCGGGGCCCCCTGATCTGGAGATCTGGAGATCAGGGGGCGGGGCCACTGGCCATATGACCATTTTCAAGAGGTTCCGGAACTCCATTCCACTGTGTTCCTGCTGAAAAAAAGCCCTGCTCCAGTCTAAGCCCATTGAAATCAATGGGTTTAGACTGAAGTAAATCTACTTAGGATTTCACAGAAAATCATGGGAATGGACTTTCAGCTAAGTCACCCTGGAACGTGAGCTTTCATATACCCCCTCCCCCCACTGCTTATGACTTTTGTGGGGATGACTGTCGGAGAGAATAACCTTTCCCCTTATATCTTATCAATGAAAGGACTTCAGAATTAAAAAAGCAAACATGGAAGCTGATGTCTTGGTAAATCAAGCAAAGGATCAAAGGCTGACTTGCCACCTGTTCCTTGTTTTGCAGAATCATTCATTCTTATCATCATATTTTAGTAATCTTCATGGAAAAGAACAGAGTAACCAAACTGCAAAAAGTGACTACAGAGGGAACAAGGCCCTTTCCACAAGCCTGTCTGGGAATAACAGTCACTGGGACCCCTGCCCCGAACATTCCCTGCAATGAAAGGGAAGAACTTTTAATTTAATACAGTGACAATATATTCTAATAAAGTACTGGTCTGACATATATGCCCTGTTTTTATGGTCCCACAATGATGCCCTTATTCTAGAGCTCTCCAGGAAGCAGCCTTAACCCACGTAGATATGATGGGGGTTAGATGTTTGGCTCATCATAGAAAGTGAGGATTAGGGTCTAATGATAAAAACAGGCGTTTTTTGATAACCTGCTGATTCAGATCACATCTGTTAGACATATGTTGGTGGCTAGCTTTAACTAATTCTTCAACAACTAGTTTCTGTTTCCCGCTCAAGATCTGCATAGGTGAGGCCTCATGTGAGTCTTCTGTTTGAGTGTTTTAGGTGGGTAGCCATGTTGGTCTGCAGCAGAACGGCAGGATTTGAGTCCTGTAGCATCATAGAGACCAACCAGATTTTTCAAGGGTATAAGCTTTTGAGAATCAAAGCTCCCTAACCCTCCCATGGAAAAATCTCGCTGGTCTCTAAGATGCCTCTGGACTCAAATCCTGCTGTTTTGGTGTTGAGGTTATATCTGTGTCCAGGCCTTGAGCAGCTACCCTGGATGACCCATGGCTAAGACCACCCTTGCATGGCAAATATGCCTAATTTTATGTCTCACGCCTGCTCTACTTCAACAGTCACTTTTCTCTCCATCCTGGATCACTTCTGGCTCTGCTAGACTGGATAGCAATATGGTGAAGGGTTCTGTCTTCATTCCCCCTGCACACACCTTTACCTGTAAAAACCAGAGTGCCGTTTTATTTCCCTTTTGCACCTAACACGAACAACAAACATGGCTGACCCATTGCATGTAGTTGTCCCGAAATTTATGCCCTTGCATAAGGCGGAGATGAGAATACAGCCCTGTGCATTTTATTTTATTGTAACATTTCTCTTCTTTAATCAATGTTAAAATCTTTAGGTTGGATTTCTCATTTTCAGGGGCTTTGTGTCTCAACCATACCTCATCTAATTTAATAAGGTGCAAGCTGAGGAAGTACTTAAGTTACTTATCAAGGGTTTCAGATGACATATTATTATTGTACTCCAAAGTCAATATTTGCTAATCATGTTAGTACAGGAACTCATCCAGGGCTACAATTCATGGATTGCAAAGACATTTAAGATTAATTAAAGCTATTTCTTCTCTCATTTCCCCACCCCACCTCCATGCACTGACTTTCCCTCTTCCCCCTGCCTCCCTGTCGGAATGGACAAATCAATGTCAGTGTAAGAGAATCCTAGATGGTTGACAGCTTCATGCTGAAGAGCGATTGGAGTTCTTAACTCTTGTTTTTATAGACATTGCTCTAGTTACTTAATGCTAGGATATAAGAGGCACCAGACGCTCGACTGTTTCCATTAAAGTTAATGAAAAATCAGCACTTCTCCGGTTCCTCTCTATTACATCTTCCCTTCAACATCAGACTGACCAGATGCATTCTGAGTTTACAATTTAATCCACAGGGGCCAGGGCTACTACCACGATAAACAGTGCAATCCTAAATGGACATACAGTCTCCTAAACTCATTGACTTCTATGGGTTTAGAAGGGCATAAATCTGCTTAGGACTGTGCTTTAAGAGAGGAGGAAAATAATCTTTTTATACCAGGAGAGAATGCTCAGGATTTCACGATTTATTTATTTTACGGAACATTTGAACCATAAGATAGATGGCCTTCTTTTTAACAATTCCAAGCTGTTGATAAATTTGGTGCTCATAAAACAAAAGATTAATTGCATTTCCTAGAGCCAGGCATAAAGTGCACAGGTGACCTGCAAAGCTTCCTTGTGCAGACCTGCCAAGATGTTTCAGCCGGGATTCTAAACCCTCCGATGTTTCCAGCTATTTGTTGGCTTGGAGTGAAAACGACCAGGGAGTGAGCCCAAAATGTGACAGGCTGTGGAAAATTTGAAAGGTGGATAAACAGGAATTTCTGGGCAAGAAAAGCAGAATCTAGCGGAGATTCTGTTTTATTCTAGAACACGTGGAGAGCACCATAAAGTTGCAAAAGTATATATTTGATACTCTAACAGAGGAGCACAAAATAAGACGCTTTGCAAGGTATAAATGATGTAGGGAAATAAATATAATACCTTCTTTTGTGTCCATCTTACTTTTCATCTTCCTCACACTCTCTGATTCAGAGACAGTCAGGGCTTTTTTTCAGGGGGAACGTGGGGGAACGGAGTTCCGGAACCTCTTGAAAATGGACACATGGCTGGTGGCTCCACCCCCTGATCTCCAGACAGAGAGGAGTTTAGATTGCCCTCTGCACTGAGTGGTGTGGAGGGCAATCTAAACTCCCCTCTGTTTGGAGGTCAGGAGGCGGGCCACTGGCCATGTGACCATTTTCGCCAAGGGCGATTTAAAAACTCCCCCTGGTTCCAGCTGACCCAAAATGACATCATTGGTCCTGGGAGCATGTGTGCACTTTGTACGTGCACATGTGGTACCAGGGGCACCACCTCCCGCCAAGAGTTGCCCCCTGTACTGGCAACCCACTGAGTTCCACCACCTCTTTTCCCCTCCAAAAAGCCCTGGAGACAGTCATCACCATATTCACATATTCACATAGCTCACATCTGCCACCTTACACCACTCTCTCATACTCATTTACCTACACAAAGAAAAAACGGGTTTTTTTTTTACTATAACACTACCTGAAGCACACAGCCCTATAGCTCTTTCAGCCTTGGGTTACAGAACAACTTCTGCATTTGCACTTAGGTCAAGGACATCTCCACCCATTTTGGAGGAATGATTTATTGCTTGCTCAAATGCGTGCTCCATAGCCATGACGGAGAGTTCTGCACAAAATTTTAACATAGAAATTAACAACGTGGCATTCAGTGGAGTGAATCTGACTCCAATGAGTAAAGTTTGAGGCCATCCTCCTACTATCTGTTGCTTTGTGTAGGATTCTGCTGGGTAGTTCTAGGTTGTTTTATGTTGTTTAATGCATCATTCTTAGAATTGCTTATGCTCTGTTTCATCATTTCTCCAACTCTGTGTTATATTTCTTCTGGTTTTAGATCTTTGAAAATTGGAATTGGAAGACTATTATACTGTTTATTGAAATATCCTTGAAACTGACTGCACCAACTCATGCTGTGTAATCCATCTTGATACCCAGCTCATGCATTAGTCTCTAATTGTCCTACTCTGTATTTCTTAGCTCTTGTATGCAATCTTGTGTGTGTGTGTAAGATTAGGCATACGCCACACTATTAGAAAATACACGTTATTGATTGAATAATTGTAGTCTGCCTCTTTGTCACAGAGATTTCCGTTTGGCAGGACCTTGGTAAACATTGGCTAGATCCGCGCCGTTCTAGTTCTGGACTGCTAAGCTAACTCCCCATCCTATTAACAGAGCAGTTCCAGTAACAGATTAATGGCGGACTATAAATAACATATACATTTGTATTGGAGCCTTATGCTCCTGAGACTAGAGGAACTTTCTCTGTCCCAAGGGTGAATCCATGCCAGTGACTGTCCCAAAGTCATCCAGTAAGGGTCTGCCTAGATAATACACAATTCACAGTTCAGGTCCGGATCTGCTCCAAGACCTATCAATCAGGAGAGTGCTTGCTAGATGCTCACTGTAAATGCAATTGCCAGGCATGAGGGGTCCATTTATTTGCTATATTTACAGCCTACCTTTCTCACTGAGACTCAAAGCACATTACACTAGTGATACCCCTCTGCTACCTCTCAATTGAGCAAAATTTGAAGCCTTCCTTGAGCCTACAGAGTCTTCCTCCAACAAACAGCTCTTGAGCCACTTAAGTTGGAGGAAGGCACCATCAGCTGGAGGGGGCTTCTTGGAGCCACCCCAGTGTTTACTGCCAGTGCTCTTCCTGAATGCACACATCTCTGGTGGTGGAAAGTGCTGTCAAGTCATAGCTGACTTATGGTGACCCCTGGTGGAGTTTTCAAGGCAAGAGACTAGCAGAGGTAGTTTTCCATTGCCTGCCTCTGCATAGCAACCCTGCTTTTCCTTGGAGGTTTCCCATCCAATTACTAACCAAGGCTGACCCTGCTTAGCTTCTGAGATCTGACTTGCCTGGGCCACCCGAGTCAGGGCACACAGCTCTCTACAATCTGTTAAATATCTAGATGAGCTTTTGTTTTTGCCTTCTGCAAGTGCCTTACTGTGATGAGATGTTCTTTTAAGCAAGGGAAAATAATTGTGGGAAGATAGCTGCCAGCTCTTTAAGATCTAGTTTTGGTTTCCCTCATGTGGTAGGTACTTGAAGCCTGGGTATGGCTACAGGCATGAATGAAAGGACATAATTCAAAGTGCATTTGGTTTTTTATGCACGGCTTGTACATGTGGCCTCAATGTGTGTGGCTCCAGTAGCTCTAGACTAGAGATGGGCATGAACCAAAATATGAACCAAAATTAAGCACGTACCAGGCCTGTTCATGGTTCGTGAACCACAATTCATCAGTTCCCATTTCTGACGAACCGCCAGGAACTTTTAGGCTGGTTCGTTTGGTTCGTTTTTTGGTTCATCACTGCAGACAGCCTGGTGCCAATCAATCAGTTTCCTAGGCAACAGGGGATGGACTTCCTGCAGACCTTCTGCTGACCTGGAAGTGACGATTTTCTGACCTGAATGTGACATTTTCACAAACCAAATGAACCGGTTCGCGAACTAGGGGCAGGTTCGTGAAAGTTTGTGGTTCATGAAATTTGATGAACCACAAACCACATGGTTCGGGTTTTTTCCCGGTTCGTGCCCATCTCTAATCTAGACCCAAACAGGATGTTTGGAGCATCTTTTCCTCTTTTGTTTACGTGCACTACATTGTTTATTAAAAAATATACTGCTATTTTTGGAAGCTGCTTTTGGTTTCTGTTGGAGAGAAAAGTGGGATAAGAAATGTCCCATATATATTGGGGGGGGGGGATGTTGTCCTGTGCCCATCTGTCAGCTTGTGGCTAGATAAGGTTCTTCCTACAGGTTCCCTTCCAAAAGCAAACAAGAGTCCATTGATTGAATAAGGAAACTTTACTGCAGAAAAGGTCCATTATAGTCCACAGTCCTGAATAGGAGACTCAGGATGGTACACAGTCATTGTTACCAATGAAGGGCAAAGCATGAGGTACAAAGTAACAGTTCCCATCTGCATCAGCCTCCCCCCACAGTTCTCAAAACAACATCTTTCAGTCTTGGGAAGCTGCTCTCCGTCAAGGCCAATGCCTGGTGGAACGGTATTAGACAAAACAGTCTCCTCCGGTGGGAAAGCTGCCTGGGAACTGGTGCACCTGCGGGGAAAGCGCTTAGACACTAGAAACATTAGAAAATGGAGTCAGTACAGTTTAAATATACACTGGACCTGACATTCTGCCCCCCTTAAAATAGATCCCCCCCTGGCTTATATGGGTAACGAGTATGAAAAGCTTCGGTTAATCTAGGAGCATGAACATGTACAGAGTTCACCCACTCATCGTATCCAGAATCAAAGTCCTTCCACCTAATGAGGTAAAAAAGCTGATTCCGTTTGATCTTAGAGTCCAAAATTTGTTGCACTTCGTAGTGTACTTGGTCGTCTATCAAAGTAGGAATGGGTGGAGCTTTGATGTGCCACTTGTCGTCGGTGGGAGCTCTTTTAAGGAGACTGACATGAAATGTATCATGAACATGGCGCAAGTTCTTGGGTAGATTTACAGCAACAGTCACTTTATTAATTACTTTGCGGACAGGGAAAGGCCCAAGGAACTTTAATGCTAGTTTGCGGCTCGTTTGAGCTAATTTCAGGTTCTTGGTGGAAATATAAACATGATCTCCAGGTTGTAAATTCCATTCGGCCACACGATGGCGATCTGCGTACTTTTTGTAATCCAGTTTGGCTTTCTCGAGGTGTTTTTTAATGAGAGTCCATTGCTGCTTGGCCTCCCCCCACCAGGAAGATACATCAGGCGAATTAGAGGAATGGCGGGGGGGAGTGTCCAACGGGAAGGGATTGAAGTGAGCTCCATATACAATTTTGAAAGGGGCCTCCCCAGTGGAAGCATGCACACTGTTGTTGTATGAGAACTCAGCTAAAGGAAGAAGGTCCACCCAATTATCTTGTTGGAAATTAATGTAGCAACGAAGGAACTGTTCTAAAATTTGATTAGTTTTTTCGGATTGTCCGTCGGTTTGTGGGTGGTGGCTTGAACTGATTCCCTGCTCAATATTCAACATTCGCAAAAGCTCCCGCCAGAAGTTGGCAACGAACTGTCCGCCGCGATCCGAAATCACCTTGGACGGAAAAGAATGTAATTTTACGATGTGTTTTAAGAACAAATCTGCCAGTTTTCGAGCAGTGGGTATAGCAGTACATGGAATAAAATGAGCTTGTTTGGAGAACAGATCTACCACGACTAAAATGCAATTATGTCCTTTCGAAAGGGGTAAATCAGTGATAAAGTCCATAGATATTATTTCCCACGGTCTGTCAGGCGTCTCCAATGGTTGTAGGAGGCCTGGAGGTTTCCCCTTCCGGGTTTTGGCGCTGAGGCAAATGGGGCAGGAGCTAACGTATTGGGAAATGTCTTTGCGCATGCCCGGCCACCAGAATTGCCGTTGTATTAGATGCAACGTTTTCAGATACCCATAATGACCCGCAGTGGGGGCATCGTGACATCGTTGTAATACCTCCCGTCGGAGGCTGTCTGGGACATAAAATTTGCTTCCAGCTAGCCAGTCCCCCTGTGGGGATTGAGCCAGTTTGCTTTTAGGCGCTCTACCCCCCTCCTTTTCCACCTCAGCTTTAAGTTTCGATTTCCACTCCTGGTTATGCGGGAGGGGCTGTCTTGCGCGGCTGCGTGTAGTTACCACGCCTCCCAATTGCATAGGGGAGAAGACCGTGTCTACAGTCTCCTCCCGTTTGCTCTTGTGTTGGGGCATGCGCGATAGGGCGTCTGCAAGAAAGTTAGTTTTGCCCGGGAGGTAATTTAAAGTGAAGTTGAATTTGGAAAAGAATTCTGCCCATCACAATTGTTTGGCGTTCAGTCTGCGAGGGCTGCGAAGGGCCTCCAAATTTTTATGATCTGTCCAGACCTCGAAGGGATATCGCGCCCCCTCCAGCCAATGTCTCCAGTTAGTGAGGGCCGCTTTCACAGCAAAAGCTTCCTTCTCCCACACATTCCAATTTCTTTCTGCTTCTGAAAATTTTCTTGACAGGAATGCACAAGGCCGTAGTTTCCCATCCTCCCCCTTCTGCAATAATACCCCTCCTATCGCCGTATCGCTGGCGTCGACTTGCACTATGAAAGGGTAATTTTCGTTGGGGTGGCAAAGGATGGGTTCCGTTACAAATTGTTCTTTTAGGCATTCGAAAGCAGTTTGGCAATCGGATGTCCACTGTATTTTGGAGGAGGGTTTTTTAGCCTGGTCCCCTTTATTTTTTGTCCTTAACAATTCGGTTAAGGGGAGCGTGATTTGAGCAAAGTTTGCTATAAAGTCTCTATAGAAGTTGGCAAAGCCCAGGAAGGACTGCACGTCTTTGCGGGTGGTGGGAGTTTGCCATTCTTGGATCGCTTGTATTTTGGCTGGATCCATTTTTAACCCCTCTTGGGAGATACAGTACCCAAGGTAAGTGAGCTCAGTTTTGTGGAATTCACATTTGGACAGCTTAATGGGAAGTTTATTGTTCATCAAAGTGGACAGGACTTTTTGTACCATTTGAACGTGTTCCTCTTCCGAGTCTGAATAAATTAATACATCATCAAGGTACACCACTACACCTTTATAGAGGAATTCGTGTAGAACTTCATTTATCATGGACATGAATACCGACGGGGCTCCCACCAATCCAAAGGGCATAACTAAATATTCATACTGTCCGAGGGGTGTATTAAATGCGGTTTTCCACTCATCCCCTGCCTTGATACGGACATGGAAGTAAGCATCTTTTAAGTCTAATTTTGTAAAGATCTTACCTTGGGCCACGACGTTGAGAAGATCTCGGATGAGTGGGATGGGATAGGCGTTGTTGGTAGACACAGCATTAAGTCCTCTAAAGTCCGTGCACAGTCGAAGTCCCCCATCTTTTTTCTTCACGAAGAGTACCGGAGCGGCATGGGGGCTATTGGCTGGACGGATGAATCCTCTTTGAAGATTGGTGTCGATGAATTTTCGGAGCTCCTCTCGTTCATGGAGACTCATGGGATAGAGTCGTCCTTTGGGCAATGAGGCTCCAGGTACAATTTCCACCGCGCAGTCAGTTCGTCGGTGCGGGGGTAGAGAATCAGCTTCTTCTTCGGAGAAGGCATTCAGAAAGGGCCAGTACGGTTCGGGAATTTGGTTTATTTCTTCTTGGGTGAGAAGCGCCTTCTCGGTGTGAGTTGGATCACTGCCCCAGTTTTGGTTCCAGCGATGGTTTTTACAGTTGGAGTGAGTGAAGGTGATGCACCCCTCTGCCCAATTTATGTAGGGATTGTGATCACATAGCCACTTGCTGCCTAAAATTAACGGGTATTTGGCAGTGGCGCTGATGACAAAAGACCTTTTTTCCCAGTGTTGGCCCATGCCGGTAATTATTGGGATGGTTTCAGTGGTAACAGGGTTCATATTGGTGCCATCCATTTGTTCAAAAATCACAGGGTTTTGCAATTCACGAGTTGGTAGAACTAGTCCGTTGACGAGGGCCGGGGCGATAATGTCTCTCGAGCAACCCGAGTCGATGAGGGCTTGCACTCGGATGTGCATCTTCCTCTCCGGGTTAAGTAAAGTCACTGGCATGAATAAGATGGACCCAGGTGGCCGGTTCCGTGCAGGGACGGGCTTGGGGCGGATCTGTCGTTTGGGCCCTTTTACGACAGATCCATCTCGTTTCCCGACTGGGGGCTTTCTGGATTGACTTCTGCGTTTGGGGAAGCAGGGTCGTATTCCATAACTTCTTCCGCTTCCAGTCCTCTCTCTGAGGCAGGCCTTTGGGACGCGCCGCGGCCTCTGTTCGCGCGTGGCGCGGGAATCGGGCGTTGGAGAGTAGGAAATGGAGCGAGGGTTGGACGCCGTAGTTGAAGCGGAGGTCTTTGCACAGGCCGGTAGGGGCATTGTGCTGCAAAGTGACCGGCTTGTCCGCATTGCAAACACAGCCCTTGTTGCCATCTAGCATCTCTCGCTCCACGGGTGGCATACCCAGCTCCCCGTCCTCCCTTCTGTAAAGTCAAGGGTCTTCTTTGTCCCGTTTGTTGTTGTTGTTCAACCAAACGGACTTCCAAAATGCGATTCTCAACTTCGCATGCAAGTTGGATCCAACCTAACAACGTAGGGGGATTGTCCTGCATAAGGGCTCTGTCCAGAAGTCTCGGGTTTAGCCCTTGCTTGAACAGAATGATTTTGGTGGACTCCTCACACCTAGGGCATTTGGCAGCCAATTGTCGGAATTTCGTGATATAGTCTCTCGCCGACATGCTGCCCTGTTTAATGGCTTGCAATTCTGTTCGGGCCCTGGTTTCCTCTAAGGGGTCTTCATATTGCGCTCGAATAGCATCCACCAACCCCTGGAGAGTATTGAGTTCCGGGGCCCCGATATTGTATAGTCCTACATACCAGTCCGCTGCTTTGCCTTGTAAGTGGGAGCCGAGATGTTCAATTTGACTGGCCTCGCTGCCGAAGAGGTGTCCCCACCGGTTGAAGAATTGCACGACTTGCACTAGGAAAAATCCCAGTTTGGAGGGATCCCCATCAAAAGTAGCTTCCAGTTTCACCCAGCCCATCGGGAGGTCTTGCCTCGGAGCTGGTGCTGGGTAGAAGTCCGTCGGAAGCATCAATGGCACTTGAGGTACGGGGGGACCCGGTTGTGGTAGCGGCGCTGGTTGCGCTGGCGGCGGCATCACCGGCTGAGCCGGGGGTGGCGGCCTCGGCTGGGCTGGTGGTGGTGATACCGGAGGTGCTGGCAGTAGCGGTTGCGGTGGAGGTGGCCGTTGCGGTTGAGTAATGACCGGCCGCTGAGGGGTGGGTTGGTGGGGTCGTAGTGGTGTAGGTCCCACCGGTTGGTTCGGAGGTGGTAACACGGGTTGATCAAGTGGCAAACATATCGGTTGCTGCAACGGGGTTAATTGCGGTCGAAGCGGAAGGGGCCGCAGCGGCGAAGGTCTGATGGGTGGTGGGCCGCGCGGGCTTGCCCCTCCCGGCGTCGTGATCCTGGGAAGCAAAGGCTGATCTTGAGGTGCCGGTAGACCGTCCCTCGGGGTTAGTTGAATGGGGACCGCTTCTCGTGGTTGTTGTGGCAATTCCTCCCCAGGAGGAGCCGGAGGCTCTTCCGTCTGAGTCGGCCGAACCGTCGTTGGAGAAGCAGGAGGGGGTATCACCGTCGTCTCGGTTGGACGGGTTGGCCCTTCTTCCCCCTCTCCAGGCAGCTCAGCTGGAGTCTCCTCGGAAGGTGTATCCCCGTCCGATTTAGGGGTTTCCGTTGGAGTCTCTCCGGGTGCCTCAGCTGGAGTATCCCCGCTAGGCGGAATTTCGTCTAATCTAGGGGGTTCCTCGGGCGATTCCCCCGGTTCTCCAACGTCCTCCACTGGATAGGACATAACGCTTTGGAGGGTGGCTATTTGTACAGCCATCTCTTCAGGTGAAAGCCTCTCTCCTGCCCCCATCGCTGAGATTAGGTGAATGGCATGAGCCAAACTTTCCTCCATATCAATCAGTCTAGCTTCCAACTGTTGCATTCGGCTTGGACCCGGTTGCCCCGTAGCGGAACCTCCCTCGGTTGTACTCACCGGGGAAAACGGCCCCCAAGGCGGAGGATCTCCTTGATCGACTCTCGATCTCGCTGCTAGAATTCCTTTGGCTAGACCCGTCACTGCCGAGATGCCGGAATCTACAGCATGGGTGCGACTTTGCATCTGCACCCAACTTTGTTCAGGAACTTCCGTTGGCTCTTTCCATGGAGCAAGTTCCGAATAATCCCAACTCAGGGCGCCGCGGCGGGATGTATTCCCGTCCGTCTGTTCGGTCGTCCTGTTCCAAAACAGCCACGGTTGGCTGCTATCCAGCTCAGGGACAGTCCCTAGGCTTCGGCGCCCGTCCATCGAAACTCTAGGATGTAGTCCTCCGGCCCGGCGCTCTCGCGTTTCTCGGGGTCTGGCTCCCCACTCCGACGGGGTGGGTAACGAGATCAAGGGGAGAGTGGTAGCCGTCGGCCTGGTCCCCTCACTGCCGAGGTCGATGAGAGGCGGTGTAGAAGTCGAAGCCCCGGCCCCGACCGACACCGGTTCTTGAGATTCTTGGGGTTGCGCTGTTCGACTGTCGGGGGACGCATACGGATCAAACAAGGGATCCTTGTCCGGGACTCCCTTGGATTCCGCTGGGCCCGACTCAGGCATGATTGGTAACAAAATGTCAGCTTGTGGCTAGATAAGGTTCTTCCTACAGGTTCCCTTCCAAAAGCAAACAAGAGTCCATTGATTGAATAAGGAAACTTTACTGCAGAAAAGGTCCATTATAGTCCACAGTCCTGAATAGGAGACTCAGGATGGTACACAGTCATTGTTACCAATGAAGGGCAAAGCATGAGGTACAAAGTAACAGTTCCCATCTGCATCAGCCTCCCCCCACAGTTCTCAAAACAACATCTTTCAGTCTTGGGAAGCTGCTCTCCGTCAAGGCCAATGCCTGGTGGAACGGTATTAGACAAAACAGTCTCCTCTGGTGGGAAAGCTGCCTGGGAACTGGTGCACCTGCGGGGAAAGCGCTTAGACACTAGAAACATTAGAAAATGGAGTCAGTACAGTTTAAATATACACTGGACCTGACACCCATCATTGCGATGGCCAAATGAGAAGAAAAATTGGATCTTTGCGGTGATGACAGATGGCAATTTTCTAAGAGACAGTATGGCACAGTCAGTTTTTCACACATGCGTATTCGCAAGCTGCTTTATTGAGTTCTACTCTTCCCCCTCCCTCGCTGTGCTGTTGCTTCTGTTGGCAGGGAATTGTTTATACAGTTAAATCACTGAGAAATTATCTAAATCAGTCATTAAAAATGCTGTTTAAAAAAAAAAAGCTCCTACATTTCAGTATTTGTTTAAGTAGTCCTGGGTGACATTAATGGCTTCCAGTCTGTTTGGTTCAGCCGTGTTTCTGCGCATGTGCAGTTTGGAAAATATTGCAGCCTGTTTGGCAAGCATTTGAATTGTTTGGTGCAAACAGACCACATGATTGGCTCACATCTCATCATCACAGTTGGGTACAATAAGTTCAGCTGTCAACCATGTTCATAGTGAAATCTGTGTAGCATCTCTAGCCACAGTATTTGCATAGGATTGCATTTGACAATGGAGTGTATAGTTCAGATATCTAAAAATAACAATTGGAAGAGCACAGAAATTGCAAAAATGCAAAATCTGTACATGCAAAAGAAAGGGCAATTGAGGAACAACAGAAACTAAGATTTCCACTAAATCTCTTGTCTGTCTGTTCTAAAAACCTAAGAGCGCTCAAATTCATGGTTTTGTAAGGCCATTATTTCATTATATTTATATGGTATGTTTTTTGACAGCCATTTCAGGTAAGTTAGCTGGTGTCATAAGTTCTCAAATAAAGGGGAGGGGGTGAGTAGTTACACTCTTTTAAGTCCTTTTTGCTTTTTTCACCTTTCTCCCAGTTCACTCTGCAGCAAGTTTGTCTCCTGGCCTGCTTCTGCTGTGTAAACTAATAAAACGGTTGCAGTGTCCAAAATGCAAGACTGACAAATTGGATAGAATGTATAAGGAGGCATCAAATGTATGTTGGAAATGTGCCAAATAAGAAGGGACATTTTTTCATATGTGGTGGACACGTAAGAAAGAAAAGATACAGATCGGTTGCAGATACAGATCGGTTGCAGATACAGATCGGTTGCAGATACAATCATCGATTCAGAAGATTTTGAAGATTAAATTTCAGCTGAAACCAGAGACTTTTCTGTCGGGAATAACGGACAGCCGATTGGAAAAAAGCTTTAGAACACTGTTTTTATACTTTATTACAGCAGTTTACTACCTTTATTACAGTACTTTATGCACACTACAACATTGCCTACAGTGGAGGAATGGTTGACAAAAGTTTTGGAGTTTGCGTAAATGGCAAAACTTACTGCATTGATTAGAGAAAGGACATTAGTTAACTTCTTGACTGAACAGAAACCATTAATAGACTTTTTGCATGAAATGGATAACAAGGATTTGATGACATCTGCATTTATGGATTAAGAAACATGAAATTAGAAAAAAGAGGGGCTTTGTGATTAACCTAGAATAAGTATGACTCTAGAAATGATATATACTTGTTGCGGAGAAAATCGGAACTCAACCTATAGTGTAATCTAGGTTTTTCTGTTTTCTTTTCCCCTTTCCTTTTAATTATATAAATATATGTATTGCCCCCCTAGTCGGAATGAGAGACAGACACAATATTTTGGGTTCTAAAAATAGGCCACTTTATTTAAATTAACAACAAGCAAACTACAACTACAGCAAGGGCCTAACTAGCGGTACAGGTCAGGCCCTGGGGTCACTCCTGGACCCCGCCCTGACCTGTCTGGGCAAGACACCTGCTGCCCCGGGTGCGAGCCATCCGTCTGATGGCTGGGACCCGGCCTGGCCAGGCGAAGTGGTTCACCCCTGTAAAGCTCCCCCACCCAGCCGTACGGCAGCGGAGGGAGACTGGTTTGTCCAGGGGTTCCCCACCCAGGGCATCTAACCACGCAACTGGGCCGTACGACAGCCAGCCGCTCCTGACAGACCCCAATTCCCCACCAATGGGGAGGTGCCAAGGGTGCTCACCGGCCCACTACAGATTGTTCCCTAACTAACATCTTGCCACCCTGGGATTTAACTCAGGCCCCCAAGCCAATTACCCCACCATTCTCCCAGTGCGAGGCAGGCGAAAAAATTCCAGCCCCAAGGCCAATAAGGGCTGTGAGAGAAAAATTCCTACCTGGCCCCGATAAAGGCGACCGGCTAATACCGCACTGAAATGGGGTGAGGTGGCTGGGCCGAGCACGAGGCAAGACTGAAGCCAAAGGAGGGTGTGGAGGGGTCAGCAAATGCTGTGAGACTCCACCCCCCCCCCAAGGCTAAGCTCTGTCTGTAGGAGCAATAGACTGCCTCCATCCTTCCAGTGAGGCAAAGAACTACCGCCTGCTGAAATGGCTGTGCCATTGGCAAGGCTGGCAGCATTGTTAGTGTGTCGTGTTTAGAATTGTGTGTTTTTTCTTATTCTCTATGTTTATTGTTTATTATGTTATGGTGTATAGTTTATAGTTTAAATAAAGAAAAAATTTAAAGGCAAAATGCAAGACTTTAAATAATTAAACTGCTCCAACTAGAGACTACGTGAACTTTTAAAAGATTTGTATGAGGGAAGAACTCCAATTTCATCAAAGGTCACCTGGCTGATTGCCACACATTTGCTTAAAAGGTTATATTTAAGCAGGGCTTTTTTCTGGAAAAAGAGGTGGTGGAACTCAGTGGGTTACCCTCAGAGAAAATGGTCACATGGCTGGTGCCCCCACCCCCTGATCTCCAGACAGAGGGGAGTTTAGATTGCCCTCTGCACCACCGAGCCATGTGACCATTTTCAAGAGGTTCCGGAACTCCGTTCCACTGCGTTCCTGCTGAAAAAAAGCCCTGTATTTAAGTAAGGTAAACTGTCAGGAAGAGGTATTTCTAGTTTAGGACACACTGGTACAATTTACTTTCCTCCTGTGGCATTTGCTGTGCCCTGATTGTCTCTCACATTTCTCCCATGTTGCAACAACTCTCTTTTCTGTTTTGCTCAAGCTTCCTTAGGCCTTCATTTGTCTGTAGTTGTTACACAAAGCTGTCTTATGCTCTGCCAGATCTTTGGTCTATATAACTCAATATGATCTCCTCCAACTGGCAGTGGTTCTCCAGTCTTTCAGGCAGAGAACTTCCTGAAATCCTGTAACTAGAGATTAGCAATCTAGCAATCACTCCACACATTACTTCTTTTACAAGTTCTCCATGGAGCCAACCTGTGCTTTGTGCAGACGTACATCAGCTTGGGGGAAGAAAAGCAAAAAAAGTGTGGGGAAACAGAGTTTTCCCCTTTCTGCTGCCACAGTGTACAAAATATTTCCATGAGGAGCAGCAAAAATGAGAAAATATCTTCCCTCCACAATGTTTTTGCATGGGAAAAATAGCTTGGGAGAAAGACAGGAGCGCTCCCTCCGTTATATCACGTCCAGCAAAAACTTTAACTGACAAGGCAGATGCTTTAGCATTTTGCAACGTTCTATGGTTTTACCAAAGTTTTTTGCAAAATACTTGAGGGTCTGCTATGTCACTTCTGGTTTTTAATCCGGAAAAAAACCACCCTAAACTACAAGCTGGGTTCCGATTTTCTCCATGACAAATTAATATCATTTTCAAAGTCCCATGTATTCTGTGTTAAAAATAAGAGCCCTCTTTTTTCTATTGTTCGTGATTCTTAATCCATAAATCCAGATATCATCAAATCATTGTTATCTATTTCTTATAAAAAGTCTATAAATGGTTTCCATTCAACTAAAAATGTGGATAAGGTCTTTTCTCTAATCAGTGAAGTAAGTTTTGCCATTGACACAAACGCCAAAACCTTTATCCACCATTCCTCCATTGTAGGCAATATTGGAGTTTTCCATTTTTGTGCATATAGTATTCTTGCTGCCATGATCATCTATAAAAATAAAGTTCCAAAAATTCTTTCCAACTGACTGTCCGTCATTCCCAACATGAAAGTCTCTGGTGTCAATTGGATTTTAATCTTCAAAATCTTCTGAACCAATGATTGTATCTGTGACCAGAAAATTTTTGCTTTCTTACATGTCTACCACAAATGATAAAATGACCGTTCCTGTTTAGCACACTTCCAGCATATGTTTGATGTATCCTTATACATTCTAGCCAATTTTTCAGGAGTCATATACAGGATATATCATCTTATGAAAGTTCTCGTTGATACCAGAGCTTAATGTAAATTTCAACCCTTTTATCCACACATTTTCCCATTGCTCCATTAATATGTCATGTCCACATTTTTTTGCCCATTTAATCATACATTCTTTTACTTGATCTTCTTCTGTTTCAAACATCAACAAAAAGTTTATGCATTTTATAAAACATCACTTCTGGTTTTTACTGGAAGTGTGGTAGGTGTGCCAGTGCAATGATAGTGCACCAGGCCTCAGTTGGCATTTTCTCCTGGAGGTTGTTAGCTAATACCTGGTCACTTCTTCAGATTCTGAATTAGAGGTGTGCATAATGAAGAAATGAGCTGAAAATACACCCAGAACTCACTGTTTTGGCTTGTTAAAGAGGCTTCCGGAACGCTGAACCAAATCCAGGAAATGTGGCTGTAACAACTCCCCACTGCCAAAAAGTTTGTGTGTTTCATTTTGGCACTGAACGTGTGGGAGCTGCGCAGGCAGGTCTGGCAGTTGGGAGCCATATGGAAGCATCTTGTTTGCCCTAACACTAAGTCAGTCTGTGTCATGGTAATGAGACGTGATTGTTCTGTAATCCCTGGAACTGAAACTGAAAAGGAAACTTTCTAGATGCACCTTCTTAATCTGAATCATTCCACATCCAATATCCAATATTTTCTCATTATTTTTCTTTTGTATCCCACCTACTTTGCACAATTTTGCTTTATCCAAATAGCCAGTTTCCTCCCTCACATTTCAATGATCATTTGTGAATCAGGGGTAACTTTATTCCTCTTGTCACCTGGTGTTTCTTTTTATAAAATGTCTGTTTCGTCATCCCTGCGCTGCATTTAATTTCTGCTCTAGATGTTATTTCCTGTCAAATGATTTCAGATGGGGTTATGTTCTCTGGCCCAACAAATGTGATGCTGGATATAGGGTATCTTTGGAATTGCAGAAATGTTGGCGAGGAAGATTTGCACGTCCCTTTTCATTCAATACAGTTTAGTATGGCCTTTGCTAGTTGGGTTGAGCCTGAAAGTTTTAACATCTCATAGCTTGTATTTAGTTCACATGAAATTTCAATAAAGCCCATAGCCAGATATTTTGTGATATACTAGAAGCCAGGGAGAACAGGAAAATACAAATACATAAAAGTCCTCTTCACGTGTTACATACAGCAAAAGCATGTATATGTGTGCACATCTGTTTTCAAGAAATAGCCAATGCACGGTCAATTTACAAATTAAACTTGGAACCAGTACCTGGATAAATGTAGGGTTTAAATCACTTGTTTATGCATTGAATGTCACACGAATTACTTGAGGCAGTGTAAAGAAAAATCTAGTGTACACTTTACATGGATTGCAAGAGCATTCACTGTAACTCATTAATAGGGCTGAAGTCTAATATGTTAACAGCATTGCCAGACTTTGATGTTTTTAGGATTCTACTGTAAATTTAAGAAAAAAAACGTATACCTTGAATCTCACCAAAAGTAACCCCAGACAGACATCTGTCCATCAGAAGAGGACAGTTTGTTCACTTTCCCCTCTCACTGCAGCCCTAAATGCCCCCTGAAATGCTAGTCCTGGGGACAGAGGACCCCGCCCCCCAGCATGCCAGGGGAGAGGAAATTGAGAAAAATTACCCTCTTCCATCAGCAGCAATCTTCAGCAGGATCCAAACAAAGATCCATACATTATGTTGTTTGATTTTCTCTCCTATAATTTAATTTTAATAATCTTAAAGAATAAGTGAAAATACGTTTGCATACCAATGTGTCCTCAATCCAGGAATTAGCCGTGTTCGTTTGGATCCAGAGGAATTAGCCGTGTTCGTTTGGAGTTGTGAAATAGTAAAGAGTGGGGGGGGGGTTCTGGGAAGAGGTGGCAGAACTCTCAAGAGGGAAATGCAGAAGAAACATATGGAATTCTTTGAAATAATATTATTTTCACGCACTATTGCCGAGTATTTTCAAGAGGTGCCAGAACTCCATTCCACCGCATTCCTGCTGGGAAAAAAAGCCCTGGTAGAGTCCAGTAGCACCATTAAGACTAACCAACTTTATTGTAGCATAAGCTTTCGAGAACCACAGCTCTCTTCATCAGATGCATCAATAAAGATGCTACAATAAAAATGGCTAGTCTTAACGGTGCTACTGTACTCTTTACCATTTATATTTAGTTAGCTACTTTATATTTATCCTACATGTCCTCCAAGGAGCTCAGAGAGGCATATGTTATTCTTCCTTACTCTTTGTTTTCACAACAATCCTGTGAGGTAAGATAGGCTGAGAGAAAATGACTGAGCGAGAGTCACCTGGTGAGTTTCATAGAATGCAGGGATTTGAACCTATAACGCCCCCCCCCGGGCTAGCATAACACTCTAACCACTGCACAACACTGCTGCAATTGTGGGAAACTTAAGCAGAACAACTGCTAAAATTGACAAGGGGGTAGTGTGGAAATCTTCTCCCTTGATCATACTAGTAGTGAGCAAAAATAATAATAATAATGAAAAACTCAGATGTAAAGTCACTTCCTTTGACTTTATAAAATGCTTAAGTTGTTTTCTCAAATAATGAAATTAATTACAACAGCCCTGCTTAATTAATCATCCTGATAGCACCTGAATAAGGTGCAGGATAAAACAACACGTGGGAGAATCATGGTAAAGACTACAAAAACAAAAGAAAGAAAGAAAGAAAGAAAGAAAGAAAGAAAGAAAGAAAGAAAGAAAGAAAGAAAGAAAGAAAGAAAGAAAGAAAGAAAGAAAGAAACTACGCCACGATTCACTTACTAAGAAATATATAGATTTAGTGACTCTGTTATATACTTTTTTGTACAAACTAAACAGTTGAAATGTCTAGTGTGTTAATTCCTCACGAAACATACAAAACCATACAATTTAAGGGCAACCGGTCCAATAAACAGCCAGGCAAATAGCCACTTCAAAAAAACATATCACATAATTAACAATTCATATAAGAACATGATATGAATTGTAGTTTCTTTTTTTAAGGTGCAGGGTAAGGCAGGAGTCAGCTCTTGTCGCACGCACATGCTGTTTTTGTTTAAAAATACACATGCAGAAAGAGGCGTTTTACAACATGTGAATGGCTGACTGCCGATTGGGCAATCCTGTTCAGCAAGAATATCAGAAAATTCTTTTGGTCTCAGGCACACTTTGTACCCTTCCTAATCCTTTTGCTGCCTGGGAAACTGAAACCAGACAGAGGCATCAGATTAACTTTCAAACTGGAAGTTTTCCAACTGTTTGAACCTTTGCAATACAATACAAAAAACAAAACCAAACAACCCCTCGCTCTTGATTTTTAAAATTCTGACCGCACGTCCCTAGTTGATATTGTTAAGGAATTTTGGGGTACCCTGCTGGTTCTTTATTTCTCCCATCTTTCTTAGTGCTCTGGAGTAACTAAAGTGTCTCAGATCAACATGCACTCACATACACTTGACGTTTATTGTTTCGTTTTACTCTGATCTCTCTGTGCTCAGTCAGTACAAAATAAATGCCAGAGGATTCACTGTGGCGTTTTTCTTTGGTTCTGATCTAGGAAAAGACTGAGAACAGAATGATAAACTCTGTGTATTGATTTGTGAGTAAGAATGATTATTACTTTCACACTGTGCACTGATTATTTGTAATAATAATATAAATTAGAACAATTTGTTTGTTTATGATTGTCTCCCTGGGGATTTCCCCCTTCTATTCTTTTGGTCAGTACAAGGTAAAGGCCAAATTGAATTTAGCAATCCTACTAATCCTTGACTCTATAACGGCTCAGATGTTTCCCCTTATCGCCCTTCTCTCTCAGCCTTGGGTATACCCTCTTCAGACATGTCTAGATATCACTGGAAGTCTTAAGATTTTGTTTACAGTATTTGACCCAAAGCAGATATGAAACTTAACCTGTCAATCTCTCATATTTGAACATCATGTAACTCTTATTTGTTTATATATTCACTTGACTGTTTACACTTCATGTAATAATTGCTCGTTCTGTAAACAAAATTGTTTACTTGTATTTTTTCCTTCTGAAAAGTTTAAAAGTGGGTGCTACCAAATCCTGTTATGCACTTTTGCTATCTGCCTTGTGCATCAAGTTTATTGCAGATTAAACTTTACTTTTCTCACGTGAAATCGCGCCAGGAATACGCTGTCGTTCCAGGAGCTCGGCACGATGTTCCGTGGCCGGTAAGCAGTATGAAAACGGCCCAGATGTAAGGAGGTATGAAAATTGCTAAATTCGCCCTGAGCCTGCTGATGCGGGGAGGGGGAATATAAATCGAATAAAATAAATAAATAAAATAAATCAATGTGAAGTCTTGGTCAATTATTCAGAGTAAGAAAAGGTGAACCTCATATTGGTACAGTGAGGAATAAAAGAATTTCCCCGACAGATACCCACAATGGAGGGGCGGGGGTCCCTGTCCTTGTTTGTCAAAAAGCCTTCAGTTTGCGTTTCTTGATCCAGGCTATTTGGAAGGTGGGAGCTAGCTTATGAGCTGGTAGAATAATGGGTTGGATGCAACCAGGTTTTTGGCAGGTGAAAAAGAGGCGGGGGCGGGGGGGTCTCAAAGGGCTATGTTTCAGATCACTTCACCTGCATGTACAAAAGCCATGTGAAACAGGACTTGTAATAACAAGGGGAACAAAGTGATAATTAATTAAAAATCTGGCAGGATTCCCAGAGGGAATAACCATTGGCGGGACTGGCCACATTGAAAGGTAAAGCAGTTGCAATGGACAGTAGATTCCAAAGGCGGCATTACTTTTGTGACTTGAATCCCCACATCATGAGAAAAAAAAAATATGCAGGGCCGTTTTCACACTGCTTACTGGCCACGGAACATCGCACTGAGCTCCTGGAATAACAGTGTCTTCCTGGCGCAATTTCGCAGTTCTCACGCGAAATTGCTCCAGGAATACACTGTCGTTCTGGGAGCTCGGTGCAATGTTCCATGGCTGGTAAACAGTGTGAAAATGGCCAAAATGGAAGGAGGTATGAAGCTGACATTTTGTGGTCATGAGCAAAATCATGTACTTATTTGGCTGGAGTTGTGTGGCTGGAAGAGGGCTTTTTGAGATCATCTTAACCTGGGCCGTTTCCAACACGCCTTACCTTATTCTGCAAAATAGCGAAATCTCGCATGAAATCTCATGAGAAGACGCTGTTATCGTGAGATAACAGAAGAACAAAGGACTAGAAACATGAGTGGAGCACCAAGTGATGTATCTGCGATGAGAAACAAGCCATGGGTCAGAGCCATGGAAGAATTTTTTCCACCACGGAGCTTCTTTGCCCACTGCTGTTCTCAACATGTGTACAAATAGAGACAGGAGGCATAGCTCTCTTGCTCTATATGTACGTGCGCAAAAACTGGTCATAGAAAACTCAGTTATTCCAAAACTGCCTTGTTGATGGCGCAGTCCATATCTGCACAGGGTCTACTTTTCTGACTTTCCTAAACAGCTGCTCACTTGACATGACCAAAGACTCTTAAATTCTAGCAATAACCGACACGCAGCCCCCTCCCACCCCCAGTTGGGAATGTTTTCAACCCTGGAAATTCATAACAGTTAAATTTTCACTTCCTTCAGTGCCATCTTAAATAGTGTTACAATGCAGCTCTGCTTAGGATAGCACTGGGTAGTTACTACTTATCTGTATTGTAGCAGTGAGAGTTGCCTTGAAGATCTACTTCCATAGGTGGATCTATGCTGGTCTGTGGTAACAAACACAATCAAGAGTCTTGTGGTATGTATAGAGAGGATGAAACATTCAAGAAACGTTGGGCTTCCATTTTGAATAAATGTTCCTTTGACCTTATGCTTTTGCTCATAGAGAAGATTGCAAGGGAGAAGGATGACATGAATACTGAGATAGTTCAGTTGAAGGAACAACTTAAAACAACACATACTGACGAAGAATTTCGTCAAAAAACGAGTGAGATTGATAGGCTAGTGAAGGATTGTGAAAATAAATTGAAAGAGTTGAAGTTAAAAAAAATAAGCCGTGATAAACGAGACTACAGTTCGGGAAACATTTACGATTGGAAGGAAACCAAACCAAAGAAAAAAGTGACCTGGGCAAAACTACCCAAAGTAGGATTAGAATTTGAGACCACAGATCCATCAGACACAGATCAGTCTGGTGATGAACTAGGCGAACGTACTTTGCGCAATAGAACTATCCCCAGACACCCGAATAAAAATTTTTTAGGACGGGGACACCCCCCCAGACGGGGGAGATACAGAACCTAGTTTTTAATCTATCAAGTAGGATCTTGTCCCCGGAGGAGATGTCATTATTAAATAAAGGACTGGGATTTGTATCAACACCTAAATATGATTCATTCCGCACGCGGGTGGACCTCTATAAACTGTTCCGTTTGATAAAACTTAGGAAACATTTTGGAACAACTGAGGGAGATATTACAAGCGATAGCCTAGGTATGAAATTTAAATCAACATTCACACCGAAGGTGGTTGATGGGTGCATTGAAACCTTTGAGAAATTAGTTACTAGGGACGTCGTGGCAGTAGAGAGACAGAATGGAAGGGCATGGCATAATCTGAGTGATGTTGAAAGTAAAACATTGAGAGATCTGAGTAATGACAGGACCATTACCATCAAACCTGCTGATAAGGGAGGGGGAATTGTTATACTGAACACAGAAGATTATGTGAAGGAAATAAATAGGCAACTGTCCGATGAAAGTTTTTATAAAAAAATTGACCACGATCCAGTGCGGGAAATTGCCAGAGTAATTAGGATTGTTGTGGATGAAGCGCTGGGATTAGATTATATCTCACAGAAGGTGCATCAGTGTTTGATTAATAAGAACCCCCGTACCCCAGTGTTCTATTGCCTGCCAAAAATTCATAAAGCTACTCGACCTCCTGTGGGACGCCCTATTGTCTCAGGTTCGAACTCTATTCTGGAGCCCCTAGCTATCTGCTTAGATAAGATATTACAACCAATAGTGACCCGCACACCAACCTATATCAAGGACACCACTATGTTTATTAATTTCATTGAAGATCTACGGATACCAAGTGATGCTTACTTGGTAACCTTGGATGTGCAAGCCTTGTATACTTCCATCCCTCATCAGGAGGCTAGAAGAGTAGTGGAGAGTGTGTTACTTCATAGACGCACAGACTATCCTCCCACCTCTTTTCTTTTGAGCTTATTGGACATCATCCTCGAGAGAAATTATTTTCGCTTTGGGTCTCAATTCTATTATCAAATCAAGGGAGTTGCCACGGGTAGTTCGGCAGCACCCTGTATTGCCAATTTATTTATGGCCGACTTGGAAGAACGTTTCATACTGAATAGGAATAGCAATCCTTTTTTTGAATATATTATCTTTATGAAGAGATTTATTGATGATGTTTTCCTCATTGTAAAGGGGCGGGACCAAGTTAATGCCCTCGTGAACTGGTTGAATCAATTAAATCACAACATCAAGTTCACTCATCAAGGGCATGATCAATGTATAGCATTTCTGGATGTAGTAGTATATAAAATATCAGACACTAGGATGGGAGTTAGACCGTATAGAAAACCAACGGATCGATCTGCCTATTAAAATTATGCATCGTTCCATAGACGCAATCTTAAAAATAATATTCCTTTTGGGCAGTTCCTCCGTTTGAAACGAAACTCCACAAATGACTTTGATTTTAGATGGGAGGCACAGAATATGTATAGAGCATTCAGGAGCAGGGGTTATCCAGAACAAGTAGTAGGGAATGCTTTGAATCGTGCTATTGCTAAACGACGACAAAATTTGTTGCACCCACATGTTATGGGGAGTCAAATGAGCAGAGGTTTGACGTGGGGACTTGAATTTTCCCATTTAGCTGGCAATATAGCCAGCACTGTTAAGAAGTATTGGCATGTCATTAAGGAGGTCCCTGGATGTGACTTGCCTTTAAAAATTGGATTTAGAAGAACTAGAAGTTTGCGGGACGTTCTTGTGCATTCAGACTTCAGAGAAGTCATTGCTCCGTCCCCATTACCAACAGGACATTATACTTGTGGCCACTGCAATATGTGCCCCCTGAGTATACCTTTAACATCGATCCTTCATCCTGAGTCTGGCAGACCACTTTACTCCAAATCGTTTTCCACATGCTCTACGCCACAGGTGGTATACATTATCCAGTGTCCCTGCCCACTGATTTATGTGGGCAGTACTACACGACCAGTGAGGGTAAGAATTAGAGAACATCTGTCCAGGATCCGCACAAAAAACTTAGAAGCCCCGCTGGTGGATCATTTCATGAAATATCATACTAGTGAGAGGGAACTTCGTTATTCAGTTTTAGAAGTGGTCCAACTTGATAATGAGAACAACATCAAATTATTACAGATGGAAGCCCAATGGATTCATAGAATGAATTGTTTAATACCTAATGGATTGAACAGTGAGATTAATTTTTCAGTGTTCCTGTGATTATGTTTGTTGTATAATGATTGAGCATGGATACTGTCACCTTAAGAGGTGTTATGTAGGGGTATATAAAGGATATGGCACTTCAGACAAGCACCTGCTTGTAATTAGCGTTGATTACAGAGTGAAAGTGTCGGCACAGACTGACCCACTGAAAATTGAGCTTTCGATTGTTATGTGAGTATATCGGATTGACTTCTTGTTTATTATATTGAACAAATGTTCATTACATGGGACAAATGCGGCTTTTGAACTAAAATACTGAAACATAATATTTCCAGGACAAAAAGGTGGCCAAGAAGAAGGGTTTCCGAAACGAGCATTTGTAGCTGGCGGGCTCGTTGCCATCTGCCGGGAGACCCCGTCGGGGGGCTCCGGCATTCACAACGTGGAATCAGCCGTTTTGAAACTTACATACCATCTGTCGGGAGACCCGATCGGGGCTCCTGCACGTACAGCGTGGAATTAGCTGCTTTGAAATCTACAGTAATTCACAGCTGCTTGGGACTCGTTATTTGTGCATTTGCGACTCATTGATATTTATATACTGGACTAATACGGGTCTCGAGCCTGGTCCTAACGTATGGATTCTTGCTGTGTCTAAATATAGTGTTGGCTCTAGGTAATATTGCATAAATTGAATAATACCGCATGAACTGAACTTGTATTTTTACATTGTATGAACTAAACCTGTATTTTTACCAAATGAGATGGTTATTTGTGATTAAAGTTGTTTGATATATTTATTGTCAGATGTGAGGTTTCTGGGGTTTCCCTCAGAATATAGGTCTGTGGTAACAAACACAATCAAGAGTCTTGTGGTGCCTTGCAATTTATTGTGGCACACAAAGATTATTCCTATAAATCGGCCATATAGAAATGAATCGCAGCTTGGTCCCATAAATGCAGTGTACTTAACAATGCCCCGTGCACTGTCGATATTGGTTTTCTCCTTTCTTGTATGTCAGTTTCTGAACAAATTCCAGGAAAGCCAACCCCGAAGCACAGTCCCACTTAACAACTTGATTGTGAATGCATTCTTAAGGTGTGAGTTCTTTGAGCTGTCACTTTTAGCCTTTCCTGTGACCTCTGAGCAGACCTCTTAAACAAACATTGCAAATCATGAAAGGGATACCCCATTAGTCAGATTTCTTACAGTTTATCTTTGGAATTCTGTTCTACATTGCAATCTTTTTCTTTTTTCTTTTATTTGAAATCCCTATTCAGCAACTTGCAGGGAGAAGACAAAAATCTGGAATGCGCAGACTGGCGAAATAACTTGAATGTGACCTTATTGCAGGTGTTTACAAGAGTGTGCATTACTAATCCAAGAGGAGATGACAGGCTACTTCCTCAGCAAGAATGGAATGGCAAAAGAGGACAACTTCACCCCATTCAGACAGCCAGTAGAAATACTTCTTCTTCCAGTTACAGATGTTGTTGGATAGGTATAAGTTGTTATGTATTGCTTGAGTAGAACGAAGGCTCCTGAGGCCTAAAAAGCTATTGGTGTTTGGGTGCTGGCAAGGCCAATCAGAACTGTGCTCAAAAGTAGACACTTGTATATAGTCCAGCCAAATGAAGGATTCTAGCGGCTTACATTGTATTGGTTGTTGTAAAAGTGATTTCTACAAGTATAAATTGGTTACTGTTGAGCCTGAGTCTACAGTCTGTCTGCTTCCAGTCTCCAATAAAGATGTTTATTATAATAAAGAGCTGTTAATCTCAATGTATAATACTGGCGATGAGGATGGGATTCAAAGGTGGGTAGGCAGCCCCGCAATGCCGAGAGCTAAATCACTCCAGGTGGGTAGGCAGCCCTACGATGCCAAGAGCTAAATCATGACTCAGAGCTGATACACAGCTGCCCCATTGCAATTCGCTGACAGTGAATCATGGCCTCCAAGGGCCATTTTGAACCTTTTGACTCAGCCTCCAAAGACTGGGAGGCATACATCTCAAAGTTCAAGTTCTATCTTGAGGTGAACAAGGTCACGGATGTGGACCTCCAGAGGGTGGCTTTCTTCAGCGTCTGTGGGCAGTCCACTTTTGACATAGCCTGGGCACTCATGGTGCCAGCTGAGCTCCAAGCTACGACATTCAATGTCATCAAAGACTGGCTCTGAGACCACTTCTCACCACAGCCATCAGAGATTGCCAGCTGACACGCTTTCTACAAGCAGGACCAAGCCCATGGTGAGTCGGTGACCATTTTCATTACAGCTCTCTGGCAAGCGGCACAACAATGCAACTTTACTGACCTGGAGACAAGCTGCAGGTCTACAAGGAATAATGGGAAGGACAATTTAGGTATCTTCCCCAGTCTCCCCTTCCTGGATTCTAACACTTTCCCCTTCAGTTGAGAGTCAGCTGCTCTCAGCAATTAGTGCTTCCAGAGCCTATTTAGTTATCATCAGACTGTCATTTATGAGCTCATTGATAAAGCCATCCTAAGCGGAGTTACACCCATCTACATGATTAAAGTCAATGTTACCATCATTTTTTCCCTGCAAATATTTGGGAACCAAGATCAAGGTAATCCAAACTATGGTATTTCCCATTACTATGTATGGATGTGAAAGTTGGACAGTGAAGAAAGCTGACAGGAAGAAAATTGATTCATTTGGTGCTAGAGGAGAATTTTGCAGATACTATGGATGGCCAAAAAGACAAATAAGTGGGTACTAGATCAAATCAAGCCTGAATTCTCCCTAGAAGCTAAAATGACAAAACTGAAGCTATTGTACTTTGATCACCTCATGAGAAGACAAGACTCTCTGGAGAAGTCAATAATGCTAGGAAAAGTGAAAGGCAGTAGTCAAAGAGGAAGACCTAAAACGAGATGGCTTGACTCAATAAAAGAAGCCACGTCCTCCAGTTTGCAGGAGGATGGCATATCCTTGATGGCATATAACAAACACACACGTGGTGGTACTAAGGCATTCAATCTATGTATCAAGTGCTTTTAGCTTGGTTGGCCCCCAAGGAACAAAGACATGATTCTCCCTTCCATACAGGATTCTCACAACAATCCTGTGAAGGAAGTTAGGTCAAAAGAGAGTGATTGGCCCAACGTCACCAGCATGTCATATGGCAGAATAATATCTCTTTTCCCAACATGTTTGCATAAAACGATCCTTAATAACATATAGGGTTGCAAGACTCTAGGTGAGACACTGAACAAAGGAGGAAATTCCTAAGAGACCACTAATACAACAAAGAAGATTGTCTCAGTATAAATAAATACAATTTATAGGTCAAACCAAGTGGGGCAATATTTTGGTCAAAACATATGTAATAATATAATATCCTTCTACTACAATTGAGCAATGGTTTGTTCATATCACAACCAGAGCCTGTGGAGAAAACACATTACTAATCAATTATCACAATGTCCCTTTCAGGTGAGTATCAATCATCTGTTGATTTCAATAATTGTCTCTTTGATATGTTTTTCTGGTTTTAGGCAGGATTTCCGCTGATATCCAATGATGGGTGAGTATGCTCCAGGAGGAAAAATTTCCAAATCTCCTGGGCAGTTGGCAATGGGTGCACCAGCTCTTTAGACAGCCCGTTTTGCAGTTGCTTTTTCAAGCCAAGAATTCTACTGCCTACAATATGATAAATAATCTATTTACAACAGATGGGCTACACAAAATTACAATGAATCATAATAAAGTTACAGTAAATATATAATTCAAAATGCAAGGTTTCCTTTACTTACTCCATTCTTCCTGGGCCGATTCCAGACGGCCCTCTCCATCCCGAAACGTCGCGCATCGTTGCACAGAAAACGTGAAATATCGCGTTTTCTCGTGCGAGTTTTGCACGACGTCGCGCAAAACCCACGCGAGAAAACGCGATATTTCGCGTTTTCCGTGCAACAACGCGCGACGTTTCGGGATGGGGAGGGCCGTCTGGAATCGGCCCTGGTCTTTTTATGTGAGGCAATGGTGCTTCTCTATGTCATTTTCTCTGAGTACTGCCCAACCATATCATAGGCACAAATATAGGTTGTCGACTAATTAGAGGGATGATTAGAATGACAGTGCAAAACCAAGTTAAAGCAACAGTGCATTATATTGTAATTCACAAAAAGGCTGAGAAATCAGTCTCCTGATTTAACCCACGGGGTTTAAGACTTCTAGATCTAAAAATCCATTCGGCTTCCTGTTTCAATAAGGTTTTATGATGGGGATAACCCATGGAGACAAAAAGGACAGAGAATTATTAGACTCTAGGTGAGGCCTGGAATTCTCCCACAGTTACAACTGGTTTCCAAATTACAGAGATCAGTTTATCTGGAGGAAAATACAGTTTCACAGGGCAGATGCTATTTTATTTCTATATATTTATGTCATTTATAGTCCACCTTTCTCACTGAGACTCAGGGTGGATTATAGAGTGCGAGATTAGTACAGTCAATATCAAGGACATTTCAATAAAAATGCCTTAGGGTAAATAAATGCAAGTTTACAAAGACATAACATAAGCAAAAAAATCAATACAGAGTTGAAGAAATGCTGAAATGGAACATAAGCAATTTTAGGACTGACATTAGACAACATAGAACTACTCAGTAGGATCATACTTGAAGCACAGGTAGTACATAGGACCACAATAGATAGGATGTAAGGCAATCTGTTATGACCTTTACTTTCTTTGGGGTAGATTTTTCCTTTAATCTTTCCCTTAACACCCTCTGGGTAGTTTGCTGCCAGCAGGAATATATTATTCCAAAATATTTTATTTAAGTTTTCCCTTTGGTAACGTGTTTAAGCGTCAGGCTCCTTCGTGGTTCTATGTGGCCCTGAGGATAGGAATGGGATATAGCAATGACAGCTACACTGGGATATAACAAAACAAAATAAACTTTTATTTAGTTAAGAAGCGTATTGGTTTCATAAAAGTAGTTCTCGGTTCTTAAAGTTACTTATTTTACTCTCATTCACACAGATCTCTTCCAAGCCTTCACACACAGTTAGCCTCTTTCTCTAACTCAATATTTGTCTCATAGAAATGCTTAAAACTCCTCAGGCAGCACACAGCCAGCCTCTCTTTCTCTGACTGCTATTCACAGAAATATGAAACCTGCTCAGGCAGCACACAGCTGGCCTCTCTTTCCCTGACTGAGGGCCAAGCTACACATGACGAATGACACTTGAACAGCAAGTGTATTTCTCCCTGTTCACTTGCCCTCCACTCAATCCACTTGCCGTTCAAGTGTCATTCGTCATGTGTAGCTTGGCCCTGAGTGTCCTTTCACAAATATGCTCAGTTCAGGTTCCACACAGGTTATATTTCTCTCATAAATACTTCAGTATACTCAGGCAGCACACAGCCAGCCTGCTTTCTTCTGACTGAAACTTTTCTCCCTTCACTCTCAGGGCCAAGCTACACATGACGAATGACACTTGAACGGCAAGTGGATTGAGTGGAGGGCAAGTGAACATGGAGAAATACACTTGCCGTTCAACTGTCATTCGTCATGTGTAGCTTGGCCCTCAGTCTCCAACTGCATTCACTCCACCCACTCTCAGTCATCAACCAATCATATCCCTCTCTTTCACCCCCACTCTTCACTTATCTCACACCAAGCATTTAAAGATACATGCACACATTTACTTGAAATCATTACACAGTCCCTATCTCAGTCTCTACATTAGTGAAGCATCTGAGACCCTCCTATCAGAGTAAAAAACTTTTTTGAATAATTTGGTTTTGCATCATTTGCGGAAAGCCAGGAGAGAGGGAGCTCTCCTGAGACCTCCTCAGGCAGGCTGTTCCACAGGGTAGACACCACGAAAGCCCATGTACAGGCTGCTGTTGATTTCACCCATGTCAGATGAGCAAAGTTGCCCTGGAGGAACATAGAGCTTTTTAATATGATAAATAGAGGTGGGCATGAACCGAAATACAAACCAAAGTTTGTCATGAATGGGGCCAGTTCGTGGTTCACAAACTGGCGGTTTGTGGGAGGTCATTCCTCAAGAACCTCGATTTGTTTGGTTCGTATTTTGGTTCATCACTGAAGACAGCCTGGTATCAATCAATCAGTTTCCTAGGCAACAGGGGGGATGGGCTTTCTGTAGACCTTCTGCTGACACAGAAGTGATGTTTTCACGAACCAAAAAAACTAGTTCACAAACTGGGGTAAGTTCATGAAAGTTTGTGGTTCATTGTTTGTGAAATGCTACGAACCATGAACCACACGGTTTGGAATTTTCTCAGTTCATGCCCATCTCTAGTGATAACCAATACCTTGAACTGAGCATAGTAACTGATAGGTAGCCAATGGAGTGACTGCAGGATGGGCTTCATGTTCATGTTCATGCTCCTGCTCGCTCATCATCATCATCATCATCATCATCATCATCATCATCATCATCATCATCATCATCATCATCATCACAAACATTCAATTTATATACCACCATCAGGACAACTTAATGCACAATCAGAGCAGTTTACAAAGTATGTCATTATTATCCCCACAACAAACACCGTGTCAGGTGGGTGGGGGCTGAGAGAGCGCCAGAGAGCTGTGACTAGCCCAAGGTCACCCAACTGGCTTCAAGTGGAGGAGTGGGGAATCATTTTGCACCAATTGGAGTCTCCTAGTTAGCTTAGATGGGAGACCTGTGTATGATGCATTACAGTAGTCAAGTCTTGATGTTACCATAGTATGGATCCAGGTGGCCAGGTCAGCCACATCAAGGTAAGAAGCTGTCTTCCAGGCTAGAGTATGCCATAGATTCTAGGTGAAACTCCTCCTCCAATTCCCCCCTCCAAAGGTACTGCCTCCAATCTCCAGGAACTTCCCTGACTGGAATTGGCAACCATAGTTCCATGAAACTTTAAAGGGAAATCCTAAACAGAATTTCATGTTTCTAAGTCTACTGATTTCAACTGACTTGTGACTGCATTGCCAGGTATCAACATTCAGGGGTTTTTTTCAGCTGGAATGCGGTGGAATGGAGTTCCGGAACCTCTTGAAAATGGTCACATGGCTGGTGGCCCCACCCACTGATCTCCAGACAGAGGGGAGTTGAGATTGTCCTCTGCGCTGCTGAGCAGCGCGGAGGGCAATCTAAGCTCCCCTCTGTCTGGAGATCAGGGGGTGGGGCCACCAGCCATGTGACCATTTTTTCCGAGGGCAACCCACTGAGTTCCACCCCCTCTTTTCCCAGAAAAAAAGCCCTGTCAACATTTACCATCTAGAGCTTTTTCTATACTGCGAAATTTTCATGTAGTTAAATAACATTGAGGGTACATCTTAAGTGCTTGGAAATTACATAAAACAAAAGAAAATCTGGATGGTAAATATTACTATTTAGCAGTAGTCCTCAATACTGATTAAAACTAGGTTTTGAGCTCTTAGCTTACAGATAATTCCAAATTACACTACATCTATTTCCCCTTTAGTATAGTCATCCTTGGTTTGAGTTATTGTACTTGTGCCAAAATCAACAAGCTTATTTTAATGCAGTTTTTTTGCTTCCATACTTCACAGGTTTACAAACTGCACAAAGCCTATCTTGTAGAGACAAAATAAATCTTTCCCAATAGCAGCCTCTTTAGACCACTTCATGTTCCACATGTATCGCAGCAAGAACAACCGCCTCTGAAAAACAAGCAATTATCTAGAAAAAGGAGGGGGGCGGGAATCCCTGTGAGTGATGATGTGGACATACGAGAACGCCATTTATATTAAATAAAAAGCCACTAGGCTGTCTGTCATTCTGTTCATGTCAAAAATTACTGCTCTGAGAAGGAAATGGAGATGAGGGCTTAAGCAAACAGTCATAAATTAATTTATAATGAAACATGACACTCATAATTCAATGTGGAATGTATTTAAAATTGTGGTTTCTAGTTCTCTGGATCTTGCTTTCCGCCCTAAGGAATATGTGACACGGTGCATAGTCAGCTATTGAAATACCAAACTTCTTGTGAGTACATGTGTAATAATTAATTAAAATGATGTAGTTCATTTTTACTCGTCAAAGACCACTATAGCAAACGTTAGGAAATCTCCATGTGAAAGCACAGAAAGTTAGTATTGAGGAAGAGGTCATGCTCCTCAGAAAATGTATATGAGCACAAAGAAATTCTCTCAACTTTGGTAGGGTTTCAACCTTCCATCTGTGGGCAAGGAAAAAGCTGTTGCATTTGCGGGGGGGGGGGGGGAGTTCCTTTTGATTCTCTGGAAGCTCACTGACCTTGGAGTGGGAGGAGCTTTTTAGGAGACATGGGAGCTGAATGGGCCCCATGCAAAAGCAGAATAATATCACAGTGCTCTGGATCCCATAATGTATTTTATGTCATTATAATATTATTAATGTTGTTACTCACCCTCAGCCCACTCAGGGGGAAGGTGGGCTAGAAATGCAAAAAATTAAATTAATGTGTAAACTACGTGGCAAAGGTGCCTACAGAGAGGCATTTTGACCACCTGCTTTAGAATTCTGAAGCATCTTTCTTTAATGAAAAGAAATTCATGAAGCATTCTGAAGCATCTTTCTTGGGATATTTAAGAGAAATACGCATAATCCCTCTTTACCCAATTTCTCCCTGAAACCAAACAAGCCTTTTCTTTTCCTCTTTTTTTTTTTTAGGAATTTGAAGTCAATTTCCAATCAATTCCATTTGGATCTAAGAGGAATTCAGAGAGAGGGGAGCAGGAAGGGAAGTTCTGCAAAATTTCAGAATCTTACTCCAGATGCTCCGAGGCAGGTAGTGTCTTCTCAGATTTCCTGTATTACTGTTACAGTACCCTAAAGCACGTGCAACATATAACACCACACAGCATCACAGAAAACAACTGCAAGGGCTGAAGAAAAGAGAATAAAGAGAGTAAGAGGAATCAACGGCTGTATCTAAAAAAGAGAATGCCATAAAAAGAATTCCTAGGCCATTTCCACACATCTTCTCCCCCTCCTGAAAAATAGCACAAAACTAACGGAACGACACGCCTTCATGGCATCATTTTCCCCCATGACTTTGCTTCATGGAGCGTTTTCTGACATCATCGCTCCACAAAGCAAAGTCATGTCAGGAAATCGCGCCATGAAGGCACATCGATCCATAAGTTTTCCGTTATTTTTAGGGAGGGGGAGAAGTCATGTGGAAATGGCCCTACTCTCTTTAACAACATTATTATAGGCTTGCTAAACTTCATATACAAGCATATTATAATGCCTCCCCCCAATTATAAATTACATAGAATGTGGGCAGAGTAATCCTTGCCTCAAAGTCCATTCCATGACTGCTTGCCCAGGGTGGTGACTCCAGATGGCAAGCAGTTGCAGGTTGTTGTGACAGAGGGGGGAAACCAAGGTGCCCCCTCCTTGGGGGCAATCAGTTCCACAGGGGTCTGAAGGCCCTTTGAGGTTGCTCTCCCACTTACCTTCTCTGTTGATGTGCCTCTTACTTGAATGCGAGTGTGTTGCTACCATAGTGTAAGATGCAAAGTCCCAACAGCCATGGGGCTGGCTTACAGCCCTGTGCTGCAGGCTTGGCGTGTGGCCTGCCCCCACATTTACCGGAGTTTATATTGCCCACCAGGTACTGACATTGGGCGTGTGAGTGGGAGGGGCATTCCCAACGATGATAACTTTTGCAAGATTTTTTCACAGGGGCACATATATACAGGGCAAGGATGCCACGACCAAGGCATGCTCCCAAATGTAAGCTCATCCTTTGGATGACGTAGCCCAACACAAAACGCGAGCATTCCTTGACCAGTCTGACCAGCCACTCTCCATTGTTCCCTATGAGGACCAACATAACACCAAAATGAAGCAGTCTTGCAACTAGAATCAAATTGAAGCAAGGGAATGGAATCCCCCCCCCCCCCGCCCAGAACCAAAGTGAAGCCAGTGGACTAACTTCACACCAGAGAATCACATCCATTTCACCCAGACCAAACTGCAGCAAGAAATACTCTTGCCTAACAGAACCAGTGACATTCACAGCAGCCAGAAACAGGGTTTAGCCAGTGGAGGAACTCCATAAAACAGAACCAAGCGGAACCCAGCCACAAGCACAAGGCAACGGCAAGCAAACACAGTTGCATAAGATGGATCCCACCCACTTGACCTCAGGTTGAAACTGACAGTGAGGCATTTATTTTATTTTATTTTATTAGATTTTTAGTTCGCGCTCCCTGCAAGCAGGTTCAGAATGAAACACAACATAATAATATAGATAAAAAGATAAAAACAATGGTAGCAATTAAATTACATTAAAACATCATAATACAGCGAACACCGTGCGTCCCCATTCATTAAATAATTGCCCCCGCAGGGCAGGGTGGTCATCCATTTGGATCCCCCTTCTTGCCATGTGCACCAAACATCTCTGGCACAGGTACTTGTCATCCCTTCTGTTATGATCTTTACTTTCCTTGGGGTAGATTTTTCCTTTAATCTTTCCCTTAACACCCTCTGCGTAGTTTACTGCCACCAGGAATATTGTATTCCAATATTTTTTATTTAAGTTTTCCCTTTTGGTAACGTTCCCAAGCATCAGGCTCCTTCGTGGTTCTATGTGGCCCTGAGGATAGGAATGGGATATAGCAATGACCGCTACTCTGGGATATAACAAAACAAAATAAACTTTTATTTAGTCAAGAAGCGTATCGGTTTCATAAAAGTAGTTCTCGGTTCTTAAAGTTACTTCCTATAAACTCATTCACACAGATCTCTTCTAAGGCTTCACACACAATTAGCCTCTTTCTCTAGGCTCTATATTTCTCTCACAGGCTCAGAATGGATAGCATCCAGTTAAAACACAATACAATATATAATATAAACAATTAAAATGTATACATAAAATGTATGCATACCTACACACATATATATACATATATATATACATACATACACACACACAATTAAAACTGGTAGCATTAAAAGAGCAGTTGCAATTGCGCAAGCTTCCCTCAGCAGCACATATTGTACAATCCCATATGTAATCATTTGGGTCCATGATGGTGGATGGCAAACAACAAATTAAAGCAGAAACCGGGAGGTGACAATTCCACCCCCCAGTGAGAGGCCAGAGAGGAGGCCCGCTCACCACAACCACTAAAGGCTTGGAGCAACATCTCTGTCTTGCAGGCCTGGTGGAATGATAATAAATCCCGCTGGGCCCTGGTTGTCTCAGACAGAGAATTCCACCAGGTTGGGGCCAGGGCCAAAAAGGCCCAGGCCCTGGTTGAGGCAGAACGAACCCCCCTGTGGCCAGGGACCACCAATAGGTGTTTTCCTGCTGAGCAAACTGCTCTTCAGGGAGTATAGGGTGAGAGGCAGTCCCGCAGATATGCTTGTCCCAGTCCACTAAGGGCTTTAAAGGTCAGAACCAAAACCTTGAACCTGATCTGGAATTCCACTGGGAGCCAGTGCAGCTGGCGCAGAACAGGTGTCACAGAGTCCTGGTCAAAAATATGCCGCTGCATTCTGGACCAGTTGTTCCAGAGCAGGCCCAAGGGCAGCCCAGCATAAAGCAAGTTACAGTAGTCGAATCTGGACATGACCATTGCAGGGATCACTGTCGCTAGGTCGTGAGATGAAAGGTAGGGGGCAAGCTGCCTGACCAGACGAAGTAGTAAAAAGTTGATCCGGCAACCACTGTGATCTGAGCCTCCATCAATAAGGAAGCATCCAAGATCACACCTAGACTCCTCACTGATGAAGCAGGCACAAGGGGTGCCCCATCAAGGGATGGGAGCCAGATCCCCATACCCAACCACCCATGACCCAGATACAAGACCTTCATCTTCAGTGGATTCAATTTCAATCTGCTCTGCTTTAACCATCCAGTCATGGTCTCCAAAGCCCTGGCCAGGTCATCTGGGGTGGTATCTGGCTGGCTGTCCATCAAAAAATAAAGTTGAGTGTCATCTGCATATTGATGACAATCTAAACTGAAACTGCACCAGCTGGGCAAAGGGACACATGTAGATGTTAAATAACATCAGGGAGAGTATTGCCACCTTAGGCCACCACACACCAGTGGGTGACGTGATGACAACTGCTCCCCTAGCACCATCCTCTGTCCCCGACCATGGAGAAAGGAAACTAGCCACTGTAAGGCAGCCCCACGAATCCCCACATTGGCAAGGCAGCGGTAAGGTCCAATAAAACCAGCAGTGCTGACCTGCCTCAATCCAGATATCTGTGGAGATTGTCTGTGAGGGAGACCAATGCTGTCTCTTTCCCATAGCCAGGGCAGAAACCAGACTTAAATGGATCCAGGAATACCTGCAGCTGTTCCATCATCGCCCATTCAATCACCTTGCCTGGGAATGGGAGGTTTGAAACTGGGCAGTAACTGACCGGGTAAGTGGGTTCCAAATATGGTTTCTTCAAGAGAGGCTGCACCACCGCTTCCTTCAACACTCCAGGAAAAACCCAGGAGCTTAAGGAGAGATTAAAAATGGCCTCCAATGGAGCCCAAAGCCCTTCCACACTGGCTTTTACAAGCCAAGGCTGGCGAGAGTCCAAGGGACTGGTGGTAGGCCTCCCTGCTCGCAGGAGCCTGTCAACCTCATCCTGAGAGAGAAGCCTGATCTAACACAGATCCAGAAGATGACCAAGAGGTCCCCAGTTTCCTTACTGTATCAATTGTGGCCAGCAGGTCATGATGGAGACTCGAGATTTTGTCCGCAAAATAGCTTCCCAAACCTCGCAGCTGATATCTGAATTAACAATTTGACGATCTCTCTGCTAGAGGAAACCAAGAACCGAACTATTTGAAACAATTTCGCCGGGCGTGAGTTCGCAGATGCAATGGAGTCAGCACAGAACTATTTCTCTGCTGATTTCACTTCCACCTCATAGGCTTTCATAAACATTCTATAAGATATTCTTGTCTCCTCACCACGATCTCTCCTCCACTCTCACTCAAGCTGCCTAAGCTCCCTTTTCATCCGTCAGAATATCAGGGAGCCAAATGGATACAGGGGCAAAGAGGGTGACAGGGGGAGATTTCGTCGATAGCTTCGGAAAGACAGACATGCCAGTCCTCCACCAGCATAATCTAACAAATCACCAGGGGGCATGGGATCCCACAGGGCATTCTGGAAACAAATTGGATCCATCAGCCTCCACGGGCGAGCGTAAATCCTCTCACCATTTACGTGGGGGGGGGGGGTCGGTATGCCCATTTGAGCCTTCATGACAAAGTGGTCTGATCATGGCACTGCTTCTAGCATGTCCAGATCCACATGAATCCTCATCCCAAAGATCAAATCCAGCGTGTGGCCCGCTTGATGCATGGAGCTGATACAAGTTGGCAGAGTCCCAGTGCTGATGTGGTACACACAAGGTCTGCAGCCTGTAAGGAGGTGGTGTCATTGACATGGGCATTGAAATTGCCCAGAACCAAAAACTTAGGATATTCCAAGGCCCAGCCAGCCACCATCTCCAACAGGCTCGGCAGGGTAGCTGCTGGTGCACTAGGTAACCAGTACACCACACTGATAGCCAGACTCTCCTCAGCATCTCATGTCAGGCCCCCACACTCAATGCCGGCAATCGTTGGGGCGGGAAGCGGTCTGAAGGAGAAAGACTCTTGAATGAGCATAGCCATTCCCACCCACCCCCCTCCACTCATCCAAGACTGATAAGGACCGAGTAACCTGGTGGGGCAAATTCTTTCAAAGTGACCATCTTACCCTCCCCAACTCAGGTCTTGGTCACACATACCAGATTATTAACTGCAAAATAATCATGCAGTATTCTGGTCTTGTTATTAAAGGACCTGGCATTACACAACATCAGTGTCGGAGAAGAGCCATACCATACCTCCATGCTCTTCCCTTCCCAAACCTTGCCTCACCACCATACCTCCCCTGTCCCTGAAACCCACAATGCAGTATAAGAATTCCAATCCAAAATTCACCCCACGCACAGCATCAATTTGGTGCACAAACAAGCGCCTCATATGCCCTTGGTCTAAGTCAACCCAGGCCACAGCATCACAATTCACAGTTAAGGCCAATTGAACACAGGCTGTCATTTGGACATGGGCCAGGAGCTGTTCCAGTTGGCAGCAGAGGATAGAACCTGAAGCAACGGGCTTAAATTACATGCAGAAAGGTACCGGCTGGATATTAGGAAAAACTTTTTCATGGTCAGAGTAGTTCAAAAGTGGAATCAGCTGCCTAGGGAGGTGGTGAGCTCCCCTTCACTGCCAGTTTTCAAGAAGAGGCTGAATGAATATTTGTCAGAGATGCTTTAGGCTCATCCTGCATTGGGCAGGGGGTTGGACTAGAAGGTCTGCATGGCCCCTTCCAACTCTGTGATTCTGTGATTCTGTAATACAGCACAATTCAATCAGCTTGCTTTGTGAGTCCAAACCTGGAGATGGACAGACAAATCTCTTTTTTAAAGCCCTTATTTAGGCATGTGGCGCTATACTAGCAAGCAGCTTAATTCCTCTTTAGGAATCAAGCTATTCCTGAACCCCCATCTAAACCCCTCCCTTCTGCCTCTGCCTCTGCCTCACTCCCTCTCCCTTTCCCCCTCCCATCTGGGAAAAAGGGCAAGGGGAAGGGTTTCTTTGCTGTTCCTTGACCAAGGAACAGTAAAGGAACAACCAAGCCATATTTACCGGTTTACCAAATAAACCCGAATTATGGTTGTTGTGGGTTTTCCGGGCTGTATTGCCGTGGTCTTGGCATTGTAGTTCCTGACGTTTCGCCAGCAGCTGTGGCTGGCATCTTCAGAGGTGTAGCACCAAAAGGTACACAAGCTACACCTCTGAAGATGCCAGCCACAGCTGCTGGCGAAACGTCAGGAACTACAATGCCAAGACCACGGCAATACAGCCCGGAAAACCCACAACAACCATCGTTCTCCGGCCATGAAAGCCTTCGACAAACCCGAATTAATTCGTAAACTGCAGTTCGGGAATACTAAATTTCACCAAATCAGGTGGAATTCACTATTTTTAAAGGGAATATCGAACCTGAATTGCACATCCCTAACAGAGACCATAGACCACCCCAACCCCCCTCCCACTCAAATAAATGGGTTCTCAATCAAATCAAGCCTGAATTCTCCCTAGAAGCTAAAATGCCTTACCTGAGGCTATTGTACTTTGGTCACATCTTGAGAAGACAAGACTCACTGGAAAAGGCAATAATTCTAGGAGAAGCTGGAGGCAACAGGAAAGACCGATTGATTCAGTAAAGGTAGCTGTGACCTTCATTCTGCAAGAGCTGAGCAGAGCTGTCAATGATATAATGTTCTGGAGGTAGTTAATTCATAGGATCTCTGTAAGCCAGAACTGACTTGACGGCACATAACACACACACGCATGCTTAAGATCGGTTCATGCCTTATGGTACACAAGCTACTTCATGGCAAATTTTAGTAGATCTTGGGAAGAAACTACATCACAGTAGAATTTGAGAATATTTGCTTGGGGCTTTTCTCCTACTTGTTTTATAATTCCTACCCACAAATATGCAATAGTTTTAAGGTTGCCTACCATCTACCAATCCGTGATTGCTTGTTAGGTCAAGAATTTCAGCGTAACCCTTGGCAGGAGTGGCATATAGCAGCGGACTGTGCTTCCTTCTGTTTCTTTTATTATGATTGAAATCATGATTCAGATAAACTATATTGACCTTATATTTGGCAATATATAAATCTAGAGGAGCGTTCCACAGGTAATTAGGATTGAAATATCTGAAGGATATCCTGAAAATTCAGGTACTAATTCAGTTTCTCTCCTGGAATGGCAAAAGGCCGACAGAAGGAATGATTAATCAGATTAATTTTTTTTAAAAAAAGACAATAAGCACCTTTAATATTTGCAAAGAAAAATCTTAATATTTGAAAAGTAGATTTTTTTTTTACTATCTCTGAAAGCCAAGTCTAGTTGAAAAGAAACGCTGCAAGATGATACGTTTTGAACATTATATTCCAGTGGAAAATGCATAATGATTTTTTTTTTAAGTTGCAACAAAGAAGTCGCTCCCTTGCAAATAAGCCAATATCAACATTTCATGAAACATCATAAGTAAATGAAGCACACCATCCCAAACTACTAAAGGAATATCTGGTTTTATGTCTTTTTAATGCCTAAGCATCTTTAGTTTCTCCAGAAGTCTGCCAACCACAGTTAGGTAGGGCATTTCATTCTTGAGCAGCGTTCGCATTTTCTCTTTTCCAAAAGTTTCTCACTTCCTCCTTTGACATTTCTCCTTGGGAATTACTTTCTACTTTTTTCTGCACTGCAAGAGAAGACATGCATTTGTAGCCTCACATGTCATGAGTTGTACAGTCTAAAATTATTAGTCTTCATGGTTTGAAAGTAGCCAGGTTTGTCTGGCTGCTGTATATTGTCCTGACAAGTGGACCAAGCTGCCTTATTAATAATCTGCTAGCAGCCCCTCAAGGAAGGAAGGGGATAAATTCCTGACCTTTGTAGTGTTGCATGAATGATGTCTACCAAAGGATAGGGAAACAGACACTTGCTTCAAGGAAATTTTGCAAGGCTGCCCTTCAAATGAACCATTTGACATTAGGAACTCAGAGATTCCAAGAAGCTGGAGTATCAAATATCAGAACAAAAAAAAAAGAAGAAGAAAAGAAAAAAGAAAAGAAGACACAGAGGAAGAAAGACTCAAGAGCCGTTAAGTTGGGCAGAGAAACTGGCCCTGGGTTTTCTAATGTTGCAGTTCGTGCATAGTACCAAGTTTCAAACAAACAAAATACCAGGGGTTGAAAGAAGGTCATGAACTCTCCGAAGTCACAAGTCAAGTGACCCACTGGCCTAGCAAACTGCTTCCTTGCAGTTCATACGCAACAGCAAGCTGAGCATCTGGACATTTGCTTTGCACCTGGGTGGGTAAAGTTTGCTGTAGAGTCATCTAAGCTTTCCTTTTAAACAGAAAACCAAGCGTAGAACCCTCCTAGTTAAAGAAATGAGTTCTAAATCCCATGCGCAGAGACTACAAAGGTTTCCATTTCTAGATGGGGCTTCTGCACCCCGTGCCATGCACTCATTCTTTCTTAACCATGCATTACACTGATAACCAGTAAGGAAGTAGGTTTGTACAGTGCATTACTAGTACAATATCTGTTGGTAGAGAATTCTGCTTCCCTTGATGCAGATTTCTCTCTGCTTCAGTGCAAAATCAAATAAAACTACCCCCATGCAATGCCTCTCTCTAACAAAATCTACAGTGCATGAAATCTTCATTTTCTTAAATCAACATCCAAGTAAAATTTCTATTCCGTGTGAGCTGAGGGCGTTGTGATGAGGTGTGTGAGAAAGATGGCTTATCACAGAACGTGGGTTCCTCTAAATCTCAGCTTCTGTTTGAGACAGGAAAAAGCAGGACTTGTCTTTTGGCTAGGGGGGTTTGCATTTCTGCATGGAGTGGGACACTTCCTTGTTTTCTCCCAAGAACTTTTATGATCTAAACAAACAAAAGTTTAGAACAATTGGTTGATCTGTATACAAATTCTATTTTTAAGATGGCATCTGAATAATATTATTTTAGATTATGAATCACATTGTCTGAACCACTAAGAAGTTAATTACCGGATCAGATTCAAGGTATTGACCTATAAGGCCCTGTGCGGACTGGGACCAGCATATCTACGGGACCGTCTCTCCCCATATATTCCCTGGAGGACACTCCAATCAGGGGACAAACAGCTGTTGGTGGTACTTGGCCCCAAAGAGGCCCACCTAGCCTCGACTACAGCCAGGGCCTTTTCGGTCCTGGCTCCCACCTGGTGGAACACTCTGTATGCTGAAATCAGGGCCCGGCAGGACCTACTATCCTTTCGTCGGGCCTGTAAGACAGAGTTGTTCCACCATCCTGAAAAAAGAGGTGTATAAAATCTTAACCCTCCCTGTGAAGGCTGTCCACCATCCTGTTTTAAATGTGTATTAATACACTGTTGTTTTAATGTAGATGATTTTTAATTGTATTTTAATATGTTGTTATCCACCCTGAGCCCGCTCGCGGGGAGGGCAGAATAGAAATTTGAAATAAATAAATAAATAAATAAATAAATAAATAAATAAATGAAATTACAGACCTTCACTGTTTGTGCTTCAGCTGTCAAGTTGACAATTGAGTACGTATTAGGGGTGTATATAATGAAAAAAAAGCTGAAAATACACACAGAAATTGCTGGTTCATCTTGTTAAAGCAACTTCCAGGAATGGCAGATCAAACTTGGGCACTGAGGCTGTAATGACTCCCTCCTACTGAAAAGTCTGTGTGTTTCATTTCGGCTCTTGCCATGCAAACAGGCCAACCACAATACAACTCTTTTCTGGAGTACTCAATCAAAGATATGGTAATGTCATAACAATTTATATATAAAGTGATGAAGTGCTCAATTTCAACAGTATCTACAATTAATATGAGACAATATACATAACAATGAATATCAAAACCTCACAATATCCAACTGGTGGGAAAAATACAAAAAACAATAATTCAATCATTTAAAGTACACATTCAGTATTCAAACCAATTTCCACAATGTATAAATACAAACCACTACAATATAAAGGTAATAATTCAGGACAAAAATAGTTCATTCATCTAAAGTGCACAATGAAATTCAAGTCGTTTACGTTAAGGAGTAGTAAAGTCCAACATTCATTATTTCATGCTGATTAGCTGCCTGTAGATGTTTATGGAGCCGTGAAGCTTCCAAGTGCCAGACCTACAGGTTTTGCCGGCATATGTTGTCCAATCCCATTTCGTATTATCACTTCTTCATAGGCATTTCTTTCATTGCAGCAGCTTCAGTCAAAAACACACCACCATGTTGGCGTTCCCAGGACAGTCTGACGCAAACAGGCCAGGCAGTGGGGTGGGCCATCCGGCAGCATCTTGTTTTCCTTAATGGCAAGTCTGTCTGCACTCATCATGCAACCAATTGGATCCAAAGGAGACAGACTGAGCATTCACTCCATTGGCAGGAAGGAGATGTACGTGGGTTGCATGAGTGCATTTTTTCTTTAGTGCTTCCTGGACAATAGCACTGGTATTGAGTGGTTCGTAGGGATCCAATTGCGAAAGTTTGCTTTGCGTCGGGGAGGGGAGCAGCGGATTGCACGGCCGAGGGTGGGGGAGTAATGACTGAAGGAGAGTCGCACTGAAGAGGTCCCAGGCATGTGGGACTGATTCTTGCCCATTCAGTGGCCTGCTGCTGCCCTTCGCTTAGGGGCCCTGGTGCCGGGACCTCCACTGTGACTTAAGAAGTCCTCCAAAGACAGCAGATTGAGGAGCACCAGGAGAAATTTCACCTTGCCCAGAAAGCCTTTGATTTGAACTGTTAACCTAGTGTTAAATGACGGGGATGTATCAGGTGTGTGCATTGCACATTTGCAAATGCACAAACACCCAAGCAATTCTAGATGAGTATTCCATGCGGAAGGACCAATCTGGTCAGATTTTTGATTTTCAGGTACAGCAATGGGACTCTCCTTTAGCAGTGCTGGCCATTGTTGCTTCTTTGTTTTCTTTGGGTTAATGGTTTTAGAAGGAAAGGGAGACTGGCAGCCAGCAACCTGCCCAGTCTCTCACTTATACAAGTAAAATAGAGGGGGGAAAGAGGGCCATCCACCCTCTGTTTCCCTTCCTGAAGTAAAAGCCACAACATCTAGCGCTCCCTTTCTCTGTGCTTTTACACAAAGGCAGCTGGAGGTTTTAAATAGGGTGTCCAGGGCTGCTGCAAAGCAGATCTGGGTGAGGAAGATTCATCCCCATCATGGAAACAAAATTACAAGGCACAGGGAAATATGGCATAACAGCCAGACTCAAAGGTAATGATTTATTGGCTTTCACTAAAGCAGGAATGTTTTTTTTTAAAATTTCGCTGTGATGTGCACACCATCCTACAGTCGCTTGTTTCCCACCATAGTGTGTGACTGCCAATACAACACTTCTTAAGGGCCCATTTGTTGTGTGAGTTTTCATGTACTTGAGGAGAAACTCATTGGACCAATAGGGTTTTGGATGATGCAAAAAGAACCATGTGTGTGTGCCCAGCTGCCCAACACTTGCCTTGGTGCCCACCTTCCCAAGCATTCCTTGGGGTCTCTAAACACAGGGCCTCATTGTAGTGTGCTCTCAAACTTGTTGGGTCAATGGTTTAGAGGGAGGATTGTGTTCTGTGCAATTTTGGTGCTGCTGTGTGCAAAAAGAGCTGCCCCAGAACCCCGTTTCCCTACCAGCCCTTGAAAAGAAGAGCATGTGTTGTGCATATGCAACCAACACATGTTCAAGGGGCCAAAATTCATGAAAATGAAAAAAAAAATGGATTAGTTCCAAGGCTTTGCATTCAGACATGTGTTTGGTATAAGGACAAGCTAATTCTATAATGAGAGCAACTGTTGAGGTTCTGATGTTTAAACTGCACAGAACCAGGGCTTTTTTCAGTGGGAATGCGGTGGAACAGAGTTCCGGAACCTCTGGAAAATGGTCACATGGCTGGTGGCCCCGCCCCCTGATCTCCAGGCAGAGGGGAGTTTAGATTGCCCCCCGCACCACTCAGCGGTGCTGAGGGCAATCTCAACTCCCCTCTGTCTGGAGATCAGGGGTCGGGGCCACCAACCATGTGACCATTTTCTCCGAGGGCAACCCACTGAGTTCCACCACCTCTTTTCCCAGAAAAAAAGCCCTGCGCAGAACTATGCTGAATGGAAAGCTGTAAAGAATTCTAATTTTTGAGAAGTGCTGCCATTTCAAAGAACTTCAGTTGAAACCATTTTCCTGCTCAAGTGGATCTTTGCAGCCCATTACTGTCTTTGCTTAGATACCACAAGACAAGGAACTCATCATCAAACTGGAAGTATTTCCTCTCTACTGTTGTTAGGCTTTTCATTCTGTTTCACAAAGCCTTTATTCAGATTATTTTTTCCGTACAGCATCACAGACTTGATAAAGCACAGTCATGTTGTGTTGGTATGAGGAAGGGAATTTCTTTTTCCAAAATTCACTTCTTTAGATATAGCCATCGCTTCCTTTTTTTCTCTTTTGAAAAATGTATTTCTCTTTGAAGAGAAATCAATGCACCCTTTTGTAACTTCAGCTCACATTTTATGCTACACTTCACATGGTGGCACTCTACTAAAAGGATAGGAAAGTAGAGGCCTCTGAGCATCTACCGGTGGAACTTCTGGATTTTTCTGAACTTCCCTTTCCAGCTCTCCTCTCTTTGAGTTTCTCTTTGATGATGACAGAATTGATTCGAACCTGGCTCCAAATTCCTAAAATAATGAAAAGGAATATATTAGATTTCAGGGATAAATTGGGTAAAGAGGAATTAAGAGAATTTCTCTCAACCGCCCTAGCACAGCGTAATCTCTGCAGCCTTCACAATGCAGCTCTAAAGCTCCGTCGCCCGAGCCCCAAGACTCATTCCAGTGATCAAAATACGAAAATGTCCCTTCAGCATTTCTACCTGCTTGAGGTGACCTGTGCTGACTCAACCGGCCACTTTCTTTACGTCATTAGGCTTTGCGTCCTCAGAAATGATGAATGATTGATAGTAAATACTGGACACGTTCTTTTCAGATTTCCAGTCTTCTGTTTCAATGAGATTAGAATGCCCTTCATATAAAGCAGCTCTTGTTTTTCCGGGAAAAGTAAACCTGATGACACGTTTAACAGGAGTAAAGCCATTCCGTACATTTATTTTCAGGTTTCACTGCAACAGAATTTTAGCCAGAATTTCTGTCCGTGCTGTTTTCGGAAATGGAATTTTATCTTGTTGGTTTTGAAAGGACAATGGCCCAGAAGAGCAACCTTTGCCTTTTCTAGCCAATGCCTTTGTTTTTCTGAAGTGTGTGAAGTCAAAATGTTGTCAGATGATTTCAGACTGCTGGGTTTGTCCGATCTGAAGGTTCATTTTTCATTCCCTCGTTTTCATTAGAACTGTGGTTTTCTGGAGCCTTTATCAGTTCAGGGGGTTCCTCCAGAATGCTTAAGTAAGTCATAAATAATGGACTGTGATTTCTACACCAATCCTCTATCCTCTAAATGGTTGCTTGGAAGTAAGGGTCTAAATGTCAACGGCAGTTCGTTGAGTTGAGAGAACAAAGAGGTGGCATATATGGGCAAGGGGTGGGGTAGGAGGGAAAAATGGCTCTGGAAAAGGGCTGTCCTCCCTAAGGAGGGTGGAAAAGGGAGCCTTCCTACCTGTCATGTATGTGAGCATCCATGCCATTGTTGTGTTCTGCATCTTATACTGAGAATGATATAAGCATCCATGCCATTATTGTGTTCTGCATCTTACACTATATCTTATACTGATATAATGCCAAAGTTAAATACTGTATTTTATGCATTTTATATAAGTCACCTGAGGGTGTCTAGACTGCTAATACTAATTTCCAGAGGAGCCAGTGGCCTCTTTGTTATCTCTAAAAAATATGCGCTTTCACTTCTGAGTGTCCTTGGACCGGAGCTGCAGCTGTGGACTGAAATGTATCTTTTTCACAGGAGGGAATGATTCCACTCTGTACTTTGTCTAGACTAAACTAGTCTGTTCCCATGTAACTTTTTGGGGTTTTGCGCCTGAATGCAAATGGCTCAAAGGGCAGGAGAATGTCCCCTATAATTAGTAGTCCTATTGTTTGAATAATCACTTCTGCCAACTTCTACAACCTGAACTGAATGGATCTCTGAATAAATTTTCTTCAACCAATGCACCTGCCTGCTTGCTGTGAGGGGCTTGGGGATCTAACTGCCAGGGATTGACACCCTAGGACTGACACTGGATTTCCCAATCACCATGTGAGGCTCTGGAAGGACAGGTAGCACCCTTTGCAGTCGTCATAATGGCCAGTCTGGACCTTTATGGGCACACGTGCTTTTTCTGAAAGGAACTATGTTTGTAAATCGCCCCCCCCCCCGCCCTCATCATTACAGGAGATAGGTTAATATTACTAGCATGACTGGTATGAAATCTCAAAAGTGACTATTAACATTAATTGTAGCACCAGGCACCCAGCTTTTTGTAAACTAAAAACATGCTCAACTGTTTAATTTTTGCTAAACCTGATCTAAGTTCGTAAGGGTTTTCTTAGAAAAAATGTAAATTTTTGAACATTATAATACGTATCTTTCTAGCCTCAAGAATAACTACCAAAGAAACAGATTTTCCCTTTACTTTGTAGACAGAAAAAACAAACCAAAACATACCTGGGCTGTTTAGTTTTGCCTTAGGTAGAAACAATTACCCAAGGAACTGTATGATTTGCAATTTTGGATATTTGAATAGCTCATCCGCTATCCATCTGCTTCTTCCATTCACAGTCTGAGACAAATATCTTCAGCAGCCACCAGGCTGTGCCAGGATCCCCCAGTTTTAGAAATATAGTATAAGCAGAATTCTAATCCTTCTAATAGCAGTGAAAATTCGACCTTCAGTTACATTGTAAACATACTTCCATCCTCAATCGCAAGTGATAAATTAAGGGCAGATTTAAATGAAAAGGTTTGAGAGGAGAAGTTACCTGGTTTATGTGCTATTGGTGAGTGACAATCCCAAAAGATGTTGCTATATAGCACTTTCATTAGCAAGAGAAGGGTGTATAAATAAGAGTGATTTGCTAATCGGTGCTTTAGAGTGCTGTTGAGACATATTTCTAGGAATACACAAAAAAAAATGCTTGCACAAAACTGCTTTACACAAAAGTAAAGATACCACATGAGAGAGACCTCATGTGTTCAATATTAGTTTGCCAAGCTTGAACATCCAAAAGTAAGTGGAAAAGCTGATTCACAGAGGGTCTGTCTACATGAGACGTCTTACACAGGGTGTTCAGGTGCACAAAGACACAACGTTAGATGGGAAGGGTAGTTTAAAAAGACAGCTGGCGGAGATCACTCCTCATCTTAATTTCATCTTTGCCTCCTTGAAGGCTCTGTCAATTTCAAGATGAAATTAACAAACCCTCTGAGGAGCAATCTCTGCTGGCTTTATGTAGAGAGGTGAAATTGACAGAGCCGTTGGTTCTGTCTTTTTAAAACTACACTTCTCAGCTAACATTGCATCTTTTACACTTGAGCATCCCCATGTAAGATGTCTCGTGTAAGAGAGACTCAGATACTAGTGTGAATCTGACCAGCATAAAGGGACCAAGAATTTCTCTTCTGCACCAATTATAGATATTTAATTGGAAGTAACTCATACTTGTGTATTCTGTTAGCATCTGAGTGACACTGAATCAACTACTATTTTTCATTTTCACCATTTCCACCTTCCATTTTTTGTTTTTTGTTCCTAACACACTAAAGGTGTACTGCCAGTTAGCTGCAATCTTGTGAGCTGAAGTCAGCTAAGTATAGCAAGACTGGAATCTTTTTTTTTTGTTAAATTTTTTTATTTTTCATAACTACAAAACACTACACCAGACTATCACAAGGAAAGGGAAGAGGGAAGGGACAAAGGGGAGTGGAAAAAGAAAAAGGGGGGGGAATGAACTACAAACACTAAACACTACACTTCAATGTTTCCCTTCATACTGTCATAATACAAAAATAGCTCCATAGAATAATGATGGAGTGGTTAATCATACAGAGAATAAACATTTCAAATTCTGATTAAACTTTCCTCCCCCTTCTGGGTCCCGGACGCAATTCTCTCTGTGCAACTGCTGTTGCAATGCTCTCCTCCTCCCCCCCCCCCCCCCTCCAGCAAGACTGGAATCTTAATAGGTCTACTCAGAAGTCCTATCTTACTCAGTGGGACAATCTCAATCTATTCTCAAACTTTAAATGGGAAAGAAGCCCAGCCCACTTGCAGAATGATTGAGGTCTTAGGGTTGAGATCATCCCAACCTATTCTCATACTTTAAATAGGTGAGATACTTGGCCTGCTTCTTCAGTGGGGTTTACTCCCAGGAAAGGGTTCTTTGATTGTGTTGGAGTTTTAGCAAGCATCCCACGTTCAGTCATGAAAGAGTTAAATTGTTGTACTTTTTGTTTAGTTAGTCAGCTAGTTTGCATAAGACTACTTAGCTGTTAAGTAAAAGTTCCCACCATAGGAAGGGGAGTCTTTATTCTTAATCAAGAGATCTAGGATCATCTATTGAACATCTAGCTTTATTAGGGGCAAGTAACTTCTAACATATACCAGGGGGGTTATTGTTCTTTGTTAAGAATAATAACATTCGATTTATATACCGCCCTTCAGGACCACTTAATGCCCACTCAGAGAAGTTTACAAAGTATGTTATTATTATCCCCACAACAAAACACCCTGTGAGGTGGGTGGGGCTGAGAGAGCTCCTAGAAGCTGTGACTAGCCCAAGGTCACCCAGCTGGCTTCAAGCGGAGGAGTGGGGAATCAAACCCAGCTCTCCAGATTAAAGTCTCACACCCTTAACCACTACACCAAACTGGCTACACCAAACAGTCTTTGTTCAGATTGATTTGTGTTCTAGTCTGACTATCAAGATGTAGGAGTCAGTTAGCTATTCTTTATTTTCTCTCTAAATGTACCCTTTGTCCTAATATGTAGAAAAGCATTTTTCTAGAGCTAAAACACTAGAGTCTGTTTTCTTATATTCTACTGTGCATTAATTAATCTCTACTAATTAAGTCCAACAGATTGCCACCAAAGAAGCCTTAACCCTATGGAGCGGAAGACGTGCTTTTCTCTTTCCGCATATACTTTTTTAAAAAATAATCCAGCTTAATGGAGCATTCAGGATAACTTGAAAGCTTCTACGATGTGTTGCATCAATAAAAGGTTTTGCATGATTATGTTTTTGGAAACTGCTGAAATGGTTTCCCATTTTTTACGGGACAAAATCAGGAGCAGAGCAGATTCAAGGAAGAAAACTGGTCAGTGTCTACAACCTTAATTAACTAGAAATGTATCCATTTTTACCCAGGCTAGACTGTGACCAAAAATCAGGGGGCTGTCAAGGAAATATTTGTCAGGGATGCTTTAGGCTCATCCTGCATTGGGCAGGGGGTTGGACTAGAAGGTCTGTATGGCCCCTTCCAACTCTGTGATTCTGTGAAATCCTACACAGAAATCATGCCTACTTGCAAAAATTAAGTCAACTGATGGCCAACATTAAGTTTTGTTTGAACAAGCCTTTTAACATTTCCCATTCACACCTGGAGACTGATCACAAGGAGAAAGTCTCCGAACTGAGAAAATTCTTTTGCCCCCCCCCCTCAGAATGAAGAGGCAGGCACAAGAGTTGGGATCTGAAGGGCCGCTTTATTAAATGAACACAACATCTCTGTCAACACGCCAAGGGCCTAACTAGTGGCACAGGTCAGGCCCTGGGGGTCACTCCTGGACTCTGTCCTGACCTGTCTTGGCGAGCCACCCACTATCCTGGGTGTGAGTCATCCGTAGTATGGCTGGGACCCAGCCTGGCCAGGTGAAGTGGTTCACCCCTTAAAGCTCCCCCACCCAGCCATAAAGCTGCAGGGGGGACTGGCTTGTCCAGGGGTTCCCCACCAGGGTGTCTGTCCTCACAACTGGGCCATAAAGCAGTCAGCTGCTCCTGACAGGCCCCAATTCCCCACCCACCAATGGGGAGATGCCAAGGGGGCTCACCGGCCTGCTCATTTCCCCCAACATTTGCCTGCCACCGCCAAGGCCAAGCCTCTGCTTAGGCCATCACGGCCCACAGGTGGCTTAAAGCCAACCTGGGCCCATGCTGCATCTCATTCAAGAAAATGTCATTACCCTTCATCAAAAAGTGAACCCATCCCCCTCGGTAAAGGTCCGAAAATTTGGCCCTGATTTGCAGATGGGACAAATAAATTCCCAAACCTGCCATCAAAGCTTTGAAGAGGCTCTGTTGGCCTTCAGCCTAGCCTTTTCAATCACCTCAGGGTCCAATGCTTCCCATTACACCCAGCACAGAAGCATTGAAGACCAGAAAATCAGGACACCAGGCCAACACTCCGTGGTGCCCCTCTTTTGCTCTCATTCCCACTCCTCCAGAGTGGCAAATAACGGCCCCCAGCTGAAGCAGTTACCAACCACCGGTCGGGAGTGGCACATACTTCGCACCCGTTGGCTAAAGATTGCTCAAACCCCAAGATTTAAATTTCAAAAGTTAATAGGTTTCCAGATTAACTTTTGCAACTTCTTTACAATGTCATTTTCTTTCTCCCCAACCATTCTGTATCACGTCAGTTAAAATCAAGACTTTGAAAGAAAGAAAGAAAGAAAGAAAGAAAGAAAAAGAAAGAAAGAAAGAAAGAAAGATATGGAAAGAGAAAGGAAGGAAGGGAGGGAGGAAGGAAGACTTCAGCTGAGAGGGGGGAATCTCGGTCCTCTCAGCTGAAGTTTAAAGCCCATTTGGGGCTTCCACGACCAGCTGAAGAGTGGGAATTAAAGAGCTCCTTTCCCACAGCTTGCCAAGCAGAAAGGAACCCTCTAAACGCCCGTTCTTCAGCTGGTGGGGGGGGACTTCCTCCAACCAGCTGAAGAGCAGGGGGTTAAAGAGCTTCTTTCCCTCACAAGCTTGTCAGGGCCACCTAAACATGTGACTACTTTGTAGAGCTGCCAGAAGGTTGTTCTGGAGCGTTCTGGCAGAAAAAAAGGCCTGGTGTAGTCCCCTGCTGACGATGCTAAGTGGCTTTACTTTAGAAACATTGGCTACAATCCTAAGAACTGCTCCCAAAGTAAGTACCTTGTTATTCAATGGAGCTTTCTCCCAGGAAAGTGTTTTTAGGATGGCAGCCTTAGTGGACTTTGTATAGAAAGCATCATAGAAGAAAGATACATAGCTTCTACTGCTGGTGAACGAAAAAGCTAAATATAATACCATAAAAACACATTACGTTGTTTGAACTGCAACTGCTCAGTCAAATAAAGGGTTCAGAGTTTCATTTGTGGGAGGTCTGCCCTCCCCTTTATAGGACTGCAGGACAGCTTTTGGCGTGGCAGCAAGGTGGAATCCCAAATGCTGACTTTTAGGATGTTTTAGGAGGAAATGGCAATGGATTATGATAGAAAATTGCATGTTTTTCCCTTTAGGGGAATAAATTATATATGTTGCATATTTTAGAAGAGTTCTTTTATAAACTCACTTTCCAGGGGTGGGGTATGGTGTGTGTGTGTGTTAAGAAACAGAAAGGATACTAGATCAATTGTTTAAGCAACTATTTCCTCCCCCAAGCAATGAGAAGAAAATGTTCATGATTTAGGTCACAGTTCGGTGGATCTATGCAGGCTGCATATCCTTATGCACATTTACTTGGGCATAATGCTTATTTGAACTCAATGCAACTTTCTTCTGAGTAAATGTAGCCCAGAAGAACTTTGGCTACATAGGACAGCGGAGTTCATGTCAACAAATTGTGGTACCCTTGAGGCTTGGCAAGTAATTATGAAATTGCTTCAAAAAGAAAAACACTCCAGATATTCTCGTTTTCAAGGTAACAAAGATTGATCATAAAGCCAGTCACTTTTCAACCACAGGTATACCTGAATCATAATTGCTATGAATGCCACAATGTTTGCAGAGACAAGACTTTCAGCCTCCTTCAGAAAGGGCTCTCTGAATGAAGGAAAGTCCTAACAAATGGTGTTCTGTAACACAAAGAGAAGAGCAAGCCCAAAATTTTGATTTAAAGAAGAGCAGGGCTGCTTCTTCCCAAGTTGTGCTCAGAGGCTCCTACTGCCACTGTTATCAACAAATTTTTCCTTTATAATTAGAGATGGGCACGATCCAAAAAAAATTAACGATCCAGCTGATCATGGATCAGCGTCGGCGACGATCCCGAATTAATGATCCACACCGATCATCTCCCGTTCCCGAGCCGTGGATTGTGGATCGTGGAGGCCAAAGCGGGGCATGCTGCTATTTCCAGCTATGTGGGAAGGTGGGTGCTGGTGGCGGCTGTCAGAGCTGCCTATCAGGGTTTGCAGGGATGAGATTGGAGTGCCCATGGCTACAGAACACTCCCTTCCCCCTCCTTCCCTTGGGTGTCTTCTCCCAACTTGTGACTGCTTTGCTGCTCCGTGGTTGGAAGGAAGCCCTGCTGATCAAGAAAAGCTAGGCTTCCATTCAGGTTTCCAGGGTGACAGAAGGAGGGCAAACACAGCTCAGGCATTCCCCTGGCTTTGTTGCCAGGGGAATAGATTGCTGGCGCCTGAGTGTCTGGATCCCTGAACCGAGCCCGATCACCCCAATCCAGGCCTCTCTCTGATTGCTGGATTGTTGGCCGTGGACAATCACGATCCACCGGGTCATGATTGCACGATCGCCATTATCGTGGGGGTTTTTTGTTCGTAATGCAGATATTGCCCATCTCTATTTATAATATCACCTAAAAGGGAAATTCTAATGTTATGTATTGTGATTTCAGCTCATAGTGATTTCAGCTAGTCAGGATTTCAGCCCAAAACAACATCTTTATTGAGTAGAACAGACAGACTAGGCCAAGGAACAGGCCAGCAGAAGCCAAATATATATATACATAAGCCACACCCATGTTTATACAACAATTATGCATTAACTATGTACATAATAACATATTTACAAGACTGTAATTGGTCTTTATTACAGAGGACCGGTTGGCTGCTGCCAACAGTACCAATAGGAATAAAGATATTAGGAGCCTAGCATTTATTGAAGCTAGCCCAATACATAACACTCCTCCCCCCCTAAGCTTGGGACACCCTGTTCCAAACATAGTCCTCAAGACAGGCTGGTAGATAATAATAACAATAACAATAATAACATTCGATTTATATACTGCTCTTCAGGATGACTTAACATCCATTCAGAGCGGTTTACAAAGTATGTTATTATTATCCCCACAACAAAACACCCCGGGGATGACAAACCCTCTGGGACCTGCACAATGCTTCTGTGCCAGAGGGTCCTGCGACAGAAGTCCCAGTGTCTGTTGTGGGCTGAGCTTCTGTGTCGGAGGAGTCCCTTCTGGAAAATTCCATTCTGCTCAAGGCCATTGGTAGGCTGCTATATCCATGGGTGGCTGGTCTCAGCAGTCCTCGGCCACCGTGGCTGGTTCATCTTCGGAGTCCATGGAGCGAGGGAGAATGTCCCTGTCCTGTCCCTGTTCCTGCAGCAGCTAGAGTCACCGAAGTTGGTCGATGTGCCAGCGGTAGACCTTGCTGGCAGCATTGGCCACTTCGTACAATACAGGCCAAATGACTCAGGTGACAGTTGCTGGAAACCAAACAGGCCCACTCCCATCGTTTTGGGCATACACAAGGTCACCTGGCTGAAACTTTTGGGGTGACCCAGAGACTCCTGTCTCCTGCCCGTCATCTGGAGAAAGTCCAGGTGGAGCCAGTCCAGCAGTGTAGTGAGGCATCATCCCATAAGTAGCTCTGCATGACTCCAGCCTGTGGTGGCGTGCGGAGTGATATGCTGCCATAAAAGTAGTTCCGTCAGCTGCAGGTTCACTTTCCCGTGACCTGTTATGTGCAGCAAATCTTTGGCCGTTCACACCATCCGTTCCGCTTGCCTGTTGGTGGATGGGTGGAATGGTGCCGACACGACATGATGGATGGCTTTGTTGTCCAGGAACTGCTTAAACTCCTCAGAAGTGAACTGTATGCCATTATTAGACACAATGGTGTCTGGGATGCTGTGCGTAGCAATCAGGCGCCGTAGGGCGTGGATGATGACCACGGAGGTCATTGCGGAGACGGGATGACTTCTAGCCACTTAGAATAAGAGTCCACCATGACAAGGAATGTGTGTCCCTGGAAGGGCCCAGCAAAGAGTTTATGCACACACCTAATTTTTTCCCATACAGAACATTCAAGGTACACTTGTAAGTGAACCCTTGTAAGTGTCACTCTGGAAATAAACTTGTGGATGGATGTCGGAATTCATTGCTGAAGAACAGGCGGGATTTTTACCCAACAGACAAATTAAAGACAATTTGAGGACAGTGATAAATGCTATTGAATACTATGACAAGCACTTTGACAGAGAGGTTGGTTTTTTCTTCGTAGATGCGGAAAAAGCATTTGACAATCTGAACTGGGATTTTATGTTTGCTACCATGGAAAAGCTGCAAATGGGAGAAAAGTTCATACAAGCAGTCAAGGAAATTTATAGAGACCAGAGTGCAGCAATCATAGTGAATGACGATTTGACAAAAAAATTAAAAATCAGCAAAGGAACTAGATAGGGATGCCCGTCGTCTCCATTGTTGTTTATTTTGATTTTGGAAATATTGATGATTCAAATACGTGAAGATGACACAATCCGAGGTATGAAAATAAAAGAGTTTTCTTACAAGGTCAGAGCTTTTGCGGATGACATAATGTTAATAGTAGAGGATCCAATTGAAAATATGCCAAAGGTAATAGAGAAAATAAAAGAGTTTGGAGATTTGGCTGGATTTTACGTGAACAAAAAGAAGTCAAAGATTTTATGTAAGAATATGACTAAACAGAAGCAGCAAGAGCTAACGGAGATAACAGACTGTGAGGTGACTAATAAAGTAAAATATCTTTGCATTGAACTGACTGTGAAAAATATAGATTTGTTCAAAAACAATTATGAGAAACTGTGAATACAAATAGAGAGAGACTTAATAAAATGGAACAAACTGAATTTATCATGGCTGGGAAGAATTGCAGCAGTAAAAATGAACGTCTTACCACGTGTGATGTTCTTGTTGCAAACTATACCAATTATCCGAGACTCCAAACAATTTGATAAATGGCAAAGGATAATCTCAGATTTTGTGTGGGCAGGCAAGAAACCACAAGTGAAAATGAAGGTTTTATGAGATGCGAAGGAAAGAGGTGGCTTGCAACTGCCCAACATAAGACTGTATCATGAGGCAGTATGTCTTGTATGGTTGAAAGACTGGATAATGTTAAAAAACCGTAAGTTGCTGGCCCTGGAGGGACATAAAAAAATATTTGGATGGTATGCATACATGTGGTATGACAAAGTAAAAGCGGACTCTATGTTTTTGCATCACTATATTCGGAGAAGCCTCTTCACGGTCTGGAAGAAATACAAGTTGTATATGGAAGATGGAATTCCTTCATGGGTGGTTCCGTATGAAGTAATAGATCCGAGAACTGTCGATAACGAACAGCAATGTCTAACTTACAAGGAGATTACACAAATACAATATTCAAAGCTGAGAATAAAGACAGAAGAAGAATTGTCTCCTTGTTATGGATGGTTCCAGTACAGACAGATCAGAGACCTTTATAATGCGGAGTGCCAGAGAGGAGGAATAAGATTGGAAAATTCGGAGTTAGACGAAGTGATACTACAAGAAGGCAAGAAAGAAATATCCAAGATTTACAAATTACTTTTAAAATGGTTTACGGTGGACGAAACAGTAAAAGTCCAGATGGTGAAGTGGGCAATAAACTTTCATAAAGAAATAACAATGGAGGCATGGGAGTACCTATGGAAAAATACAGTGAAGATTTCAACTTGTACAAACATTAAAGAGAATGTGTACAAAATGATTTACAGATGGTATTTAACACCAAAGAAAATTGTGCTAGGAAATATTAATATGTCAGACAAATGCTGGAAATGTAAAAAGCATGAAGGATCATTATATCTTATGTGGTGGACATGTGAAGTAGCTAAACAGTACTGGGGAGAAATAATTGAAGCAATAAATGAGATTTTACAAATACAAATAAATAAGAACCCAGAATTGTTGCTACTGAACTTGGGAATGGAGGCAGTTCCAATACAGCATAGAACATTGTTATTTTATATGACAGCAGCAGCAAGACTTTTGTATGCGCAGAAATGGAAGACACAAGAAATACCAACTGTAGAAGACTGGATTTACAAATTGCTGTACATGGCAGAAATGGACAAAATGACAAGGAAACTTAAAGATCTTGACCTAGGACAATATATTGTTGATTGGGGGAAATTGAAACAATTTTTGGGAAAAAAGTGGGATGTAAAAGGAGAACTGTGGCAGTTTGAAAATTTTTAAAGAACAAAGTTGCAATGAGAAGAGAGAAGGGATCTTGCCATTTAGGGGGAATGTAATTATAATCTAAGCTAATATAATATTTAAGGGAATTTTACATTGAATATATGGGATAATGAGAAGGGGTAAACAGATATCTCAATGAGGTATACTATATATGATATATAACATAAAATAATGGGTTAGTGGATCAGACTTTACATTATAACATATTATGTAGTTATGCTATATGGTGTTGTGTGCTGTGCTACATTGGTGGCATAGCATACAATATATATATAATATATTACTATAATATATACTATATTGATAGTGTATTTGATGGAGTATATGCCTAAAAGAAAAGAAATAGAATAAGTTTAAAGTAAGAGATAGTGCGATCCCTGCTATATATTATACTATATTGTTATGTTATATTGATATGAAATATACTATATTGATAGTATGTTTGATAGAGTTTATGTAAAAGAATAAGAATGTGCTTAGAGTAAGAGATATTATGATTCAAAGTTGGTAGGAAAATATAAATGAAATAGATTTAAGTAATAAGAAGGGTTAAGGGTGGGAAAGCTGTTGGAAGTCAATAGGGAGGGGGGAGGAAAAGGGTGGGGGACAGAGTAAGGGGGAAAATGGGATTATGTGTGTTAGGATTCTCACAGCAAGATGGCTTAGGGTTGCCACCTCAGGGTTGGGAAATTTCTGGAGATTTCGGGGATGAGCCTGGAGACAGTTTGTTTGGGGGAGGGGAAGGACCTCAGTAGGATATAATGCTGTAGAGTTCACCCTCCAAAGCAACCATTTTCTTCAGAGGAACTGATCTCTGGGGATCAGTTGTAATTTTGGGAGATCTCCAAGCCTCACTGGAGGTTGGCAAGCCCGAGAGGGTGACTCCTCCCACCAATTATGCACTCCTAAAATCTTTTCTAGGTCTGCTTCAGAATATAATCTTAAGAAGGGCCCTCAACTGAATCTACCACACAATGTTGTAGTGAGGATAAAATGGAAAAAGGGAGAACGATGTTGTAAACTGCTTTCAATCCACACTGAGGAGAAAAACGGGTTATAGCTAGAGATGGGCACAAACCTAAATATGAACCAAAAAAACCTCACGGACCAGCCCGGTTCATGGTTCGCGAACCAGGGTTCGTGGAAGCTCGTTTCCACAAACTTCCACGAACTGGACTACTGGTTTGTTTGGTTCATATTAAAGGGCCAGTTTAAATGGCCATTTCCCAGGGGAAATGGCCATTTAAACTTTTCCTGCCACTTGCAAGGGGCAGGTCCCTTTAAACTATCAGCTTGCAGGTGGAAGGGGGGATCCCCTCCATCCCCAGCCCCAGCCCCAGCCTCTCACCCCATCCCAAGCCCCAGCCCCCCACTTACCTTCCATCTGATGCTGAGGTGGTGGAGGCCTCCTCCACTGCCCTGCACGCCTGTGCGGCAGTGGAGGATGTGGGAAAGGGCCCTCCCATCCCTCAAATGGCAGCCGCAGCTGACATTTGAGGGGCAGGAGGGCCCTTTTTGACCTCCTCCACTGCCCTGCGGGTGTGCAGGACAGCAGCGGAGGCCAAAAACGCCCTTTCTGTCCCTCAAATGGCAGCTGTGACTGCCATTTGAGGGGTGGAAGGGCCCTTTTCAGCCTTCTCCTCTGCTATGCAGGCCTGCAGGGCAGTGGAGGCTTCTGCCACCCCAGCATCAGAGGGATGGTAAGTGGGGGACTGGAGCTGGGGCTTGGGAGGGGTCTGGGGGTGGGGGTTGGGACTGGGGGATGAAGGAGTGGTGTCTGAGGGTGGGGGCTTGGGTTTGGGCTATTTAAAGAGCCCTGCCTTGCAAGTGGCAGGTCCCTTTAAACTATCAGCTGGCAGGCGGCAGGGGGGGATTCCCCCACCTGCCCACTGATAATATAAAGGTTCCTGCCCCTTACTAGCAGCAGGAAAGGCCCTTTAAATGGTTAAATGCCCCTTTCCCTGCCAGAAAGGGGCCTTTAAACCCCATGAACCACAAACCACGAACTAGTTCGTAACTAGGCCCAGTTCCATGCCAGATCGTGGTTCCTGGTTCATGGAAACCCCACAAACCATGAACCCCATGGATTGGTTTTTTTCTAGTTTCTAGTTCATGCCCATGTCTAGTTATAACCATCTGTCTCTATAAATATATGCTAAACTAGCCTGTTCTGAACCAGCATCTAAGTCATGCTTTCTTGGTAAACTGCCCCAAGGTTTTCCTTTATAAACAAAAAACAGGGTAATGGGTTAAAAGGAAGATTTGAGCATAATAAGAGAGCATATAGTTACACAGTATGACAATCAATACAGGGAACAGAGAACATATGAATGGCATGGATGAGTGGTATGCAGACATGACAGCATGTGTCAAGATGCATGCACGCACACACAGTTCTTTTCAAGGGGGGGCGGAGTTGGGGACATGAGTATAGTTGTGCTTAACCAAAAACTGCATCTTCCAAAACCCTTCAATTCAATGAGTTTCTCCTCAAGCACATGAAAATGGCGCATAGCTATGGACCCCAAAGAAGGCGAGTGTTAGCAGGTAGACATGGGCACAACCCCCCCCCCCCGTCCAAATTAACAAACTTGTGGTTTGTGGTTCAGTGCTGCCGACGAACCCAAACAAACGAACCGAAACAAACTTTTCCGGTTACTGAACTGGTTCATGGTTCATGGGGCTCAGAATGGCCCCTGTTGCACTTAGAGAGCCCGTGTTCACAGGGAGTGTTTAGCAGGATCTCCTCCAGCCAGCATCCAAGTTTGGTCAAGATTTCAATAGGGATCTTGGAGTTATACCCTCTCCAATCCCAGCCCCCTAGGAAACTCCCACTTGATACAATTAGAGCCACCAGTTGACGTTGGCCCAGTGTACAAGGGGTTGGCTGTCAGAACTGTCTATCAAGGTTTGCAGGGATGAGATTGGAGTGCCCATGGCTACAGAATACCCCCTCCCCCCCTCCCTCCCCTGGGTGTCTTCTCCCATGTAACCAATTGTAACCAATTTGCAGCTCCATGGTTGGAAGGAAGACCTGCTGATCAAGGTAAGCTGGGCTTCGATTCGGGTTTCCAGGGCAACAGAAGGAGTGCAGACAGAGTTCAGGCATTCTCCCAGCTCCGTTTCCAAGGGCGAACCGTGGGCGAACGCAATGAACCGGGCTTCCAACGAATGCTGGTTCGTTGGCCATGGACCCTCATGAACCACCAGATCTCGAACAGACGATCAGGTGGTTCGTGGGTTTTTTTGGTTCATAATGCGGTTCGTGCCCATGTCTATTAGCAGGTACAAACAATGGCAAAGCAACACTGGCACAGCAGGCAAGCAGGAGTGCCAGCAAGGAAGAATTACATTGCTGACCAGCACAGGGCAGTGAAATTAAAGGAAACTGCTTCTTTATGATAGCAAAGCCAATAAATTATTTCCTTTGAGTTCTGCTGTTATGCCATGTTTCCCTGCGCCTTGCAGTTTCGTTTCCACAATGAGGGTTGAAACTTCCTCGCCCTAATCTGCTTTTCAGCAGCTCAGGACACTCTGGTTTAACTTACTGACTTCTGGCCTGTCCTTGAACAGTGCATAAAAGCACAGAGAAAGGGAAGGAGGGATGTTGGCTTTTCCTTCAAGGAAAGGAAGTAGAGGGAGGATGAGACTAATCTTTTCCCTATGACCTTTTCTCATTGCTTGCCTGGAGATTCTGTTTGCACCAGTAGGAAGAGCATACTGGAAAACGTCTGTTAATCCTAGAGGAACCAAATGTCAGGTTCTGATTGTGTTTAAGCCAAAGAGACTCCATTTTAACTTTGTCAGTGTATCAAGTGTGCTTTTTGCAGGTGGGAAGACTGCTGCTGGAAGCCTTGCAGAGAGAGAGAGGGATTGTTATGTCTACATACCACCACCTTCCTGCCACCCTTGAGAAACTTTCCTTTTCTCACCCTTGGGCCGTTTGTTTTGAGAACTGTGTGGGAGGATGGGGCCTGAGGGGAACTGCTTATTCTGTACCTAATCCTTGGCTTGGCATTCGTAACAATTTTACAGTTCAGCTAAGATCCGTGTATCTTGGAATGTGTACTCTAATGCTTGACTATCTTCAGTAAAGCCTTTTGAAATCAATGGACTTTTGTCTTATTGCAAGAGGTGGGCTGAGTTGCAACTTTTAGCAAGCCACAGTCTGACACCAATAGCAACTCGATAGTGGGGCTGAGGGGAGATCCAGGGGCAGGATTTTATTTTTTTTTTATTTATGTCATTTATAGCCCGCCTTTCTCACTGAGACTCAAAGTGGATTACACAGTGTGAGATTAGTACAGTCATATAAACAATGCCATAGTGTAAATAAACATACATTTACAAAGACATCACATTAGCAAGAATCCAATACAGAGTTGAAGAAATGCTGAAACAGACCATAAGCAATTCTAAAACTGATGTTAGGCAACATGAAGCACAGGTAGCTCATAAGAACACATATTTAAAACAACAGATGGTACATAAGACAACATAGTGGTGAAGTCTATGGTCTCTGACATATTAGCAAAGCATTTGAGACCTCTTCCCTACGATACAGCCCTCCTACCTGAGTAAAAAGCCCTTTTGAATAGTACAGTTTTGCATCATGTGTGGAAAGCCAGGAGAGTGGGGGCTCTCCTGACCTCCTCAGGCAGGCTGTTCCACAGGCCACCACAGAGAAAGCCTGTGTATGAGCTGATGTTGATTTTGCCCATGTGCAGGTTGGCACCTGCAGGAGACCCTGTTCAGATTAATGAGGTCACTGTGGAGGAATATAGGGAGGGAGGCAGTCCTGTAGGTTTGCTGGACCAAGGCTGGGAAGAGCTTTGTACGTGATAACCAATACCTTGAACTGAGCACGGTAACTGATAGGTAGCCAACGGAGTGACTGCAGAATGGGGGTGATGTTCATGCTCCAACTCGCTCCTGATAATAGTTGCACCATGAGCTTTCTCCTTTTGCACAAGTCCTTACAGGTCTCCTTCTTGTGATCTTTGTTCATTAACTAGGATAACACAAGCAAAAAGTGGGGAGCTACCCGTCTGCTCTGCCCTGCATTTCAGAAGAAAACGGCAAGTTCACCTGTTTGTGGGTAACAGAAGGGTGACAATTGCCGTTTTACAAGGACAGCCCAGCCTGACAGTCCATAGGCATTAGAAGACGAGTAAGTGAATGTTATCTTTCAATGTAAAAAGTTTTCATACCTTTGAAGATTTCCCAAACAGTAACACTAACAGCTAACAAAGGAGTAATAAGGGGGGCAATTACCAGGATCATAATGTTTGAATATTTGTTTGTGACTGAAATGAATGGGAAATGAAGCCCTTGAAATATTGACCGATTTCAATGGTGCTTCATACTGACTTAATCCCATTTTCTTCGCAGATTTGGGCTACAATCCTATGCAAATGTCCCATTGCCATTCTAAAGGTTTGCTCCCTGCCAAGTGAGTAGTGTGAGTTCTGTGTTGGAAATACATACACACACTACAACAGACTCACACAGCTTCCTCTTTTCAGTGATCACAGAAGTCTTTTTGTAAGACTCAGTTCTTACCGTCTAAAAGTACAAATGGCTGTTCAGTGTCTTACACCATAAGCATGGATTTTTTCAAAAAATCATTAACCTTGGGACATAACGCAAAACTTTTCAAGATTTGGCTCCAATACATTTCCCCATTATAAGGTAATTTTGGACAAAGCCATGGTGGAAAAGCAGATTCCTGTCAAACTAAAGTAGTGTGCATGTATCAGTTTGAGAAACAGACTCCGGGACTGATTATTCCTTTAAGTAATGTGTGGTGAGAATCGGCGATGTTCAAAAGTTTCCCTGTGGAGTGATAGCCTCAAGGAGGAGGGCATGTTGAGCTCCCTTGTTGTGATGCTAGCAGCTGGATCAATGGCTAATTGTGGCAAAGCACTCTTGTGGGGAATGGCAACAGATTCTTGGTGTTGCTGGGAATTCAGAGTCCTGGCTTTGAACCAGCTGGGAGGAGGGGAGGAAGAAGGAAACTGAATTGATAACCAAGTTAGTAAAGTTTTAACAGTGCCGTTCAGGAGAACTCTTGGATTCTGCAAGAAAGACATGACAGGAGAGTACTTTGCAAACTTTAAGGACAACATGTGCAAGATATAAGGAATAAGCATATGAATTACTGGGTCCCATCCAGACAGCTTCTCTGCAGGTGAAACAGGAAGGAAGGGGCTGTTTGGACCATCAAAAAGGTGGAACTGTGCAGGAAAAAAAAGCCATTCAGGACAAGGGCTAAACAGGAGGGGAACTGGGTTAGAGTTAAAAAGCTGGTAGGATCCAGGGCTTTTTTTCAGCTGGAACGTGGTGGAACGGAGTTCTCGAACCTCTTGAAAATGGTCACATGGCCGAGCATCACGGAGGGCAATCTAAACTCCTCTCTGTCTGGAGATCAGGGGGCGGGGCCACCAGCCATGTGACCATTTTCAAGAGGTTCCGGAACTCCGTTCCCCCGCGTTCCCCCTGAAAGAAAGCCCTGACTATGAGGCTACTTCAGTTTGACACAGATTTAGGCAGCTGTTTCTATACCTGATGTTTCATCAGCTTGCAGCCAGCAGAGGAGTTCTAGAGAATGCAGAAATGAAACCTGTAAGAATAGTGGAGCTCTGTGCCGCTCAGCAATCTCAACTCCCCTCTGTCTGGAGATCAGGGGGCGGGGCCACCAGCCATGTGACCATTTTCTCCGAGGGCAACCCACTGAGTTCCACCACCTCTTTTCCCAGAAAAAAAGCCCTGGTAGGATCCAACTTATTATTAGTAGTGGTAGTAACAATATTATTATTATAAATACAACAATCAATAAATATAAGGTGAAAAGATTGCATAAGAATGTAAGAGCATGGAGAATCAGATCACGGGACCATCTAGTCCATTATGCTGTTTTACACAATGGTCAAATAGTTGCCTTGGAAGGCCATGAAGCAAATTATGGGAGCTTTCCACTGATGTCGCCTTCTGGCATTGGTATTCAGAGGTTTACTGAGGTATGGGGAGAGGCCCTTAGTCGTCATGGCTAGTAGCCATTGATGGACGTCTCCTCCATGAATCTTTCTGACCCCTAAAGAGACAGTTCATTCCTCTATCCCTCTTTGGCAATAACCCCTTCTCAGGCACTGTAACTGCCGCTCTTGCAGTTGGTTTTGTGTGGCCACATGCCAAATCTGTCCCCATATCCATGTACAAATTAACTTTTGAAAGACGTAGCAACATCTGCTATACCATGAGAGGTTCTTTCTCCTGCTCTTCCCCCAAGATAACATATGCCAGCATCTGCTAACAGTTCTTTTTTGCTCTCTAATTGGACAAAGTGGTCCATCGCTTAACAACATAACAAGGCGACACATACCTGATATTTAAAAACGATAGCCAGAACTGTCTCCCTGCTACTAAACTGAAAGTCACTGCTTTACAACAACAAAAACATATGGAAGGGACGTTCTATAGCCGCACTGGCTCCCAGAGGAGTTCCGGATGCAGTTGAAGGTGTTAACCTTGGTGGTTAAAGTCATTCATGGCCTGGGACCTGCATACCTGCGGGACCGCCTCTTCCATTAGGTCCCCTGCAGGGTGTTGCGCTCTGCAGACAATCAACTCCTGGTGGTCCCCGGCCCGAAGGACATCCATCTTGCCTCAACCAGGGCCAGGGCTTTTTCTGCCCTGGCCCCGGCCTGGTGGAGTGCTCTCCCGCTGGAGATCTGGGCCCTGCGGGACCTGTTAGAGTTTCGCAGGGTCTGTAAAATGGAGACATTCCTCCGGGCCTTTGGATGAGTGCCGGCGGGTGTCCTCCTTCTTCCATCTAAGACCACCACTTCTTCTGGGGCTGCCCTCAGCCATCTGCTATGCCCGTGTATGGACTCCCAATATTTGTTTAAATAGCCTGTTCTTGGACTATTTAAATGACTTTTAAAAAATTATTATTGATTTTATGTTTTGTGACTTTTAATGTATTTCTTGAATGTTGTTAGCCACCCTGAGCCCATCTGTGGGAAGGGCGGGGTATAAATCGAATAAAATAAATAAATAAATAAATAGTGAAATGGCTGAGCTAGAGCTAAGCAAGTTCCATTCCATTTGGGGGGTAAAGCAGGGATTGTTTTCCAATTACAGGTGTTAAATTAGCATTGCAAAGCTAGGAAGAGTGTGTTAATGTCCGTCATTGGTATTGTGTTTATGAATCAGTGCTTTAGGTAGGAATGCCCCAAACCACTGGTTTCTTTTTCTTTCACCTCACAGACAACCACACATAAGATGACGTGTACTCTACGTCTCGAAAGCTTATTCCACAAGAGATCTGCAGGTCATTAAGGTGCCTCAAGACTCTCTTGTTTTTAAGTAAAATAAATATATTTGCATTTAATTTAGTTGCTTAGATTGTTTTTTGCCTGCCCTCCCCACAAGCGGTTAAAACCAAGATATCCAAGATGCAGCTTTCAATGTTCACAAACAATACACAATTTGTGTGAGCTCCTTTTTGATGAGGTGAAATGTGCCCTCACATGGAGCTCTTTCAGACTCGCACAGAGGTGGACAGCAGAGACCGGGGTCATTCTACTAGTATACGTGTTTTCTGTTGCCCAGGAAGGTAATGCAAAATGGCATATGGACGAACACTTAACATATTTGAACAGGGTGTACAAATGTCTCCATTGTACAAATTTTCTGATGTCTTTGATTTTCAGGTTTAATTAAATTTGGTTGTAATCCTTACTTTATGGATTTACTCAGTGCCCATTTATTTCACCAGTCAGGATTTGCAGGCTTGGCGAATAAGAAGAATCAGAGTTTTACCCAGGCAAGAGGCTATTTATCACTAATCTGCAAGGAATTTCTAAGCAGCCCCTGCCCCCCCCCTCGCCCAACAAACTGCTTAGGTTCAGGAAGGTCAAATATCTCACTGGCAGAGAACTTGATTAAAATATATTCCGTTTATGAAATCCTCTGAGGTTTTGACATTCCTTAAAATGCTACACATTCTACCGGGGAACAGACCTTTAGTAACAGGCAATTGGTTTGCTTAATTTCCCCACGTGAACTTGGCAAACTGCTTGCCTAGTATATTTAGACTTGGTTTTGTAAATGCCTGTTCTTTCCTAGGCATGAAATGGTCCCATGGTTGATAACCTACCTTTAATGCTTTGCATAATTTGATAGGCAGGTGGTTCTTTCAGTCCAAGGTGTTGATCAAAGGTTTTTCATAGGAAGGGAATAGAATTTCACATATTTATCATGTTGGTTCAATTGGGTTATTTTGGCTCTGGGATAGATCTTTGGCAATCAAACATATTCGACTCCCATTTAAAGTTCAAGAGGAGGTCAGGTGTCTCCTTATTTAGCCTTCATAATTAAAATCAGGGGTCATTTTGTTGAAAAAGAGCTGGAGGAACTCATTAGCATAACTTATTAGCATATGCCATGCCCCTTGATGTTGCCGGACGTGTGTCATTGGCATAACTGATTTGCATATGCCACACCCTCTGACATCACCTATCCTGGCTGTTTTGGACTCAATCCTGGCCATTCAGGGCCAAAATTGGGCCCAAAATGGCAAAAAGGGGCCCAAAATGGCTGAAAAGGGGCTGCTGCTGAGTGGGAGAGTGATCCACCACCTGTCAGAGGTCCAATCTGGGTCATTTTGGCCCCAATCCAGGCTGAAATGGGCCCAAAATGGCTGACAGTCGAGTGGGCGGGGCCATCTGATATGTGACTTCTTTGGGGAACTGCTGGAACTGTGTTCCTGTGCGTCCCACCTCAAAATGAGCCCTGATTAAAATGTATTGTTTGTTCTAGCCTATTTTGATTTTCTGTCGTTGTTGTTAACTGTCTTTATTTCCTTCAAGACTTGGGTGTTTTTTAGCCTAACTTCCACTGTTCTAGAATAGCGAGATTCAAGTCCAGTAGAAGCTTCAAGACCAACAAGGTGCTGCTAGCCTCAAATCTTACTCTTCTACTGCAGACCAGCACAGCTACTCACCTGCAACTAATGTTCTATCATCGTATTTTCAAATCAGTCTACCCTATATATGTATTGATTCATAATGTGGGTAATGTTTTTATGAAGCACAGGATTTTATTGTATGTAATAAGAGTCTCTGTGAGAGCGAAGTATGTACTTTTAGATATGAGATTATGCAGATTCGGCCATGTGTGATATTTCAATGGAGATGATCAAAGATATTTCTTTGCATGCACCTTGAGCAAGTTAACACTGCAGACCCCCTCTCCCAATACAAGAAACACCTCTTTTGGAATGTCAAGTATTCAGTATGGTTCTTAAGTGGAGTTCTCTGAATTCCCGTTTAATGAATTTCTCCCTAAAATCCAGCAATCTGTTTCTATTCCTCTTTTTAGGAATTTGAGTCAGTTTCAAATGAATTCTTCTTTCATGAAGAGGAAGATTTGATTTAGATTTCTAAGAAGTAACATATATATATATATATAGTATTTATATACAGTATTTATATACTACGAGCATAGTTGAAAAATTAAGAACAAGGTGAACCATTAAAGAAACAATTAAACACAAGGCAGGACTTGTCTCAGCATATCCTTGTAGCATCAGACTGCTTTTTACCTATATTACAGCAGCACAACACCAGGCAGAAATCCACAGGTTAGGAAATCTACACCATCACATGGCTTAAAAGCCTCAAAGACAAATCAATGACAAACAAAAATTCCTCCTTTGAAAGAGAAAAAGAGGAATCAATTGGTATACCTAAAAAAGAAAATTTTGGAAAAAGAAATTCCACCTAGGATCCTCCCTTTGTTTGTTGCTCTGTTATTCTGCAATGCACTTGGGTGAAAGAGAAATTCTCCTACCTGCCAATTATCCCCAAAATGCAGGCCTCGGTACAAGTAAAAAATGACTTCCAGCAAGGGCTGATTAAATTAAAAATTAATTAGGTCATCTTGTTCAATAAAGAACTTTTGGTGGGAAATAAAAGTCACCCAAGATTTGAGCAAGAAGAATATACCAACAGTAGTTGTGGATAGAATTGGGATAATATCTTTTAAAAGAAAAAAGGAACATTAAAACATTTATTCTGAGTGAGGAAGGGAGATATAATTTGCATGCCCGGAATAATATCAACCTGCCTCGGATAAAAGCCAGCCCACTCACTCCTCTGGGAAGTGGAGAAATAAAACATTTATTTCAGATACGAAACTTTTTAAACACTTCACATATTGTTTAAAAACATTTATGGCTGAAAGCCAACTGCTAAGATTACAGACAGCAAAAAAATTCCAGTGCAAAACAAATATTATGCTAGCATAAAATAATTATCCAGATTTGGATTTTGGAAAAAGAACTCAGAGAAGGATGAAGAAGAGTTCCTTCAGCATTAAAGAACTCTGAAATACCTAAAAATGAATACGTCTGTGCACCCCTAATTTTTGGTGAAGTGGTTAGAGTAGCGCTGCAACAGATGTTTGCTCAATTCCCATCTCAGCCTTGAAGCTGGGCTAATCACATGCTCCCTAACAAACAACAAAAAACCTCACAGCATTGTTGTGAGAATAAAGTAGATTGGGGAGAACAACGTACTGGTAAAATGCAAACTAGATTGATAGATTTCCATAGTAGACTTATCGGAATTATTTTGGATCCTAATATCATGGACCAACACAGAAACTAGCCTCAAAGAAATAAGAAGAGGTTTTAAGGGTCTGGTGATATGACAAGAGTAGAAATCGGAATCAATGCTCTTTGAGCTTGATAAGGAATGCATAAGTGGGAGAGGGAACAGAGGAGACAGAAACCCCCAAAGAGATGGATTTATGTCACACAGAGGAATTGTTGTTTTGAAAGGAATGAAACTTGGAGGTTCAGTGAGATTGGCTAGAGATAGCGAAGAATAGAGGGCATTCATTGGGCCCCAGTATCGTCAGTGAACACAGAGAACAGAGCCAGGGAAGAAGAATGCTTATCTCTTGAGCTGAGAATAAACAGAGCCCAGCAACATTCTTACCACCCATCAAGAGCAGAGAGGACATAGGCGGGTGCTCCCTCGTACCAGGTGCATTTCCCTGTGGCTGAGGCTTCTGTTTCTCCACAGCAAAGATCTGCGGGATAAAAACCATCTCGAAAGACCAGCTAATGACACATGCAGGCTGCTCCCAGTCATTTTCTGTCCTCGCATGAGACTTCTTCAATTCAGTCGCTAACGACATCTCAACAACTGTGCAATTCACCTTCTAGTGAAATGCATGGTGAATTGTGACATTTAATTGCAGTTCAGATGGGCGTTTGGGGGTAAATAGAGATGGTGTGGGTCCTGGTGCTGTGGAAAGCACAGAGCTAGTTTAATAAGAGCCCCAGAAGTTGGAGAAAGGATCTAGGAGGAAGAAGGATAGCATCAGACCTTGGGTCTCTTGTTGAATAGGAGACCCTGAGGAATGGCATGCGGGGGTTCTCAACAGGAAGGATTTAGCCTGGATCCAACCCTACAGTTGCTCTGAAATAAAATTGCCTGAGGAAGACAACCGTAAGTTCACTTTCCTGAAAGTAAGCCACACTGAATAAACCTGCTAAGGACTGCACTGTAAGAATCTCTGCATAGGGTACAGGGGCTGTCTGCTATGAGTGTTCAAGACGATGCATTTAGGGAGAAGGCCTACTCAGAAGTAAGCCCCTGAGGCTTACTCCCAGGAAAATGTTCTTCGCATGGCTGCCTTAGCTGTGCTTGTTGAAGCTCTGCAGTCCTAAGCAGAAATAATACCCTCCTAAACCAACAGACTTCAATGGACTGAGAAGGGTGCGATTCCACTTAAAACAGCACTTTTAAGGGTGAGAGATGGGAGACTTAAACTCCCATATATGTATGCACAGATTAAATCTAGGTTTGCTGCTCCTGGAGGTTGCCTGCCATTGGCAGGCACCTCAGGAACACGCGCCGCTCGCACGCTCCCAACTGGTGCAGCAACGTCACTTCTGGGACCAATTTGGGCCTCAAATGGGTCAAATCGGCCTCGTGAAGAGTGCAGGAGCATTCTCACGGGTGGCGCAACAATATCACCTCTGGGAGTGGTGTCATCACGCAGCCCCTGAGAGTGTTCCTGCACTTCTCAGCGGGCCAATTTGGACCCCAAATGGTCTGAATTGGGCCTGTTTGGGGCCCCAATCAGCCCACAGAAAAGCACAGGAAGTAATGTCACCGCATAGGCGCAGAAGTGCACATGCACAAGTAGCAAGGAACACCGACAAAGTATGCGCGGTGGCCCTTCTCCCACCAGGAGGGTAGGGGGACCTGGCATGCCTAGATAGAATTCTCCGCCATGACGCTGTCCAATCCCCTTTTAAAGCTGTCTATGCCTGTGGCCATCACTACCTCCTCAAGCAGTGAATTCCACACCTTAATCACTCATTGTGTAGAGAAATATTTCCTTTCGTCTGTCCTGAATCTTCTGCCTATCAGCTTCATTGGATGCCCTTGAGAAACTTCTCTCTGCCCATTCTCTCTACCCCATGCGTAATTATATTTACTTACCAGTAGGTCTTTTTTTTTCAGCAGGAACGCGGTGGGACGGAGTTCCGGCACCTCTTGAAAATGGTCACATGGCTGGTGGCCCCACCCCCTGATCTCCAGACAGAGGGGAGTCTAGATTGCCCTCTGTGCCGCCGAGCGGTGCGGAGGGCAATCTAAACTCCTCTCTGTTTGGAGATTGGGGGCGGGGCCACCAGCCATGTGACCATTTTCACTGAGGGCAATTTAAACCTTAAAAAACTCCCCCCTTGTTCCAGCTAACCCAAAGTGATGTCATTGTGCGGTCCTGAGTTCCACCGCTGAGTTCCACCATCTCTTTTCCCAGAAAAAAAGCCCTGCTTACCAGTAAACACCAGTGAGAGTAATGGGCCTTAATTTTGAGATTGGGAAGGTGGTTGTTTGTTGAAAACCCTTTTCTGAAATTTGAATTAACATGTTTTTGAGGTGAACGAAACCTACAGGATTATTCTCTTAATCAGATCTGTAACTTGCTCTTCTTCCAACGATTTTGGCCCCATTTTGACTTCCTCCCCAAAGCTGCACATGACTAGGAGTCTGTCTACATGAGATGTCTCGGTGTGTGTTGGTCAAGTATAAGGAGACCCAATATTAGCTGGAAAGGGTAGTTTTAATAGACAGAGCTGGCAGAGGTTGCTCCTCAGAGGGTTTGTTCTTCAGTCCCCTGAAGGCTCTGTCAATTGCATCTCCCCAGTCTAAAACTGCATAGGATCGCAACCAGAGGGCAGTGAGGGATGGAAATGGGCTGGAGCTGCCTTCCAGAGCCAGGCTTGGACCTGGAGAGGTTATAATGGGCTGAAGTTTCCTTTCTGGCATTTCGCAACCCCTTCACACAGCTCCAGTGCATAGCAAAGCCTTCGCTCTATCTTTTTATACTACGTTTCCTGGCTAACATTGCATCTCCCGACATGTGTTCTCCAAGTGTCAGATGACTTGTGTAGAGAGACTCTTAAGAAACGAATGGCAACTGAACTCTCAGCGGTCATTTTGCTACACAAGCATAAAAATATTGCTGAGCCTGGAAAGCCTTGACTTCTGTAAAGAAAAGCCAAAGGGGTGGGGGTGGGGAGCAAGGGTGGGCTAAAAGGCCCTAGGAATGGCCCATCCCTCTCTCCTGTTATGTCCCCTGGTGGAGGAGGAATTGCCAGGAATAGGCCTGATAGTCATCAGCAGAAACTCACTGCCTGCCATGCAATGAGGCCTGGCCCAGTAGCAGCTGGGGTTAGTCTAGAGGCAACTCCATGCCTGGAGATTTGGGGGTGGAGCCTAGGATTTAGGATGGAGTTTAGAGAGGGCAGGTAGAATCCCCCAGTTCTCCACGGCAGACATGCAGGTGTATTGGTTGAAATAACTTTATTAGAGGTTCAGCAAGTTCAAGGTGCTCAGACAAATGCATTGGCAGAAGCAGGGCTTTTTTTTCAGCGGGAACGTGGTGGAACGGAGTTCTGGAACCTCTTGAAAATGGTCACATGGCTGGTGGCCCCGCCCCCTGATCTCCAGACAGAGGGGAGTTTAGATTGTCCTCCACGCCACTCCGGAGGGCAATCTAAACCCTCCTCTGTCTGGAGATCAGGGGGCGGGGCCACCAGCCATGTGACCGTTTTCTCTGAGGGCAACCCACTAAGTTCCACCACCTCTTTTCCCAGAAAAAAAGCCCTGGGAAGAATTGACTTAATGGGGGCTGGTGATGTTAGTTATAGGAAACGTTCCCGCCATCAGGATAAGGGCTGTTAAAGTTTTTGGGTGAGAAAGAGCCAGGGGGGTTGTCAGGGAGAAGCTAGGTTTAGGCTAGACAGAACAAAGAATGGAATCATCTCAGTTCCCAAGAAAGATACATTTCGAGCTGGTCGCAACCAGCCTTCAAGGACACTTCTGGAGGCAGCGGGGAAAGAGAAAGTAAATACTTGAGAGATAACCTACTGCCTTAACACCAATAAGAAACTTCTCATGCCCTCAGAGGAACAGCACACAACACAGAATACATTCATGGCAGATATCCAGACAGGCATATATGACAGAAGGGATTTCTGTGGGGATGTGAGGCCATACAGTCCACCCTCTGAAGTTGCCATTTTCTCCAGGGGAACTGTTTTTTGTAGTCTTCTGGAAAGCAATTATAATTTCAGGAGATTTCTAAGCCCCACCTGGAGGTTGGTAACCCTACTACCAGTGCCCCGAAATAAGGACCCAAGAAACCAGTGTATGGGTTAATGAGTTTGTTAATGACTGATCTAGAGCAATTAAATGTCCTTATAATTGGTGGAAGTTTGGATCAAATCTGCCCTGGCTCTAAAGCTAGCCAGCACTCCTACAAACCTGCATGGAAAACAGTGCTGAGAGGTGTTAAGGCTCTTCTCCTTCTCCCCACAAACTTCTCCTCCAAGGAAGGACTTGCTACTCAACCACCAACTTCCTGAAGCAAAAATGTCCTGCACAGAGCAGGACAAAATTTAAATAGCTTCCCCCACCCCCTTCTGATTAGTTGCTCCACATGAGGCAGCTAGTGGCTCACCGACAGCCAATAGAGCTCTCATACCTTATTTAAAATGGGAAGTGGCACAAAGCACTATCCCAGCAAGGCTGTTTGCCTGCCCACGGTGAATAACTGTGGTCACCTAATCACAAGGAAATGAGGAACAGGAGAAAAGAAAATGGCCTCCATAGTGACATTCTAGGAATCTCCCCACTTCTCTGTGGTTGTTACCACAGAGATTAAGAGCATTTCCTAGAATGCCACCCAGAAGGGACCGCATCCTCTCAAACATCACCCTTCCTCGGCACCTCCCTCAAACTCTTTGGGCATTTGCTGAGGCAAATCCTAACCTTGGCCATCATGACTGGGAACTAAATTCTTGATGCTTATTGTTCTGAATTTTGTTAGCACAAATCATCAGCAACCACCCATCCTCTCCAAATTATGTTTTACTCAACACTAGCAAAGTCCTGTAAAAACCAAGGGGTGAAGGGAAGTAATCAGAAGAATTACATAGCTTTTATTTCATTCAGTGGGACATAAGAAAAAGAGGAGACCATGTGAAATATCAAGTAAACCGTCAGTAACTTTTTCTGGTCCCAACAGACTGTGGGCCTCATCCATCTCTTTCCCCCACTTTTTTCCTATAAGCCTTGATATGACTTGAAATACCCTACCATGCTCACTTATTACAAAATTATACTTTAATTTCCAAGGTGAAATTTTTCCATAGCGAGTAGAGTGGGAAAATATGACCCAAACAATTACATTCACCTTTACTTTTTCAGTGCCTCATAGAAACTATTTTATATACATTTTTTTTTAAGATAGAAAATAGGGAGTAGGAAGTAGAGGGAAGGGGGATAGAAAGAAAAGAAAGAACGAAAAAAGAAGTTACATATCTATTACATTGCACCATTCACTCTAATACATGTCATAGTATTCTGCTAGTCAGCTCTCTATTTGCAAGTTTTTCCATTTATCTTCTATGATGTCCATAAAGGACCACATCTTAGTTGAAAATTAAATTTCTCCAAACTTATCTTGTATCCATTTGTAAAAAGGCTCCCAAATGTCATTATAGGTTGTAGTGTCCAATTCTTTCAATAAACTCGACAATTTGTCCATTTCAGCTGTCTCGAGTATTTTTTTGACCAGGTTTTCTTGTGTTGGGATAGTTGTCATTTTCCAAAGTCTCGCATATGCAATCCTAGTTGTTGTAATTGTATTCAACATCAAATGCTTTTGCTGTTTATTGACTGGGACCGATATGTGGTTTAATAAAAAAAGTTCTGGTTTCAAAGGTAGTGGAGTCTTGAGTATCTGTTGTGACGTTATACGTACCATCTTCCAAAACTCCACTGCTTTTTTACATGTCCATCACATATGATAGTAAGATCCCAGTGTCTTCTCATACTTCCAGCAATTATTTGACATATTTAAGCGAGATTTAGCTAACTTAATTGGGGTCGAGTGCCACCTATAAAACATTTTATATACATTTTCTTTCAGTGAGGCCCATGCCTCATAGAAACTATTAAAGAGAGCCAGTTTGGTGTAATGGTTAAGAGCGTGGGACTCTAATCTGGAGAGCCGGGTTTGATTTCCCACTCCTCCACTTGAAGCCAGCTGGGTGACCTTGGGCTAGTCACAGTTCTCTGGAGCTCTCTCAGCCCTACCCACCTCACAGGGTGTTTTGTTGTGGGGATAATAATGACATACTTTGTAAACTGCTCTGTGGGGGCATTAAGTTGTCCTGAAGAGTGGTATATAAATCGAATGTTGTTGTTGTTATAAAGAGTCCAGTAGCACCTTTAAGACTAACCAACTTATTTGTAGCATAAGCTTTTGAGAACCACAGCTCTCTTCGTCAGATGCTCGATGCATTTGACAAAGAGAGCTATGATTCTCGAAAGCTGATGATGCATCTGATGAAGAGAGCTGTGATTCTCAAAAGCTGATAATGCATCTGATGAAGAGAGCTGTGGTTCTCAAAAGCTTATGTTACAAATAAGTTGGTTAGTCTTAAGGGTGCTACTGGACTCTTTACTATTTTGCCACTACAGACTAACACTACAGACTAAGTGTAACTCCTTTGGATCTATGGCCATAGAACTACTGTTACTTTTTTCTCGTTGATGCTTGAACTGACCTAGGCAATAAATGATACATGACCTTAGAATACCAGAGGGAGACATTTTTGTAGAGTATTATTAAATGTCACAGTAAATTACGCAGGCATAGGCCAATTTATGAGTTTGCATTATTTTTCTCTGTCTCCCACCAGTTCTACTGTTCTTAGCATCATCTAACACACATTTATAAGTGACAATTGGGTTTCTGTACATAAAGTAAAACAGGCTTATTCTTAGGCATTTAGCTAATAAAATAACACAGTGTCCTATGTCGTGAAATTTTCCCTTAGCATCTAAAGGACCGTAAATCTTACAGGAAAGTTATGTAGTTCTTGTAGATCACTTGATTCCCAAACTGTACACCACAAGAACTTACAGTGAAACTGAAAAACCCTAGATTGTTTCCTTACAGGTAAGGTGCTCCAAGCCCTTAACCATCTTGGTTAACCTCTTCTGCATTTCTTCCAGCTCTGCAATATCATTCTGGCAACATTGATACTACTTTCGGCAAACAGAACTGAGCAGTAACCAGAACTGTACACAATATTCCCAACGAAGGTGCACAACTGCTTTATATACAAGAGTATTATAATATTGGCTGTTCTATTATCAGTTCCTTTCCTAATAATCTCCAGGATCGAATTTCCCTTCTATTCCCACACCTTCACTATGTCAAGGGCTTAGGTGTAGGGCCGCCAAGAGTTTGGGGGGGGGCAGCACAGGTACTTATTGTGATGAGTCTTTGTGTACCCCGCACAATGACATCACTTCCACATGGGGCACAGGAGTGTTTGCGGCCAATTCTTAAAGAATTGGCTCTCAGGCAACACCATCACTTCCAGTTACACCAGATGTGACAATATCACATGGGGTGTGGTAGCGCGTGTGCAGCCACTTACCTGGGTTGCCTTCCGGTGGCGGACAATTACTAGATGACCTGCCTCCTTCTGCCGATCGCCAGGAATCAGTGAGTGGAGGGACGAACTGCCAGGAGTTTGTCCACTACCGATAGGCACCTGGCAAGCCTCTCTGTGGGTGCCTTGAATAAGAACCCATAGAATTGGGGGTTCTCCACAATCTATGTCCGTTGGAGTGAGGACAGCTTGTGCTTCATTGCTTCCCCTAACATTCTCTTAATAGATGTTTAAAGAAGACAAAAATAAATGTGATCAAAGAACAGTAATTTAACAGGGTCAAGTAGTGAAGGGGAAAAAACAGGGTCAGTTGGAGCACATGTAACTAGACATGGGCACGAACAGCAAATACGAACGAAAAAACCCACAAACAGCCCATTCTTCTGTTCGTGAACAAGCTGTTCATGAGTCCCCATTCCAAACAAACAGGTGGTCATTGCAAGCCTCCTTCGTTGCATTCGGCAGCCGTTCGTCAAGCCAGACCGTCTGGGTCCTTTCAATCAATTCCCCTGGCAATGGCAGGGACTGAACTCTGTCTGAACTCCTTCTGGCTTTCCTTCTGGCTTTAACCCTTCAGCTTCCAGCAGACAGTCCAGTTTTTGCCACTCAGAAGAGAAATAGACTGCAAAGGGGGGGGGAACTCATGGATCATACCTTTCCCAGGGCGCAATCTCTCTGAAACTCAGGGGGTCTTTGGAGGACAGTGAGGACTATGTCCCCTGCAAATTTGGTGGGTATTGGACATTGGGAAGGTCAGTTTTGTAACCCCTTAAAGAAGCTTCCAACAGGCTGTACAGTTTTTGCCACTGTGAAGAGAAAATGACAGCAAAGGGGGTGGCGCCGGCTCTCCTGGTGCAAAAGGGACAGAGAGAATCTCTCCATCCCACTGGCACCGGGAAGGAGCAGCCCTGCAGCGCCGGCTCTGCCCGCTGTAAGAGGGACGAGGGGAGTCTCTCCTCGTCTCTCTGAAAGCGGGCAGAAGTGGCCTCGTGGCAGAGGTCACTCCTCAGGCAGTTTGTTAATTTCATCTTGAAATTGATAGAGCCTTAAGGCAAAGATGAAATTAACAAACGCTCTGAGGAGCAATCTCCATGGGCTCTGTCTTTTTAAACTACCCTAATGTAGAGAGATGAAATTGACAGAGCGTTAGGAGAGCCGGCAGAGATCACACACTGCACATACACTGCAACCCACTCCAGTTTCTTCATGAACAAATTTGTAGCTTACCTTTTATTCCATCATGGAGATAAAAAGTAGTGATTCCTGGAAGAACAGCCCTTCGGGCACTAACCAAACTCCAATCTGCTTTTTTCTGCAAAATCGCTGATTGGGCAGAAAGGCAGGATACACATTTTGTAAGCAAGCACGCACGTAAGCAAATAAATAAATAAATATCACATGCTTTCAGACCACCCCTTAGAACCCAGGTTCTAGGCATAAGGTCCTTTTCTGACGGCTTACTACTGAATAACTGCTCTAAATTTCAACCTGTGGAGGGAAAATCTTGCTTATATTTTATTCAGTGGGAAGCAGCAATCATTTTTGGAATGGAAATGGAACAGAATGTCTTCTCGAGATACCACCAGTCTCCGTGCATTATGGAAAATTTAGTTCATTATGTGCTGAAAGACACATAAGGAATTAAAAGGGAAATGACACAAGCCATTTATTAAACATTTACATATGCGGTCTGCAACACAACAAAACCAAGCCCTGCTGTTTCAATGGTTAAGCGGTAATTTGACAGAATTGCTATTGTACCCTGTTGGGATATTTACATGTTCAATGAGTAAGTGAGAAACCCTTAAATGTAGTTTCTCCCTAAGAACAGAAAGAGAATGTTTGCGTCCTCTTTCCTGAATTAAACATCTTGAATCTGGATAGATGGGCATCTAGCACAGCACAAGGAATTCCTTGGCTGCCCTGAGACCCCCACCTTGGGTGGATGTTGCCACCAATATGGAAAATGGTCATTGATATGAACTGAAGACACTTGGGCTGTGTTAGGTTTCTATGTGGGCAATCCCTAAGTATCCTAGCTAGGTCCAATAAATGGGACTTTGTCCCGGGAAAGTATTCTTGGCATCGTACTATATTTCTGATTCCCAAAGGCATACCAGAAAAAAGATTGGTGAAGGCTTTGTGCCCTTTGGAGTATGAGGAGACAGTTTAGTATGGATTTATAAGGCATTACCCTTTCGGCGTCTTTGCACATTTTGTGATGATTTGTATTTATTTATTTATTTATTTATTTATTGCTCTCTCTGTAGAACAGGCTCTGAGGGGATCACATCAAAAATATAAAACAAGGTAGCATAATAAATAAAAATAATTCCAGATAATAAAACCCAGCAACATTCACTTTGCACAGTCCCTCAACATCCAAACCCCATGGGGTGGGTGGCGAACTTTAGATGTTGCGCAGACTGGGGGAAAACCCCTCCTGACAAGAGGTCGATTGGGTCATCTCTACCACATATGCCTGGTGGAACATCTCTGTCTTACAGTCCCAGTGAAAGGATAGTAAATCTTGCCGGGCCCATGTTTCCACAGACAGAGAGTTCCACTAGGTCAGTGCCAGGGCCAAGGAGGCTCTGGCCCTTGTCAAGTTGAGGCAAACCTTCCTGAGGCCAGGAACCAGCAGCAGACATTGATCTGCCAAGTGAAGGGCCCTCCAGGGGACATGTGCTGAGAAGATATTCATGGAGGATAGGTCCTTCAAAGGATGTCAGTCATTGACTTAAGGGAACCACTATATCAAGAGGCACTAAACCTCTGAATATCAGTGCTAGAAGGTGACATCAGGTAAAGGTCATAACCTCTATGTCCTCTTGGGTGACCCTCAAGGGCAACTGCTTGGCCACAGTGTGAAACCAGATGCTGGCTAGATGGACCATTGGCCTGATAGAGAAGCACGCCTCTTATGTAATTTGGTTATAAGGATGGAGTGGAGAGTGCCCTCGTCATAGCTGACCTGGTGGGGTTTTCATGGCAAGAGACTAATGGAGGTGCTTTGCCATTGCCCGCCTCTGCAACTCTGGTTTATTCAGTCTATGACCAGTACAAATGGAAAGATCAGAAAAATTTACATTAGAGCAAATTTAAAAATATAGAAGGTCAATCCTGCTACACAGCAGTCAAAATTTACTAAAATTTAAAATCCTGACAGATTTTGCAAGCCACTGAATTTTTTTTGTGTGCAGTTGAAACATCAACACCAGAAAAGCCTGAAAAGCTTTTAAGCAATGGGGCAATTGTATTTGAATGAATACCATGATAAAAACAGCAATAGAACGGGACATGCTCCACTGATTCCACCTCCTCAATGCCGCAGGGACAGATTCTCTAGGGAGCTGGTGCAACAACATATTTTAGATTCTCAGGGATCTGAAAATTTGGGATGTTGTTATTTGTCTGTTTGTCACTCGGTGTCAAACAGCATTGGTTTGACTATTGTTTTTACTTGGTCATATCTCATTTCCGTAGCATTTTCTAAAAAGAATCCTAAACGCTATCGTTTGCAATGGGTAGCCTCCACCCAAGAAGATTGATAATTGCCTTGAGAACTAGGGGTGTCAGACCCTGTGTGTTAAATGCTAGCTTTAGCCAAAAATGGATAGAGGCCAGGCAACTCTGGTCTTTGTTGGAGGTCTCCCATCGAATTACTAACTAAGGTTGACCCTGTTTAGCTTCTGAGATGTGATGAGCTCAGGCTTACCTGGGCTATCCAGGTCAGGGCAGTTATAAGAATACTGGCTATTTATTTATTTATTTGACAATACATGATTTCACATTACCTATTTCTGGCTTTGACATTTTTTCCCTGATTATTCTGTGTATGAACATCAATGATCCAATCCAATTATCTCTATACATATGAATTGGCTCCTTCTGCATAATTTTGTAAATCTTTAGGGATAAACAATTAAGCTCACTGATGGGTAAAACTTGTATTAATTTACTTAAATTTATTGTTAATTAACAAATGTTTATTAAGCAAGAGTCATTTACTTAGCACTGTTCAAAATAAAACATGACCTTTTCTTGCCAGAGGGAGCAGCAATCTAAAGAATATAAACAAACGCCAGGAAAGAGAAGAAAGTACGTTACAGCGTATGTCTGCAGAATTCATATTGCTGACAAAGTTGGAAAGGGTTGAACAGACTTTTGAAAAGATGGTAAAGGCTTAAATGATAAGAAAATGGAGGTAGCACTCTAATGTATGCTGTAGCATAGTGGTTAAGTCGCTGGGCTCCAAGCCAGCACTCTGCTGGTTCGACTCCCACTATTGCTGTGAGCTCAGCAAGTGGCCTTCGGTAAGCCACTTCTCTCAGCCCAGCTCCCCAGCTGTATTGTGGGGATAATAATAACAATGACTTAGGGCCAAAGCTACACATGACGAATGACACTTGAACGGCAAGTGGATTGAGTGGAGGGCAAGTGAACAGGGAGAAATACACTTGCTGTTCAAGTGTCATTCGTCATGTGTAGCTTGGCCCTTAGTTCACCGCTCTGAGTGTACACTAATCTGTCCAGAAGGGTGAGATACAAGCACAGTTATTATTATAAGGGAGCTGCTGTGGCATAGTGGTTAAGTGGTTGGACTGTGAATAATCTCTCTGCTGGTTTGACTCCCACTCCTGCCATGAGGTCAGCAGGTGGCCTTGGGTCAACCCTTCCTCTCGGCCCAGCTCCCCAGCTGTATTGCGGAGATAATAACACGGACTTTGTTAACTACTCTGAGTATGGCACTAATAACAACAACAACAACATTCAATTTATATACTGCCCTTCAGGAAAACTTACGAAGTGTGTCATTATTATCCCCACAACAAAACACCCTGTGAGGTGGGTGGAGCAGGAGTGGGGAATCAAAAGAGTGGTATATAAGCACACGTTTATTGTTGTTGTTGCTGCTGCTGCTGTTATTTTTGTTGTTGTTGTTATTATTACTACATGATGGGATTTACATCCAAGTGAACATGTCTAGGATTAAGTTGTGAGCATCGGGAGTGGAGAAAGGTTGTATACAATTTATTCATCAGTTTTACATTTATATGCCTTTCTTCCAAGGATCTCAGGATGACTCACATGGTTCCCCTTTTTTAGTTTATTCTCACAACAATCCTGTGAAGTAGGCCCAGCTGATAGAGGGTGACTGGCTTAAGGTCATTGATTGTGCAGTCCTAAACAGAGTCATACCATCCTAAACCCATTGACTACAGTGGGCTTAGAATGGTGTAACTCTGTTTAGGATTGCACTGCGAGTGAGTTTCATGGTTGAGTAGAGATCTAAACTCAGTCCTAATTCGATGCACTACCCACATCATACTCGTATGGCTGTTCTTCTCTCATTAGATTCAACTCAATGAGAAACAGCCTTTGGCCAGTGCATATTTTAATCAGCATCGACCTATACATTTCTGGCAATAAGATAAATAGTAAGTCCAGACTCTTCATTTTAGAAAAGGGAGTTAGCTTATATTTTCATAGATGTTTGATTTTATGCAGTTGTGACATCTGGAAGCATGCTTTGCTTTTTAATAGGGATCTTCTTCTTTTTTGAAAAAAGAAAATATGCTGAAGATAAAGGCTACAGGAAGTGAGTAAAGTTGCCACACTTGATGACGTAGAGATAAGCTACAAGTGATGAATGACACTTGAACGGCAAGTGAACAGACACACGTGTATTCCTCCCTGTTCACTTGCGCTCCACTTGATTACTACATGAACAAGTGGAGGGCAAGTGGAGCACAAGTGAACAGGGAGGAATACACGTGCGTCTGTTCACTTGCCGTCCAAGTGTCGTTCGTCTCTTGTAGCTTGGCCCGTAGTTAGAGCACTGCCTGGTCCTGGATGCCTTTAAGCTGGTGAAGTCTGAAGAAGTGAAGAAGCAGCTGAAGAGTTTGCAGCCAACTAAATCTAGTCCCAGCCCTTTCTCCTTGTAAGTGATAAGAGCTACCTGGGTTGGGTTGGTCGAATGGGCCCAGGAGGTAATAAACACCCCTCTGTAGGAGGATGCAGTCCTGGCCACTCGGAAAGAAGAAACGGTGAGGAAGGTGTCCTCGGGTGCCAACGACTCGAATAATTTCCACACAGTGGTCAACATTCCATTCTGGAGCAAGGCGCTCCAGTGAGTGGTGGCCATGCACCTTCTGGTGGTCTTAGAGGAGATGGATTGTCTAGACCCATTCCAATCCAGATTCAGCTCTAGATTTGGGATGGATACAGCTGGACTGGAACTGCTTGATAGCAACAATACAGTAGCAATTTATGTGTGCTAATCCAATAAAAAACATCCACCGCGCACAATCCTAGTGTTCAGATGTATTACTTTAAGCTAAATATCCTCTTAAAGTTACTTTTAGTCTGTACTGTGTTCCTCTGCATGGCTAATCCAGAGAAATCCAACCCGAAGACTTTGGCTTAGCTTGGGGTACCTGAAGGACTAACTTCCCCATACTTTCCAGGCCACCACTTAAGACTCTCCACGAATGCCATGTTCTGTGACCCACTGGCAGAAGTTGGTGCGTAGCAACCAATGACAGGGTTCTTTCAGGGTGGCACTTAGCCTTTGGAATGCCTCCCACCCTTGAAGCTTGCCTGGCACCTACTTCATTGTCTTTACCTTTAGGGCGCCTGAAAGCCACGTAGAAGGAATCAATCAATTTGTCACTCTTTGTAGTCAATGTTCTTGTGCTATCTAGTGCTGCCTGGAGATCCATTTGAAATTACAACAGATCTCCAGCCTACAGAGATCAGTTCCCCTGGTGGAAATGGCTGCTGTGGAGGGTGGACTCAATCGTATTACACTCACTGAGGCCCCTCCCCTTCTCAAACCTCACCCAGGATTCACCATCACATCTTCAGGAATTTCTCAACCTGAGATTGGCAACCTTAGTGGCACTGCTTATTAAGTCAAAGGCATATATGAACAGTTGTGGGATTGAATGTATTCTTTTCAGCCTGTACATACAGAGGTTTTCTTTGATCTCCAGGCCATTACAGAATCTGCAATATATTTTCTCTTTGGGGGAATTCTATTTGAAGAGACATATTTAAAAAACACATTATGAAAGCATCAAACGATTGTAGAGAATGATTCTTCTCTACATCCTGTCGACAATTTCTGTCCTCAGTGGTAATGTGGCCCTCCCGGCTAGCAGCAGAGCTGCCTTAAGCCGGGGACCCTCCTTTGCTACCCTGCAGGAAGAAGAGATGCTGTGCACTCTTCCTCGTGCATATGGGGATCTGGAGAGGGGGGCAGGAGCTGAGGGCATATAAGCCGGCTCTGCCCCATACTCTCCAACAGTTGCCCTGTGATCGGCCCGCCCACCCGCTCTATAGTAGTGCAGGTGAGCCAGTCACTGGTTACCATGGCCAGGTAGGAATTTGTTCTCCGACTCCAATTGGCAGCCAGAGGGGAAGTTTTTTGCCTCCGTCGCACTTCCCAAATGGGATGTGGTAATTGGCCTTGTGGTGGAGCCGTAAATAGGATTCCATGTTAGGATAGGGTTTGGGAGAAATCAGCAGGCTGGTGAGCACCCTTGGCATATCCCCATTTGAGGAGGAATCGGAGCCTGTCAGGATCACTGGTATTGTTTGACAGCTGCCGGCTGAGAAGGGAGGCTGCTGCGTGGGACCTCTGGTACAAGTATGGCCCCTTATGTTTGACGGCAGAGGGGTTATTAGGCTTGGTGTAGATTCCATATGTCTGGCTGGCTGGGACCCAGCCATACTTTGGATGGCTCGTACCCAGGGCAGAGAGCTCACCCAGACAGGTCAGGGTGGCAGTACATGGGTGACCTCAGGGCCTGACCTGTACCACTAGTTAGGCCCTTGCCATATTTTGTTTAATGTTACGTTGTCGCCAAATAAACGGGTCTTAGTACCCAGCACTCACGTCTGTCTCTTCATTCCTCCGGGGTGGGGGGTGGGGGAAGGTGACCTGCATTTGAGGACCTAGTCCCCTCTCACTAAGGGTGGTATAGACCGTTAAAGTAGTAAGTCGACTACAAAGAAAAAAAAACACGACAAGGCTTAGAGAACAGATTTCTGATTAGGCATCCAAAAAAAGGGTTTATAATAATTGCTCGTTTATTTAAATAAGCTTAGCTTTTGATTGAAACATACAACTTCGGAGAACGTTTAGCCTACAGTGTTGAATCGCTTTCTGGAGAGCTAATAATCAAACCTCGACCAAAGTATATACAGTACTTGGCCAGGGGAAAAAAAATGTTAACTTTATTTATTTCCAACATGCTTCCTTCTCTACCGGTGCCATAAAATATTTCCATGACACATTTTCATAGCTTGCAGTTGAAAAAACAGTCCCTGTTAACAAAATGCATATTTGTGCTCTGGTTTTGTAAATTCTATATATTATCTTCCGAGTCTGCCTTGCATTAAGTGTAAGCCACAGTTTACATGGAAATGCATAACAATGAACTGCTGCCTCTCCAGCTGCGTGTATAACTCCCATTAAGCAGTACACACACGGGCCGGTTCAAATGTCGGCAGTGATTAGAAGTTATTACCATCCAACAGCTGTTCAGTAGCCTACATGGACTGAGCCAGCCGTCTCAGTTCAGTACCTGATGTCCATACTATAAAAATTACCACCACTGCTGTCATTAATTGCCAGTGTGCTTGGCAGGCTAAGTGAGGTAGGCAACGTTTCAGTGGGAGTAGAGAATATTTCCTGAGAGGGGGTGGTCTCCTCCCATTCCAAACCAGACCTTGTCAGAATCTTTTAGCGAAGTTTGGATTGGGTTGGGCCTGTCCTTGTTGTGTCACCAGACTGTCAAATCGGGTGCCCTTCATCAAATTTATAACGTAATTAACGCCACATAAATGCCACGTGCACACCCTGAAGCAATGGAAAAACACACAGAAGTTAGAGTTTGTTATTTGCACTCCATTAATAGGCTTTGTGTTTTTTGGGTCATATTGTTCACATTAAACATATGTGATTCTAACGGCACTGTTGGCAATTAAGTGTAATCTTTGCAGTGCTTTTAACTAAACCATAAAGGAAGCCACAACTTATTCTACTCTAGGAATTTTCTTTTTCAGATGTAGCCATTGGTTCCTCCAATTATCTTTTCCTCTTTCAAAAGAGGAATTCTCTTCTATTTCTTAGTAATTTAATTTGGAGGTTTGGGCTTTTTTAAACCATGTGATACTGTAGTTTCTGTTTATACCTTGGGCCAGGCCCATACTTTCAGCCTGACAGACCCCTCACATGGTTGTTGTGAGAATAAAACAAAGAAAGGCAGCAGTGAGAAGGAGGGTAGAAAATATCCCATCCTTTACCAAACCGAGGTGTTGGTTTAAGAACTTCCCTAAGTTATCAGAGACAATGTGATGTAGTGGTTAGAGTGCATGACTTCTTTGAGATCTAATCGAATCTTCCTCTTCATGTAAGAGCTGTTGATTTGAAACAGGCTCAAATTCCTAAAAAGAGGAACAGGAAAAGATTGCTAGATTTCGGGGAGAAATTTGGCAGAGGAATTAACAGAATTCCACTTAACATTCCTACATCACACTACAGGAAACTATCCACAGAACTGACGACTTCCAAAACTTCTATGATTCTTCCATGGGATCTCAAGAGAAAAGAATGCAGTGGGCTTTGACAGAAGCTTGGACCTGAAAGAGGAAGGCACTCCTGAAAATCTGGGGTATCCATTGACCTAGCACGACTGGACGTGAAAGGAGCTGTGATTCTTGGCACGATCAGATCCCCCAAGTCAGGCAACAGGATGGGTGGACGATCAAGAGGTATAAAAGTTTGACCTCTGATGGTTCAACATGCTGCCAGGCCACCTCATGCTTCATCCTGGACAACCTGATAACTGAGTGGGCTCTGCTTCTCCATCACTTCCACAGACTTCATGCCTGTGCCGGCATGTTATGTATGCCAGCATCCATGCCATTGTTGTGTTATATGCTATTATTGTGTTTTGCAAGCATCCATGCCATTGTTGTATTCTGCATTTTATACTGAGCGTGATATAAGCATCCATGCCATCATTGTGTTGTGCATCTTACATTACATCTTAAACTCATACTGATATAATGCCAAAGTTCAATACTGTATCTTATGTATTTTAGAAAAGTTACCTGAAGGTGTCTAGATTGCTAATACTAGTTTCTAGAGGAGCCAGTGGCCTCTTTGTTATCTCTAAGAAATATGTGCTTTCACTTCTGAATGGCCTTGGGCCGAAGCTGCAGCTGTGTACTGAAATGTATCTTTTCACAAGAGGGAATGATTCCACTCCGTACTTTATCTAGACTAAACTGTTTTGTTCCCGTGTAACTTTTTTTGGTTTTCGCACCTGAATGTAAAGGGTGGGAGAACATCCCCCTATATCAGTCGTCATATTGTTTGAATAATTACTTCTGCTAGCTTCTACCTATGAGTGCATACCTGAACTGAATAAGATCTCTAAATAAAGTTTTTTCATAGAATAGAATCATAGAGTTGGAAGGGGCCATACAGACCATCTAGTCCAACCCCCTGCCCAGTGCAGGATCAGCCTAAAGCATCTCTTTTTCAACCAATGCACCTGCTTGCTTGCTGTGAGGGACTTGGGGATCTAACTGCCAGGGATTGACACCCTAGGAATGACACTGTGTTTCTCAATTCCTGGAGACAGCTCTTGCATGGATTCATTTTCAGCCTGCAGCCTTCAATCTATGAACCTTCTTGCCTGGGCGACAGAGCTGGCCAGTTTGAAAATGGGACCAGTGCAAGAGCTTGTTGACTTGCTTCCAGATTCAGTCCAAAGTGTTCCAATTCAATCCATATTTTAAAGCCTTTTCTGGCCAGGGACCTAAATATTGGAAGAATCATCTGTCCCCTCCTGAGCCCACATGCCAAACAAAGTCCAACCAACAAAGGCTTTTGTCAACTCTCATCAAGTCCAAATAAAATGTGCCAGGTCAAGAGTATTTTTCTATGACAGCTCCACGTCTCTGGAATTTCCTTCCAGAAGATAAATGAGCAAGTTCTTTTATGGATTTTCAAAGTCATGCGTGTTTTTTTTTTAGATCAACTTTTTGTTTGGTCGTCTTTGAATTTCTGTACACAGTACACCTAAACATACCAGGAATTACTTGGGCAATTTTGGACCCATCAATGGTTTGGATTTCAAAGCTGGAGCAACAGAATGGAATAAAATGTTCTCCAGCTTGGAGTAACTGTCATGATCAACATAATCAATTTTCTGTTTTAATTCCCTGTTTTAAGTGATGCGTTGTAATTATTATTGTCATAGATGATTCTTTCTGTATTGTTTTGATATTCACCTTGGGTCCTGACTGTTGTAGGAGAAAGGTGGACTACATCTGTAAATAAGCTGCCTTGAACACCTTTGGAGGAAAGAAGACTAATAAATAAAATAAAATAGATGATTTGACACAGTCAAGTGAACCCTCAGTACATCAAAACCTATATTTAGTATGTGGTAAAGAGTGCCCTCGAGTCATAGCAGACTCATGGCAACCCCTGGTGGGGTTAGCATGGCAAGAGACTAACAGAGGGGGTTTGCCATTGCCTGCCTCTGCAACTCTGGTCTTAGTTGGAGGTCTCCCATCCAATTACTAACAAAGACTGACCCTGCTTACTTTCTGAGATCTGATGAGATCAGATTCACCTGGGCTATCCAGGTCAGAATAGGATGGTGTTTTTTTAAAAAATCTCTTGAAATATCTGCTTCGGAATCTTTGTTTTCTCAAAAAGAATTTAGAAAAACACTAAGCACAACTAGCATCTTAAAGACCAACTAGATTTCCAGGGTATTCCCTTCATCAGATACATAAGAGTAACTTTCCTAGATCAGATTCAACAGTCCATCTACTTCAGCATTGTGTTTCCCACACTGGCCAGTAGGGGTGTGCAGTTCAGGTTTCTGATTCAGGATTTCCCCAATTACCCAAATTAGTCCCAATTTGTAAAGATTCGGGATTTCTGAATCGAGCCCAGCATGCTGTTCCTGATTCGGAAATGCCAAATCAAAGCTCCCAAAGCGATTCGGGTTCTTTCGGGAAGCTTCAGGGCACTTTCAAACCCCAGCTGGCTCCAGTTGATCAGCGGAGGAGGAGTCCCCTTGCTCAGGGAAAAGGTCTTTTCTGCACTTCATCTGGCCTGCAAGGGGATCCTTTCCATGGGCCAGATGGAGTTTAAAAGGCCCTTTTCCTGCCACTTGAAGGTGTTGGGAAAAGGGCCCTTTAAACTTAAGCTGGTCTGCTGAAGCATGGGAATTCCTGCTGCCGCTTATATCACCCAATGGGAGGGGGAAGAGGGAACCCCCTCCTCCCCCTCCCATCGGGTGAAATAAGCAGTGTGCTCCAAGCATACCAAAGCAGGGCAATAAGCAGTTTCTGGATTCTTGCCACTTCGGAAATTGTTTATTTCCGATTCTTTTTCCCACTTCAGAAATTCCAAAGCGGGAAAACTGAATCTTTCCATCCCTGCACACCGCTACTGGCCAGTCAAGGAGACCTACAAGGCAGGGCAATCTTGAATCTCAATCTTCTATTGACTCTTCCACAGCATCTGGCAATCAAAAACATTTTGCCTTTGTGCTTGAAGGTCCTATTCAGCTGTGGTGACTAACAGCCAATGATAGAACTGTCCTCCATAAAGTTGTCCTCATACACATAAAATTCCCTTATACTGAATCACACCATCTGTCCATCAGGGTCAGTACCGTCTGCTCAGACTAGCAGCAGCTCTCCAGGTTCTTAAGCAGAGGACTTTCACATTACCTACTGTCAAATCCTTTAACTGAAAATGCCAGGAATGGAACCTTGAACTTTCTGCATGCAAAGCAGATGCTCTGAGCCATGGTGCCTCCCCAACCTTCCTCTAAATCCATGTAAGATAACAATAATCATCACATCTTGTATAAGAACACATTAGGAAAAGGTAATCCAGCCCTCCTGGCCAGTGACAACAGCCACATTGGCCAGGGACCACAGTTTGCCTCCCTGGAAGAGGAAGGCAGATGTTGCTTTCCTGGGCATCCGGGTATGTGCTGGGGAGCAGAGCTGGAGGCTTTATAAGGTTGCTCCTCCCCCATGGCGTCTCAGTCACGCCTTGTGCTCGGCCCACCCATCTCACCCTATTTCAGTGCGGGATCAGCTGGTCACTGTTATCGGGGCCAAGTAGGAATTTATCTCTCGTCTCCCACAATTGGCACTCAGGGAGGGGAGTTTTTTCACCTACCCTGCACTGTGAGAAGATGGCAGTAATTGGCTTGGTGGGACGAATCCACCCCTGGGACAGGCTAGAAGTTAGGGGGAAATGAGCAGCCAGTGAGCACCCTTGGCATCTCCCCATTGGTGGGGAATTGGGGTCTGTCAGAAGTGGCTGGCTGCTTCATGGCCCAATTGTGAGGATAGACACCCTGATGGGGAACCCCTGGACAAGCCAGTCCCCCCACCCCCCTGCAGCGTTACAGCCAGGTGGTGGAGCTTTAAAGGGGTGAACCACTTCACCTGGCCAGGCCTGATCCCAGCCAAACAATGGATGGCTCGCACCTGGGGCAGCGGATGTCTTGCCCAGACAGGTCGGGGCAGAGGTCCAGGAGTGACCCCAGGATTGGCCCGTACTGCCAGTTAGGCTTTTGCCATGGTTAGCGTTTGCTGTTGTAATTTTAATAAAGGGGCCCATTTTAGTTCCCAAATCCTGTGTCTGCCTTTTCATTCTGACTGGGGAGGGCAAATATATTTCCTTCTAAAATTATGTGCATTTCATATTCAAATAATCTACTATACCTTTGATACTTTCAAATTAGACATTTTGCAACCCTGTATGCTTGAGGGAAGAGAAGAAAATTGAGACAGGATTAGTCGAAAACAGGTGGAAGGGTATGTGTCCTAAAATGTATAAATGACTTCAGAAATTAATTTGTTGGCAGAATATCAGTTATAGTGGGATAAAGTCTCAGGGAGAGCAATAGAAAAGGATGTTTGGATCTGTGTACGGAAGGCAGGTATGACAATATCATATTGTGTTGTTACACCAAAAAGCCATTATAAGGTATAATCACACAGTAGTATAGTACTTCGAAAATTAGAACCAGGTCTGAGAAGCACATGAGATGTGATCGTATGAAAGGAAACTTACAACACGTTTTCACACTGCTTACCAGCCACGGAACATCGCACCGAGCTCCCGGAATGACAACGTCTTCCTGGTGCGATTTCGAACTACTGTTTGAACTACCGTTCTCGCATGAAATTGGGTCAGGAAGACGCTGTCATCCCGGGAGCTCGGCACGATGTTCCGTGGCCAGTAAGCAGTGTGAAAACGGCCCAGGTGAGCTGTTGCAATCGTTACAGTCTCACTAAGATCCGAGAGACCTGAACTGTCATAGAGTTGCTAGCTCTCTGGTTTGAGAAATGTCTGGAGATTTGGAAGCCACGCCAGGGGAAGGCAAGGTCAGGGAAGAGAGGGAGCTCCATGTAGAGCTGATGTCATAGACTCTGCCCCCTGAAGCTATCATTCCCTCTAGGAAGGAACTGGTCTCTGTAGTCTATATGGGGTCCATTTTTATGAACTTTAATTCCCCTTCTTTTACCAGCTTCCTCACTGTTATCATTATCTGAGGAAGTCTGCCTGCCTCATACGGAACCATACTAATTTATCAACATCCACCTTAGCAGACAAGTTGATTGAAGAAGTAATTTTTTTCAGAACATTCTCCTTTCCCCCTCCCCAGGCTAGTGTCACCATATCTATTTTTGGGAAACAGCTTTTAAAGTGCAGGTTTCTCGCTCTGAACAAATATCTTTTAACACAGTAGGTGCTTTGTGTGCATTTAGGAACGCTTACTTACCTCCGCAACACCTTCCCGCGTGCGCTTGATGGAATGTCTGCCTGCAACCGCTTCCTCACACGTAGGCTCATTATAAGAGTTACCTAACAAGCTATGAGTTGCACCTCATCCGCTGAGGACTTCAGCGATAACTTCTTGGAAGGTGTTCATCCAAGTGTAAATTACTCAGGGTTGGAACCAGATTTTTTGCTGCTGTTGGACAGCTTGGATGACTGGCACATTGTCATTTCCATAACACACTTAAAAATGAAAGTGCCAAAAACCATAAGCAGCTCGGGTGCAGTTAAGGGTTTTTTCTTCTTCTTCTCAGATTATACCTTATCTCATTAGGACAGAGTGTCAAAAATTCATCATTTTGATTAACGAGTTGTATGTAAAGCTTATTTAATATCTCAAGACCAGTGTGCTCAATTTGATGAGAGAGGAATGCTTCACATGTTACGGGAATTAAGAGGGAGACATCTGTGCATACTTGCACTGTTTCTTGTAATGCAGAAGGTGCATGCCTACTTTTCAGTAAATGTCTGTTACGTGGTGTGCACTAGACCACGGAAACTTTCACTGCCATCCTAAACGGAGTTACATCCTTCTATTTCCCTCTGATTCCAGTGGATTTTAAAATGTGTAACTGTTTGAGATTACATTCTAAAGGCCAGTTGGGCTTCCCTTGGTATGTTCATGCAATGGAAAAACTGATATGACAGGAAACACTGTGGATACATATGCTATATCCCTAGTGGAGGAAGCTGACAGCTGTTATAGGGCATAAGGAGTAAAAGAAAGCACAGCAACATCATTAGTGTGGAACAGGAAGATGCAAAAACAGGACAAAACAACTTGGTTTTGCATCTTATTTTTCCTTTGCTATCAAGAAGCGTGCCCTGACCTGGATAGCCCACGTGAGACTGATCTCACTGACTGAGCTAAGCAGGGTCAGCCTTGGTTCGTAATTGGATGGGAGATCGCCAATGAAGACCAGGATTGCAGAGGCAGGCATGGCAAACCACCTCTGTTAGTCTCTTGCCCTGAAAACCCCACAGGGGGTCACAATATATCAACTTTGACTTGACGGCACTCCCCATCCATCAAGAAGTGCATACATTTAGATACAGCTCTTTTGGCTCCAGATTTCAGAAGATTTGGGCAAGTAAAAAGGGGAGAATGGAAAGACCAGGCAGCAGTTCAACATAGTTTCAGACATATCCTTTCCTTGCCATCTTTGTCCCCTTCAACTGCTTGCCTCATCTACAGTGTTCCACTGGGATTAGACAGTCCAATGAAACCTTCATATTGAGAGCTGGTAAACCTCTGAATACAAGGGCCAGGAGACAACATTAGGCAAAGGCTTTGGCTTCTGAACCCTGTTTGCTTGGTCTTTAAAGCCAACCAGCTGGCCAATGTATGATGTTGGACTAGGTGGACCAGAAGATGAATGTTGGACTAGATGGACCACAAGATGAATGTGGAACTAGGTGGACCACAAGATGAATATTGGACTAGGTGGATCACAAGATGAATGTTGGACTAGGTGGGCCACAAAATGAATGTTGGACTAAGTGAACCAGAAGATGAATGTTGGACTAGGTGGATCACAAGATGAATGTTGGACTAGGTGGGCCACAAGATGAATGTTGGACTAGGTGGACCACAAGATGAATATTGGACTAGGTGGACCACAAGATGAATGTTGAACTAGGTGGACCACAAGATGAATGTTGAACTAGGTGGGCCACAAGATGAATGTTGGAATAGGTGGACCACAAGATGAATATTGGACTAGGTGGGCCACAAGATGAATGTTGAACTAGGTGGACCACAAGATGAATGTTGAACTAGGTGGACCACAAGATGAATGTTGGAATAGGTGGGCCACAAGATGAATGTTGAACTAGGTGGGCCACAAGATGAATGTTGGACTAGGTGGACCACTGGTCTGATCCAGCAGGTACCTCTTTCATGCAGATGTTCTTATGCTGCCTTCTCATAAGTGCCATGGCAGGGTCTCATGTAGCTCCTTTCATGTTCTTATGCTCCATTTATAAGCTTGCTTGACCATAAGTCTTAAGCTTAAACTACAAAATTACAGCAATTAACAAGTTTAAAACATCATAAAATCATAGAAACATCATAATTCAAAGTCAAAATAAAACATTCAAAGATTAATAATAATAATAATAATAATAATAATAATAATAATAATAATAATAATAATAATAATAATAATAACTGTGCTTATATACTGCTCTCCTAGACAGATTAGTGACTTACCTGGAGTGGTGAACAAGTTAGTGTTATTATTATCCCCACAATACAGGTGGGGAGCTGGGGCTGAGAGGAGGGGCTTACCCAAGGCCACCTACTGAGCTCATGGCAGTAGTGGGATTCAAACCTGTAGAGTGCTGATTCGCAGCTGAACCACTTAACCATGGTGGTACAGGAGCTCAATATCCTAATAAAATAGACACAGTATAAAATATGTAGTGGGAAAAGATCAAATAGGATCTGATAAAATAAAATTTGTTCTAATACCTCTAAAATCGCTAAAACAATGGGTTAGTTATATCTAAGAGCCCTTTAATAAGTCACATACATATACCTGTTTGGTCTCATATAGTTCAATCCTAAGCATGCTTACTCAGAAATAAGTCCCGCTGAACTCATTATTTCTCATTTTTATTTTAGTTTATTAAATTTATGTTCTGCTCACCCCACAAGCAGGCTCAGAATGGATCACAAAATACAATAAATACAATAAAAAACATGGTAGCCTAAAAGAAAAGATCTAGCAATAAAATAATCCGTTACAACAGTCGTGTGCATACTGCACAATTGATCAGACATAAACAGATCTGTAGGGCAGGGTGGCAGGTACCAGATGAAAACATAATCTTTGGGGACAACACTCCCCCCTGGCAGGAGGCCAGTTTGGTGGCCTGCCCACCTCAACCACCACATGCCTGGTGAAACATCTCTGTCTTGCAGGCCTGACAGAAAGATAACAAATCTGTCTGGGCCCGAGTTTGCACAGAGAGAGAGTTCCACCAGGTTGGTTCCAGGGCCGAAAAAGCCGTGGCCCTGGTTGAGGCGAGGCAAACTTCCTTAGGGCTAGGGACCACCAGTAGATGTTTGTCTGCCGAACGGAGTAGCTTCCGGGGAACATATGACGGGAGGCAGTCCCTCAGGTATGTCCGTCCCAGTCCGCTAAGGGCTTTAAAGGTTAAGACCCAAACCTTGAACCTGATCCAGGATTCCACAATTTTGCTTTGATAGATCCCAAGATCCCGGCGCATTACAGAGAATGATACAAATATTGTAGGATTTAAATGGTTTGTCTGGGAAGCATTTTCATTTCGCTCTGCAGCCCCAAATGCTTGTCAGATCTGCAGCAGAAGGAAAAAAAACAGCAAAATTTGTCCCTCCCCTTTCATCTGTGGAAATCCTCTCCTGGATCCAATCCATGGAGCCAAATACAAAAATATATCAGCATAAATATGTGTTCAATTTTTCAATAGACATATTTAACAGACTCAGAAGATAAAAGAGAGAAGGCTCATCCGCACTTCAGAATATCTAATCCCTACTGTGTGAAACACAAGTTTGATCTCTTACTTTCAGTGTATTAGTGTGTTTATATCACGTTATTGTTTCATCATGTTCGATATTATGGCATTTGTCACAGTTCAGTGCCCCAAGTGATGACACGATGTGTGTGAGAAAATCCTTGTTTCCTGAGTTATCTGCAGAAATCTTTCCTGTGAACACTCTTTTGAGAGCACATGTTTTATAATTAAGTCCATTCAAAAAAAAAATAACAATTCCTTACAGCACTTTGCATATTATTTGCTGGCAAGAGACCCAAAGACGGCCATTTCTGCAAATTAAAATTGCTCTTCTTTTTGCTTCTCTCATGTTTGTAAACCAGGAGGCATGCTAGTACCGATGCTGGTTTCATTTGTTTTAAGCTGCATGACAAGATGGCCGCAGAAATGGCTTATTTGAGGTCGTTACCCTATTGATTAAATAATGTGGTGAAAAGGGCAGGGGTAATGCAGTGCCGAGAGATTATTGCCAGACTGCCGAAAGGCATGCAGTTGTGAAGCCTTCGGGATCAGTGGGTAATTAGTAAGCAAGTTGGGATTAAAATAAAGGGTGACGAATGCAGCAATTACATAAAGGATGGTTTTGAGCGTCTGCTTCTGCTTATTCTAATGATACTTACTGCAGGGTTGGACCCACATTACCCAGAATTCTTAGGGAGGCATTCGGTTTGTCTGTGATTCTCTAACAATGAAACTGGGACTTGGTCTTGGTTTGTTAATAGCAAGCTTTGCCTTCTCGTATGAATCATCTAGCCCTGACCTGGACGGCCCAGGTAACCCTCTCTTTCACATTTTGGAAGCTAAGCAGAGTTGGTCTTGGTTAGTTCTTGGATGGGAGACCACCAAGGAAGACTGAGGTCATCATGCAAAGGCAGGCAATGGCAAATCACCTCTGTTCATCTCCTGCCTTGAAAACCCTCTGGCGTCACCATAAATTGGCTGTTACTTGATGGCACCTTACACACACACACGGATCCTCAAATGTAACGCATTGCTTGGGAGGAAGGATCCAAAGCCCTGTGCTACGTGGATGACAGTTGGCGTTCCTATGAAGGCAACATCAAGCTCTGTATGGCTGCCACACTGATAGCCAAGCTACAAGTGACGAATGACACTTGAACGGCAAGTGAACAGACTCACGAGTATTGCTCCTTGTTCACTTGCGCTCCACTTGATCACTATTCGTCACTTGAAGCTTGGCCCCAAGAAATCTGCTGACCTTCGAAGAAAGAGGTGGCACATTTGAAACCACACTGGCACCAAACAATCCAAGTGATTTATTTACTAGCTTTGTACAGTGGTCATGCTATTGCACCAAGAGATGGGAAATCCATGTTCATCATTCCGTCTCTGCCATGAACCTTCCCAAATGACCTTCCACCACTCATTCTATCCCCACAGCATGACTTTCCTCACAGAGTTGTTGTGGGAATAGTGAGATTTTAAAAAGGTTAAAGGAGAGCCATGTATACCATCCTGAGCTTGCTGAAGGAAAGATGGGATAAAATGTATTATATACGGTGGATATTTCTAATCCTATGGCATAAGTGACACAACCTCGTCCTTAGTTCGATGGGCCCTGATCATCTTTCAGTATTTTGATGAACTGAAGGGGAGAGAAATTCCATGGTGCAATATTTGTATCTTGGCTCTAGGTGGGGAGAAACGCTTGTTCACAAAAGTGCTACGGGCGAGGTACCTAAAAGAGAACCACTTGTCCCACCCTGAACTTCTTGGAGGAAGGACAAGATGAGAATGTGATAGACAGTTTTAGGTGGGAAGCCATGTTGGCTTGCAGTGGTGCCACTGGACTCAAATCCTGATAGACAGACATTGCCCAAAGAACATCTGCTCATGAATGTGCCCCCTACCACAATCTGTTCTTTCCCTCTGTGTTTGATTGTCCGATGGATTGCATGTTCAGCTGCCAGTCATGCAATGTTGATCAGTCCTTGGATATTAAAAAGCTTTTCAGTCATTAGAGTGCATACCAGGAGCCCACAACCAACCAATGAGCTTTTATGGTGTGTGTAGAGTTGCATTATGTGGGAACACAAACCCTGAAAAACTACAGTGGTCAGTTTTGTGCATAGTTAATACTCACACAATGTCCATACAATATTTTGACTGTGCATATTGGGAAGATCACGGTTGGCATGCGCTCCTGTTACACATGGTTAGTGGGCTTCTGATGTGTATTAGAGCTAAGCTACAAGAGACGAATTAGACAAGGACGCACACGTGACGGGAGTCACAATGTTAGCCAAGAAGCTGAGTTTTAAAAGAAATCGGAAGGCTCTGTCAATTTCTCCTCTCTACAGAGTTAGCAAAGATCACTTCTCAGAGAGCTTATTTCCTCTTCACCTCTTAGAAGGGGAGGTGAAACTGACAGAGCCTTCAGGAGGCAAAGAGGAAATTAGCAAACCCTCTGAGCAGGGATCTCCCTGGCTCTGTAGAGAGGGGAAATTGACAGAGCCTTCTGATCTCTTTTAAAACTCAGCTTCCCAGCTAACAAGGTGACTCCCTTCATGTGAGCATCCTCATGTAATTCATCTCTTGTATCTTAGCTCTTACTGTAACATCTGAAAAGCTTTCTGGTCCACATACAATGGCCCTAAAGAGTAATTGTCAAGTCTGATAAATTTTCTCCAGATCTCAGCAATGAGGCTAAAGGCCAAACTACTTGAGATATTTTTAAATGAAAGCAAATTTTAGCCACACAGTAGCTGCAGGGAATGTTACTTTTAAAGCCTGTGGGAGCCAATTCAGCTAGGGGCTGTGATGTGTCCTGCTTTTTCCCATGTGCCATTTTCCCAAGCTGGAACAGCCCCTGCAAACTTTAAAAATTACATCCTCCACAGCTGCTGTGTGGCTGCAGGGAAAGTGAGTCAGGGGTCCCCTGACCTCACTCATTAAGAAATGTCTTATGTGATTTGGCCATAAAGAACGACAAGGTTCTCCAAGGTTCAAACCCATAAAAAATGATGGTGGCTAGCCTAACCTCTGTCAATCTGAAATATCCCTTGCTCTTCTTAAACTATCTCCTATGGATAGTATCTTTGGTCCACCTCAGTATCCACTTTTTTCACTCCCTTTCCCCAAACCCCATTCGTTACGAGAGTATATTGCTCATCATGAACATGGAAATTCCATTTAGCTAATATGACTAAGAGCTTTCATTAGAATAATCCTTCAAGGATTTGTCTAATATCATTGAAAAAGCTATCAGAGGCCTTGTTTATGTGTACAGTAGAATACTATTCCTGCTTATCTTGAAAGGGGTGGTGTTTTCAGGAGAGGAGCAGAAAGCTGACCACCAATTGAGAGTAAGGCTAGGGGCCGCCCACCAGCCTCTCGCACAACAATGTGGCACTCCTCCCAACTAGTCAGTGAGGGTGAGTAGGAATTATTTTACCTCACAAGTTGACCTGGATCGTGGGACGGGTGGGGTCACCTGCTGCACTTTGACGGTTGTTGGGGAAAGAGTAGTTAGGTCTCTGTGGGGTCTGTTAGGTTTCACTGATCACCAGCAGGATTAAAATATTTTGAGTTATAAGCCTTAAAAGGAGCATCCATTGAAGGGGATAGTCCTCAGACCAGGTTCTCAGTAGCTTCAAGGAATCTCTTATATTAGCAGTCAGACCCCTCCTCCCACCAAGGGGCAGTTTATGGATAGGAAATCATTAACACTGAGGGCCAAGCTACAAGTGACGAATAACACTTGAATGGCAAGTGGATTGAGTGGAGGGCAAGTGAACAGGGAGAAATACACTTGCCGTTCAAGTGTCATTCGTCACTTGTAGCTTGGCCCTTAGAGATCACTTATTTGGGTAACACTACCATTCGCTCCAAAGGTTTTATATTCTTTGTTTGTCAGGGAGGAACGTAACAGTACAGTTGAGTCAAAGCAAGGGTAGAGTCATCCAGGTAATGCAAAGACTGAAGATGCCTGGCTGTTTGCCGCCTACCAATTTATTAATTGTTTTGCCTTATCATTTTCATAAAGTTGCGGCCCTTTATTTTCCTAGTCATTGTGTCTGGCCTCATTATTTTGTGCCTGCAGTGTGGGTGTGGGGATAAGATGATAGGATACACTGAACCATGTTGGGCTTCAGGCCTAATATTTTGGAATAATATTTTGGAATATTCCCTTATGTCAAAACTAGAAAATAGAAAAACAGCACAACAAACATAGAAAAAGGTAGAGCCCCCCCCCCTCACAGTGCTACTGTTGCCTGCATTTTTTAATGCAAAGGAACATCCAAAGCTGAAATCTACCATCGGCAGTCCAAAGTGGTGCACTTCATTCTGCTACCTCAACGTTCTACCATGTCATGTGTAAATAGGGTTGCCAGTAGAGATGGGCACAAACCAAAATACGAACCAAAATTAAGCACAAATCAGGCCGGTTTGTGGTTTGCAAACCACAATTTGTCAGATCCCATTTCTGATGAACCTCCACGAACTTTAGGATAGTTTGTTTGGTTTGTTTTTTCGGTTCATCACTGCAGATAGCCTGGTGCCAATCAATCAGTTTCCTAGGCTACAGGGGATGTACTTCCTGCAGACCTTCTGCTGACCCGGAAGTGAATTTCTGCAGGCTTGGGAGTGACCTTCTGTTGACCCGGAAGTGATGATTTTCTGACCTGGATGTGACGTTTTCACAAACCAAACAAACTGGTTCACGAACCAGGGGCAGGTTCGTGAAAATTCATGGTTCATGGAATTTGATGAACCACGAACCACGTGGTTTGTTTTTCCCCCAGTTCATGTCCATCTCTAATTGCCAGGTCCCTAAACCCTCCTTGCAGGAGGGGGGGACCTGGCACTTACCTCGTGCCAGCAGTGAGGTATTCTTGTGGTCTTCTTCCAGAAGTGATGTCATTGCACTGGGAACACTCCTGCACTCTGTGCGGGGCAGATTCAGCCTGTTTGGGGCCCAAATTGTCCCCAAACGAAGTGCAGGAATCCTCCTGCAGCCAGCACAATGATGTCACTTCTGGAAGTGACATTGCCACACCTGTTGGGAGTGTGCATGCGGCGTGTGTTCCTGAGGTGCCTGCCGGTGGTGGGCAATCTCTGGGAGATTGTCACCTCTTGCTGACCACTGATGGGTCAGCAGGAAAGGTGGTAAACCCTTGCCCGCCACCAGTGGACACCTGGGAACCCTATATGTAAAGCAAAGCCAAGCTAGTGGCCTTCAGGACACCTTGTAGTTAATTTTATTAAAAAGCCAGTGGAGTATAAGGAGTGGAGTGGAGTGTCAGACTAGGATCTGGAAGACTCAGGGTCGAATCCTCACAGCGGAGTGTCAGACGAGGATCTGGAAGACCCAGGGTCGAATCCTCACAGCGGAGTGTCAGACGAGGATCTGGAAGACCCAGGGTCGAATCCTCACAGCGGAGTGTCAGACGAGGATCTGGAAGACCCAGGGTCGAATCCTCACAGCGAAGTGTCAGACGAGGATCTGGAAGACCCAGGGTCGACTCCTCACTCTACCATGGAAGCTTGCTGGGTGACCTTGGGCCAGCCACACATTCTTGGCCCACTCTACCTCACAGGGTTGTTATGAAGAGAAAATGGAGGAGAGGAGAGCCACTTTGGATCCCATTGGGGTGAAAGGCAGGGTAAATGAAGTAAATAAATAAAAATAATCTGAATTCACTGACCACTTTTGAAGAATCATGCTTTAAGAGACAGTCTTTGTTACTTGTTGATTAAAAAGAGAACCAGGCCTCGGAGCGGTGGATGCCGTTGTTGTCAAGGGGTTCCCTCCTCCCTAAAAAAAAAAAAAAATCATTTTAGTGCCACTTTCCCACATTGTGCAATTTCCAAGTATTTCAAAGTGAGTGAAAAATCAATTGTACTTTGTTTCACTTGTAAGAACTGAAGGGTTCTCCCTCCGTTTCTTTTCTTTAAAAAAACCCTAAAACATCCATTTCTTTGCCAGAACGGAGTGAAACTGCTGAGCTGGCCAAGGCTATAAATTGAACTGGTCCTTTTTACCTCACTCGAAAATGTGAAAGCATCTTTCTGCCACTGAACTGGCATGCGTTGCTGGATCAAGTGCTACTATTAACGGGAAATCAGGAAAGTACATTATCACTCCACCGCTGTCATTACCAGAGGGCTTAGCTGTGAACTATGGCGTTCGGGAAAGTGAAGCCGCTAAGCCGGGAGAAAAAAATGGGATACTTAATGGAAGATAAATATATATATATATCTACTAGCGACAAAAATTTGGGGGACACCTTAAGAGTTTCTGAAGGCACCTGGAATGCTAGCAGTTATTTTATAAAAGGATAGAAAGAGAGAAAGAGAGTCCCATCATTTTCTGCTGCGAGTTTGGGAGCAAACAATTCTTACTAAAGGGCCTTGTCTAATCAGTACAAACTGACACATACAAACCTTAAACCTAGTAATACGTTTTGTGTGAAGAAAATTCACAAAGGGAGTTTTATAGTGAATGTTTTCATGGATTAAACTGGAATATCATGTCTGTGGGAATTCATCACTCTTCCAATAAATCAGAGGATACATTTGGCTGGTGCACTTCTGATATTGCTTTAGCAATAGAGTAGGACCTTATGGTTGAAATGAAATCCTGACCTCAAGTCATAGTTGACTTATGGCTACCCCTGGTGGGGTTTTCATGGCAAGAGACTAACAGAGGTGATTTGCCATTGCTTGCCTCTGCAACTCTGGTCTTCATTGGAGGTCTCCCATCCAATTACTAACCAAGGCTGACCCTACTTAGCTTTTGATGAGTTCAGACTTGCCTGGGCTATCCAGGTCACGGTAGGATCTTATAGTTACACACCAATAATTTGGGAGAAACCCATGATGTACAGTGCAGCCTGAAGAAGCGTTACTTCAGTCTAAACACATTGAAATCAATGGGCTTAGAGTGGGGTAACTTTTAGGATGGCGCTGGTAATTCCTTCCCTTCCTCCATTGCCTCTTCCAGATGTTGGAGTAATGCTAGCATGAGTGTTGCTCTAAAATGGCCCAGATCAGTGGTCTCCAACCTTGTTGAAACTGTGGGTGCTTTTGGAATATAGAGAAAGAGTAATAAGTGCCACAAAAATGGTTGCCAAAGGAGGCAGAACCAGTTACAAACTAGCTGCCATGGGGAGGGAACAGAAAAACAAAATATTGGGAAATTTCTCCCTCCTCCTCAGAACTCTGCACACAATTTTCACTGCACAGACAATCCTACTTTCCCTTACTTATTTCTCTTACCCCCTTAAGAACCTACCTGACCACTATGGTCAGGGCTTTTTTTCTGGGAAAAGAGGTGGTGGAACTCAGTGGGTTGCCCTTGGAGAAAATGGTCACATGGTCGGTGGCCCCGCCCCCTGATCTCCAGACAAAGGGGAGTTTAGACTGCCCTCCGCACAATGGCGCAGAGGGCAATCTAAACTCCCCTCTGTCTGGAGATCAGGGGGCAGGGCCACCGGCCATGTGACCATTTTCAAGAGGTTCTGGAACTCTGTTCCACTGCATTCCAGCTGAAAAAAAGCCCTTACTATGGTCATTTTCCAAGGCCCTGGTCAAGCACCCCTGCCTTCTAACATTAGGTGGATGGCAACCTAGGAGAGGGGCGCCAAAAGTCTGGAACTGCCTCCCCGGGGAAAGTTGTCTGTCTCCTTTTTTTGCCATCTTCTGCTACCAGATGAAGACTGCTAGTATGTACATATATGTGTGCGTATGTATGTATGTATGTTTGTATGTATATGTAGGTGTATATGTATGTGTGTGTGTAGATATATATACATGGATTTATCTTCCATTAAGTGTCTCATTTTTTCCTACATCTTAGCAGCTTAGCTTTCCAGAATGCCATAGAGCGGAACTACAAGTGACAAAAGGAACAGGTTGGACACTTGTCAGCTTCCCTCAAGTTCTGATGGGAAATGTAGGCAGCTTGGCGGAATGTTGGACAAGTGACAGTTGAAAAGTCCGTTGGATAGCAGTCGGAGAGCCAAGCTGCAACACCAGGATGCCTACATTTCCCATCAAAACTTGAGGGAAGCTGACAAGTGTCCAACCTGTGCCTTTTGTCACTTGTAGTTCTGCTCATAGTTCACAGCTAAGCTCTTTGGTAATGACAGTGGAGGAGTAATAATGTCCTTTGCATTTGATTCGGGTCTGTCATATATTGAAAACTTTATTTATTTTATTTTATTTTATTTGTGTTATTTATACTCCACCTTTCTCACAGAGACTCAAGGTGGATTACACAGTGTGAGTCAGTGCAGTCCATACCAAAGGCATTTCAATAAGCACGTAACAGATCTATACAAGCAAATTTGAAAATATGCTGAGTTGAAGGAACGCAATTCTAAGATTGATCCATTCAACAACAGGACCCAGTAGGATCAGACCCAAAGCACATGGTAGTGAAGTCTATGGTCCCTATTCGTCTACTGATGCATCCGTCTGAGACCACTTGTACGACCCTCCTCTCTGAATAAACAGCATTGAGTTAACAGTACCTTTGAAACAAACTAACAATCAGTCCTATGGAAAACTGCTCTAGTCAAAATTAATTTAAACCAGCAGCTTTAGGCCAGAGGAACTCTGCAAAGGCTTATATGGCAAATCAAACCAGCAAAATGGCCATTGTTTCAATCCTCCCCCCCCCCATGCTGTCCGTTTTTCCCCTGAAAAAGCACTAGATGGTGCCCCTTTTCTTTCTGTGTGAGAGCCGACCAGATTTCCCAAGAGAACTGCTCGTGGTTCGCGAGGATTGTCGGTGCGCAGGTCTCGGAGCTTGAAGGGTTCACAAAAGTTAAACTGAAGATGTGACTGAAACCCGAAGAAGATTGTCTTTCAGTCACACTGTTGATCTCACTCTGATGTGTTCTCCACACACCCCACCCTCTTTGTCGCTTTCCTATCGCTGAGCATTTTTGACGCTGCAGAAAGAAAAACTTTTAATCTCATGCATTTTTAATTAGACGCTCGCTGGGAAATCTGGTTGATATAGTTAACTCATTAATTTTGTTATTACCCTTGGAGCACAAATGACCAATGCAATCAGAAAGAATGGTCCAATCCCATTATTATCATCTTAAATGCCATAAAGGTGGACCATGACTGCAAATAATCTTTGGCCAGTTCTGTCAACCTTTTATCACCTCTTTTGTTATATATTTACTCATGCTTTAAAAACTGATGCAGGCAATTACAAGAAGAAGAAAAAACTGTTTAGGGAGGGCATTGCAAAATGTCTTCCAATTACTTTTATAGAATCGTAGAATCATAGGGTTGGAAGGGACCTCTAGGATCATCTAGTCCAACCTGACTGCCCCAGTGACCCCTGCTCCATGCCCAGAAGATGGGGAAACACCTCCAGGATCCCTAGCCAAACTGACCAGTGGAAACTTGCTTCCTGACCCCAAAGTGGCGATCGACATTACCTTGGGCATGTAAAAAGGGCCATGAAAACCAAGCACTGATGCCACCCCTTCTGCCCTCCCCCTCATAATCTGCATGGGTTTCACAGAACCAGCATTGCTGTCAGATGGCCATCTAGCCTCTGCTTAAAAACCTCTAAAGAAGGAGAGCCCACCACCTCCCGAGGTGGTGTTCCGTTCTAGCAAGGTTGCTGAATAGACTCTCTCTCACACACATAAAGCTATCTTATATTGAACTCTTGGCCTGTCCAAGTCAGTATCATCTACTCAGACTGCCAGTGGATCGCCAGTATCTCCTTCACATCACCTGATAAATGGTCCTTTCAACTGAAGATGCTGGGTATTGAACCTGGGAACTTCTGTATGCCAAGCAGATGTTCTTTCACTGAAACATGGCTACTCGCCTTTCTTTGTCAGGTATTAGAGTTACATGTACCAGGACATAGATCCAGAGGAGTTAGCCGTGTTAGTCTGTAGTAGCAGACTAACTTCTTCTGTAGTTGACCAGTTTGGATCATGCATCTGATGAAGAGAACTTGATTCTCGAAAGCTTATGCTACAATAAAATTGGTTAGTCTTAAAGGTGCTACTGGACTCTTTTTGATGTACCAGGACAGGCGCCGACCAACTGTGGAATTCCACCAACTATTTGGAGTTGTGTTCAGGGTAGCATTTTTATGGGAACTGGAATTTCCTTTTCCGAAATTCATTTTTTAAAAGATATAACCATTGATTCTTCTTCTTCTCTTTTTTTCTCTTTCGAAAGAAAAGAGCCAGTTTGGTGTAGTGGTTAAGGGCATGGGACTCTAATCTGGAGAACTGGGTTTGATTCCTCACTCCTCCCCTTGAAGCCAGCTGGGTGACCTTTTGTCAGTCACAGCTCCTAGCTCTCTCAGCCTCACCCACCTCACAGGGTGTTTTGTTGTGGGGATAATAATGGCAAACTTTGTAAACTGCTCTGAGTGGGTGTTAAGTCATCCTGAAGGGCAGTATATAAATTGAATGTTGTTGTTATTATTATTATAATTCCTCTTGAATATCTCTTTGTAGTTTCCTGTTCCACTATACCTATGGCCACAATCCTATGCACATTTACCTGGGAATAAGTGACATTAAGGCTAATTGGACTTACTTCTGAACAGACCTGCTTTGGGTGGCTTCCTCTGTGTTGGATGCCTATATTCTGAGCTGAAAGAAAAAGATCTTGAATAGCCTTAGGCAGTTTACCTACCATATGAACGATGCTTGCACCTTTTCAATGGCTGAAGATTAGGGATGCAATGGTTTTGTCAATACCTTAGACTACTGAGCATCCTGGGTTTGTGTATCTTAGACAGGAGATTGAAGGTGCCTGGCCAAGGTTCCTAGTGTGTGTCACTATAGATTTTGTTTTTGTATAGATGTGGGTAATTCCTTCAGAAACCTGTCTGTCTTCTTCTGCTACTCCTGCGTGAGAACTGAGAACAGAGGTCTGTAAAATGTGGCACCGGAGAGTCGTCTAACTTGTTCATGATGACAACTGCTCTTCCTTTGTCAGTTTCCTTGATTGTGGTGTCAGGATTGTTTTTGAGACTCTTCATGGCTTCCCTTTCAGCAGTGCTGAGACTGTGTTGTAATCCATGTGGTTTTGTTTTGCTTTGCTACAACAGACTGACATGGCTACTCTTTTGAAAATAAGCATTGCTCATATCTACCTTAGCTAGCAGTGATTTCTCCCGCAACAATGGATCTCTGAGCAAGAAATGTAGAAGGTAGGGAAGCTGAGGGACTGGCTCTGATGCTTAAAAATGTTCAGCTGCTCTGGCCATGAGTATAGCTTTGGGGGAACAGTGTAGGGGACAGGTCATATGTTTTCTGCATGAATGCATCCCTACAGACAGTTGGTGCTTTGCACACAAAAGTTCAAAGTGGTCCTCTGCCTCGAATTGTCAATTCCCTTCACAGCAGGGATATCACAGGGTCAGTGATAATGCTTGCCTGTCTGGTGTAATAGCTTCCGCTTGTAGTTGCCCCCCCCCCCCCAGGGATATGCCATGAACCTGAAAAGGAGTGCTGTATGGGAGAAGGGGTCATAATTCACCATACAAAGGGAGCTTGGACTCTTGAAAGCTCATTTTCTGGAAATCTAGTTGGTTTTCAAGGTGCTACCGGACCTGAATCTTGCTCTTCTACTGCAGACCAACACGGCTACCCACCTGAAACTATAGATAACAACTAGGGGTTCTTCTGGCATTTGTGTATCCGCAGCACGCTACGGTCGGCATTGGTGGTTTTGACAATATGAATTACTTATTTTAGGATGTGGGCAGGAAGATTGTACCAATATCTTCCTGTTTAACCTGGAGAGGAGATGATTGAGAGGTGATATAATAACCATCTTCAAGTACTTGAATGGCTGTCTCATAGAGGATGGTGCAGAGTTGTTTTCCGCTGCCCCAGAAGGTTGGACCAGAACCAATGGCTTGAAATTAAATCAAAAGAATTTTCAGCTAAAGCATTAGGAAGAACTTCCGGACAGTTAGAGCTATTCCTCAGTGGAATAGGCTTTCTCGGGAGGTGGTGGGCTTTCCTTGTTTTGAGGTTTTTAAGCAGAGAGTAGATGGCCATCTTATTCTGTGATGCTTATTCTGTGAAGCTGGGCAGATCAAGAGGGGGAGGGCAGGAAGGGTACATCAGTGCTTATATCTTGTAGCCCCTTCTTACATGCCCAGGGTAATGTCAATCACCACTTTGGGGGCAGGAAGCAAATTTCCCTAGGTCAGTTTGGCTAGGGATCCTGATGGTGTTTTGCCATCTTCTGGGCATGGAGCAGGGGTCACTGTGTGTGTGCATGGAGGAGTAGTTGTGAATTTCCTGCACTGGGCAAGGGGTTGGACTAGAGGACCCTGGAGACCCCTTCCAAACTTATGATTCTATGACTCTTTTAAATCTCTAATTTAGAGATGTAATGTTTAATGAGGTGATCATTTTGAAGAGAGATTTGTTCAGGGCAGCAGTCTGATGGAAGAGAGCCATTGGAATTGAGTATTAATTTTTTTTTTTTAAACAGTCCAGTATAATGGTTAGGGTATTAAATGAGACCCAGTGAAATTCAAGTTCATATTTGCTCACCATGTAACACTCACTGGGTGAACTTGGTTCAGTTTTTCTCTCTTGGCCTAATCTACCTCTCAGAGTTGTTATGAGGATAAAAATGAATGAAAGGAGAAACGTTTTACTGCCCTGATCTTCCCCATGGGGGGGGGGGGGCGGGATACAAACGTAATAAATAAACAATATTTTATGGAACTTTCACCTTAGTACATAACAAATAACATATCTGTACAGTTAACTTTGGTTAATAAATCTTTAGTTTCTTGTAAGTTCTAGATGAAGCTCTAAAACATGGGGGGGGGGGCTAGCTGAGAGGTTGGGAAAGTGGGCAAAAAAGCTTTCACACCAAGCTAAGAAAAATGGCTCCCGTGCTTTCACTGCCCTGTCATATGCCGTGACATATGGCCGGTTGACTGCTCATTAATTCTATTTATATCAGTATGATAATACATCCCACTGAGTACACATGTGCTAAAATATTCATAAATTATGGTTAATGCAAGCAGATATATATTAAATGCCAAAAGAAGCTTGTTACTTAAAGCCACATGAATGAGCACGGATCTTTTCTGTGTGCTGTCCAGAACATCAGATCCTGTCAAACCTACTTTTTGAAGACTGTTTCTGGGTGCAGAATGTATTGCAAAGCTTCAACTTTTTTTCAATTAACCTGCAATTGAAACCTTCGATGAAAGTAGCTCTAATTTAGAAACTGCTGTGGGGATTATAATTGATCCCTCATTAGAGGAATTTGAATTTTTTTTAAAGAAAAAAATAAAAGCCTCATTGGGCTTTATAAAATGGCTAAAAAGATCTAAAGCTAAGGCAATAGATAAAACATGTTTCCCTTTCTCTACCAGAAAAGGCAGACTACATCAAATTGTTATATATAAAATGAGGTTGTCTTTCATGTGAGAGGAGGAGGGAATGCAGATTTTAGAGTAAGTCACATGCCCCATTATCTCTCTGGCTTTGGGGACATCCATATAGAAGTTTGCCATCGGCTTCTCTCAGGGCTTTTTTCCAGCTGGAATGCAGTGGGATGGAGTTCCGGAACCTCTTGAAAATGGTCACACAGCTGGTGCCCCCACCCCCTGATCTCCAGACAGAGAGGAGTTTAGATTGCCTCTAACTAATCTAAATCTAAACTCCCCTCTGTCTGGAGATCAGGGGGCGGGGCCACCAGCCATGTGACCATTTTCGCCAAGGGTGATTTAAACTTTAAAAAACTCCCCCCTTGTTCCAGATGACCCAAAGTGACATCATTGTGTGGTCCTGAGTTCCATCACTGAGTTCCACCACCTCTTTTCCCAGAAAAAAAGCCCTGGCTTCTCTTTTATTAAGAATGTAAGATCAGACTAGTGGCTTAGCTAGTCCAGCATTCTTTTCCACTGACTGCAATGTACTTGGAAAGATAAAACTCTACTTCAGATGGGGCTGTAAGAGAACTATCTATCCTAAGCAGTTCTTCCAGAGCCCTGTTCAGGCCGATTCTACGAGGATTACCCTGCCTCAGCTGCTTCCTCCTGCTGCTGTTCACCTGGCCAGTGGGGGGGAATGGAGGGGAAATGGAGGCAGGCAAGTTGCAACACAAGCTTGGGATGCAAGTGCATGCACACCCATATCCCTGGACAATTACATCATTTCTGGAGTAGAGATGGGCGCAAACCGGAAAAAAACTGAACCATGTGGTTCGTGGTTCATGAAATTTCATGAACCATGAACCACAAACTTTCACGAACCTGCCCCTGGTTTGTGAACCAGTTTGTTTGGTTCATGAAAATGTCATAACCAGGTCAGAAAACCGTCACTTCCAGGTCAGCAGAAGGTCACTTCCGGGCCAAAAGAAGGTCACTTCCGGGTCAGCAGAAGGTCTGCAGGAAGTCCATCCCCTGTTGCCTAGGAAACTGATTGATTGGCACCAGGCTGTCTGCAGCTATGAAACAAAAAATGAACCAAACAAACCAGCCTAAAGTTCATGGTGGTTCGTCAGAAATGGGATCTCACAAACCGTGGTTTGTGAACCACGAACTGGCCTGGTTCGTGCTTAATTTTGGTTCGTATTTTGGTTCATGCCCATCTCTATTCTGGAGCACCCCAAAGCAACAGGTCACATCAGGGCTGATTCAGTAAAAATTGGTCCAAATCCGCTATTTTGGGGCCTATATTTACTGAGTGGAGGTGGAGGATCCCCTACTACCACATTTTACCTATATATGCTGAAACATTCTACACATAACTGTCTGTTGAATATCTATTTTTTCTGTCAAATAAGATGTGTTGTTTTGCATTCACTCATATCTTATTTGTCTAGTCAAATATTTAGTAAAAAAGGGACTAAATTTACTTCATAAGTACATTATAAAAGTGTCTAGAGAAGAGACCTATTGGGACAAGTTTACACACCAACAACACTTCATCATAAACTGGTGTCACCTGTTCTCATGAACGTGTATGGTTGGTGATTCAAAGATAAAGGGGATAGTATGAGGGAGGAGCTGTTTTTAAAAGATTCCAGGTAACTATTGATGACCCTGAGGGCTTTCAATGCAACATAATTCTAAACATAAGGTCTTAAGTCTGGAATATAGTAGACTCAGGGCTTCATTCTACCCGCCTCCTCCTGTAACAGTCACAGAGCCTTCCTACTGTTTGTAGCTCAACCATTGGAAAATGCAGGACTTTTTTTCTGGGAAAAGAGGTGGTGGAACTCAGTGGGTTGCCCTCGGAGAAAATTGTCACACGGCTGGTGGCCCCACCCCCTGATCTCCAGACAGAGGGGAGTTTAGATTGCCCTCCATGCTGCTCGGCAGCGCGGAGGGCAATCTCAACTCCCCTCTGTCTGGAGATCAGGGGGCGGGGCCACCAGCCATGTGACCATTTTCAAGAGGTTCCGGAACTCCCTTCTACCATGTTCCTGCTGAAAAAAAGCCCTGGGAAAATGCATATAGTGCCTTACAGAGATCTGTTTGAGATAGCTTACAACTAAAACTGTAACACAAAGCCATTAAAACAAGCCACTAAGAACAAGACCAGCACCACGGCATTACAGCAGCATAAAACACACACCAAGTTGCCTAAAATGATGTAGATAAATTGATCCTTGAACCAGAAACAGACCATAAATATTTAAAAGATAAACCACTTAGTTAAAAGCCTGGGTTGAAAGGAATATTTTATCCTGGCAGTCCTCACAGGGAAGGTAGACATCAGGCAAACCTTACAGGGAAGGGCATTCCGAAGGCAAGCTGCAACTGCTGAAAAAGCCCTGTCTCTGGTCACCACACACCTCAGCCTCTGAAGATGGAAGCACAGAGAGCATGGGTTCAGAAGAAGATCTTCTGGTGGGCTGGACAATAGAAAGGATTTTAAAAAGTCATATACGTTGCTGAACAGAGTGATTGGGTTGGATGTAGGCTGGAGTTTAGAAGGATAGTTTGTGATTATGAAATACAGCCTTTAAAAACATTATAAAGCTGGTAGCACTGCAAAAGACCACAGGACACAGTATGTATCGGCGTAGCTACTGATTCTTCAAGCTAAGACTATACCACATCTTTACAGTCCTTTTGCAGCCTTCCAGGGAAAACATTCTTTGAGTTTGAATGTGAACTTGTGCTGGTTATTATGAAGGCTTTGAAGTGAAATACTGGTAAATTCAAGGCAGAGCTTTTCCTTCATATTTGAAATGTACCAAAATATGTGTCAGATACGCCTTCAGCATATCTGCTATGGGATATGGATTTCTTGCTGCAGTGTGTAGAGGACCTCTGAGAACATGCAGAGGGAACCTGTTTTGCTGACTGGTTGCAAGCTGCTTATCTTGCAGGTGTTTTGTTTACCATTTTCTGGCCGGCCTGAGAATGTGGCCTTGAAGTTCTAGCAGAGACAGCACCAAACTCCTAAGAAACTGAGCAGAGCTCATCCTTTCCCTTCTCCCCTCTTCCCTGGCTCAGCATGCCAAAAGCCTAATGGTCTTTCCCATTGGGGGCGTGGACTTTATCCTATAGTTAACCTTGCTTTGCTACTTTGCATCACTTCAGCCAATGATCCTGTCTGACCATCTTGATACCGATATTCTTCTTTAATAAAGTAACTTTAACTCATCCACCTGAATGATGCAGTGAAGTGCTTGGGGGAAATACCTGGCAAGACCTGACATTATGTAGGAATCATTTACTTGAAAATACAGTCTTTTAGAACAAATACTGGGTCTGGCTGTGCATTCCCTTTCAAGTAACATCTGATAATTTAGATATTCAGAAATGTATTTCTGAAAACAGTTTTGAAGCAAACATTAAGAGCTTAAATTGTGCAAATTTAATTTTAAAAATAACAGCAGCAAAGCTTTATACCCTTGAAATAGCATCCAACTGCAGTTCTGTACAATTCATTAATATTGAATGTTCATTCCACATACACACGTGTTGTTATTTTCACATCAAATTGGATTAATTTGGATACTTATTTCACTTGTAATTTTTTTTAAGGGCCATTTTCACACTGCTTGCCAGCCATGGAACATCGTGCCAAGCTCCCGTGACGACAGTGTCTTCCTGGTATGATTTCACACGATAACTTCTCACGTGAAATTGCGCCAGGAAGACACTATCACTCTGGGAGCTCGGCGTGATGTTCCATGGCTGGTAAGCAGTGTGAAAACGGCCAAAGTTTCTTTTGGATTTTCCCAGCCTTATCACCAAAGAAGTCAACTTTATTGACATGAGTTATTTAAATGCCAAAAATTATTTATCTTTCTTCTTCTTCTCCTTTTAAAAAAAGCTCTCATTTATCTTTTTGAAAGTTTCCTGTATGCTTTCATGTCAAATCTGGCTTCCATACAGAACTGCTGTACTATCATTTCCATCTGAGATTTGAACATATTGGAAGAACGAGAGTAGTTCTTCTTCGGTCCTGTCATTCTTTCCCCTTGGAAATGATGAGCATATGGCAGACACCCTCACTGGATTTCCAGACAACAGGAGGGACCTTATTTCGATTCCTACATCCTGTCACTGGCGAATCCCAGGATACTTTGCTCTTTCAGTACTAAAGATGTGATTCACGTTTGCCATAAGGACAGAGCTTAATGCGATGCCATTTTACCACAGGAGCCCTCAATCAGTTAATTAAACATGATATAAATCACTGCATGGATTTGCAAAGTAAGATGAATGTAACCAAGCCAAAGTAATGAGAAAATCTTCCACCATTGTGTGACAGTGGGAAGTATTGATAAAGCTGATTTGAAACAAGATAGCTTAGGGCTTCTTGGGTCGGCTTAATCCCTCTGAAATTTTAAACTAGGAGCTGTCATCTTTAACCCCTAAACATTTCAGCCATAACTTCCTAACTTTTTCACCCCATCATTTATGCCAGTGTTCAAAGCCCTTCAAAGAGATCAAAACATTTCTGCAAAGCTCAGGGCGGCTTCCTGCCATCCCAGAGGCTGGCGACTTTTTTCCCTAAGCATGGCTTTGTGTTTTCTCACAAATTCTACTCTTTTTTGGATTTTGAGGAGAGGACTCATCCCAGCCACTCATTCCTGTACTTCGGTCACTTACGTTTGCATCCTTAATAACAGGATTTGTCCTTCTATTCCCTCCTGTGCCACGAGTCCTTCTTAAACTACAGCAATTACAGAAACACAAGATATGTGCTCAAGGAAGATCAAAGCCCTCTCCTGAAGACAGCTCAGTCAGATTCCAGGGTTCTCTTTGAAAAGTACTCAGTTTACAAAGCATAGCTATATTAGGCAACATTTAAAAAAAAACAACAACCTGTATTCGAATAATGCCAGAGGCCTGTTAGTAATTAATATGGAATTGACAGCAACCAGTTATTGATAAAATCTGTTCACATTCATACTTAGAATATTTCCAAAGGAGCAATTAGAATGGGTGAGAATGTCGTGAAATTGCATCGCATGTTATCCCTAAGAACTTTCTGAGTTAACAGCTAGTGCGGCTGTCATAATTTTAAAAGCGCGTATACTTTATGACAACTATTTTACCCTGTTTAACTGAAAGAAAGGGCTAGGTTTGCCATCAAGAAAAAGGGAAGACCAACAGTCCACCATGACTACCTATCCCACTGGAATTATTACTCCCAAAAGATGCTGATGTTTGGAATCAAAATAATTTTGGATATCGGGCCTAACTTTTCATATTGTTTACTGCAAAATCAGAAAGACTATGCAGATACATAATCTAGCACAATGGTATAGCCTTTTCCCAGTAACTTAGCTCACGTCCCCATTCCCTACCTCTTGTCTGTCATCACTGTCTCCAGTTTTAAAAGGCATGTACTGCCTAAGATGTACCATAGTAGTTAAGTGGATGGGATGCAAATCAGCATCCTGCAGGTTCGAATCCCACTACTGCCATGAGCTCAGCAGGTGGCCTTGGGTAAGCCACTCCTCTCAGCCTCAGCTCCCCAGCTAGAGTTACCACACCAGCCTCCAGGTAGTGGCTGGAGATCTCCCGGAATTACAGCTGGTCTCCAGGCCACAGAGATCAGTTCACCTGGAGAAAATGTCTACTTTTGGGAGTGGATGCAGAGGAGTTAGCCGTGTTAGTCTGTGGTAGCAAAATCAGAAAGAGTCCAGTAGCACCTTTAAGACGAACCAATTTTATTGTAGCATAAGCTTTCAAGAACCACAGCTCTCTTCGTCAGATGCATGGTACAGAAACTGGTCAAATATAGAAGAGGAAGGGAGGAGAGAGAAGATGAGTGGACTCTATGGAATTATGCCACGCCAAGGTCCTTTCCTTCCCCAAACCCCACTTTCTCCAGGTTTCTCCAGGTTTCACCCACCGCCCCCCCCCCCAGATCTCCAGGAATTTCCCAACTTGGAGCTGGCAACTCTATCCCCAGCTGTATTGTGGGGATAATAACAACACTGACTTTGTTCACCACTTTGAGTGGGGTGCTAATCTGTCTAGAAGAGCAGTATATTACAGTTGTTGTTGTGGTTAAAAGGAAAAAATAAAAATGAGCTTTATGAGTTGGGACTTCATACTTAGGTGTCTCTGTTTGCTTTCAATGCTTGTCTATATACCCATAAGAACATAAACCATGCCCTGGTAGATCAGACCAGTAGTCCATCTAGTCCAGCATCCAGTGACCCAGCAGTTGATCTGAATGGCCCAAGAGGTACCAAAGTCAAGATCTTCCACTGAACATGGCCTTTTAGCTTCTGCTTACATTTGTTGTATTTTTCACACCACCTGTTTTCTTAGCTAGTTCCCCATTTTATTTTAATGGCACTTTTAGGCTGTTGTTACGCTATTTTTTTTACCATTTCTGCCATTATTCTATACACCATTTATGATCTTTGTGGCATAAATAAGCTGGTGGCCATTTTAAGGTCAACTGTACTATCAGATCTCATTATTTTGATCAGCAAAAGATCTCAGTTTTGTCCCAAGAACTAAGAAACTATAAAAGAAATTCTGAGCTTGTTGAGTTCCAGGTATGAAGACATTTCGATTTCCCCAGCTGTTTGATAGTTAGCTGCTTTCTAGCTATCCATTCTTTTAAGAGCTGTATGGCACCTTTTGAGATTACGGTTGGGAAAGCAGGATGAAAAAAGTAATTCAATGAGTGATCAAACTAGGAGTCTTAAACTGTTACCCCCTTCTAAATCCAATGCATTTGGGCAGGTGTAACTCTGCTTAGGATCCAGAGGAGTTAGCCGTGTTAGTCTGTAGTAGCAAAATCAAAAAGAGTCCAGTAGCACCTTTAAGACTAACCAATTTTATTGTAGCATAAGCTTTCGAGAATCATGTTCTCTTTGTCAGATGCATGGAGGGCAGAATGTCTTCATTTACAACGCCCTATCCCAAGTTTTATTCCAGGTAGCAGGACTAATCTTAGAAACTGGAAGGAGAGATGAAATTCACAGAGCCTTTGGGAACATGAAGATGAAATTAACAAACCCTCTGAGAAGTGATCTCTGTGGCTGGGTGTAGAGAGGTGAAATTGACAGAGCCTTCTGTCTTTTTAAACTAAGCTTCCCGGGTTATATTGTGTCTCCCTGCACTTGAGCGTCCTTGTACAAGATGCCTCATGTAGAGAAACTCTGAGCTTTCTAATTTTGATAATGCCTTCCATTTCTTTGACATATTTGGAGCTCTTTTAGGAATATTGCTAAACACTGCTGTGCTCTGCTGCTCAATCTACTCCCGTATGCCTTTCTACCATCTGCACCGGCAGCATTAAAGTGGGTCCTTGCTTGGTCTTTCCCAGAAATGCATTACACAGATTGTGTCAGTTCAACATGCCGCTTCCAGGGTCACAGCTCTCTCCAAGATGAATCATTATGCCTGCCTGAGCTTCATCATTTGGACTGCTCATTACATTTAACAGACATGACGAGATGTTGCTTTTAACTTACAAGACTTTGGACTAAGCCCCAATAACCTCAATGGCATGCTCTTGGGATATGTCCCCCCCCCTTCCCGGACATGTTGTCGTTGTAAGCATCCCCGTAGCCTCCGAATACTGTATCTGCAAGTTGGTGCAATCCTAAGCAGACGTACACCATTCAATGTCCATTGACTTCAAAGAAGTTAGAACTCTGTATAGGATTGCATTGAAACGTCCTAGCAGTATGCTTTACCTTATAGTAAGTCACACGAATAGTGATTCTTTTAGAACTTATGCAACGTTATTTTCCCTAGACCAATAATATTGAGAGGGTGAAAGTGAGGTCAAAGCACCAGTGATGTTCTAGGACTTCGCCTAATCTTTATGGTAAATACCATAGAGGTTCAGGAAATTCCTTAGAGTGTTGCTGACACTGTGTCATCACTTCTGCCTGCTCAACCAGATGTGATCTCAGGACACTGTGCTGACATCCCCCCGCCTTCCACCTCCATTTTTTCCTTCTTGCTGCTTCCTAGAGCAAGGCAGGAGCTGGAATGTGTGTGTGGGAGAGGCTACTGGGTGTTGCTAATGGAACCAGCATTGTAAAGATTGGGAAATACTGTAAATTTTACTTCACACACCTATGCAACTGGCTTCTTGAATTTCTTTCATAATATTTCGGATCATGTCCCACAAAACAGGACCATTGTTTGTTCCAAAGGCAGTGCAGCTTGCATTGCTAGTTTGATTATGCATGCAGTCGAGAACATGAACCAAGATGACATTTTCCCAACAGATGCCCAAACTGCAAATTTAGCTAACTGAAATGAGCAGAACAAAACAGTCCAACTTGATTTCTTCCCCTAAAGCTGAGCCTATGTAGTCTTCTCAAGCATAAAGGAGAAAAATGCCCAATGTACAAAAAACCTTTTGAAGGACAATTGAATAATTGTGCCTGTGGTCTTTGCAGCCTCAAAGCTAGAAAAAAATTAAGGATACATTGCGGGGGGGGGGGGACACCATGATCTATGTCAGGGTTGTAACAATGACAACCACACTGAATTTAGCAAAACAAAGAGAGTTCTGGCTTCACTATGAGTAATGAAGTATCTTAACAGTTTAGAGCATGGCTTTTGTTTTAATTTAGTAGTTCTGCTTGATTGTTCTTACAAAAGGACACAGGCATGTGACAAACAAGGGACAAAAGAACACAGGCACATGGTAAACAAGGGACAAAAGAACACAGGCACATGGCAAACAACATGGCTCAGGTTGAATCTCCAGTATCTCCAGCTCAAAGGATCAGGAAGTAGAACATATAAAAGTCCTCTACCCAGAGCTTTTTTTATGGGAAAGAGGTGGTGGAACTCAGTGGGTTGCCCTTGGAGAAAATGGTCACATGGCTGGTGGCCCCGCCCCCTGATCTCCAGACAGAGGGCAATCTCAACTCCCCTCTGTCTGGAGACCAGGAGGCGGGGCCACCAGCCATGTGACCATTTTCAAGAGGTTCCGGAACTCCGTTCCACCACATTCCTGCTGAAAAAAAAGCCCTGCCTCTACCTGAAATGGTAAAGAGTTGCTGTCACTCAGCATAGGCAATACTGACTTCAAGAAGATAACAAAAGCCCTGCCGGATCAGACTAGTAGCCCATCTAGTCCAGCAGCCTTTTTCTCACAGTGGCTAAGCTAGGATTGGTTGGAACTTGCTTTCAAACATGCATTTGTTTGTAAAGCCATGCATTTATTATATAATCTGTGTGGAAGCATTGAAGTCACATTAATTACTGAAAATAAAACATATAGAGAAATGGATATTAACAAATGTGTACCAATTAAGTGTTATGATGCCCTGGGTAGCCCAAGTGAGCCTGATCTCGTCAGATCTCAGAAGCTAAGCAGGGTCAACTAGGTTAGTAATTGGATGGGAGACCTCCAATGAAGACCAGGGCTGCAGAGGCAGGCAATGTCAAACCACATGCCATGAAAATCTGCCAGGGGTCGCCATAAGTCAGTTATGAGAGTACTCTCTCCACCACAAGTGTAATAATATTCAGTTATCAGAAAATGGGGGTAGGGGGAGGCATTTCATTATCTTGAACGACTGGACCTGTATATGATTGCCATGAGGTCAGATTAGTTTGATCTACTTATATTATTGATTAATTACTAGTGTAGCTAGTGGTTGTTTGGTTTTGATTAAGTAAGATGACTTTATCTGGTGGAGTAGGAGACTGGTTCATTTTTGTTCCCATTGTTTTGCTAAAAGGAGTATTTTGATTCTATTTCCCTCAGTATCACCTGCTATAAATCTTGCAGTGCCTGAAAATATGACCCTTGTAAGGTGTCCCCCAACACTGAGTGTGCGTGTAAAGTACCATCAAATAGCAGCTCATTATGGTGACCCTATAAGGTTTTCAAGGCAAGAGATGAAGAGATGCGGTTTGCCATTTTCTACCTTTGTGAAATGACCCTCAACTTCGTTGGTGGTCTCCCATCCAAGTACTCACCAAACATGACCTAGTTGAGATTCAGAGATTGGATGAAATTGGCTAGCTTGGGCCATCCAGATCAGGGCAAAAGATAAACAGCGGTGGTTTGCTATTGCCTGTTGGTGCCTAGCGATCCTGGACTTGCTTGGTGGTGGCGTGTTGTGACTGCCTGGAACTGCCAGTGAAGCACCAAACTTGCGCAGGATGGTTTATGGTGGGTGTGTTTTTCCCACCAGTATTGGACCTGGGTCAGAAGTAGACATGGGTACGATCTGAATTACGATTTCAAAAAAACTCCGATTTTGGCATTTGCGCCATCATGACTCAGCTAATTGGTTCCGTCCATGGCAACCGATCCAGCAGTCGGGGGTTTGCTTGTTCGGGACTTGATCGGATATATCGGTTTCTGTTCGGAATTGCAGACACTCTGGCACCAGTAATTTATTCCCGGGGCAACAGAGCCAGGGGAATGAGCTGTGTTTTCCCTCCTTCTGTCGCCCTCGAAACACGAATGGAAGCCCAGCTTTCCTTGATTAGCAGGCTTCCTTCCAACCACGGAGCAGCAACCCAGGGGAGGGAGGGGGAAGGGGGTGTTCTGAAGCCAGCCACCCCTTGTCCTGGGGAAAGGCAAAAGGCAGCGCAGGAGGCTGGGAGGCCACCCACGCTGTTCCTCTTTCCCCAGGACAAGGGGCGCGCGGGCAAGCCAGCCACCTCTTGTCCTGGGGAAAGGCAAAAGGCAGTGCGGGTGGCTGGGAGGCTGCCCGCGCCGTTTGTCTTTCCCCAGGACAAGGGGCGCACGGGCAAGCCAGCTGCCCCTTGTCCTGGGGAAAGGCAAACGGCAGCGCGGGAGGCTGGGAGGCCGCCAGCGCCGTTCGCCTTTCCCCAGGACAAGGGGCAAGTGGGCAAGCCAGCCGCCCCTTGTCTTGCGGGGCAGGTGAACGGCGTGGGCAGCCGCCAAGCCACTCATGCTGCCACCAGCTCTGCAGCGCACTGGGACAGCCGGCTTGTTGTGTGAGCACGGGGGGTGACCCAGGAGCGCGCATGCGCACGCAAGAGCCTGACTACGGTTGCCCTGGGCACTGGCAACCATAGATCTGGCCCTGGGAATGTCCCCTCCCTGAGGGGAGGCAGCTCGTTGCCGGGTTAAAAACTCCCTCCACTCTGTGTGTGTGTGTGTATGTAAATGTCCCCTCCCTCGCTGCCTCCCCCTGCCCACCAGGCCTGGCGGCCGCTGCCACCAGCCACCGTTCCTATATCGCTGGAAACAGCGGGACGCCCTCCTGCTTTGGCCTTCCCGATTCCGGATCGGAAATGGGACTTGATCGGTTAGAATCGGTGGCCTGGGTTCGGCAGCGGCCCGGATCCACGAACAGCTTAATCGGTATTTTTTTTTAGATCGTGCCCATCTCTAGTTAGAAGGCTGCGTGGGCTCGAAATCAAAAGACTGAAGAGATGAATACGTTAACCTCAACGTGCAATACTGAATTTAGAAAATTAAATGCAGAAGCTGGTCAGGAACAGCATCCAAAATGTGTAGTGCTTAGAGTGTTGGACTGTGATCTGAGAGACCCAGGTTCGAATCTCCACTCTGCCATGGAAGCTTTGTGGCTGACATTGGGCCAGTCATATACTTTCAGCCTAACCTAACAGGGCTCTGGTGAGGATAAAATAGAGGAGAGAATGACATAAGCTGCTTAGGGTCTGCATTGTGGAGAAAAGCAAGCAATAAATGAAGTAAACAAATATATCTGTAGATGGAATTAACAGAGCTGTGGCTGGATCAATTACAGGGTGTAAGGAGGGCCTTCCAAAGACTCCGCTATTTGTTAGTAAGAGCTTTATTGAAAAGTTGCTAGTTTATGATCTTACTGGGTTCATTGTTAGGAATGAGGCATGCCTACATATCAAGCGCCTATATCATTTCGAGACTAACATCCCTCCCCCTTTTCTAGAGGCTGACTAAATCTGCTGAAAACTAACTGTACAGGAGAGGACGTTAGGTTCAAAGTTAAGTGGGCTCCTTTTCTAGCAGCTAGGAGCCAGCATAGTCTAAGAGAGATAAGTCAAGAATTCACATCCTAGGGAAACCTGCAGCCCCAACCCCCCCCCCCCCCCAGATTTGGGCATGGCAAAAGCTGCCAGCATCTTGACACAGGAATAATTTAGTGTAGTGGTTAAGTGCGGTAGGACTCTAATCTGCAGAACTGGGTTTGATTCCCCAGTCCTCCACTTGCAGTCAGCTGGGTTACCTTGGGCCAGTCGCAGCTCTCTCAGAGCTCTCTCAGCCCCACCCACCTCACAGGGTGATTGTCATGAGAATAATAATAACACACTTTGTAAACCGCTCTGTGCAGGCATTAAGTTGTCCTGAAGGACAGTATATAAATCAAATGTTGTTGTTAATTTCAGCTGGTTTACGTTAGGTAATAAACTTCGAAGTGAAGTAGAGTGATGTCTTAAATTGGCTGCCTTGATGTAAAGTTGATGCAGGATGATTTTGGCCCAACTTTGCCATGGGTGGTAATTTTAGCACATTTTATGCAGTGGCAGTAATGGAATGATCCAGTCTCCCAAAGAGTATCACTTTATTAATTAGCTACAGCAGAGTTAGATCACTTGATGTGAGGTAGATTTGTTGAATGAAAAGTTTTGTATATTGCTCCAGAGGGCACTTTTGGTTATTTAGTTATAAATAAAAGTAATAACCCACCCTTTTGCCCTGATCAGAGCCACCAAGTGTGGAAGGCTGGCTATAACCCCAAGGAATATGTGCATTGACTTCATGACCAAACCTGATTTATCCTACTTTTTCATTGAGTTCATATCGTTATTTATGCCATTTATGACTTTTATGTTTCTGCTGAAATGTGGGGAAGTAGCTTTAACATTATAATGTTTCCATCCCCATTGTGTTTATTATATAAATGCATGTCTTATGGTTTTGCTTTGCTTAAAATTTTCTTTAATAGAAAATGTTTTTGGAACATTCTGACTTTGGGGGAACCACATGGAAACTGACCCTTCAAAGACAAAAGCTGCTTCCACATGGAGACAACTTTCAGTGTCGCTCTCATTGATACTGTGAATGAAGAGAAATTTGCAGTGGCAACAGGGAATCCACACACAGGGTTCCCTTGCCTCAGCCCTCTGCGGCTGCCATTTTCCCCCTGTAACCAGAGGGCCTTTGGGGTGCTTTTAAGAAGTCAATTATAGCTATCTAGCTGTAATGTTATAAATTATAACAGTGTGTTGCAACAACTTTCTCACTCCCAGACTTCATTTTTTAAAATAGTAAATTTCTAGCCCTTTCAGTTGCAGAGTTATAAGAAGAAATGTGCAGTCTCAATACCTTTCCTCTCATAAATCCACAATCAAAGGGGCTAGAGAATTAACTTTTAAAAAAAAATGAAATCTAGGAACTAGTACATTGTTGCAATAGATTGTTGTAATGCTAGAACATTATAGCAATATAGCTCTAGATGGGTAGCTCAAATCCTGCTATATCAATATAGTTATTACCAATTTTTGAAAAAAGTCCCTCGAAAGCCTTCCAGTGGGCGGGGGGAGCAGGTGAACTAAGGAAAATGGAGCTGATGTAGACGGTGCTAGAAAAAACATGCTCTTTCCCATCCCCACAATGTCTGAAAGTGGTTTGACTGCAGCATTTCCAAAAATATCATATCAAACCAGATTTAAGAAAGATCACAGCGAAGCAGGGGGACACACAGAATGATGCTGTGCAGATGTTCTCCAAAACAGTGTTGCTGACTAAGGAAGCCAAGGCAGAGCAAAACATCCTTGTAGAAAGAGCAGAGATCTTTCCATGGGCAACACTAAGGGATGACAGTTCCCTGGTGGGGGGATTCCGAACTTCTCTTGAAAATACGGCCACCAGGCCAATGGCTTGACATCACTTCTGGAGAAATCTGATAGCGTGAAGGTAATTTCTCCCAATTCTCGCTCCAGTGGTAATCACTTAAGCATATGTCACCTTGAGGGATCTCCAACCACTTGAGGAGTAATTTTTTCATGGGAAGTAGAGAGCTGCAGTGCCCTGGCCTGGATAGTCCAGGTGAGCCTGATCTCATCAGATCTCAGAAGCTAAACAGGGTTGGTCTTGGTTAGTAATTGTATGGGAGACCTCCAATAAAGACCTGGGTTGCAGAGGCAGGCAATGGCAAACCACTTCTGATAGTCTCTTGCCATAAAAACCCCACCAAGGATCGCCATAAGTCAGCTATGACTTGCTGGCACTTTCCACCACCCGAAAGCTGCAGTAGGAGGGGGAGCTGGCAAAGATCTCTTCTGTGAAATCTGATCAGTCCATGATACTTAGGATCTAAGGCATGCACACGCGCACACATGCATGCATGCACATGCACTCATATGTGCATTCACACACACACAGATAGATAGAACCCATGTTACTTTTAAAACCCTAATAACAAGGTTATAGCATGTCAGCATATCTTCAACAGAATATTTTACATCACTATTGTGTAAGATCTGGGAGTCATATTTCTTTAGTGACAACACATTAATATGACCCCTCAAATACTGTGATTTTAACTATTCTGCTTCTGTTATTAGTGAAATTGTGTAGTCTTTCCACTACACTGCATTCAGTTTACTTAATCCTCTATCTCAGTGTTATCTGGATGATGAGCCTTGTATCATCTCATTTAAAAACGTGCTATTTGTTAGGGTCACGGCCCCTGCCATACTCTGGGGGAGTTTGGAGTTCACTGTCCGGTCCTCAATGTCCTCGAGGGATATCCTCTCCACAATCAAGGGTCTGTGCAAACAGTCGGCCCCACTGATGGTCCCGTTGTTCCATCCTCCTCTTGGCCAAGAAGTCCATCCCCCTGGGGTATGTTCCAATAACTCCAGGCCACTGGGATTTCTTCTGAGGAGTCCAATCTGGGGCAGCGCCCCTCCTGCAGCCAATGCACCTGCATTGGGCCCACACACGTCTGTGGGGACTTCCACAGTTCCTCCATCCAACACGTTCATGTTGGGCCCACACCTGTCAGCAGGGTCTTTCGCAGTTCCTCCATCCAACACATCTTTGTTGGGTCCCTGCCCATCAGCTAGGTCTTCAAGGTTTTCCTCTGTTAGCACTATAGTACAAGTACCATCTACGCCTGCAGCCATGGCCCAGGTGATGGGAGTCAACGGTTGCTCAGGTCCAGCTCTCAGGGGTGAAGAAGGATTCCTGACAATCTGTCGGGGACTGCCAATTTAGAGCTCAGTAACTTCATCGCACGAGTCCATGGAGACATGAGTTAAAGCTTTATTTCGCTCTTAGTCAATTTCAGGTCCCTAGAAACAAGGCAAGTGAGGCCGGCTTTAGGTCGGCCTTTACCCCTGCTTTTTATTGCAGGGGCCGAGAAGGACCAATAATTTGGCAAACTAATTTGATCGAGGACCCATGTCTCCTGTACAGTTATTATATGGAAATGACCTAACACTCTCAGGATGTGAGGGTCACTACACTTGCTTTTCCAACCGTTTACATTCCATGACAGGAGTCTAATAACATTAGAACTGACGAGTCAATTATGTCCAATATCCTGGGATCCCTCTGAAGTGGTATTTCTTGAAATGATTTCCTTAGCAGTCGAAGAGATGATCTCGATTTCCTCTGAGATTGCTCCTCCAACACACACCCATTTTTCCGCATGTAGGAACTCCTTGCGGGGAGGGTTTCCACCCTTAATTGTCTATTTGGTGCAGGTTGTAAAATTGAAACTTGTTCGGCTGCATCAGCTAGTTCATCCGCTAGGGATTTTGAATCCATTAAAGACGATGGGTTTTTATTAGAGTATATAGAATGTAGGAGTAAGGAGTCTAGCTCGTAATCAACCAGTGGTAATTCTGATGTTTCAGCTAACTTGTTCTTACTTTGACAAGTTTTTTCCAAACTGATTGGCACAGTCAAACGGGAAGCGTGTTTCTTGTTAGGATTTGCTGCCAGGGTTGGTAGCACCCTCTCTGGAGACTCTCTGGAGACTCTTCTACTGCCATAACACTGGAGGATCCATGAAGGGAACCGGCTGTTTGCAATTCTGTGGACTTATTCAGGCTAAATTTAGATTGATCTTTTTCCTCCTGAGAACAGGAGGAGGTACTAGGCTGAGGGGAGCACATTAAGAGGGCATTGCCACACCGTTCTTGCGGCAATCTAAGAGTACAGCACCACAGACATTTCTTGTCAGGAATAACTTTTCCCTCCTCCTACTAGGCATATTAAACCCTTCAAGCACAACTCACTCTACTCTAATCCTTCCTTTCTAGCTAGGTTCCCATCTATGCAGAAAAGGAAAGGAAAGAGAAAGAAAGTAAAATTGTTATGACTAGTTCAGTTCTTCTCAAGTCATCTAGCCACATCTCCTTGGCAACGCTGATAATTGCATTCAGCACTGATAACCGCATTCCTTCTTAGCATCTCACTGCTTCTCAAGCCACTTCTCCGGCAATCCCAAAGTATGTCACAGAAGATCAGGTCTCCCAGGGGTCATTCCGTAGAAAAAGAGCCGGAGGAACTTATTAGCATAACTCATTAGGATATTTCATTAGCATATGCCATACCCCTTGGCATCACCGGAAATGTGTCATTAGCACAACTGATTTGCATATGCCACACCCCCTGACATCACCTATCCTGGCTGTTTTGGACCCAATCCTGGCCATTCAGGGCTGAGATTGGGCCCAAAATGTCAAAAGGGGGCTGAAAATGGCTGAAAAGGGGCCCCAAATGGTCAGGATCGGGCTGCTGCTGAGCAGGAGAGTGATCCACCACCCGTCAGAGGCCTGATCTGGGCCGTTTCAACCCCAATCCAGGACGAAACGGGCCCAAAATGGCCGAGAATCAGGTGGGCGGGGCCACCTGACGTGACCTCTTTGGGAAACTGCTGGAACTGCTTTCCTGCATGTTCCCCCTCGAAATGAGCCCTGTCTGCAGCCAGAAAGTGAACCCCAAACCCCCCAGAGTATGGCAGGGGCCGCAACCTTGACACTATTTGCTATTGCTAAAACATTATCTTCTTTTCTAACTGGCAGTATCAACTCTGTTCCTACAACAACCCTAAATGCCTCATGAATGTCTTTTTCTTTTTCTTTTTGTGTACCCCTGTGCGGTCACAGCCTTTTCATTTTTATTTTGCTTATTTATTTATTTAAAATCTTTATACGTTACCTTATCTCTGTAACTTTAAAAGGCAGATACAAGAGGGGTTTTTTTGTGTGTGGGAAAGGGTTACATACTCCATTCCAAACACTTTTCAGATGTTTATGGCTCTGAAAACATCTCACAAAATTGAAAGTGGCCCCAAATGTGTGGATTTTTAAATTTGCATGCTGAGGCTAAATTGGGAAATAGATGTATGAGTTAAGATGGTTGCTTGAGGTGTGGCTACAGCCTATTATAAGATTAACATCTTGGCCAAGTTAGGTTTTCTGTTAATTTCAACTACAATCGAAGCGTCATGTGCAAAAATTGCCTTTGTAAGGAGATGGGTGGAAGAAACTGTATTCACAAAGTAGATTATTTTGTGAAAGCAAGCCAAATAATTGTTTTTATCTTTTTTTTTTAGTCCCTTTCAATGTTTTTGATTAAGGTGATATTTATATAACTGCTAATCTCTGCTTTTTAGGTCCCCAAATACAAAATTAATTCGGGAGGAGGAGACAGGACAAATTACGGCTGACTCATTTGTAGCATGGGTTCAGGAGCATGTCTACCTTTTGCCAATTTGTCTGTCATGAGGTTGTCATCTCTCAGTTTTCCACACAGCTTGGAGGGTTGGGGGGGGGGGGAGCTCACATAAAGTAGAGATGGAGTGATAGTTACAAGTGATACCATGAGAATAATGAGGTAATTGCTCTTTTCTTCTTGCACTTCTTTTTAGTGTTTCCAAAGTAAACCTTGAGTTAAAAACCTTTTCAGAGGAGTTATTGAATCACCGTGGCCTCCGCAATAGCAGATGGCTTTAATGGCTGAGGCAGAGCAATGCCTGATTCAGAATGAACACAGGTATTTGTGGGGGGAACTGTTTGGATATTTGCCAGCCTTTCAAAAATACTACGTTTTTAGAGCTGAGCGCTCATTTTCCATAGAGGCACGAGATTCAAGGGCTGACCCACCCTGTACCTTTCATCTCTTCCATCCAACTGAATATCTTAGCAAGATGGGTTACCCAGAACTCCTTCCAACTATATAATAACCACACCCATACTTCTTAAAAGCATGCATTTCAAATATTTTGAGAAGGATAGGGGTTTGGAGACCATCGAGGAAAGGTTGAAGGAGCTTGGCATGTTTAGCCTGGAGAGGAGATGACTGAGAGGTGATATGATAACCATCTTCAAGTACTTGAAGGTCTGTCATACAGAGGATGGTGCTGAGTTGTATTCTATTGCCCCAGAATGTTGGACCAGAACCAATGGGTTGAAATTAAGTCAAAAGAATTTTCAGCTAAACATTAGGAAGAACTTTCTGTCAGTTCGAGCGGCCCCTTAGTGGAACAGGCTTCTTTGGGAGGTGGTGGGCTCTCTTTCTTTGGAGGTTTTTAAGCAGAGGCTAGATGGCCATCTGGCAGCAATGTTGATTCTGTGAAACCCATGCAGGTCATGAGAGGGAGGGCAGGAAGGGTTACATCAGTGCTTAGTTCTTGTAGCCCCTTCCTACATGCCCAGGGTAAGGCTGATTGCAACCTTGGGGTCAGGTAGCAATTTTCCCAAGGTCAGTTTGGCTAGGGATCCTGATGGAGTTTTGACATCTTGTGGGCATGGAGTAAGGGTCACTGTGTGTGTGGGGGGGGAGGTATTTGGGAATTTCCTGCATTGTGCAGGGGATTGGGCTAGATGACCCTATAGATCCCTTCCAACCCTGTGATTCTATGGTTCTATGATCAACTCAAGGTTGGATATATACAGAAATATACACCAGTGAAAGAAAAAAGAACCCTCTATTCACTAAATGAATCCACTCCTGTGTCATAGTCTATCATTCATCTTGGGTATAACAGCCTCTGTGTTTATCTCCCCTATGTATATGATTCTTTTTTTATTTATAGGGTCTAATTAGCTTGATAAAACCTTTGATTCTGCAACCATGACTTTTTCCACACGGGTTTTTTTCATCAGCTGTCTCTCCAACGGGGACCCAAGGTGGCTTACATAATTCTCCTCTCTTCTATTTTATCCCCACAACAACCCTACGAGGTAGGTTAGGCTGAGAGAGAATGACTGGCCCCGAGGCCACCTATGGCAGAGTAGGAATTCAAATGTAGGTCTCCCAGATCCTAGTATGACACTCTGTCCAGTACACCATGAAAGTGTCTCGTGTAGACCTACTGCATTTCAGCTGACAAAGTGTGCTCCAGTCAAGGAATACATATATTGGAATAAAACTGTTAACCTTTAAGGTGATGCTAGATGCTTCTAACTTGTGAGGTTTGGGGGCTAATATGAAGTACAGCTTTCACAACAGTTAAAACTAAAAAAAAATCAAGTATTCTCCTTTTACATATTAGTTTCAAAACCAGATTTTGTTTGTTTCCTTTAAAAAACGGCCCGTTTCAGTTCTCACATTAAGTGTGCCCACTGTCTTCGGTGAACGGAGCTGTGGTTCAGCCCCAGCACTTGTTTTTTAGTGCTGAATAAGAAAACAACCAAAGGAATATTCTATGGGGCAAGACTTTGCTAAACGAAGTCATGCTGGATTAAATAGTTCTCACAGAGGTTTGACTCCTATTCTGCTTCTACCCCCTCCTGTTTTTTTTAACCATAAGTTCACAGCTTTATGCATAGCGCCCCCACTGGGATACTGTAAATTAGTAACAGTTCATAAACTGGGGGACAAAGGCTAAGTTTACTTCAGGTGAAATGAAGTGCCTCCGTCAGCGAGGGAGCATTTATTCCTCCTGCTGGGCTAGCAGCTGCTCTGTCACAGGCTGTAACTTTCATCACTTGTGACACATAATGATGTCTGTCCACCACTCCAAGCAGATCGAAGCGTTTAAGTGACCCATATTCTGTCCGTCACAGTGGGAGGGACTTTAGAAGTAAAGGCAGCCAAAGGGAAGGGAGGAATCTAAACAAGAGAGCATCTTTGAGCTGCTCTGGGCTTTGGCAACCCCGCTGGGACATGCATGATTTCCCCAGAAATAAATTACCAAGGGTGAGATAGGAGGGAGGCCCTGTAGCTGTCGGAAGAGCACTGAAAAATGCAAACAGTGTCTGATTTGAATGATTCAGTCATTGCTGTCTATTGCCATAAGTTCAAATTTAATAGACAGACAGATAGCAAAATGTTTGTTGGAGATAGTGGTAAACAGATGACAGAAAGAAACCAGAAGTTTCAGCCAACCATTTGTAGAAAACTAGAGTAAATAAACACAATGTTCCTCTTTTTTAACAAGCAGATGTAGAGCTCAGCATTTGCCCCTAACCTCCAAGAGAGAGCAACTTTAACTACCTAAGATTCAGAAGCAAATAATAACATTGGACCAGGAATAGCAAGTGGGACATGCAGGGGCTCCTGGGAACTGAAAAAAGAACCTTGATTTTATATACAGATGGAACTCAGTTATTTTATGTAAAATGCCAAACTCCAACATGGAAACAAGTCCATCAGCTGGTTGACCTCACTGAAGATGAGGGGGTGGGTGCCATGTTCCCCCTTAATAAAGATGTCCCTGTAATAAAGAATGCCTTCATTCAGTTTATGTGGCCATGGCTGCAGAAGTGCTTTCCAGCCCTCAAAATTGATCCCTTCTGCTGATTTTTTGTTTCCAAAGAAGCACATTGCTTCTTCATGCCAGTGAGAGAAGAAGGCTATCAGAAAACTGGCCTTCCTTTTCTTGTTCTCCTTAGTGAATCATACTTTTCCCTCTTGCCACTGACTTGCATGGGAAACCTTTTCTGTCTCATTTTTATTCTGCTTTCTCTAAGGAGCTCTGGGTAGTGTTACTAGTGTGCATAAGCCTTTCCTCCTCCATTTCCCCCTCTTACTAGAGATGGGCACAAACCAGAAAAAAAAGAACCACATAGTTCGTGGTTCATCAATTTCACGAACCATGAACCACGAACTTTCACGAACCTGCCCCTGGTTCATGAACCAGTTCATTTCGTTCGTGAAAACATCATATCCAGGTCAGAAAACTATCACTTCCGGGCCAGCAGAAGGTCACTTCTGGGTCAGCAGAAGGTCTGCAGGAAGTACATCCCCTGTTACCTAGGAAACTGATTGATTGGCACCAGGCTGTCTGCAGTCACAAACCAAAAACCGAACCAAATGAACGAGCCTAAATTTTGTGGCTGTTCGTTAGAAACGGGATCTGACGAAGTGCTGTTCGCAAACCACGAACTGGCCTAGTTCGTGCTTAATTTTGGTTCGTATTTCGGTTCATGCCCATCTCTACTCATGACAAGCTAGAGAGACTGAGAGAGAGTGATTGGCCCATGGTCACTAAAAAAAAAATCATATTTGGTCAATTTGGTTAGTTTTGTAGCTGTTCTAGATATCTGACACACGCTAACTTGCATTTCTGTGGAAAAAAACAGAATTAGTTAAACTGTGTGTGTGATAATATGTCAAAAATAGTAAACAAATCTTATTGAGAATGTTTCTGTACACAGGCCGGTACACAACTTTTTTAAAAAAAGATTTACTCTGAATCTGCATATGTGTTTGGTATAGTGGCAATAAACACTTAAAATGATTTAATTTATCCATCTCATTCACAACTGGCTTTTAGTCATTATGCAGGAGATTAAGTTCTATCAATGATGAGGATGTTTAATTTGTTTGAATAGGATGCCTTTTTTTTTAATCGAATGTATTTGCTTAGATTTGTTTTCTCTCCAATGGAGACTCAAAGAGACTTACAACCAGGGCTTTTTTTCAGCTGGAACACGGTGGAACCGAGTTCCAGCACCTCTAGAAAATGGTCACATGGCCAGTGGCCCTGCCCCCTGATCTCCAGACAGAGGGGAGTTTAGATTGCCCCCCACACCAATGGTGCAGAGGGCAATCTAAACTCCCCCTGTCTGGAGATCGGGGGCAGGGCCACTGGCCACATGACCATTTTCAACTAGGGTAATTTAAACTTTAAAAAACTCCCCCCTTGTTCCAGCTGACCCAAAGTGATGTCATTGTGTGGTGCTGAGTTCCACCACATCTTTTCCCAGAAAAAAGCCCTGCTTACACCATTATTCTCCCCTCGTCTAAGTGCAATAACAAAGTGTCTTGTGGGGTCTCTGTACCACGGATGAATGATCTTTATTATACATTCATACTTTTGTAACTTATTTTAGTTCTCTGTTAGACAAAACATCCTTAGGCCAGTGTTTGCTGTAGACTGAGTTTAACCTGTTGATTCCTTTATTATTAACTTGGATCTTGCTCTTTGACAGCAGACCAATATGGTGACCCACCTGAAAGGAACTGGAGAGTCATTGTAAAAAAATGGATTTGTATTGAATTGGAAGCAACCTGGAACCCTTAGAAAGAGATGGTGCAGTATGCACATTTTGAAAAAAGTCAGTAAATACATTGCCGTTGTTCTGTACATTCATTTATATCAAATCTGTACATTATATGTTTTTACGCCCAACGTATATGTCTACTATTATGTCGTTTCTATATATAGAGATTGTACTGATTTAGTAACACAAAATTATGTTGAAATATGTGTAGATGCTATAGGAAAATTCAATGTCAGGAAACTGTAAAATCACCCCCCCCCCTTTGTTCAATCTCTTCGAAACTTAGATCCAGAGGAGTTAGCTGTGTTAGTCTGTAGTAGCAAAATCAAAAAGAGTCCAGTAGCACCTTTAAGACTAACCAATTTTATTGTAGCATAAGCTTTCGAGAATCAAGTTCTCTTCATCAGATGCATGATCCGGATCATGCATCTGATGAAGAGAACTTGATTCTCGAAAACTTATGCTACAATAAAATTGGTTAGTCTTAAAGGTGCTACTGGACTCTTTTTGATTTCAAAACTTAGAAGTTCTTTATATTAGAGGGGGGACTGTGTTCTGTGTGATTTGGGTGCTGTTAAATGCAAAAACAGCTGCCCCAGAATGTCCAATTGGTCCCCCTCCCCTACTGAAAAGAACGATCACAAAAATCATGGGAACAGAAAGAAATTAATATTTTTTTACCCTAACATGGCAACGTCCCACTGGACAACTAACCTATCACATTAAACATTTTGCTCAACACCCCAAATACGAAACCACAACAAAAATTTTCTAAATTTATACCCCTAGTAATGTTGGCTAATTTTTAAGCCAGGGTGGACTTGCCTACAATACTGGTAGCAGTGGTAGGCTGCTCATTAGACCAACTCACACTCATTCAGGTATGTTTAACTAATGTAATGTAAACCCATTCACACACATACTGGTGTCTTGTGTCCTTGCTTGGGGCTACTGGTACAAATGTAAGGATTTAGAGGTTAAACAGCAAGTATAAAATAAATCAGATTTTCTATTCTGTACCTTTTGGTTCTGATCCTCTTACACAGGAGTATAAGGCATGTGGCAGTTCATCACAATTAGCGATCCCACAGGCTTCAGTGCTGGCCAAATCATGGTACCACAGCAAAAAAAAATTGTACCACTTGTGAAGAGTGGGATTGGTGGTACTCCATCTTTTCAGCTATTGTTTCATTACAATGTCTCACAGAATTGGGATATTGGACTCCCTCCATCTTGTCTCCCAAACAATCTGGGATACCATGTTACATTAGATCCAGAGGAATTAGCCATAGTAGCACCTTCAAGACTTCAGTAGCACCTTTAAGACTAACCAACTTTATTGTAGCATAAGCTTTTGAGAGCCATAGCTCTCTTCATCAGATGCATCATCAGCTTTTGAGAACCACTGCTCTCTTCATCAGATGCATCAATGCATCTGACAAAGAGCTGTGGTTCTCAAAAGCTGATGATGCATCTGATGAAGAGAGCTGTGGCTCTCGAAAGCTGGCGATGCATCTGCTTAGGATTGCACTGTTAGTTTTGTTCCTGTTCCACGCAAAACCCGTGGATTGCGTGTCCCCAGGCCAATCAAGAAGAGACACACAAAAAGTCCTACAAGGGAGATGATCTAAAACGTTTATTAAGTGTGGAAGAGGAAATACACAGAAAGTAAAGGCCCCTCTGTACCTGCTGTTCTCTGGGGCTCCAAGTGAATGACAAGGGGTTTTGTACCCTCGGGTTAATTAGCAAGAATTACAATATTGGCTTTTACATTGGTCAACCTTAATGAATGAACAAATGACCTGGCGAAAGTCCATTGGCTGATTACATTTTGGTCATCATAATTAGTTATGCCCATTCTCAAATTAACAATGTTTATCATTTCAAAGGAACACATTCTTCTTCCCTTGGCATCCTCGTTATCAATAAAGTTCCTTGTCAGCAGATACGTAACATTCTCCAAGGACACTTCAAGTGCCTGTTTATCAATTCTCGGTCCCTTGCAATTGTTAAACAACCAAGCAACCATTGTAAATCCAGCCATATGACAATGTAGGAATGATCTCCTGTCTCTTAGGGCTGCTTTGATTCTATCCCTGCACCCCAATCTTGACACCCCAGTGTTATGAGAAACTGCCTAGAGCCCTTGGGTATTCAAGTTGATATCAAAGTTTGCTAGCTTGTTCTGTTGGGCCCTGGCACCTAAGCGGTATCTGCTATCAGGCCTCAGACTTTATGACAGGGCAACTCTGCATTCCATTGCCTAGCTAATTGCTTTCGCTTTCCCGCATCTCTTCCACATCAGAGAATACAGGATTTTCTCTATCCAAAATCTTCTTTCTCTAAAATCCTTAGGATCGCCATGGACTAGTATTTTTACATAACACTACTTTTATGAACCTATTTCTACAAGTCATCCACCTGATAGTACTGCTTTTCAGTGAATTAAGTAAAACTGTCTCATTTCCCTTTATCTAGCAACCATGTTCCATTTCTCGCTTTCTCGATTCCATTTCTTGTATCCTCATCATCACATCCCCTCCATAACAACAATCTCAGTACATTACTTCTATATCCCACAATCCCCCCTTTCCTCTTGTGACAGTGTGAAGTCACTGAGCACTGTCACATTCTTCATGGATCTGGTACAGTTCTGCACAACATCAGACTACAATCATCATGTGTTCCTGCTTAGGAGGAGGAGGTGCAGGTTTTGGAACCACAACCTGGTATAAGGAATACATTGGGCACAGGTACAGATGCATACAATCAGTATAATACCCACAGCTAGATACACTAGGATGGCCTTAAATCCAGACCCCCAACCCTTGTAAGCAATCCCCCAGCCATCTGAACTGTCAAACCACCTGTCACCCATAGTAATCTTAGTAGTGAGGTCTTGGAGTTTCTTGATGTGGGACTCGATGGTCTGGGAATGATTGGTGAGGTTCAGACAGCACATGCCTTCAAATTCTTCACATCCATGGTTCGATTTTAGGAGTAGAAAATCGATCGCCATGCAGTTCTGCAGGGTCGGTCTTTCGGTGGCCTAGAGGTCCTGGAGCAGTGCATTCAAGGCTTGGGAGGTCTCATGCAGTCCCTTCGCCACCAAACATGCCAACTCATCAATATTCTTAGCGTTCTGGACCGCCAGCCCCGGGACTCCGACCAGGAACCCTGCTGGGAGGGCTGCCTCTGTGACAGTGAGGAGCTTCATCTGGGGACCACAGGTGTTGTCAAGAACTAAAGTTTGCTTGTGCTGAGAGGATGATGGCTGCAAATGTCCTTTCCATGGCACTAGCAAGAGCGTCAGGCAGCCAACGGTGCATGGACCACCTGAAGAGTACTCTGGAATGTACGAGAAAGCTACAAGTCCACGTCGCATAAACCACCCGTTGGGGAGTTCCACATTCCCTTTTTCATATCGTGGCAAATATGTGCGGTTACATGCCAGATCTGCTCCATGTGACACATCGACACAGGCATGATCTGCTCGCATGCAGGATGGAAACTGCAAACACTCTGAGGCAGGTAGCACTTTTGACAGGCCAACCGACATCATGCGTGGTGAAAGAGTTCTGGTGGGCTTGCTGGTCCATTCATAGAGGTATCTGAATGGCATGGGTTCGAGGAATCGGTGGAATCCCGTTGTGTTGGAGAGCACATTCGGGGTAGCTGGAACCCCCCAGAGGAAGGAGGAGAACATCTCATCACCTGACAGCCCGCTATGGTGGCAGAACAAGGACACGTTAAGGCGTTTTGCCAATCCCACCCAGAGGTTGGTCTTGGAACTCCAGCGAAGAGGAGGGCTGAGCGTATTGGAGCGGGTGGCTGGAATAAGCAGAAAAGCATGATGATGATCCATAGGCGTTGGTCACGGGTTCGGAACACCTCGTGGATTGCCACATCATCATTGTCGTGGGTGTCGATGGTTTCCATGAGGGTGTCCATGAGCTCTGGGCACTGTTAGAGGGAATCACGATGGTCCAGAGGGTAAACAACTCCAGTGAGTTGAATTTCCATGGAGTCGGTCAGCACAGGTGAGTGAAGAGCACTGGTCTCTCCAGCAGTGGCAGCATTCATATCCTTGGCTACCCCACCATGCCCTCCCCTCTGGGGTGGAGACGTTGGTGTAAGGAAGGGGGCTGACCAAGAACCCCGGGTCCCGGTTGAAGACAGACATGAGTCTGGGTATGCAGGTGGGGAATTGGAAGGTCCTGATGTAAAGTTGCACCTTCCAGGGGCTCCCGAAGAGTTCCCAGTCCCCGATGCCACCCGTATCCCACATTCTCTTGCTTCCTTTTCCTTTCCCCAGACTTGGGGTGCATAGTGTTGTTATACTTGGACAGTTTGGGGATGGTTCCACTTTTCTTTACCCTGTAAAGAGGCAATCCTTAAACGTTTATTTCTCATCTTCCATTCTAAACACACAGTCACCTGTCAGTTTTGGGTTGAGGATGATTTTGCTGTACATAATTGGGTGGCTTTACACATACATGCACATACACATACACACTAGGAAAATGAAATAGATCTTATCCTTTAATACTTGTTATGCCATCTGCATGCCCAGAACTTATGCAGCCATCTGATTCACTAACTTTTGTGATTCTGTCTAAGCTGGATTCCATTTCCTTCGGTTGCAACAAAGACAGCTTTCTGTCTAATCAAATCTTACTTAATAAACAATTCTGCCCAGGCTTCAAGGCAGATGTATAGTGCTTGACACGAGGACAGTGAGTTGTTCATTGCATAGCATTAAACTGGCATATCCATCCACCTATCTTTTTTTCCCCCTGGCCTGGCACACCACCCTGAAAATTGAATTTTGCTAAATCAAACTGTAGTTATTTCTATGCCTTGATCTCCTCCCAGGTGAGCTACTGGGCTTCATGCTAATAACTTCTAAAGCAAGCAAACTTCAGCTAATTATGTGCTAGCTTATTCTCCCTTGCTAAATTTTGGCAAGTTGCTTCTGTAAATTATGAAAAATAAATGTGAAATATGCAGATGTCTTTTGTGTAAAGCAGATGTTTGGTCCTCCTTGCCAGAATCTAATCAGCTGTTTCCCTGGAGTTCCTTCCTCTCCTTCGTTCTTTCCCCTTCCCCCATATTGTCCAAATGCTCTAGAAAATGAGCTTCGGGATGGTGGTACATTAAACAATAGGACTCTGTTGTGGAAACAATAGCCCTCCTCAGCATCTGAACTGAAATAGAATGGAGTACGTTCGATATAGGGTCTTCTCCCTCAATAACTAGCACAGAACCGGAGGGAAAGCTGTATTAAGGACACTGAAACCAGGAAAATATAATCCTTTCCACATTTTTTCAAGTCTCCAGCCTATGCGCTTCAGCAATGAACCACACAGATGCCCTTTTCGTATCCCTGGGATGAGACACAGGATTCCTGAACTTTTAACCGTTTGATGGCTGCAAGAGGGAATTTCATACAGTGCAGATTCTTTCATTCTTGCCCCACAAATTGCCATTGACCAAACGCTCTCATCTGACAAACTGTGAAAAGTCCAGGAATCCTTCCCAGCTAGTCGTTCAACTATTGAACAGACTCAACCATTCAGAACAATACTGCTCCATTATCTCTAATAGCAACATTATTAACAGGGCTTTTTTTCAGCTGGAATGTGGTAGAATGGAGTTCTGGCTCCTCTTGAAAATGGTCACATGGCTGGTGGCCCCACCCCCTGATCTCCAGGCAGAGGGGAGCTGAGATTGCCCTCCGTGCCGCTCCAGCGATAACAGCAGTTCTAGCACAAAATCGCTCCAGGAAGACACTGCTGTTCCAGGAGCTCGGCAGGATGTTCCGTGGCCAGTAAGCAGTGTGAAAACGGCCATAAATATTCTCTTTATTTATAGTACTCAATTAGTCATTAGTAAAATTAATAAATACAGCATACTGCACAAAACCATAGGAAGTCATTCATCTTTTCTATAGGGTGAAATATTAAAAAGAATAAAGGATGCAGCAAAAAGGTGGAATTTTTAATAATGGAATAAATACATGTAATCGTGGTTTTTGTGTTGTTAATTATAAGTATTCTAGGGAATTCTTTTTCTTTTTAAATTTCAGAGGGGTACAAGTGTTAGCCTATTGCAACAAAATAAGTGTGGCCCCTTAAAAATGAACAAAATTTATTCTAGCAGAAACATTTGTATGTCAATGTTCACTTTATCAGATGTTTAAAATTACGTCAAATGTTTTTATTCTCAAAGCCCAGTGTGTATCCAGTTCTTAAATTCACCCTCTAAACTTAAACACAATAGAACAGCGAGTGAGAAAGGTGACGGCTGGTTTGAATGTACCCTCTTCCAGGGCACAATAAGCTGTTTTTAAGGTTATTTAAGTCGTTTGTTGTATTGCTACCTCCTTTTATTTTTCTTTTAAATGTAATATGTACTTCTTTGATTACTTCAAAAAAAATTTCACAAATCACACTAAATTTGCCAGAGCAATTGAAGATAGTTAACCTTTGACAAAGGTAATTGGAATGTACCTATATGAATAAAAGATAAGTCATGACATTTGGTGAATTACAACAGTCAGCCAACAACTTAGCGAATACTACAGCTATGCCATCTCCATTTTTATATCACTGGAATGTCCTGAATGTTGGCCACAAAACTTCTTCATCTTCATTGTGATTTTAGTAGGCTACAGTGATGATTTAGTTCCACTATCTCTCTTGAAGAGTCTCCATTTTTCCTCGTTTACTCAAATGATGCTAACATTTCATACTAAGAATTTATATATTCTGTGCCAGCGGCTCTTCTCTTGCTTCAAAAGGATGAATGATAACAATAAGTACAAATTATGATCCTGAAATTCTACTCCAAACTGTGACCAATGCCAATAAACGGAAGGTGCAAAGCATATAAGGATGGAAGGTTCTCTGAATGGTAGGGTTGTGTTTCCTGAGCTGTTATGATTATGATCCAAGCTACAAGTGACGCCTGACACGAGTTGGACACATGTCAGTTTCTCTCAAGTTTTAATGGGAAGTGTAGGCATCCTGATCTTGCAGCTTGGCTCTCCTTAAGCTCATTTAATTGAAGATTGCAGAGCGGCTGTCAATCCTTGGCAAGTAGATCCCCAAGCTCTCCACAGCAAACACTCAGGTGTATTGGCTGAAGTAACGTTATTAGAGATCCATCAAGTTCAAGGTGCTCAGACAGCTGTATTGGCAGAAGTGACATGGATGGGGGTAGGTAGTGTTAGTTATAGGGAAAGTTCCCGCCATCAGGATAGAGACCGTTAAAGTTTGGGTGCGAAGGAGCCGGGTGGGAGGGTGAAGAGGAGAAGCTAGGTTTAGGCTAGACAGAACAAAGAATGAAATCATCTCAGTTCCCAAGAAGGATACATTTCCAGCCGGCCGCAACCAGCATTCAAGGACACTTGCTAACAGCCCTCATTGCCCACTAGCTCTTGGAGTGGAGGTAAGAAGGAAAAAATGGCATTGACTGCACTGTGATATCACTTCCGGTGAAACCAGAAACTCCATGGTTTTATCATAGAGCTTTCCACAATTCCTAGAGCTACCTGATGTCACTTCTGGGTTTTACCCCGAGGTTATGTCATGACGCAGATGATGGTGTGTGTCCCTACCCCTATGTCCAATGACCCCAAATCTCACCAGTTGCTAGGCGTGGCAACACGCTTTACAGCATTTTTATGTGCCATTTTCTGCCATTTGTTAATTTTACGCTATATATGAAGGTAACTTCAAAATAATCTTGTTGCATGTGATTTTCATGGGGAAAAAAGAAACTGGCACAAAAATAAAAGAAGCATGAATGAATTTCTCACAAAGAATAAAACTGTCTGATTGAACCAGATTTCAAATTTTGGTTTCATCTCTACTAAACCGAAGGAGTGGTTCCCCAGACGAGGAGAAGAAATCCACTCCAAAGATACTAGAGTTTTTTTTATGGTTGGAGTGTAACTGAAGCAATGCTCTCTGCCCTTCTGCAGATTCATGCATGCTTATGACAACTGCCTTTCCCTTCCCCAGGGACTATTTATATGGCTTCATTGCTTCTTCCCTTGCCTTTCAAACTCATCTAGTCTCCTTGCTTGGTGTAGTGGTTAAAAGTGGTGGAACTCTAATCTGGAGAACCAGGTTTGAATCCCCGCTCCCCCACTTGAAGCCAGCTGGGTGCCCTTGGATCTCTCAAAGTTCTCTCAGCCTCACCCGCCTCACAGGGTAATTGTTGTGAGGATAATAATAACATATCAAATGTTATTAATATTATTAATGGCTGGTGTATGCAAGAAAAATGGCCCCTTTCGGCTGCCAGCAAGCCGTGCAAGCCGAGGCCGTACTTTGCTTCCTGTTTAGGCGGCTCCACCTTACCCTGGCCTCAGATGCTGAAAAACGCTCAGTGAGGAAGGGCGTTTGCCTGCTCCCCTGAGCATTTGTGGGAGCGGTTTTGGTTTTGGTGGCAGGCGGCGGCAGCAGATTTGGAGGCGGCGATCAGCGGCGGATTCGGCGGCATCACAGAGGAGCACGGCAGTTGTGTGCATTGCCATGCTGCATTGCACTGCGGTGGTCCCCTGCGTGCCCATCTCCAGGTTGGAGTGTGGCGTCGGGGAGGGCAGCAGCCACGGAGGCTTTCCTGGAGTTTTACGCTGCTTCGGCCCTCTGTGGGCCCACAGCTGGGGAGGGAGCATGGCAGGAGCAGGGGCCATGCTTTCATGGCTCCAACAGGGCAGTGCCTTAGGGGCCGGGGGCAGGAAATTGCTGCGGGGTGCAGTGCAGGGGGGGCTCCTTGTTGGGGGGTGATTACTTTCCTTATTTGGGAACCCGCCATTTTAGGGGGAGTTGAGCTTGGTCCCACCTCTTTTACTCCATCTTAGTTTCCTTCTCCCCTGGAGGGAAGGTTGGGGGTTACTGAGGCTGGTTAGGCATTTTGTGTGGCCCAGCTAGGGGGCATCACCATTTGTTTAGGCCTCAGTGTCAGCCATTTTGGGGCAGTTGGTGGCCATCTTAGTTCCGGCGGCCATTTTGCGGTCACCCCTTTATTCCCCCCACCTTTTTGGTTAGAGGTTTAGCTGCCCCTGCAGCAACAAAGGAGGGAACTGGCCCTTCAAGGGGCAAGCAGCCTGCTAAACAGCTGCCGTCAAAGAGGCCCCCTCCAACGCTTTCGTCATCTGAGGAGGAGGACGTACGGTTGCCAGGCCCCCTTAATCTCCCGGTGGGGGGGGACAGGGGCCTGGCACTTACCTTTTGGGAGAGGAGGGTGCATGCGCGTGAAGCACACGTGAGCGCACCCCACAGGCACGATGATGTTACTTTGGGGTGACATCATCGCATGGCCAGGCACTGCAGAATGCGCCCAAAATGGGCTGTTCTGCCACGGATCGGGCCCGGTTTCGAGGCACTGCAGAAAACAGGAGCATTCTTGCACTCCCCAGTGCTTCAAAAATGGGCCTGATCTGTGGCAGAACGGGCCCGTTTTCGGTGCTGCGGAACGCAGGAGCGCTCCTGTCAGGGGTATCCAGCTTGAGGTGTAATCTCCTTACCTCCGGAATCAACTGGGACCACCGCTACCACCACCAGTGCTGATTCAGTTGGTTCCTCATGCTCAAGGTCCAAAACTGGCACCTCAACTGCTGGCAGAGAAGATGTCTAGGCACTGCTGCCTTCACCTGCCACAGCCCCTTCTAAAGTAGAAAGGTGCAGTAAGATTTCTTTGTTAATAGCGTCCCTGGCTGCTAGCGTACATGAACGCTTCCAGCCCCCTCGAATGGAGGTGGATCCTGGAACCACTTTGGCCCTCTCTAATGCCACCAAATGCCACAAAATGGCTTGCTGGCTAGTGGCGTCCTCCTAGGGATTCCAGACCCCTGGTGGGGGATCTTCCTCCTCCACTCCCCACACCCTGGCCCAACTTAACTGAGCAGCGGGGGGGGGGGCACACCTTCCTTGCATGCTTCCCTGCAGTGCACTCCCATGCACCACAGCTGCCATGATCAGGCCCGTTTTGGCCCAGATCGGGGCCACTGCAGAGCGCAGGAGCGCTCCTGTGTGCTGCAGCACTCAAAATGGGCCCAATCCACGGCAAGTCGGGCCCGTTATCAGCAGCTGCGGAGTACAGGAGCACTCCTGCACTCTGCAGCTGCTGAAAACAGGCCCAATCTGTGACAGATCCAAGACCGGCTTCTGTCTCTTCATTCTGACTGGGGTGGCAAAGTCTTTCCTCTGGGTGCCCGAGGCAGCCCATATCAGAAAGCCTTCCCAAGTCAGTGAGGTGGTGCAGTGTTTGTCTGACTGCAGAAACTCGGAGCACAAAACGGCAATGTTGAACTCAAAATGTCACAACATAATGGCATTCTCTGTTCCACAAGCATCACTGATACTGAATCACTCTTGCCCCATGCTGATCCAGCTTCTCCTATTCAGAATTCTGAAAAACAGACAACGAGGTACCAGAATAAGACACGGTTAGTTCTTCTGTGCAGGCACCCATTGGGACTGCACATGTGCAGGCCAGCTGACCAGATAATTTTGTCTTGTTTCTTTAAAGCTCTGATAAGGGACAACTCTCCCAGTCATGTATTTGTCCATTTTCCCACCTAAATGGTCATGTGGATATAGGAGAAACATATACTGGAACTTCCCTCAGTTCTCTCTGAGCCACTGTGAGAACTTTCCTTTTGAGTTTGGTGCATTTTAACTGATTTCTAGGGGTTTTTTTTACTTCAGACTTCCCTTTGATTATGACCTTTGTCTACCAGTTTCTCAGTTTCTTCAGTGAGCTTTCAAGAACTTAAAATGTCTCAGTAAGCTCTCTTTAAAAAATGTGCCCAATGTGGCACTAAGATGACTTAAACAGATGAATATAATCTTTGCCTGCTGTGTTTGCGTGAGGGCCACAACTTCTCAGCCTGTAAATTCTGACAGAGCTAGAAGCAAAAAGGGTCTCCACTTAGAAGGTGCTTTGTGGGAAAGAGCTCTGGCGCCAAATCACCAACACCTGCCATGAATGAACACCCGTTCAGGGCTGGATCCCTGCCATCCAGATTGGTGTCAAGATCGAACGTGAGGGGCCGAGAATCCCATCCTCTTAGAACTCCATTGGATCCAGCCTGTCCTTCTGTCCAGAACTCTGAAAACCAGACAATGAGGTGCCAGAATAACCTTCAGGTTGGGAGTACACTGAGAGTCATTGTGATGTTGTAGTTAGAGCATTGGACTAGTATCTGGGACACCCGGATTTGAATCCCCACCCTGCCATTGAAGTTTGCTAGGCAACCTTGGGCCAGTCACACACTTGCAGCCTAGCCTACCTCACAGGGTTCTTGTGAGGACAAAATAGCAGAGAGGAGAATGATGTAAACTACTTTGGGTCCCCATTGGGGAAAAAAGTGGAGTATAAGTGAAGGAAGTAAATAAACAATATTTAGAATGTCCAGGCTCCCTCAGTGTTATTCCAGGTATGTTTACTTGCAGGTAAGATCCCACAAGTTCAAGTGGACTTACTCCCAAGTAAGTATGCATAGGCAGGCAGGATATAGCAAGAGATAACTCTGCCGCCTGGGTCCGGGTTGTTGATACTGCATTTCCTCCCTTTTTGATGACGCTATAGTGCATGCTCCTGATGAAGAATATGAAATCTGCTCTGATTAGCCGGCCTCAGATTGGGCGTGACTGGTAGCCCTCTCCATCGGCTCCACGTACACTCGTCATCAGCTCTGCAACCCTCTTGTGTAGGAGGGTCCCACGTCCTTTATTTGAAGGACGTGGTTTACACCCGGCTTGTGATTAATTTGCATGGTTTGGATTCTTAGCTCTTTAGAAAATTTTAGAAATATTTATTTATGAAATATTTATTTATGAATAATATGAATGCCATGAATTAATTGAGCATTTGCACTCTAAATACACTTTGTAATAGGTCCAGAACACAGCGGCATGCGTTCTTACAGGAGCACCTATTCAAGCGCATATCCATCCTGTGCTGTGCCAGCTGCACTGGTTTCCAGTGGAGTTCTGGATCCGGTTCAAAGTGTTAACTTTGGTGTTGAAAGCCCTCCACGGACTGGGACCAGCATACCTGCGGGACCGCCTCTCCCATTACGTCCCTTGCAGGGTGCTACACTCTGCAGATAAACAACTCCTGGTGGTCGCTGGCCCAAGGGACATCCAGCTGGACTCCACCAGGGCCCGGGCTTTTTCTGTCCTGGCCCCAGCCTGGTGGAACACTCTCCCGCTGGAGATCCGGGCCTATTACAGTTCCGCTGGGCCTGTAGAATGGAGATGTTCCGCTAGGCCTTTGGTTGAGGACCAGCGGGTATCCCCTCTTATCCTATCTAAGATCGCTACCTCTTCTATGACTGCACTCGGTTATATGTTTTACCCACCGCTATGACTTATGCAGGTCTTTTATTAGTATCCAAAGTAGCCTATGTATAATGGCGCTGGAGTATTTTAATATAAGTTTTAAAATCTGTTTTTAAAGTTGACTATTAATTTATTGTGTTTTAATGATGATGTGATCCACCCTGAGCCCATTCGTGGGGAGGGCGGGATATAAGTAAAATAAAATAAATAAATAAGTAAATTAATATTCCTCTCTGTTCATTTGTGCTACACTTGCGCTCCACTTGATCACATGTGTGATCAAGTGGAGCGCAAGTGGAGCCCAAGGGCCAAGCTACAAGTGACGAATGACACTCGAACGGCAAGTGGATTGAGTGGAGGGCAAGTGAACAGGGAGAAATACACTTGCCGTTCAAGTGTCATTCGTCACTTGTAGCTTGGCCCCAAGTGAACGGGGAGGAATACATGTGAGTCTGTTCACTTGCTGTTCAAGTGTCATTCGTCACTTGTAGCTTGGCCCCAAGTGAACGGGGAGGAATACATGTGAGTCTGTTCACTTGCCGTTCAAGTGTCATTCCTCACTTGTAGCTTGGCCCCAAGTGAACAGGGAGGAATACATGTGAGTCTGTTCACTTGCCGTTCAAGTGTCATTCATCACTTGTAGCTTGGCCCCAAGTGAACGGGGAGGAATACATGTGAGTCTGTTCACTTGCCGTTCAAGTGTCATTCGTCACTTGTAGCTTGGCCCCAAGTGAACAGGGAGGAATACATGTGAGTCTGTTCACTTGCCGTTCAAGTGTCATTCGTCACTTGTAGCTTGGCCCTTAGTGACTTGATCCAGTTCTGATGCGGGGGGCATAAGACCATTAAGTTTGGAAGGTAAAAATCTGCATCCCTGCTTTAAAAGTCTGACTATAAACTTCAACAAGTTTGTATTCAATTGAGATTTGATTTTAAACCTGGATGTTTCTTTAAAAACAGAGACAGAGAATTATAAAATAAAATTGAACTTAAATGTTAAAAATGCTGCTTTTAAAAAGAAATCACTTTTTATCGTCACTCTGAGAGAGACCTCATTTGTCTTCTCCGAGTCATTGTTGGAAATATATATATATATATTTCTTTTCAATAGGCCATTCCTTTACAAATCTCACATTCTCTTGGGTCAGGCAGAGAAAGAAGTAGGCAGCCTGGCCAGATGGATGGCAAGCTGCCACACGGCCCGCAGCATGTAGCCTATGCATGCCTAGACCCAGAGGGCGCCGCGTGGCAGTGTCTGGAGACGTAAGAAGGAAGTCAGATGCCAGCGGCTTATTTTTAGCAGTCTTCTTCCTTCCCTTTTCTTTTCTCGTTTCATCTGTTTGCTGTAATCTGCCTGGGCCCATTGAGGTGGCATCATTGGCCTTGATAAAAGAAGATTGCAGCACATCACTGTCAGAACCTGTTTAACCTGAGTAACGCCATGTTTAATCCTGTAGTGTTTAGTCTTCTTTCCCTCTAGGCACCACCACCTGCAAAGGGACGATTCCATGGGAAAGGATACTGTCTTATCTGTCGTCTCGACCGTGGCCAGCTCTGAGAAGTTTGCTATGTGAACTCGGGGGGGGGGGGAGGCTGGGCTCAGGGAGTGTGAGATGTAACAACTTTCGTTCTATGATTCATTCCTAACAACGCTTTGCTCGGCCAGGACCTCTAATCCTGGAATATGTACATATGGGCTTGAATGCTGTCTTTCACAATAAACCTTTTGAAAACAAAAGACCTTGTCTTCTTGCAGAAGGGAGTGAGGCAGACTATCAGTCTGGAATGCCATAGTCTGACAATCACAACTTTTGCCGTTTTGAAAGCTCCCCAATGCAGTGTTGCTGTGATTGCATGTTTACTCGCAACAGGGCTTCCGAATAAAAGCGTGTAATAAAATAAAACCAATTAAAAACACTTAAAACATACCATTTCAAGCAATTGACATACATCATGAACCCTATTACAAATAGAGCCAGTTTGGTGCAGTGGTTAAGAGTGGCAGGACTCTAATCTGGAGAACCGGGTTTGATTCCCCAACTCCTCCACTTGAAGCCAGCTGGGTGACCTTGGGTCAGTCACAGCTCTCTCAGAGCTCTCTCAGCCCCACCCACCTCACAGGGTGTTTTGTGGTGGGGGTAATAATAACTTTTTAAACTGCTCTGAGTGTTAAGTCATCTTGAAGGGAGGTATATAAATTGAATGTTATTATTATTATTTATAGAACAGAGGGCAGCAAATTGAAACACAAGGCAGGAGGGAGAGATTATTGAGGGAATGTCAGATTAAACCAGAAGGTCTTCACTCTCTGATGGAAGATGGGGATGGAAGGGGACATCTCCCTAGGGAGGGAGTTCCATAATTTTGGTGCCACAACCAAGAAAGTCCTCCCTTGGTTTGCCACCTTTCTAGCCTCAGAAAGCAGGGGCACCCAAAACAGTGCCTCAGAGGAAGACTGTAGCCCTTGGGGAGTAGGTGGTCATTAAGGAATACTTACGCTTCCATGGGAAACTATATAGGTTTTGAATAATTTTTAATTACGAATCCTCTCACGCGAATCTGATGTGAAGGATGCCGCTGTTTTTCAGCGTTGTAACATTTCACGTTTTTAAAAAAGATGCAAAGCGATGGACGTTTACAATCTGTTATTAAGAACAGTTTTCTGTTATAAGATATCAACCGTGGCCCGACGGCAGTTGGTAGATTCACGGGTAGGTTGTGGCAAGTTACATGCCCCCAGCCTATGTTTGCCCTCTGTAAAATTAGAACAGTATTAATCCATGCTCAGCCTCTGAACAGTTGCAGGGGGCATGTGTAAGTTTACGATGCGGAAGCCCATGTAAACAACGTTAAACAAACAGAAGAGCACATTCCTGCCCCTGTGGTTAACTGTGGTTTTGGGGAAGGTCTGCATGTTTTTGCATGCAGAATGGCCTAGATTCAATCTCTTACATCTCCACTTAAAAGGAGATGTAAGCAGGTAATGAGAAAAACCTCTGCCTGAGGCTCTGGAGGGCCACTGCTAATCTGAGTAGACATTCCTGACCTTGATAGGCTAAAGCAGCTCATCATGAATTTATGGTTTTGTCGGTGGCGCTGCTACCAACAAAACCATGTCCTAAGTCCTAGCCTTATGACCTCGTTAAAGGGAACTGTAATGAGCCTTCCGTGAAGATAACTTACATTTTTAAACAATGTTTTTTTCCCCTTTGACAAATGCACCAGTGGGGATTGCTTTTTCAAGCAGGGGAACAGAGGTGATCTTTAATGCCATTTTTTAGGGGGGGGAGGGGGGGAGATCAACAACACATGGAAAAAAACTACAGGTACCCATAAGAGGACTGGACGTTCCTGCCCCATCTATTTCATCACACACACACCCATGCATACACAAACTTGTTCCTGTGGATTGGCAGTCGGTTGGAAGGGACGAGAAAATTCCTGGTGATTTGGGGATGGAATCTGGGGATGGTAGAATTTGGGAAGAGGGATATTAGTGGGGTAAAATACCATAGAGTCTACCCTCCAAAGCAGCCATGTTCTCCAAGGAACTGATTGCTATAGAATTCTGGGAGAATTCCCTGAGGTTGGCAACCCTACTTGGGAATGATGTGGGATGTATCACTGGAATGATGTGGAAGAAATCTGTAGTGATTGAGGGTCCCTTGTTAAGTAAGTGGAAACACTCCGTCAAGCAGGTGTTTGGAAATGAAGAGCAAATGTACGGTGACGATTTCGACTTAATTTGCAACCCTCCAAATGACTAGGTGAAGTAATACTGCTTGCTTGGTTGCTAATTTAATTTTTTAAAAGCTGCATGCATTTCCTTATGAGCCTTCGAAAAGGCAAGGCACAATTTTAGTAATCTGTGAGAGAAACCTGCTCCTGGGGGAACTGCCCAGGTCACTCCAGAGACTGGTAATTGGATACAGAACCTTTCACCTCTAGGTCACAGGTTAGGGTTTGTTACAGGTCAGCCAGGCCTGGAAGTTGTTACCATGTGACAGCTGTTCAGTGGCCTCCGAGAATCAGGGTGGGTGCCTCTGCTCATTTCCTAGTTAGCAGGTGTCTCTATCATAGAGCAGGCCAGACTGGAGGGGTGATAATGCGAGGCCGTGGTGGGATAAAGGAGGAATCGCCTGCTAGGTTACAGAGGGCAACACTGCACCTTGTTGTTTCCAGGGGCAAATAGATTTCCCTGTGTTAATAGAAGGATGAGTCACCAGTAATAGGAGGCCAGGTTTTTCAGCTGGAGTACATCACCATGTAGCTCTCTAACTCTCTGTGGTAAGAAACCAATTAGTACCTGCTGGAACTCTGGATAAAAGTTAACTTTTCCAGGTATTTGATTTGGGATGCCACATATGGCCTCACTTCAAACTACTGGATTTTCTTGAAAGGAAGACGACCCTGAATGGAAGACATGATTCCTTCTACAAGGTTATACACAAAATCTTTATTACTGGACATAACTGCAACTTGTATGCAAATGTAAGATGACAAATTTATTGTTTAAGTATTAAGAAATATGAGGCCAATTGCCACCTTGGGGTCAGGTAGCAATTTTCCCCAGGCTAGTTTGGATAGGGATTAGACATGGGCATGAACAGGAAAAAAATGAACATGGTGTTCATTGTTCGTTGCCATCCACGAACAACGAACACTGACAAACATGATCCTGTTCACGAACATGTTCATTGTTCATTGTTTGTGGGGGCCAGCAGGCTCTCCTCGAGCCATCAAGATCCTTACCGCACCACTCCCAGAAACCCTACCTGAGCAGACAGCAGGAAATGTGCCAATAATAAATAACAGCTTGTCCCCAGAGCCTGGCAGCAGCCCTGGAACTTGAAGGGGTAGATCCCTATCGCACCACTCCCATAAACCTTACCTGAGCAGGCAGCAGGAAAGGTACCGATAATAAATAATAGCTTGACCCAGAGCCTGGCAGCAGCCCTGGAACCTGAAGGGGTAGATCCCTATCCCACCGCACACAAAGAAAATTCAAGCTCCAATGCACTCACCCTGTCTCTGTAACAGCAGCTGTCTCTCCCTGAAAGCCAGAGCTGGGAGCCCCCCTCCCCCCTGGTCTTTTCCTCTTGTAACAAATTTGGAGCTCCAGTCCACACGTGGAAGGAAGACCTGCCTATCAAGCTAAATTGGGCTTAGATTGGGGCAACAGCAGGAGTTCAGACAGAGTTCAGACAATCCCTGCCTAAGTTGCCAAGGGAACTGATTGCAGGCGCCAGATTGTCTGGCTTGATGAACCGCAACGAACCGCCATGAACAAGGCTTGCAACAATCACCTGTTCGTTTAGAATGGGGCCTCACGAACAGCTTGTTTGCAAACAGCAGATTGGGCTGTTTGTGGGTTTTTTTTAGTTTGTATTGCTGTTTGTGCCCCTCTCTGATAGGGATCCTGAAGGTGTTTTGCATCTTTTGCACATGGATCAAGGGTCACTAGGGATGTGTGGAGGGGAGGTAGTTGTGAATTTCCTCCATTGTGCAGGGGGTTGGACTAGATGACCCTAGAGGTACCTTTCAAACCTATGATTCTATGATTCTATGACTCCCTCTTTTTTATCGGAAAACCCCCATGCTTAGGGAGAGTGTGTAGACTTCCTCCAAGTCATTAGAAACATTTTAAAAAATGGCATTACTGATCAAGAGGACATACACACAGTTCATACTCACGTATGCCCTCTGCTCATGAGCCAGTGATTGTGTGCAGGATGGGGTCAGCACACGTATTCCTGCTCCCCGTCTACATTAATTAATTACAAGTCATGTAATGCCATCTGCAGAGGGGTGTTGTGTGGTGTACAAATTTATTGATTAAGGATTAAGAAATATAAAATTCAAAAGTGAACTTAGAGGGGATGGGCCTTTCAAAGCTGAATTTTCCATTCTGACTGTGCAGCTCACACGGTAAAAGTTATTGCATGTAATTCAAACACTTTCATGAGTAAAAATCAGTCTAATGAAAGATATTTTATCCTATCAGTTTGGGGTACCTTTTATCCTGTTGGTCGTTTTAAGAGGTGATGACTTACTCCAGTTAACATGTGCAGATCCACAGTGACATTAAAAAGCTGTGAGTGAAGAAAAATCACCAAAAAACACAAAAGAAGAGTGTGTGTGTGTGTGTGTGTGTGTGTGTGTGTGTGCGCGCGTGCATGCATGTGTATGTGTAGTGTGTGTGTGGTGGTAGGGGATAACGTTTAAGTATAAATCTTAGAGCCAAGCTACAAGTGATGCCTTACACAGGTTGGACACTTGTCAGCTTCCCTCAAGTTTTGATGGAAAATGTAGGCGTCCTGATCTTGCAGCTGTAATGGAGAGCCAAGCTGTAAAACCAGGATGCCTACATTTCCCATCAAAACTTGAGGGAAGCTGACAAGTGTCCAACCTGTGTCAGGTGTCACTTATAGCTTGGCTCTTAATGCTCTCCAGTGAAATTCTAATATGATTGACAGGACGGTTTGGGGATAGGTAGAGAAGCTTCCAAAATTATATTCATCTGAATTTTTCTCTGGATTTTTGAGTGCTTCATTTCCTGGTCTTGTTTCTTCAGTGAAAGCCAGTGCATTAGGACCCTCCACCAACTCCACTCCGTTTATTTTTCCACATTTTCCACATTCAGCACTAAGCAAGCACAGTAAGCTAAAGCTTTCAATTCCTCCTCTAAATTACCAATGTGCAATGAACATTGACAAACCAATGCAACGTAGAATCAACAGCAACACTCTTTATGCAGCGTTACCAACACGCATGTATGTATTGATAAGACATGAGGGGGAAAACCATTCTTGATACAACACTGTGTACTGTTACTTTATGTGCAGTGTTTTATGTGGATCTCCAAAACACCACACAAAAAGAATCCTGGTGCCACAATGTATGTGATTGCTTTTCCACAATATTTTTATCCATGTGGAACATAGGCAGGAGAATGAATATAAAAGAACTGAACATTAGAGCAAACTCTACCCACCCCAATCAATTCAGGAATTAATTTCAGAAATATTCCTTGTTACTATATTAGAATTCAGGAAGAGTTGAAAGCAAGGTGGAGTTGGACCAATGGAATAATAAAGAAATGGAATAGGGAAAAAATGTGAGACCCTACCAATAGGTAGTCCTGAGCACTGATGTGGTGGTTTTTGAGGAGGGTGGTCTAGTCTGACATCTGTTTCCTGAGGGACCATCTGCACTTGAAACACAGCAACAAATCCCAAGGCATTCGCTGAATTTGGGGGAAATCAGGCTTGTGAATAATAAATCTCTACTTCTCTGATGGCATGTAGTGAATGAAATCATCTCCAGGTGACGATGCAGGGACTCTTTGAAAACTCAAACCAAGCTGAATCTTTTTTCACCTTTTAAGCTATCATCTCAGAAGAAAAACTATTCATATAGCCTGGCATCTTTTGTGGACTTCTTTCTAACAGATAACTCAGTTGATTCTTCAGAGAATTCGAATTTCATAGTTGTGAACAATCATGAAGAACACTATTTTCTTTCTTTCTTTCTTTCTTTCTTTCTTTCTTTCTTTCTTTCTTTCTTTCTTTCTTTCTTTCTTTCTTTCTTTCTTTCTTTCTTTCTTTCTCACATACACTCGATTCATTAATTTGGTGCACAAAAACCATGAAACAAATTTGCTAGGAAACCAGGGATGTAATTTTTAAAGTCCCTGGTTTGATACTTGCCTGTGTGATGGACTTAAGCTAGCCACACCTTTTCACCATCAGCTCCATCTCTGGCTAGCTGCAATAAGAAGATAATAATAGTGATTTATCTTAGAGGGTTGTTCCAAGGATTTTCTACAAAAAAAAATATGTAAAGCACTTCCAACTCTTGAAAATGCTACATATCATTTTTTAAATTCAGTTGGACTTCATAAGAGCAATACCTTGTGGTGAAAGTGTTACTAGATGGAATTACTAAAAGCACATGCAAATCCTTTGTTGTTAAAAATTAGCATGTGGAATGGTGTCTGGAGAAACAGCTTTGGAAAAATTATCAAGGTTAGTCCCACATGAAGTTCATTAAACAAGATGCCCCGCCCTGGATAGCCCAGGCTAGCCTGATTTCATCAGATCTTGGAAGCTAAGCAGGGTTGACCCTGGTCAGTACTTGGATGGGAGACCACCAAGGAAGACCAGGGCTGATATGCAGAGTCAGGCAATGGCAAACCACCTCTGAACGTTTCTTGCCTTGAAAACCCTACAGGTCACCATAACTGTGATTTGAGGGTGAACCCCACACACACACACACACCAGGTAGGGTCTTCTTGCCAGAAGGTAGAGTAAGGCAGCACTGATTACTGCCACAACCATGACTGCCAGGCTCAGAGCTGAACTGGAACCCATTAAATCAGTAATGGGATCTATGCCATACCCATCCTTTCTTCCTGTGGGTTGGATCCAGCCAACTTTTTTCACTCATTCTCACAATACCTCTCCGTCCTTACAACATCTCTCCTATGTGTTTTTGACCTTACAGGTTCCATAGTGTCTAGCAGTGCCTTTTATGGATGGTCAAAGGGGGCCCCCTTCCCTTTTTTTCACCAGCAGAAAAGCTGATTGGCTCCAACTCCACATCTAATTATCTTTCCTCCTCCAACAAAAAATAGGATAATGGGAGCCCTTTCAACAATTTATTCATGAAAAATAATTTTTGTGATCAGTCTGTGCCGTTTTCACATATCGTACCGGCCGCGCAAAATCATGCAAAACTCATGGAACGGCAGCATCTTCCTGGCGTGATTTCCCATCATGACTCATACTACAAACCAGAGTCATGACGAGAAATCGCACCAGGAAGACGCCATTGTTCCGGGAGTTTTCCGTGATTTTGCGCAGCCAGTAAGACATGTAAAAAGGTCCCTGATTGATTTTTTCAGCCTAAGGTCATGCAATTTATCCCTTCAACAAAACAAATCATGGTAGCTCTTTGTGAAAGTACATACAAATGTTTTGGAAGGGTAACTTGATGTTTGAAAAGATGACAACCCGACAATTGCCCTCCAACCTATGAAGAACTGGCTCTGTTTTTATAAAATATGAAGCAACCCAGCAAATGGAGCGAAGATGTATTCTCTTGTAGAATTCAGAGAGGCAAGAATAGAACAGAGATAAATGGAGGCTACTACAGTGCAATCCCGCGCAGAGTTACTCCGGCCTAAGCCCACTAAAATCAGAGAAGTAAATCTGCATAGGATTGCACTGTTAATCGCTTAGCCAGTCAAACCCAACCTTTTGAATTCACTTCTTGAGCAGAAGGATTCTTATGTAATACAACCACTGTTTCAGAATTATTTGGACTATTCATCCTTTTCTGAGCAAAGTGCCTGGAGAAGTCTACTGCCAGGAATGCTTTGGGGACCGCGATGAATGAATCTATGTGCACAAAAGAATGGGCTGAACGCAATCAGCTTTTTCATTCAATGTTACTTAATTTCCCTCTTTACTGCAACCCCCGTCCTGCTTGCTTTTTGTCCATGCAGGATGATTCCCAGTAAAGCCGTTCTGGTGGTCAAGGGGGACCTCCTTTTCCTTCTCTCTCCAGTGGAAAAGGTGGCTGGATTCAACCCGGTGTGTCCTCCGATCAGCTCCTTCCATCAAAGTGAATGGGGGGGGAGGCTGGATAGGTTCCATCTATGACCGTTGCAAAAAGAAGCATTAACTGGTTCATTTGCCAATTTTGGGCTCAAGACAATATTGTAATTTAAGATTAGTACATTGTTCCTAATGAGAGAGGAAAAAAATAATTCCAGCGGGACTATAAAACAACTCAAGACTGCCAAACCTGGAATAAAATATAAGGAAGAATTGCTTGTTATACAACTACATTAAAGTTGTTTATTAGCTCTAAAGCCGAACAATCTGCTGGCTCTAGGATTTTTTTCAGTTACCGTGAGGGAGAGGATGAGGGAGGCGTTTCACTTTCATTTGCATTCCTGATCCCTGCTGCTCTGTTTATAGCATGGATGCTATTCGTACCGTCTTTGCAATATTAATTTTTAATTTATGGTGCTCATTAGGAGACATTTAAAGCAGAACAATTATCATTTATCTTGATATATTATTTACTAAGGTTTGCTGTCATGGTTAGGGACTTATGATTAGTGGGAGGGGAATTTTTTTTAAAAAAAGGAAAGCTCTAAAATGTGCTCAACAGAAGAAACTGTGGCTCAGATCACAAATTGTCACAACTCAAGACCCAAGGTTCTGATAGAAACATAGTATGAACAACAGTCTCTCATAAACCGCCCCTCATCACTTATTCACCCAGCTACATTCCTCACCCTCTACGGTGTTCTCATTTCTCCTTCAGCACTTTTTTTTCCTTAATCACCCGAGTTTGTAGATTTCCATGTGTTCACCAGTTTTCCTGGCTAAACGATATTGAGTATCCAAGAACATAAACTCTAGAATCATAAAAGGGTTGGTGTTTGCTTTCCACATCAATAATAAATGAATAGTAATATCTTGACTAATAAAAGAAGTAGACTTGAGGTACAAAGCAATAGCTGTTTTAATGCTAGTCGAATAGCTATGGTTTCCCCCAAAGTATCATGGGGATTGTAGTTCGGTGAATATGCTGAGAATCTATGTTAGAGCACCGTAGTCCTCCCATCACCAATATAGAGATTCCCTGGGTGAAGAGATAACTGTTAAAACTTCAATATGTCCTTAACACAACTAGTTATATTGGAATAAAACTGTCTCACCTTCTGTCAGCCCCCAGTTTGTTTTCCCACACAAGAAATTTGTCCGTGTTCGAAGGGAACTGAAAAAGAATCAACCAAGACAGCAATCTTGGACCTATAATTGTGTAATAGATCCAGAGGAGTTAGCCGTGTTAGTCTGTAGTAGCGAAATCAAAAAGAGTCCAGTAGCACCTTTAAGACTAACCAATTTTATTGTAGCATAAGCTTTCGAGAATCACAGTTCTCTTCGTCAGATGCATGGAGGGCCAACAGAAACTGGTCAAATATAGAGGAGGAGAGGGGAGGGGGGAGAAGAGGAGAGATGCAAACAACTCCTTTGATATGGAGATGCAAACAGCTCCTTTTGGTGTGGGGATCAGTTTGCTTCTGTAAAGGTTCAAAGGAGTTTGCCATGTTAGTCTGTAGTAGCAAAATCAAAAAGAGTCCAGCCGCACCTCCAGGACCAACCAATTCCACTGCAGCACAAGCCCTCGAGAACCACAGCCCTCCCCGTCAGATGCATCTGTTTGCATCTCCCCTCTCCTCCCCCCTCCCCTCTCCTCCTCTATATTTGACCAGTTTCTGTTGGCCCTCCATGCATCTGACGAAGAGAACTGTGATTCTCGAAAGCTTATGCTACAATAAAATTGGTTAGTCTTAAAGGTGCTACTGGACTCTTTTTGATTATAATTGTGTAAGGAAGTCTTTGATAGATTTACTATAATGGTCACTGATCATTTGCATTTCTTAAGCAGAGTTACACCATTGAAGTCCATGGGCGTAGAAGGGGGTTACTCTATTTAGGATGGCACCATGAATCTTTTCAATGCAAGCTGAGGCAGCAATCTTAAGCACACTTACCAGGGAGTAAATCCCATTGAATGACTCTACTATCGGTACATACTTAAGAGTGCACTGCAACTTCTCATACTATCTTTCCCAATACTTAAATTATGTGTTTAAGGTGCTGTTGAGTCGCAACCCCAGAGGTTTTTCAAGGCAGAAGACAAACAGAGGTGGTTTGCCATTGCCTACCTCTGCGTAGCAACACAGGACTTCCTTGGTGGTGTCCCATCCAAGTGCTAACCAGGGCTGACCCAGTTTAGCTTCTGAAATCTGATGAGATCAGGCTAACCTGAGACATTCAGGTCACGGAGTCTTAAATTATGCCTCCCAGTAATAGACACTGATGTATATGAGATGCCTTGTAAAGAGGTCTTATCAGGGATTTTTTTCTTGGAAAAGAGGTGGTGGAACTCAGTGGTGGAACTCAGGACCGCATAATGATGTCACTTTGGGTCAGCTGGAACAAGGGGGGAATTTTTAAAAGTTTAAATCACCCTCAGCGAAAATGGTCACATGGCTGGTGGTCCCACCTCCTGATCTCCAGACAGAGGGGAGTTTAGATCGCCCTCCACACCACGGTGCGGAAGGCGATCTAAACTTCCCTCTGTCTGGAGATCAGGGAGCGGGGCCATTGGCCATGTGACCATTTTCAAGAGGTGCTGGAACTCTGTTCCACCATGTTCCAGCTGAAAAAAAGCCCTGTATCTTATTATGATGAAACAGTCACGAGTCCTCATATTGTGGGTGGTGTTTGAGTCAGGGCTGCTTAATACGCTGAAAGAAAGAAAGTGCTGTCAAGTCACACTAGGGCCGTTTCCACACAGCTTAACTTCTTCTGGAAAACAGCATCTTCACGCGCGAAATCACGCGAGAAGACGCTGTTGTCGCGCAAGAAGACGCTGTTATCGCGGAAGACAGTGTCTTCTCGCGCGATTTCGCATGATAACAGTTTCTTCCTAGTGCGATTTCGCATGTGAAGACACTGAGCAGAATCACAAGTGACAAAAGGCACAGATTGGACACTTGTCTGCTTCCCTCAAGTTTTGATGGGAAATGTAGGCAGCTTGGCGGAATGTTGGACAAGCGACAGTTGGAAAGTCTATTGGACAGCAGTCAGAGAGCGAAGCTGCGAGACCAGGATGCCTACGTTTCCCACCAAAACTTGAGGGAAGCTGACAAGTGTCCAGTCTGTGCCTTTTGTCACTTGTGGTTCTGCTCACTGTTTTCTGGAAGAAGGTAAGCCGTGTGGAAATGGCCCAGCTCATGGTGACTCCATGAAGTTCTACCTTATGGGGTTTTCAAAGCAAGAGATGACAAGAGATAGTTTGTCATTGCCTCCCTCTGTATAGAAACCTTGGACTTCCTTGGTAGTATCCTATCCAAACACTGACTTTGCTTAGTTTCTGCAAAAAAGATTAGGGCCAATATTGTTTCCTAAGAAACCTAACTTTTCTCATAACTATCTGGTATTTATTAAGGTCCCATTTTAATTGCATTTTATTTTTATTATTTTAATAACTGTATTTTATGCTTGTAAGATAGATTTCTATTTTTACTGTTTTTAACTTTGTATTGTGACGGCCTTTGGCCATAAAACCTAGTAGTAGTAGTAGCTTAGGGCCAAGCTACACATGACGAATGACACTTGAACGGCAAGTGGATTGAGTGGAGGGCAAGTGAACAGGGAGAAATACACTTGCCATTCAAGTGTCATTCGTCACGTGTAGCTTGGCCCTTAGTTTCTGAGTTCTGACAAGTTCGGGATCATCTGTGCTATGAGGGCTGCTGGCTGAATACCATACCACCTGCATAAGTATGTGCCAAAAATGCATATACTTAGCGATGTTCTATCAGTGCAGTCCTAAACAGAGCTACAGCTTTCTAAGTCCATTGAAGTCAATGGATTTGGAAGGGTGTAACTCTACTTGGGATTGCACCACATGAGTCAGTGTGATGTATTGGCTAGAGCATGAGACTAGGATCTCCAAGACTCAGGCTCAAGTTCTACTCAGTCAGGAAGCTCTCTGGGTGACCCTGGGCTAGTGACTACACAGCAGGGCTGTTGTAAAGATCAAATGGTGGGAACTGATGTGTACTATCCTGAGCTCCTTGGAGGAAGTGAGGAATATGGATTTAAAGAAAGGGATTTTATATACCAATTCTGTGCCTTTCAGTATTACATGCCTTGCACTTTTTCTATGCTCAGGAGCCAATGTAGTATTTGTAATGCAACCTGTAAGAATATGACACTTGAAACAAGAAGACCAAAGAAGAATGTATGTTAAAACATGTTAAAACTCTGTAAAAACTGATTAATGTTGCAAACTAGGTCAGCCGATTTTAGTATCATCTCTCTCTCAAGGCTAAGAAAGAGAGAAACAGGCATAATGACAGATAAGTGGGGGAACATTCCTTTCCAACCACAGAAGGGCCAATTCCAGACGGCCCTCCCCATCCCGAAACGTCGCGTGTCGTCGTGCGGAAAACGCAATATTTCGCGTTTTCCGCGCGACGACGCACGATGACGCGCAACGTTTCGGGATGAGGAGGGCCGTCTGGAATTGGCCAAGGTGTCCTTCCGAGGGGAACACGCACAAGGACAAGATAAGGAACTGCAAATCTTGGAATTTCCCCAATTACATAGCTGACCTAGACTTGCGTCTTCCAATCAAACTAAACCTAGACACCTGTGTCAAGACTACGAGCCAATAAGACAACAAATATTAGAATATTGTAATATTATTATAATTAACCTGAGGGTATAAATTGCTTTGCACTTCTATTGTAGCTTTGATGAGCTTTGGACACAAGGAGACCACCTACTCCTGTGTAAATTGCTCCTCCATTGTTTAAATTAAACAATCTATTCTGCTTCAATTCAACAGGACTCCGTGGTGTGTGTCTCTTATTGTGATTGGCGAGAGGGACACCTAGGGCACAGGTTTGTGCATAAAAGAAGGACAGGAGAAATATGAACGAATGAATGTGACTGTCAGTGTAGTGCAGTGGTTAGAATGGCAGATTAGATTTGAGTGCCCCAGCTTCAATTCCCCTCTCTGCTAAGGAAGCTTACCGGATAACCATGGGTTAGTCATACAATCTCAGCCTAACCTACCACACAGTGTTGTTATGTGGAAAAAGGGAGGAGAAGAGAATGATGTAAGCTTACCTGGGACCCCATCGGGGAGAAAGGCGAGATATATTTTGTATTGCTGTTTACTGTTATTTCTCAACGAACTCGGTGCTAATCAAGAAACAATTGGTATGTATTTCTGCAGTTCAGCCACTAATGTGTCCCTGAGTGCATGGTGGGACATCAGGGTCCCCAATGGTCTGTTATGCTTCTCAGTTCTATGGCTGACAGGCTAGGGCAGATAGGTCCCTGTACCCTCACAGCAAGCACTCCATTGGTTGAAAAAGCTTTATTTCAGGAATCAAATTATGTTCATAGACAGGTCCAAAGGTTGACCAGAAATTGACAGGAATGGTAAAATCTGGAAAAACTACTGTTCGTATAAGTCTCAAGCACTCCCCCCTCCTCCCAACAGGAAAACATAACTTTTGGCGCGAAGTGGTCCTGAGAACCCCCTAAATAGTTTACATGCTTTGTCTAGACATTAGAGAGGCAACAGATTAAGAATGAAACACGGTATTTTTCTTCCCCCTGAGAACTAGCAGGTTTACAAGGTCAGAGACACTGAGCTTCAAAGCACAAGAGATAAGACACTCTATATACAGCAGGCCTGTGAATACAAGGCAAGTTATGGCATCGGCAATATGATAGCAAGGCACAGTATAGAACAATGGTTCATAGCAATACATCATCTGAAATGAATGGCATGGAGGGGTGCAGACATGACAATGCTACCCTCATGAATGGTTTTCAGAGTACCCCCCCCCACACACACACACAAAAATGTTGGGAGCCATAGATTAGCTTGAAAACCAATGTGACTACCCGGCAGGGCTGTTGTAAAGATCAAATGGAGGGAACTGATGTGTACTATCCTAAGCTCCTTGGAGGAAGGACAGGAGAAATATAGATAGCACTGCATGAGGCATTCCCTTCTGATTTCTTGCAGTTCAGACATGGAGATGCTTCAGCATCACAGACAGGTAGTCTTGCCGGACACAGTGAGAAAGGCAGGGAACAGTCCAGGCTAGGAAAGGCTTCCTATGAAGTGTGGCAAAGTGTTTTTTTCGGGGGGGGGGGGCTGATTCCAAAACAGGTGCTACTTGTCTGCCTGCGGTACCCATATTTGAATTCCCTAGTGTCATAACCTCTATAATTTAGCAAAACTCATTGGGTGTGCCCATGCCTAAGGTCAACGCTGGCTCAGGCTAAGCAATTCCCACAACACGCGAAGGGAAATGAGGTCCTTGGCTTTCCCTTGGTTGAGTCCCATAATCCTGGTTAAGTGTGACAGGGTCCAGCTGGGAGTGCCGGAGGCTGCCATCTGGAGAAGGCCCGAGACATTTTGACAATGGCGGCTCTCCGTTCAGTATCTGCATTGTGCTTCTCTCATTTTCTTGGCTTTTTGGGGTGGGGGTGGGAAGGGAATTTACAGCAACATTTACAAAACAGCCTCTTTAGTCGTTTAAACCAAAAAGAATAGCCCGGGATGACTTTTTTAAAAAAGTGAGTAGCAGTAGCAACACACAAGGCTGTGGTTTTCACAGCATGTGTCTGTGCAGGAGGTGTGTAAGGATTATTAACCTCATTGTTGCGTTGTATCAGAATCTCATTATGAACTGGAAAGGAGGTGTGAAAAATCAGGGGAAAGAGCTCTCACAATCAATGTTATTTAGTTAAACTTCTTTGACGTTCTGAAGTAGATTTCCAGTGCAACCCTATGCAGAGATGCTTTGGTCTAAGATCATGAATGGCAATGGCCTTAGTGCACGTAACTAGTTACATTGCACTACTAGTTACTCTGGTCAGCAGCACAATCCATAACAATGCCTTCTATGGATAACCAGGTAGAAAAACAATCTAGTATAACTGGTCTTTTTCAGAGTTGGCCTAATACATACTTCAAGGTTTATTGAATAACCTTTATACGATTTGTCTGCTGTAAAAAAAAATGTAACTAAATGCATTGATCAAATCTATAAATTATGGGGATGCAGCTTATATGAACAACCAGGGCTTTTTTTCTGGGAAAAGAGGTGGTGGAACTCAGTGGGTTGCCCTCGGAGAAAATGGTCACATGGCTGGTGGCCCCGCCCCCTGATCTCCAGACGGAGGGGAGTTGAGATTACTCTCCATGCCGCTGAGCGGCATCGAGGGCAATCTCAACTCTCCTCTGTCTGGAGATCAGAGGGTGGGGCCACCAGCTATGTGACCATTTTCAAGAGGTTCCGGAACACCATTCCACCTCATTCCAGCTGAAAAAAAGCCCTGTGAACAACCAAATATCAGTGTTCAGATCCTTAGAATCTAAGCCTGTATGCTTTACTAGAGGTACATTTTCAGACTTGTGGTTTCTGTTAAAAGCTTAAGTATATGAATATTGGGATATGATTCAGTGCTTTGATGGATAATCCTCTACCATTCTTATACACATTGTTTACCCTTGGTGTAGCACCCACGCAGATTTGCTCATCCAGGGGAAGGGTGTACATCCCCAATGACACAGGTAGAGCATGGAGGGGATGGTGTGCCTGGTCTCCTACAGGAGAAGAGTGAAATAAAAAGTGCCGCCTGTGTGAAACTTCTAATGGCATGACTAAGAGAGGCTGTGAACTTCATGGTGAATGTATTCAGCAGACAAAAGTACTGGTTAGGATCTAGGGGCCAAGCTACACATGACGAATGACACTTGAACGGCAAGTGGATTGAGTGGAGGGCAAGTGAACAGGGAGAAATACACTTGCTGTTCAAGTGTCATTCGTCATGTGTAGCTTGGCCCTAGGGATCCCAGGTCCTCTGGTGGGGCAAAGGATCCCCCACTCCTACCCTCCACTCTCCGCCAACACTTACCTGGCTGCCGGGGAGGGGAAGGCAAGGGATAGATCTCTTTGGAGTGATGACATTGCGTTGTCCCAGGAGCACTCTTGTGCTTTGGAGTAGGCCAATTGAGGCCCCAAATATGCTGAATCAGGGCCTATTTGGGGCCCAAATCGGCCTGCTACGAAATGCAGGCGCTAGGGTGGCCAGGTCCCCCACCCTCCTCCAGGCTGTCCCTCTTGTGCACATGCAGAGTGTGTGCATGCTCCCAGCCTGCACGATGACATCACTTCCGGAAAGTGACATCATCATGCAGCCCATATGCCACCCTGGGAGAAATCCCACACCCTGCAAGGGGGCCAGATTGAGCCACTGTGGAGTATGGGAGTGCTCTCCGCAGTTGCCCAATTCAGGCCACTGCAACAGGTAAAAGCGCACCACGCCATTCGGCAGTGCACTCTGGGAGATGTGTTCCCCCCTACTGGCCAGGTACGTGGGGATGGGGGGTGGAGGGTGAGAGTGAGGAATCCCCTGTCCCCAGCAAGGGAATGGCAACCCTAGCAGGAGTGCCCCCAGCCCCTGTGTGATGACATCACTTCCAGGAAGTGACATCATTGTGCTGCCCCGGGAGACATTCCAAAAGATGAGTGTCAGGTTCCCCCCTTCCTGCCAAGAGGGTAAGGGGGCCTGGCAACCCTAGTAGGATCCATCCAGCGTGATAAAAAATTATGAGCTACCCAGCAGATGCCCAGGCATCACAACTCACGTGTCGTGGGCTGGGTCAGCCCAAGCAGAATAGTCAAAGTCCGGTCCAAAGTCAAAGCACAAGTCCAAAGCCAGGAGAGAGGCCGAAAGCCAAAAGCCAAGTCCAGAGATCCAGAGTTCAATTATCAGTAAGTTTGGGGGCTACACAAAAGCAAAGTCCAAAAGTCATAGAGCAAGACAAAAGGCAAGGCAAGGTTCAGTGGCATGGTCGCCGCAGTAGCAGGAAACCGACACATTGCATCCATGCTTCCTGGTCTTCTGTGGCTGGGTTTTATGGAGAGGCAGGCTTGTAGCCAGCTGCTCTGGGAGCTATCCTGTGGCTACTCCTCATCGCTCTCAGCCAGCAGCTGACGTCTGGCCAGGAGGCATGCACTTTGCTGTCTCTCCTGTAGCTCTACACGTTGCCTCTGTCTGCAGCGCTTTCTGGGTGAAGGTTTGGATGTCCTGGCCCTGGGCTGAGCGTCACCAGTGGGGTAGGAGCAGGAGGGTGTCGGTACCTCTGGCTCGGCTACTGACTGTGGGCATTGGTCAACCGGTGGCTGAGCTTCATCACCAGTGGTGTTGGAGCTGGAGGGTGTTGGTGCCTCTGACTCAGCTGCTGGCTGTGGACTCTGATCCGCCAGCAGCTGGTCCTCCTGATCGTTGGCTTCTGCTGAGCCATGGCTGGCTAGGCTGGTTACATGAGGCACCTCTCCTCCTGAGGAGTCCCACAACATCACATCTTCAAAATTATCATGCCTGTGGTCTCTACAGTGAAGGACACGCCACCAAACAGTCTCAGTAACCTGAGGCTTCTTTATTGAACTAAAAACAACAGGTAAGGAAGGAGGAACAGGAAAACAGAAACCAAGGGAGAGGGTGAAATTTAAAGGAACAGTACATCAAAAAATCCACACCATAGTTCTGAAGATCTTCCTAGTGGTCTCAAATGTTTAGAATTAGTGGCCCTTTAGCTATTGTAGAAACTTGGAAAGCAGAGTTGCTGAGGCGAAACTTATCCTGAACTGGATTTGTCCTCTTGTCAATGCAGATGTCTGCATGAATCTCTTACATCTCCAATAAATGCAGGTGGCATCTGGCCTTGGTTCATGGCTATGTTCAAGACTCTCCCACACTGAGGCCTGCACTGGCCACAGCTGAAGATCTACAGCCACATGTTCATGCACATTGTATACGAATGGTGTTATTTATAATCCAGTGACACGCCCGCCAAATAGTGAGAACGTGTATGGAAATGTGGACAGAAGGACAACTGAGCGAGCAGACAAGTGCAAACCTGAGATTTTTGTGTCATTACTGCTTTTGACAAGCTGTGACCTAGGTGAGAAGTTCCAGTGCAATTCCATGCAGTTACTTGAGTCTAAGCTCATTGTAATCAATGAACTAGAGTAACTCTGGATAGGATTGCACTGCCTTCTCTTTCTCAGTTTCCTGCTCATGTCAATAGAGATATTCAGGAGGGAGAGGCGGACAAATTGAGTCTGTGGATATGGAGTAGTATAAGGAACAATAAAAACACTCAAAGTAGCTGTGGCCCCCTTCACTGGAAAGCTCTAGTAGCAATGCTAGGAGAGATTTCTGCCAGAGACCGCGCAGTAGAAAGTAGCTTCGCTGTTCATAAATTGCCCTTCCCTGTCAATTAAAGTTGCCTATGAATTCTTTAACCTTTCAGTGACTAAATTGTACTTGTATTCATTTTCACATTATCAGGCCAATCTGACCTTTGCTGTTCACAACATCTAGTGCTAACATTCACAAAATGTAATGTTAATGTACCTGTTTCCCCCCCAAAGCTAGTTAAGCAGCTTGATGTTCGGGAACCAACAGAGGTAGTGCAGGAAATCTTAGCATTCTTCCCACACCAATCACTTTTGGACACATGGAAATGCCTTATATCGAATTAAGACTAGAGGCGGGCATGAACCAAAATACAAACCAAAGTTCATCATGAACCAGGCTGGTTCATGGTTCGTGAACTGATGGTTTGTGGGAGCTCATTTCTCACAAACCATGAAGGATTTTAGCCTGGTTCATTTGGTTCGTATTTCGAATCAACTGAATCCACACAGGTGTCCCCAAATAATGTCTCCGAACATCGCAGATCCTCCGACTGTCGGCTTCCAAGTCCCTGAGCTTCCAACAGCCTCTCGCTGGCCAGACTCCACAAAGTTGTTTCTCCCCAGACAACTGACTTGCCTCTTCAATATTTTGATGGCTCCAATATTTTGATGGCTCCATTTCTCTCCCCACCTCAGGCTGTCTTTGTCATCCCCCAAACCTTCAGGTCATAGTTTGGACAATTGGGTGGTTGACTCGGGGTCTGGGCCGGGGTTTTTTCTTAGCTTCCTCAGAAAAACTGCCCTGAATATTTTTAGCTAGCCAGTTCTTCTCGCAAGCCACAGGTAAACAAAGCAGCCATACTAGCTCACTCACATGTTGCTGGTTGTTGTAAGGTATTCTTTAGATGCCACCAGTAGATAGCAGTGGGTAGTAGGTGTTAATAGTCGCCTCCTATAGCAGGTGTTAATTTAGGTTTATCACAACGGCAGAGCTCACGCCGAGGCTCCTGCCTGTGCTGCCATCTCCCATATTTCCCTTTTTCTATTTCCTGAAAACCCCTGTACTCTCTCCCTTTCCCCTGCTTCTCCATCTCCTTCCCACCCACCAGCCAACCTACCTTCATCTGCCCCCATTTTCATCTTTCCCTCCTTCTCTCTACCTGGCAGCCTCTACCCACAAAAACTATGGACCAGTTGTGCAGTGCCAGCCACTGGGCCTGGCTCATGTTATTTATTTATTTATTTATTGGGCTTCTATCCTGCTCTTCCCTTGAGCAGGCTCAGGGCGGGTTACAGCAGTAAAACATATAATTTACATTAAAATTCACAATAAAACCACAGAATTTCCATAAAACACCACCCCCATACAGTGACCTTACAACCCACCCCTGCCAGTATCACTTGGAGGGGTGGGAGGTAACAGGCCATTTAAGTTGTAACTCATATGAGGGGGACAGATAGACTAACCCCCTCCCCCCAAGCAAGAGGCCAGCTGGGAGGCTTTCTGGATAACTGCTGGACTGGCCTCAACTATATGCCTGGTGGAATATCTCAGTCTTGCAAGCCCACTAAAACTATAGAAGATTCAGGTGGAACTGCGTATCCACCAAAAGAGAGTTCCACCAGGTCGGAGCCAGGACCAAAAAGGCCCTGGCTCTGATGGAGACCAGTCTAGCCTCCCTGGGGCCGGGATCACCAGTAAGTTTTATCAGCTGATCGCAGTGCTCTCCAGTGTACATATGGTGAGAAGCGGTCCCATAGTCACAGTCACTAATGAGTGGGCATACACTCGGGTCCAGTTCAGGAACCCTAAATAAGACAAAGGGCTAACGGGTTTGCCAGCATGTTCTCAATCCTGTCCTGAACCACATTTCCTCAACGGCATGAAAACTTTTCAATGGGAGCCCATATTCTGTAAGCCATGACATTTACAACACCAAGTTGGACATATGTTTGATGGTCAGACCCAGGTACTCATCCGGAAGGCAAAAATCTGCAGAAATAGAAAATAGAGAACAGAAAGTCATCAGAGAATATTCTTGGACGTTATACTTACTTACCTCCTCTACATCTCCATTCTTAAAGGTACAGCAATAAGGCTTATATATTTATACTTACCAGTTGGTCTTGATGACTTCTTGTGACCGTGACTTTATTTATAGCTATTCAAGATTGGTCTAGATATATATTCCATCTTATGCATTTATGCATTTACTGTATTGGATTGGATATAGGACTGTATTTATAGTATTAAAAAGTTAGATGATTGGCCCTTTAAGAACGGTTGCACTTTGATATTATAGCAAATTTAAATTAGTTTTGTGTATATGCTACATTCCTTACATCCCCAGGTGGCTTGCTCCTCTGTTCTAGTGGCTGCTGTGGAACACTAACAAGCATCCAGTCAAGACTGAATCATGCATATTGTGTGTCATGTATGCAAGCATCCATGCCATTGTTGTGTTCTGTGCAAGCATTATTGTGTTCTGTGCAAGTATCCATGCCATTGGTACTTTTCACACTCAAGTTTTAAAGTGTGTCTGTACCTGTTCCGCATCCCATGTTTGCAGGGGTTTCACATTTGCAAGCTAGTCATGGGACACGGTGCCGCTCTTTCCCCCCATTACCCCGATTTTTCTCCCTGCTGATATACCCCAATGTTAATTTTTAATCAGCTGCCCAGTTGGGGCAGACTCAATGAATGCCAATGTGAACATTTTGCAACTCCCCCTCCCCTCTTCTTTTCCCTGGTTGCTGATTGGTTTGTGAGAAACTAACCACACCCACATAACAGCTCTCTGGACTCCTCTTTTCCGCCATTTTTTTGGCTGCACATACAGTCTCTCTTACTTTATGACATATACTTTTCCTTTGGGTGGGACTTGCAAGGGAGGGGGGTTGTTTTAACTTCATTCCCCTTTCTCCACTTTATGTGCTATCTCTGCGCCCCAGCGTGTTTCATGTGAGCGCTGCCTGTTTACTCTTTAAGCCAGGTTGGGTTGTTTTCCTCCCCTTCTCCTCAGCGTAGAGCCATTTCCTTTTCTCTCCTTCTCTCAAGAGCATCTCTCAAAACACAGTCAGTCAGAGTGGCGGGGCTTCTCTTTCATCTCCCAGCCTCCACCCTTTCAAGCCAGCCAGCGAGAGGTGGGGGAGGAGGAGTGGGTGGCAGGGATGTTAAAGTTACATTACTGGTGTGAGGGAGAGGGAAAGAGAGAGAGGCACACACACACACACACACAGAGAGAGAGAGAGAGAGAGAGAGAGAGAGTCTCAACTAGCTCTCCACTTCACACAGCCAACGTGCTAAGCTCAACCAAATTGTGCCAGCAGTTCAAGAGCTGCTGCAGCCTCTCCTTTCTGGAGTGTGCACGCACAATCCTCACACAAGAGAGAATTTTGCAGCCCCTCAGAAGGCACACCAAGCCCCAGCTTGGCACGTCTCAGCAAAGCCAGAAGCGGGTATGAGTCTGCTCCCCCCCCCCCGCACCGTGCCTAACCCCTGGGGAGGCAAGTCCTGCCTTACCCCGGGAAGAGTGAGATAGGGATGGGTGGTTGAAGGGGCAACATGGGGGGAGGCTTGTCTGTCCAAAGATGTAACGCAGGGTCGTTACCATGCATTCTCAAAGTTAAAAAAAAAAAGCTGATGTGCACTGCAGTGCCCTGAAAGTCTGAAACTGAACAGAGGCTTCCAGGCAGGTGTCTGAAGGAATTATGAGAGGCCAAATCGAAACTGCTGGGAAGTGTGAAAGGATTAGTGCCAAGCCGAAGCCACAGCGGCTGCTAAAAATGGCGCTTTAAACTGAGGGCGAAAGGGGCCATTGTTGTGGTCTGCATCTTTCACTGCATCTTAAACTCATACTGATATGACGTCAAAGTTGAATACTATATCTTATGCATTTTACATAAGTCATCTGAAGGTGTCTAGACTGCTAATACTAATTTCCAGAGGAGCAAGTGGCCTCTTTGTTATCTCTAAGAAATATGCGCTTTCTCTTCTGAGTGGCCTTGGGCCAGAGCTGCAGCTGTGTACTGAAATGTATCTTTTTTCATAAGAGGGAATGATTCCACTCTGTACTTTGTCTAGACTAAACTAATCTGTTCCCATGTAACTTTTTGGGTTTTTGTGCCTGAAATGGCCCAAAGGGCGGGAGAACGTCCCCTATAATTAGTAGTCCTATTCTTTGAATAATCACTTCTGCCAACTTCTACCTACGAGGACACACCTGAACTGAATAGATCTCTAAATAAAGTTTCTTCAACCAATGCACCTGCGTGTTTGCTGTGAGCAGCTTGGGGATCTAACTGCCAGGGACTTCCACTCTAGGACTGACATTGTGTGGTAGCAAGGTGTCCCATGGTTGCTGCCAGTCCAGGCCAGGATTTCTCCTCCCATGGAGGGGGGGAGAAAATAATCCATTATTTACACTAAGACATCTCCCACTAGGCCTTCCCTCCCACCTGTGCCAGGCCTGCCCTGGAGTGAATGGGTTGTATGCAGCCTACACCAACTCTACACAGTGTGAGAGAAGTGGCATCCACAGCCTGCATAAAGAGAGGCAGGTGGTGCCCAGCGAAAGGTGAGCGAGGTGGCACCCAGTCTACCCAAGCCCAGCATGAGATAAGGAAGTCAACACACAGCCCACCCATGCAAGGTGAGGGAGCAGATGTCCTGTCTGCCTGAAGTAAGGGAGCTGGAGTGCAGCCAATTGGGGGGGGGGGGTGCATGGACTTTGGGGGGGTGAGACCCTTTTCCAGGGTGGTTTTTCATTCCCAGATTGCCACTGCCTCCTCCTTCAAAGGCCAAAACGGCTCTGAAAATATCTTGCCCTCTCCCTCTGCCTTTTACTAAGTTGGCAATAGTGTGCAGTTGCCTATCAACAACCACTGAGGATATTTTTTCCTTTAAAGATACAGGTGCTGCTTTTATTACTGGGAGGAGGGAGATCCCCCCCCCATTTTTAAAAAAAGATTTCCGATTTTTTTAGAAACCTGGGGCATTTTTCAGGTTTTGTAGAAAGCTCTTCTTGCCTATTGATGGCCCCAGTCTCCAGATTTAAGTATCCTCAGATTTGGCCATGTTGAGAATTAGATTTATTGGTGCATGAAAACATATAAATGTCTTTCCTGGGTTTCTTTGTTTCTATCATGTTGGGACCCAGCTTCTTTGAAAAAGTGATTAGTGGGCATAAGACACAAAAGGCTGAGAACCACTGGATTAGAGGTCATCATCACTCCCAAACTTCAAAGTTCATTTTTCTCAATTGTAGCTATCTGATAGACAGCTTCCTAAAAAGATCCAGAGGAGTTAGCCGTGTTAGTCTGTAGTAGCTGATTCAATGCAGAAAATCTACTAGGCAAGTTGAACAATGCTAGGAATAAGGGCTGAAACCCGAAGAGCTCCAGAATAATCCGGCCCTCCTGGCCTGTGGCGTTAGCCACTTAGACCAGGGGCTGCCTTTGCCACACTGTTGGATCAAGCAGCAGGACGCTCGTTCCCAGCCATCCGGGTAATTGAATGGGGGTGGAGCCAGGTACCTTAAAAGGTGACTCTGCCCCCCAGGTCCACAGTTGCCTCATGCTCGGCCCACCTGCCCGCCCTGTATTTGGTTTAGCCGGTTGCTGATTACCAGGGGCAGGTAGGAATTTTTTGCTTTTCCCCAATTGACCGATGGGGAGAGGTGTTTTTTGCCTACCTTGCACTGCGTGCATGAGTTGTAGTAATTGGTCATCGGTGAAGTCTAAAATAGGTTGTCACTGGCAGGATAGAGTTTGGGTGAAGTTAGCGGGCTGGTAAGCACCCTTGGTGTAACCCCATTTGGGGGGGAATTGGGGTCTTTCAGGATTGACTGGCATGTTTTATGGCTGCCAGCTGTGAGGACAGACCACCTGTTGAGACCCCCTGTACAAGTCTTTCCCTCATGCTTGACGCTAGGAGTGGCAGGAGCTTGTAGGGGGGAACCAGTTTTGCCTGGCTGGCCAGGTCCCAACCATGCACATGCATGGCTCGCACCCAGGGCAGTGGGGCTTGTCTAGACAGGTCGAGGCGGGCATCTAGGGGTGACCCCAGGCCTTAACCTGTATGGCTAGTTAGGCCATTGAAGTGTTTGCATTAATGTTCACTATTAATGTTGTCAAAAAAAATGGCTCTTTAGTTCCCAGGCCTTGTGTCTGCCTCTTTATTCAGTCTGGGGTAGGGGGAGGGCAAAGCACATACTGTGATGCCATAAGAACTTCATAAATTATACAATCCTTTCAGTGTGTTAAATTGAACACTTTTTACATACATGGTGCCTCTATTCTTTTGAGTGAGTATGAGGAGCTATGGCCAAGACTACTGATCTGTTGAGTATGTTATCTAGGGTAAGTTACACTTTTTCAGTGCTTTATTCTGTCTGTGTCCAAGTCTGAGGTCTCTCCCAGATTCGCCTTGTCAGCCAGTAGAGACCCCTCTGAGGGCCAAGCTACAAGTGACGAATGACACTTCCCTGTTCACTTGCCCTCCACTCAATCCACTTGCCATTCAAGTGTCATTCGTCACTTGTAGCTTGGCCCTGAGACAGCCCAACCGAAACTGCATAGTGAAGGGAGGGGCTATTATGACATCACTTATCAGCTGGACAGATCTCCTTTACAGAGGCGGGGTCTGGGGGAGCCCAGTGGCACCTGGCATGGGCTTTCGGGGACCACAGTTCTCTTTGTCAGATGCATCTGACCGGGAGAGCTGTGGTTATCAAAGGCTTATATTGCATTGGAATTGGATGGTCTAGCTGTTTTACTGCTACAAACTAACACGGCAAACTCCTTCGAAGCCTCACACCAAAAGGAGATGTTTACATTTACTAGCAAAGGAATGTTTTGGTTGCATCCTCCCTTTCCCCCCCTAATTGCCTCTTCTCTCTCCTCCCCTTCTCCTCCCTCCTCTTCTATATTTGACCAGTCTCTGTATCATGCATCTGTCGAAGAGAACTTGATTCTCGAAAGCTTATGCTACAATAAAATTGGTTAGTCTTAAAGGTGCTACTGGACTCTTTTTGATTTTGTAAAGTGGCAGTGTGGCAGGCAACACTGCCAGGAAAGAGCCCATTGGTAGTGGGGAGGGAACAGGGCCTGGGGTGGAGCCTTCACAGAACCTCAGAGGAGGACAGAGCTGGCCCCAAACTCCCACAAGACCCTTTGTAATGTTCAGGGTCGCAAATTAGAGACATGAGAAATAAGGAGTATTTCAAACAGATTTATGTACAAAACAACTCCAGCAAACTGTATGTAACTACCTGAACTGACTACAAAAACATGTGATTTTTAGGGAAGGCCTTAAAATTAACAGTCCTTAACACATTAGGGTAATACAAGGGGGAAATGAATGAAATCCTGCCTGCAAGTCATAGCTGACTTATGGTGACCCCTGGTGGAGTTTTCATGGCAAGAGACTAACAGAGGTGGTTTGCCATTGCCTGCCTCTGCAGCCCTGGTCTTCATTGGTGGTCTCCCATCCAATTACTAACCAAGGCTGACCCTACTTAGCTTCTGAGATCGAATGAGATCAAGCGAACCTGGGCTATACAAGGGAACATCCTAAAAATATCAGTTCTATCACTACATCTTCCTTTTTAAAAAAAAAAACAAACTAACTAATAACTCAACGTATTGAGTTCTGATTAACATGTCTCTTTAAGTCATTTTGGAGGTTTTAGAGTCCTTGTCAACCATCTCAATGTCCCCTGGAATCCACTTGTGAGGAGGGGATCACTGATTTTGCAACTGATTTTTCTGCACCGGTCTTCTGCAACTGCACAGCATGGACTACATTTCCCACTGACTTCAAATCTTTGACCTGTGCCTTCAATGTCTCTGAAGCCCTGCAGGCCTGAAGAGCTTCATCCAAGGAGAGGTCCTTCTCATGCGGGAGCATCTCTTTAACAGCATTATCCCTGATACCACAAATAATTCTGTCTCGTATCAAAGACTCTTGCAAACCACCAAAGCCACAGTTCTGGCTGAGCCTCCTTAATTCTGTTGCATACAGTTGCACAGTTTGGTCTAGTTTTTGTATGCATGTAAAATACTTGTTCCTTTCAAAAGACTCGTTCTTTTTAGGCATGCAATCCTCTTCCAAATTATCTGTGATCACCTCAAGTTTCATACTGTCACCTTCTGAAAAACAAAAGGTATTATAAATGTCCTAGAGGCCCATCCCTGTGCCTTCCCTCCCCCCAGCCAGGTGAGTGGGGGTGGTGGAGGCTGGGAGTGGGGGAATCCCCCACCAGGGGACCGGCAACCCTATGTGCCAGGGATAGGGTTGCCGAACTCGTAGGGTGATAAACCCACAACACCATAACTCAAGGCAGATCAATTTAAAGGTAAAGCGATCTCTTTCTTCTTCCTTGGACTCACTGAGGAAGAAAGCTCCGGGGAAAATATCCATATTAAAGGTAAATCCCATAAATATGGGATATAAGTATTACTGATTGTTCATACTTCGATCTTGTATTTTGGAACATTCATCAATTTTTGTATGTACTTTTAGCATATTTACGGATATTTATAGTAGCTGCTGTGTCTGTATTCAGTCATGCCATGATTGTCCGTATGTTGTAACCACAATGGTCATTATTAACCTGATGTATTCTCTCCTTAGTGCAAGTGTTACTTTTGAGACCCAGACTGGGCCTCTCCTGTTATCTTATAGAAATACGCTCCTCTAAGCTAGCACTGACCTTGGAGCGTCCAGATGCCAGCTCTTGCTACTTTGCTGAGATGCTGGGAATGTATGATTGTATACTGAATGTCTAGCCATAACTAAAAAGGGTTCTCACAGGACCTGTGTATACTGTGCGCCAAAACCTTAACAGTTATTTGAGCATAGGAAAATCAATTATAATATAGAACTGCTTGTCTTGCCTTATCACTTCTACCAAGCTCCGTGATGGAGTACAGACCTGAATCGTCAAATCCTAAATAAAGCTTTTCTACTGGAACCAATGTGTGTTCACTGGAGAGGGGCTGAGGGATCTACCTGCCAGGAACTGACAGTAGCACTTGTCACTTTACATTCTTGATTAACTGCACATATAAACTTTGATTCCGACTCTTTGTATTAGGTCTTTGATACCCTAATCCCTCCAGGGTTTACCATCCTGTGGGTTTGTGCTTTAATTCCAGGGGAGCCTCATCTTGGTTTTGGAAACTCTAGGTGGGGCCTGGAGATCTCTCAAAACTGATCTACAGACTACATAGATCACTTTCCCCTAGAGTCAATGGCTGCTTTGGAGGGTAGACTCTATGGCAGTATACCCAGCTGGGGTCCCTCCCCTAACCCTCCCCTCCTCTATCTTTATCCCCAAATCTCCAGGAATTTCCCAGCTTGGAACTGACAAGCCTAGCCAGGGATGAAGTGGTGGGATATCGCCATGCTACTCAAGAGGAGCTCATGGAGAGAAGAAGGAATAATCCCTTCCCTTCTCCATTGTGAGGCCCAGCTAGCCACCTCCCAGTGGACCCAAAGGGCACAACTAGGGCATATCCAGAGATGACCCACTCAGCATCAGAAGTCCGTGGAGTTCAACTAGTTCTTTTAAGAGAGGGAGATGTAAGAAAAGCCCAGGATCAACTTGCTGGATTGGTGGTTCTTGTTCTACCTTATGGATCCAACTCAGAGTCTCTCTTGGTAATAAAGCTGGATTGCATTTCTGCACGTGGAATTTCCCATGTTTTCCTGAACGTAACAGAAAACAAAACAATGTTTGCTAACTAGCAACAGTTTCTCTAGTTTGCTGTGTGTGACCATCTGCTTATTTTGCCCATTGACAAATGTGTGTTTAGTAATTACTGGGCAATGTTGACATTTGTGTCAATGCAAGTAATCATGTCTAGCCTTCAAGATATTGTAAGTATGATCTCCAAAAATAATTAGCAGCCTGGTGAGCTCTGTTCACAAAACTCGTCTCATTGTGTCACCAGTGTTAACATTTTGTTTAAAGGAACATGCTGTTTCATTCAGGCTCATCTTCAAGCCAGCCCTCCTTTCTCAGGATAATTCACAAAGAGGGAAACCCAAAGATCAGATCAGGTTATTACTATCCTGAGAATACAGCTGGGAGCTGGGGCTGAGGGGAATGGTTCACCCGAGGCCACCTACAGAGCTTGTGGCAGCCGTAGAAGTTGAACCAGCAGAGTGCTGATTTGTCGCCCAACCAGTTAACTGCTTGGCTTTCAGTGCCTAGAATCTTCTAAGACCATCTGTGCAATCTTCAGTGAACTTACACTGAATGGACTTAGATGAGTATAACTCCACTTAGGATTCTAGAGGATCTATTGAAACCTTGGGAGAGTTTAACTCTGATTCCAGATGATCCATTTCAATCCAATGGGCTTAGAAGGGTGTAACTCTGTATAGGATTGCACTACTGACTGAGTACTACTGAGTAGTGAATACTACTGAGTCTATTCAACGGGATTTACTCCCAGGATAGTGCTCTTAGTACTGCACTGTAAATGCCCTTAATTGTTTGCCCAGGGATCACTCCCCTCCTTCTTTTACTGTATTTCCTTTTGTCTAGGTGGTTCGTAATTGACTTTGTCCTCCCCCCCCCTTCCCTTTTCTCCCTTCATTTATTTCCCTGGCTTCTGGTTGTAGCATCTTCTCCCTGGAGTCTCAGGTTAGAAGTTTTCCCTTTTGTGAAACCATGACAGGTGCCTAATTGAATGATGAATGTCCCTTTATTACTCTGTAATTGAACTGCCAGCTTTTTGATTGGTTTGTGTAGATGCTCTGCTCCTCATCAGGCACTGCAGGGGGTTTGGTGTCTGGCAGCCTGGGCCCCCGTACTCCATCTGTCTAATCACATCTATCCCCTATTCACTTTGGCAGGGGAAGGGATGGTGCAGGAGGAGGAATTTTGGGGTTGGGGGGAGAAAAATCATAATAAATTATGTAAATCCAGCATCGTTCTGACAACGAGAGCATCATATTGTTACATGTATCGTGGTGGCAAACGCAAGGAGACGTGTTTGGGGAGGCATGGTGTGACAGGCCCCCGATGAAGATTAATGGCCCTTACCTGACTGACAGAGAATGGGATTGTGGGGTAGAGAGGGTCATTCATCATACTCTGACAGGTGTCATTCAATCTGACAGAAGCCCCCCTATTGCTCTTCTAGCAGTTCCATTTTTCTGCCGGTTAAGCAAGGAGTTTAATAACATCCCAGAATTAAAACTCAGTCTTTGTAGCGGGCCTGACAGCTGAAAATAAGAAAATCAATTCTTCACATGTTATAGCCTGGTTAACTGACTGGGGCTTTGACTTTAACTTAGGCTTCAGACTGAATTTCAAGCAAGGGGTGTTTTGGGGAATGAATCGTCTATTGAAACGGGCCAGTAGCCCTGGCTGTGTTGTTGTTAACGGCTGTTGGATTCAAGATGGTGACCTTTAATATCCATGGCACCATTGTGTTTGCCCACACCAAAGTGCAACTCATCGTGACAACTAGGGACATTCCACTTCATCCTTTCTTCACAATGTTCAGAATTTCTCCTACTCACTTTGGTCCTTCGTTCCTCCCTACCAGACTTCAGGAAGGAAAAAGGTGACCATCCTTTCAGAATATTTTTGTATTATGGAGAAGTTTCTTCCTGTAAGGAAAAATAAATATGTCAGAAACTGGTCTGGGATATAAACTATGGCAGTACTTTTGAGTTTCAGTCTCTGAGCTGCTGATAGAATAATGCATACATCCGGGATAGCATTTGCTGCTCTACCAGACGATGAAATGCCTGACCCGGTGATGACTAGCTATCCCAAAAGTGTGGTGTTTGACATGACCAATTTGTTTGTAAATGCATCTAGCCAAAACCAATGTTGTGACCATTCTAACATTGATTAAAGCATTTTTTTTAAAAGAGCTAACCTAGTTCTTCATAGAGCTGAATGACTACTTCTGTACTATAGCAGAGCCCCTCCTGTTCTATGTGACAAGCAATTTTGGAAACTTGGAGGAAGTTTCAAAAATTCTTTGCAATTCAGTATGGACAGCTGCCACTTTTTCAAAAATGTCAGAAGTGTCATCAGACATAACACAACTTTTCCCATACTCAGCGACCTCCCAGGATTGCAGACAATAATTGTATCCTATGGATCTGTTCCATTTATGTCTGAGTTTTCCTCCAGCACAAGGAACGCAAGATCCTCTTGCCTCCTACCTCAGACGAGAATTCCTGTATTAGCAGAATAGGTGATTCCACCCATAGTCTTTGTGTTAACTAGCAATGGAGAGGAGGGTCCTGTGAAAAAAGATGAATCAACCAGTAATTGATTTTCTCTCTGTCTCTGTGTGTATGTGCTGGACTTTTCTGAGCCTGGCAACTGGCAGAGGGTTGTAGGGTGGGAACATGGTGGGAGGTTTCATTGCCAATGTGATGATGTCATTTCCAGGGGAATTCTGTAAGTGATGGTGAGTAGAGATGGGCACGAACCAGAAAAGAAACGAACCATGTGGTTCATGGTTCATCAAATTTCATGAACCACGAACTTTCATGAACCCGCCCCTGGTTCGCAAACCGGTTTGTTTGGTTCGTGAAAACAGCACATCCAGGTCAGAAAATCACTTCCGGGTCAGCAGAAGTCCACTTCCAGGTCAGCAGAAGGTCTGCAGGAAGTCCATCCCCTTTTGCCTAGGAAACTGATTGATTGGCACCACACTGTCTGCAGTGACGAACCAAAAAATGAACCAAACGAACCAGCCTAAAAGTTCATGGCAGTTTGTCAGAAATGGGATCTGATGAACCGTGGTTCACGAACCACGAACTGGCCTGGTCCGTGCTTAATTTTGGTTCGTATTTCAGTTCATGCTCATCTCTAATGGTGAGTAGTTCCAGAAATCTCCAGAAACTCTAAGGTGGGGGTAGTTTTACTCTTCTTTCTTCATTAGGGTTGCCAGGCTATGGTAACCGGCAGGAGTTTTGAAGAGAAGACTTAAAGGGAGCCAGTTTGGTGTAGTGGTTAAGAGCATGGGACTCTAAGCTGGAGAACCAGGTTTGATTCCCCACTCCTCCACTTGAAGCCAGCTGGGTGACCTTGGGCTAGTCACAGCTCTTTCAGAGCTCTCTCAGCCCCACCCACCTCACGGTGTTTTGTTGTGGGGATAATAATGACATAATTTGTAAACCTCTCTGAGTGGGCATTAAGTTGTCCTGAAGGGTGGTATATAAATTGAATGTTATTATTATTACGTTATTATTAAGGGCAAGGTCATGTACACTGTTACATTGTTTCTGATGACCTAAATCCATGGACTTCCTGGTACTTCCTAGATCTACCAGTCACTTCCAGTTTTTTTCTTGGTGATGTCATCATGCTGGTTCTGTCCCCCCCTCCCCCAGTAGTGGACAATGAGAGTTCAGTGTGGAGAATCCCCTGTCACCATTGCAGGCTTGGCATCCCTCGTTCACCTGATGGTGCTGATTGTCTGCTCTGCAGCTATATGGAAATTTGGTGGCTGTTCTTAAACATAAGATATTGCCATCTTTTTATAGAGGCTGATGCCTTTTAAAACTATCATTGGACTGTTGTGATTTAATTACTTTTAATGCTGTTTTTATGATGCAGGATTTATTTATTTTTTTGCTTTTATTCATTTATTTATTGTTTTTAGTTTTTAACTGGAGACTGCTTTTAGTTTTCAAATGTGGTATAAAATAAGTTGCAGTGTGCAAACCCTGTGTGTGTGCATAAAGGTGCTATCAAGACACAGCTGACTTATGGCAACCCCTGCTGAGGTTTTCATGGCAAGTGCCGAACAGCAATCATTTGTCGTGACCTGGCTCTGCATAGAGACCCTGGTCTTCCTCGGAGGCCTCCCATCCAATTGCTAACCAGGGTCCAAGATCTGATGAGATCAGGCTAGCCTGGGTCATCATGCAAGCCTTAGAATTAACCAAACCAACACATTGTCCTACTCTTCACTCACACATTGACCCTCAAAATCTCTGCTATTTCCAATAAGTGACAGAGGGAAGCTAAAGGGATGAAGGGATTCTTAAAGCAATTCCATGACTGTAAGTTTACTCCAAGAAGGAATACCTCTAGGCTCCGTCCACAGTGCGCATCCACCCACAGAAGACTGAACATGGGTGTGATGAATTGAATGATGTAAGCAAAACCATGCTGGAAGCTGTTAGCTATTTCCATGGAATAGTAGAGAGAGAGCTTTAAATCTGTGGCCTAATTAAAATAACCACAACATATTACTCCTAGTGATTCATCTTAAGGTGTACTTCTTCTCGGTCGGGATCAGGGATTCGATTAAGATTGCTGGGCATGGTAGCAATCCTAAAGGACTCATTTCTGGGACTAAGTCCCATCCAATAACATGGAACTTACTTCTGAGTAAACCTCCTTGTTTTTTTTAAAATGCATTGGATTCCATTGAACATACAGCTGCAACCAAGTCTTGCCTTATGACAATATGAAATGCGTGTATATTTTTAATGAATAGTATTTGGTGTGGTGTCTATTTCCTGCAGGCTGTCGTTATGAATTTAGAGCTGTGGAACAGCTACGGCTGCCCATCTTTTTTTATGTCATCACGTTCTAATCTGATGACAAACAGTTGGCCTGAGATTTGAATATACTACTATGGTGAGCACAATTTATGTTCTCTGTGGAAGCTGATGATTTGTAAGGATTACATTGTGGACTCCCATGGAACCCAACCCTGATTCCTCACTGATAAAGTTTGTTTTAGTGACCACGGAACTATTTCTTGAGGGGAAAGTGGTGGATTAAGATTTACATGGATATGACAACGAATACCACACAACTCCAATCCATTTACATTGAAAAACGAGATGCCTTTGCATTGCCAAACTGAATCTAGATCTTTAAGAAAACAAAATTACACGGGAAGCAAACTAATGCGAACAGATCCGTAGTGAATGAAAAGGAAGGTTCAAAACTGACTAGTAAGTTAAACAGAAGCTATCAGTGGGGTTAAGAATATAAAGTCTCCCATAGTTTGAAATTGAAGCTGGTATTGTGGGGTGTTTAGAGCTGGACTAGAATCTGGGAGACCCAGGTTTGAATCCCCATTCTGCCACGGATGCTCAGTGGGTAACCTTGGGCCACTCACTCACTCTCACCTAACCTACCTCACAGGGTTGTTTTGTGGATACAGTGGAGAAGGGGAGAATATTGTAAGATGACTTGGGCCCTCATGGGGGATAAAGATGGAGTATAAATGAAGTAACAAATAAATAAATAAAATCAATAATGGGCAAAACACTCCTCTGTGACAGTTGCAACTAGAGGACAAATTGTGAGTAGCGCCCTCTCGTGCTTGCACTTTTTAATGAACAGTTGATAAGAGTTCTAGATTTATATTGCTAACGTTCTCCGCAAATTCTTTGCTTTCCAAAATTTTGGGAAGTTTTCTGAAGGTCCTCTTTATCCTTTCACACTTTTTTACCCTCCCTCACTTTTATGTTTATGCATCCTATTGGGATCTTAGTCGTGGTGTGACTCCCCTTGTTTGGGAGGCCTGCTGGCAGCTTGACTAGGCACTGAGCCCGCTATAGGACTAGAAATACAGATGGCCTTAAACCAAGAGGAAAGATGGGGTATCAATATTTTAATAAATAAAATAAGTCAAATACTATTATCAGCATCAACCTCAATCTGTAAAATTCTCGCCTACTTTACAGAGACTCAGTAGCTAAATTCTGGCAAGCAAATGCTTTTCTTTCTTTCTTTCTTTCTTTCTTTCTTTCTTTCTTTCTTTCTTTCTTTCTTTCTTTCTTTCTTTCTTTCTTTCTTTCTTTCTTTCTTTCTTTCTTTCTTTCTTTCTTCTCTCTCTCTCTCTCTCTCTCTCTCTCTCTCTCTCTCCCTCCCTCCCTCCCTCCCTCCCTCCCCCCCTGGCTATTTCAGCTCAAAAATCCCTGTTTTGGTTGTGGCTCTCTAAACTTAAATCCAAGTTTTTAATTTCGTGCTGTTTTCCTTTCACCAATTTTCCTATAAAATGTATCTCCCTTTTGACACTGTGCATAGATGTTGCATAAATGTCTTCCATAGCCAGTGGATTGCTAGGGGAAGGGGAATTGATACTTGTAAAAAAATATCTGTGGAAGCCTTTAGACTAAGGGTTAAACCAGAGGAGATGCTATGAGATTTGTAATCAGTAAGTGTGTGTGTGGGGGGGGGGGAGTTTGGACTGGTGCCAGAGCACTGAAGAGGGTGAGACTAATCCTTTCCCCTTACGTCATTTTACTGATGCAAATCAATTGGGATGGCAAGTTGCTCTCACAAGGGAAACATACAAGAAACACTTCTGGTATCTATGGTTGCTATCTCAGGGTCAACTACAACTTTGTGATGTTTGTTTGCATGGGAAAAAGGCAATCCGAATCAAGTCTCCACAGGGGGAGATCTAGGCACAAAGGGGGAGACACTGACCAAAGAAGGGAAAGGGACATTTAAGTTGGAGGACAGAGTAGTTGTAAGAACCTGCAGCTACTGACTGGGCACCAGCAAATATCAGAAACCAGAAAATATCAGAAACTAGAAGAATGCTTTTATTTTTTACAATTGTGGGAGAATGAATCTTGCTTGATTCAACATCTGTTTGACTAGATCCATGAAGGACTGGGAGCAATTAGCTCACTGGTGGCTCTCTTGGGGTGGGGGAAATTCACTATTTCTTTCATCTTGGATTCTCCCTGTTCCCATATCCTCCAGAGCATCAGGGACAGGACGCTGGGTGATATTTAGAAGTTTTGCTTGTGCTCAGACTTTCTTGGACCACATTGGGGGGGCAGAACCAGATATGATGGACAGCAGCCATGGTGTTTTTGCCTTTCCTTGCCATGTAACAATAACATAATAATAATGACATTCGATTTATATACCATCCTTCAGGACAACCTAACACCCACTCAAAGAGGTTTACAAAGTGTGTTATTATTATCCTCATGACAATCACCCTGTGAGGTGAGTGGGGCTGAGAGAGCTCTGAGAGAGCTGTGACTAACCCAAGATCACCCACCTGTCTTCATGCGGAGGAGTGGGGAATCAAACCCAGCTCTCCAGATTAGAGTCCTGCCACTCTTAACCACGACACCAAACTGGCTCTCATGTGTCATCTCAGGCTGTACATTCCACAAATATTCTGCAGTGCATTGATCTCTTCTTATGGAATGCTGTGGTCAAGATGGTGGGGGGCGAGAAGGCTGGAGGGTGGACATGCATCACGACAGTTTATTGGAGTATTGGAGCCTGGGGCTTTTCAGTTTAGAATAAAAGGCAACTAAAGGGGGGCGCTTGATAGAGGTTTATAAAATTATGCACATAGTGGAGAAAGTGGATAGAGAAAACTTTTCCTCCTTCTCTCATAAGACACCCAATGAAGTTGATGGGCAATAGACACAGGACAGATAGAAGGAAGTACATCCTCACTCAATGATTAATTATATTTTGGAATTCATTGTCAGTGAATGTAGAGGTGGCCACTAGCATAGATGGGGATTAGATAGATGTCATAGAGGATTGTCTGAAGTATCCATTTCCTCACTTTGGGGGCATGAATTTGATGAAAATCAAATCTGGCTGTCATGCATGCCTGCCTGCCTACATACCAGTAATGTGTTTTGCATTTTGTGCTGATCATAAATGTTTGCTGAAGTTATATTCTGTGCACTGTACTAATCCTCTGAGAGTGTGTAAACTGCTAACATGAAATGTACAGGAGAGCCAGTGGGGCCTCTCTGTGATCTGTTGAAGGTATTTACTTTCACTTTTCTAGCAAGTGTCCTTGGAGGCAAGCTGCAGGCAGCCAGCAATGTATCTTTTCTCAGAGACTGAGATGATTTCATTCTGTACTATGTCTAGCCTAAACTAATCAGTTGCCATGTAACGCTTTGGGGGGGGGGTTGCGCCAGAATGTCAATGGACCCAAAGGGCTGGAAGTTTCCCTATGTTTAGTAATGCCTTTCTTTGAATAGTCACTTCTGCCAATTGCTACCTTTTTGTGAACACCTTGAACTGTATGGATCTCTAATTAAGTTGCTTCAGCTGGAACACACCTGTGCGTTAACTGTGGGGAACTTGAGGGACCTAACTGCCAGGGGCTGACACTGGCTATCTGCCAATATTCTTTAGTACTTCCAGCCATGCACCAAATTTGTCCAGGGTCGTTGACAGTCACGTGCACATTCAAGATAAATTTACCAAATTTCAGACACTGAATGCAACATTATTTCTCTATCTGGATATATCCTGGCTGTGATGCTTTTTGGGCTTGGAGAGAACGAAAGCAATCCTGCAAAAAACTGCTGAACGACTTAGCCCTTGATTACGACGTCCCCCAAGAGAGTGAACTGAGAGTCTAGACTCATTATACTCATGAACCTCAGTCTGGATGGTCTTGGCAAGGAGAACACACAAGCTGCCTCCTCCTCCTCCTCCTTTTGAGACTAACTCCTTCCCTTTTCGGTTTTACCTTTCTGATGTAAACAAAGAGGATCTGCCTCCGACAGCTGCAGAGTTGCTCTGTGTTACTTTATAAGTATTCACCCAAGTGCCTGTGTGACTAGTCTTTTTATCCTCCCTGACATAATCCAGACCGGGGGAGAAAAGTCACATGACATTATTCAAGGTAAAATCCCTTGTGCACTCTGATAGTCCTTCTGCACCATGTGCATTTTACAACTTCCTGTTACGGCTAGAAAAAACAAAGGGATCGCTGGCCAGAAAGAAAGAAAGAAAGAAAGAAAGAAAGAAAGAAAGAAAGAAAGAAAGAAAGAAAGAAAGAAAGAAAGAAAGAAAGAAAGAACACTGCTGTTTCTACCTAAGCTCCTGATTTTATTTAAAATAAAAGGTTTGAGTGTGCCGAGTAAGTGCTATGGCTTGAGGTACTGTGGTGTAAGTGTGATGTACTGTGGGTATATAGAGAAATACGACCAAGAAGTAATTGCTATGACTAGATGAAGAATATGCAGGTTGCAGGCCAGCACTGAATGGGGGAGGAGAGCTGGGGGGGGGGGGGTGCAAAACAACAAAACACAACAGACAACAGCGTTGGAGTTAAAAGAGGCCACAGATTTATTGATATTACAACTCGCAGAGCATTGGCGCTACGTAGGGCACAGATCACAACATCAGCTGACCTGCCTGCCAGGCGATGAGCCCCACACCCCCTCACACCCCTGCTGAGGGGAGGGGGACACACCATGAGATGATAGTCAGTGAGATACCATGTGAGTGTACACCCCTGTGTGAATCCCCTACTACCTGGGAGTGAGGCGGATCTGACAGCCCCTGAGCTGGGCGTGCACCTTGCCATGCCTCACTCCCCAGACCCCTTAAGGGGATTCTCATAATAGGGAAACTGAGCTCACAGGCTGTGTCCCCCCCAAAAAACAGATCAGTGTCCAATGCCCAAAGGGCCTACTCTGCTCCAATACAGCCAAGTGTTGAGGGGTGGGCGCCAGCTCCCCCAACTAGTGCTGGCAGTGGGTGTGCACAAACTGTGCCAGTCCTCCACACTTCCCTTCCCCTCATTGCAACGTAGCGCCACCATGCACCTCCTGCTCCCCTCTCCCATGCAGGCCGAAAGGTGAGTCTGGAGGGCCTGTGTTTCTGTTCAGTTTATGATGGATAAATGGTACTGCCAAAGTCTCCAAAACTGAAAATGCATCCAAGTACTGTTATGTACTTCTGCTGGGAAAAAAATCTAAGGAAGTGGAGTCCCAAAGAGGCACGATGTAAAATTTAACAGACATGATTCCCAGGTAAGTTTACCATGTTTGACTTCCCTACAGTCAAACTAAATGAGACGGCAGTCACGAAAATGGCACGTGTCAGTTTCCTGCATGTTCTGACGGGTAATGTAGGCTCTAGTCTGACTGCTGCTGGCCCCGTGCTTGCTTCTCCTGCCCTGTGCCTGCTGCCTTCCACCTTCCTTCAAGCCAAGGGGCAAGAGCTCTGGGGCCTCACGTTGCTGACACCACAGAGCTCCCCAAGCATGGAGCAGCATGTAGACTGGCCCCCCAGCACCTTCCCATGCACTCTGCCTTCCAGCAACCTGGGCGCTGGATGAGCAAGCGAGATGGTTGGGTGGGAAAGAGGGGGAAGCTGCAACTGTTCCCTCTGGGCTTTTTCTCCAGCGGTGGGGAGAGGGACCAGAGAACTGAAATTCACACAAGGGAAGCCCAACCTAAGAGTGTGGACTCGGCACTTGTCAAGCAGGGCTGCATTAGCAGGACTCAGCCTCTTTCTGTTCCTCAAGTGCCCCTCCTCTATTTAGTCTAAGCCACTCACTGTTTCCCAAGCCCTGTGCTGCCTCCTGTCAAGGGGAACCTCCTTGGAAGGAGCAGAGGGGGGGGAGTTGCAGCCTGCCCAACAAGGAGGGGTAGTGGATGGGAGAAGCTGGGCAAACCTGCGGGTGAGGCAGAGCATGGGATCCGAGAGGGGGCAGAAGGGGGTGGGTGACACTAGCGGGCTCCTCCTTGGCAGTGACAGCCGAATGCTGAAGGAGCCCAGAGGGAACAGCCGTGGTTCCCCCCCCCTTTCCCACCCACTCATCTCACTCGCTCATCCAGTGCCCAGGCTGCTGGAAGGCAGAACTCGTGGGAGGGAGCTGGGGAGCCAGTCCACATGCTGTTCTGCTGCTGGGGAGCTCTGAGGTGCTGGCAAGACGAGGCCCCAGAGCTCTCGCCCCTCAGCTTGAAGGAAGGTGGAAGGCAGCAGGCACAGGGCAGGAGAAGCAAGCACGGGGCCAGCAGCAGTCAGACTAGAGCCTACATTTCCCGTCAAAACTTGCGGGAAACTGACATGTGCTGTTTTCGTGTCTGGCGTCTCATTTAGTTTGACCGCCAGTTACAGACAAGGCAATCTCATAACTGGATAGTTTCAAAGATTGTTATTGCAGTTCATTTGAGCAGCTCTGCATCTGCATAAGTACTAGCCACTTATTTTACAGGGCCAGGTAGGGCATTGAGGTATGTGACTGTTTATGTTCAGTCTGAGAGCTAAATTTCATCAAGTGATGACTGAGGCACTTATCCGCCTGAGTCAAGGCTGGGTCATTGTAGTTAACAACTACAAATGATTGCTTTTGTCCCTAGGTAGTCTGATTGCATATTCAGATCCCTACTTGAAGCGGCTAATATCATCTGAACTGCATTGCTTGTTTTTCACACCTGTGCAGTCAGCAACATCTGTTTGAGGAGTGATTATAGTAAATGACTGCAAGAATCCGGGTCCATGGGCAAACACTGTGAGCGCACAGAGATACTACTAGTAAATCTCAATAATTTAAACATGATTTTTTAAAATTTAACTATATAGCTTTTAAAATCGGAGGCAGAAAAGTGGGGGGCTGCTGCTGAAAAAAAAGCACTGAAATCATATGGGATGGTGTAAGGTACTTTAATATTCATACAGCCATTCCTCCATCTCCCAAGTGACACACTTCTAATGCCGCTTAACCTCATGCCACTCTCAGAGCTTTCTCTTAGTTTTGTGGTGGCAACTGGGGTCTAGGAATTTATTTCTTAGGGAAGCCAGATTTGGTCCATGGGGAGGCACTCGCTGATTGCAATCCTACATTATATGGTAAATAAATTTACCGTGTTAACAATAACAAGAGATTCGTACTTAGTATAAACACAGTGGAATCCTAAGCAAAGTTATAACTTTCTAATCCTGTTCATTTAAGGATGTAACTGTGTTTAGTCAATGAGGTTATTAAGAAAGGGCAAAACCGTAACTGCTTTCAAGATCCTTTAGTTTCAATAGGATAGTTACTCCAATTTATGGCCTATAGATATATTGAATGGTTGAGTACCGTTTTACCATTGTAATTTTTCTACTCTGAGCCTTCATGATAAGGGTGGGCTTTAAGACCACATAAATGCAAAATAAACTTGCATTACTATTGAATCCAAACAAAACAAGAGGAGAAATCCTACCTATGTCATTTTAAATTATAAAATTCACATAATGGATTAATAATCAAACATAAGTATATGTTTAAACTAATGAAATGGATTACCATTGGCAACACAAACGAAGAAATTGTAAGTGTCAAGAGACAATTCAAGAGAGAAAGAGAAGTAAGAGTAATAAAGCTGTGAAATAAAGAACAGATCTTTTCCCTTGGATTAAATAGAAATCTAATATACAAATAGACTTGAAGAATCAGCTAAGCTTCTCTGCAGGAGGCAATATGCAATAGGCAGAAAGACATTTTTAAAAAATTAAAGTTCATTGATGGGCTTGACGGGCAAGAATCAAAATGTATATTTAAATGTGCTGTTTTGAGGTCCTGGGGAAGTGACAAACCATGAACCAAACAAACCAGGGCAATTTCATGTAAGTTCATGGTTCGTGGTTTGTGAAATGTTATAAACCATGAATTGCCCAGTTTGGATTTTTCCCAGTTTGTGCCCACCTCTAGTGATAAGTAGACATGGGCACAAACAGAAAAAAAAATGCACATGGTGTTCATTGTTCGTTGCCATCCACGAACAACGAACAATGAACATTGACGAACATGACCTGTTCACGAACATGTTCATTGTATGTTGTTCGTGGGGGCCAGCAGGCTCTCCTCCAGCCATCAAGATCCCTACCACACCACTCCCAGAAACCTTACCTGAGCAGGCAGCAGGAAATGTACCAATGGCCTCAGAGCCTGGCAGCAGCCCTGGAACTTGAAGAGGTAGATCCCTGTCCCACCACACACAAAGAGAATTGAAGCTCCAATGCATTCTCTCTGTCTCACTCTCAAAATGCCAACAGCAACTGTCTCTCCCTCACTGTCTGCAAAACCAGAGCTGGGAGCACCCCTCCCCCCTGCTCTTTGCTTCCTTGTAACAAATTTGGAGCTCCACACTTGAAAGGAAAACCTGCCTATCAAGCTAAATTGGGCTTAGATTGGGGTTTCCAGGGCAACAGCAGGAGTTCAGACAGAGTTCAGGCAGTCCCTGCCTCCGGTTGCCAAGGCAATTGATTGCAGGTGCCAGATTGTCTGGCTTGACAAACAGCAATGAATGAGGCTTGCAACGACCACCTGTTTGTTCAGAATGGGGCCTCACAAACAGCTTGTTTGCAAACAGCTAATTGGGCTGTTTGGGGCTTTTTAAAGTTGGTATTGCTGTTCGTGCCCATCTCTAGTGATAAGTCAATGCCAGGAGAATCCTAACACATTTAATTATGGTACATGTGAAGCTTTCAGTGACAGTGAAGCTGGTGGAGAAGCCAATGTCATGAGAATGCCACATGCTCATTTTAGTTGTCTCCACAGTTTAAGGTGACCCATTCTGCATCTGGTGGTGGTGGAGAGTGCTTTCAAGTCATAGCTGACTTATGGAGACCCTGGAGAGGTTGTTATGTCAAGAGACTAACAAAGGTGGTTTGTCATTGCCTGCCTCTGCAACCCTGGTCTTCGTTGGAGGTCTCTCATCCAGTTACTAACCAAGGTGAACCCTACTTAGCTTCTGAGATGCGATGAGATCAGGCTCACGTGGGCTATCCAGGTCAGGGCATTCTGCATCTACTAGACACGTTTCTTTTCTATAGTGGTTTCCACCTCGTGGAATGGACTCATAAGGAAGTAAAAGGAGTGCCATTTTAGGAGGTATTGTAAGGCAATTTTATTTTTGAGGGCTTTTCAAGCTGTTTAAGCTGCAGGCATTTTTCTTGGGGAGGGGGGATTAATGGGTTTTTATTGTATTTTGTATCTTTTTAATCTTGGAACTGAGAACCACCCTGAGTCACAAAGGAAGGATATAAATATTAGAATTAAGAAATAAAATCTTTTGGTAAGTGAAATCTGTTACCAAAACCCCATTTCTAGGTTTTCCTCCATTCCCTGTATATATGCTTGATTATAAAGGCCTTCCCTTCCATGTTCACGTTGTTTCTACAATTTAGACAACATTTCTGTGTGCTCTTTTTATTCTTCTCTTCCATCTACATTTTTTTATTAATAGTAGTAGCAGGCCAGTTTTTATAGTTGGAGAAGGTATCCTCCTGCATAATATTTTTTTTAAAACCCTTTTTTCTTGATATTATTCTTTTCCTCATCTTTCTTTGTCAGTAAGAAACATAGGACTTGTTAGATAACATTCTGATTTAGATCTCTCACCTTTTTGACTGTGCAGAACGACTGGGTTATTTATAAGCGGAGAAGCCTGAGCTTTAGGGACTACAGATTGATCTGCTTTTTAGAACATTCACCTTTCAGATCTATCCAGAACACGAGCGTTTAAGTCCTCTGTGGCTTGTAAATTTCTAGAGTCAGCCTTCTTCTTGTCTTGCCTGCTGAGGCAAGCTTTATGATCACTCTTATGTTATCTCCTCAATAGTACTGGGAACTTGGACTATTTCCTTTCATGCCAGTAAGAAGGGTCTAACACTTGAGTTTGCTCTAATAAAGATCTTGAGAGTTGACCTAAGCGAAGAAATATTTTGTTTCCTGTCTCTATGCTATGATCTTCTGAATATCAAACAGCATATGTACTTTGGATCTCAGGCGAAGCTTAGTCTAAACGCTTCCTTTTTTAGTAATTTTCCATCAGTGTAAGAGTATCCAGGTGGATTCAACTGGGCATGCAGGCAGGGCTTTTTTTCAGCTGGAACACGGTGGAATGGAGTTCTGGCACCCCTTGAAAATGGTCACATGGCCAGTGGCCCCGCCTCCTGATCTCCAGACAGAGGGGAGTTTAGATTGCCCTCCTCTGTCTGGAGATCAGGGGGCAGGGCCACCGGCTATGTGACCATTTTCACCAAGGGCGATTTCTTTAATAAACTCCTTCCTTGTTCCAGCTGACCCAAAATGATGTCATTGTGCAGTCCTGAGTTCCACCACTGAGTTCCACCACCTCTTTTCCCAGAAAAAAGGCCCTGCATGCAGAGTAGCAAATATCAAGTCTGCTCTATTAAGGGTATCTTCTTTCTCTACAGACACACATAGAGCTGTATCTTTATGGAATCATAGATGAATGCTGCTCTGAGATTTGTGTGTTTTAGCTTGCATGTTCCATAAGGCCCAAACTGCAAGCTAATGTGGTTATTGCACTTATTAGAGCAGATGTAGAATTGGAACATTTTCATAAAGTGCTTCTGGCAATCATTCTACAGTGGAGTTTCATGCCTGTGGTTCATTTGCTTGATTATTAGAATTATTATATGATTATCTTGGCCTTTTGAAATATCCAGGATATATAAACCAACAGGTATACTTGCTGCTGGCAAGCCCCATGGCCCACCACATTTCTAAGCAGTAGTGGAAGAAAAATAAAATAAAAAAACAATAAAGTAAAAAATAGCTATGTCACTGACGTTGCAATGTCACTTCCTGGTGTAACTTGGAAGGTATAAAGCAGTGCTCTAAGAATTGCCAGAAACTCTATGGTTTTACCCCCCTTGTCCCCAATCCAGCCCTCCCACCGGCTGCCAGGCTCTGACTGGCAATCCTAACCATTGGGTGAAGTAGGTAAAGGTTAAGGTAGTCCCCTATGCAAGCACTGAATCATTACTGACCCATTGGGGACATCACATCACGACGTTTTCTTGGCGGACTTTTTACAGGGTGGTTTGCCATTGCCTTCCCCAGTCATCTACACTTTACCCCCAGGAAACTGGGTACTCATTTTAGCGACCTCGGAAGGATGGAAGGCTGAGTCAACCTTGAGCCAGCTACCTGAACTAGACATCGGCACGAACAGAAAAAAACCCCAAACATGGTGTTTGTTGTATTGTCGAAGGCTTTCACGGCCGGAGAACGATGGTTGTTGTGGGTTTTCTGGGCTGTATTGCCGTGGTCTTGGCATTGTAGTTCCTGATGTTTCGCCAGCAGCTGTGGCTGGCATCTTCAGAGGTGTAGCACCAAAAGACAGAGATCTCTCAGTGTCCACACTGAGAGATCTCTGTCTTTTGGTGCTACACCTCTGAAGATGCCAGCCACAGCTGCTGGCGAAACGTCAGGAACTACAATGCCAAGACCACGGCAATACAGCCCGGAAAACCCACAACAACCATGGTGTTTGTTGTTCGTTGCCATCCATGAACAACGAAAAATGAACATTGATAAACATGACCTGTTCACAAACATGCTCGTTGTTCGTGGGGGCCAGCAGGCTCTCCTCCAGCCATCAAAATCCCTACTGCACCATTCCCAGAAACCCTACCTGAAAAGGCACCAGGAAATGTACCAATGATTAATAATAGCTTGGTCCCAGAGCCTGGCAGCAGCCCTGGAACTTGGAGGAGTAGATCCCTACTGTACCACTCCCAGAAAACCTACCTGAGAAGGCAGCAGGAAAGGTACCAATAATAAATAATAGCTTGGCTTCAGAGCTTGGCAGCAGCCCTGGAACCTGAAGGGGTAGATCCCTATCCCACCACACACAAAGAAAATTCAAGCTCCAACGCACTCACCCTGTCTCTCTAACAGCAACTGTCTCTCCCTGAAAGCCAGAGCTGGGAGCCCCCCTCCCCCCTGGTCTTTTCCTCTTGTAACAAATTTGGAGCTCCAGTCCACACGTGGAAGGAAGACCTGCCTATCAAGCTAAATTGGGCTTAGATTGGGGTTTCCAGGGCAACAGCAGGGCCGATTCCAGACGACTAACCGGAAGGCGCTTCATGTCCGGATCGCGACGGGGGAAACACGAAATATAGCGTTTTCTTGCGCGAGTTTGGTGCGACGTTGTGCCAAACTCGCGCGAGAAAATGCGATATTTCGCGTTTTCTCCGTCGCGATCAGGAACATGGCGGCATGAAGCGCCTTCTGGTTAGTCGTCTGGAATCGGCCCAGGAGTTCAGACAGAGTTCAGACAATCCTTGCCTGAGTTGCCATGGGAATTGATTGCAGGTACCAGACTGTCTGGCTTGATGAACAGCAACAAACAACAATGAACAAGGCTTGCAACCACCACCTGTTCATTTAGAATGGGGCCTCATGAACAACTTGTTCGCGAACAGCAGATTGTTCTGTTTGTGGGGTTTTTTAGTTCGTATTGCTGTTCGTGCCCATCTCTAATTATTACACCCGTGCATTCCATCTTCTGTAGAGACTCTGGAGTTGGCTCTGTTTTTAGATGCTTCTTCTTCTTCTTCTTCTTCTTTTTTTGATGGTTGGTGTCCTTTGGGGCTCTTGTTTTCACCCCCTGCTTCATATTTGGCATGTTGGCCAGAGAGACCCAGTGGCACATGTTTCGGTTTTGCAATGGTAGCTCTTGTGCTTTCATGCTGTGCTTTTCATTCTGTCAATCAGGCTGTGCAATTAGATCATGGCACCAGGAAGAACTTGCTCCTGCTTGACATTTGAGCAGCTCTGTTGCCTCCTGCACTTGCTAAAATGTGAACTCCCAGCTGTTTGGCCACGCATGGTTTTCCATGTTTTTGTATAATCACACGGAGCATCTTGATCTTATTTGGCAAGCAGAGGTGATCTTGTGAGCCTTGCAGATGGCTGGTTTGGAGATAGTAAAGTTAGAAAGATGTTTCTATCGTAAATATTTTATCTTTTCTCCTGGAATTATTTAGGGGCTTAATGTCCAACTGTTCCCTTCGGAATGGCAAGCAACTGCAGGAGAACTTTTTTTTCATGTATCACTTCCTGGAAAAGAGACCATTTTTGCAACAGTTATATGCGGATATCATCATAGTTTTGAAAACATATCTGGGTTTGAGAGAGTTTTTTCCCCCCTCCTGGGGAACGTAACTAGCAACAAGCTGGCATGTTCTCCTATAAGACAGCTTGCCCTGAATGCTTCAGACTCAGAGTGGGACTGTCTTGCTGAAAAGCAATGTCCTTGGAACCTAGACAGAACCAGGGAGGCCCAGGTTAGCCCATTGCTGCTGTAGTGACTAATATACGGTCTGGCTCAGGTGTTCCTCCTCCCTGATGAATAGAGTCCATTGCTTTGCACTGAAATTATGTACGGCATCCCTCCGTTTTAAACTAAAAGTTCTCAGTTGTACCTTGGTTAACCTCCCTAGTTTTACCTGACCTTTAATTAAAGGCTGTCTCTAGAGTAAACTGAATCTTGCTGCCCCCTCAATTTAAGTCTGTTTCACTAATAATTGTCAGTTTCTTGTTGCCACCACAGTCGGAATGAAGAGACAGACAACAAAGTTGGATCTAAGGGCCACTTTATTAAATAACAATAACTGACAACAACCATTAACTACTGCGGCAATGGCCAACTAGCGGTACAGGCCAAGCCACGTGGTCTCCCCCTGGACCTCCGCCTTGACCTGTCTGGGCGAGCCCCGAAGCCCCAGGCGTGAGCCATCCAGTGGATGGCTAAGACCCAGCCATCTGGCAAATGGATCCCCCCAACTCAAGCTCCCAAGCCTCAGCCGTACAGCAGTGAGGAAAGGACTTGTCTTGGGGTTCACCAAGGCAGTCTGCCATGCAGCATGGCAGCCATCAAAGCAGTACCATCTGCCCTGGCAGACCCCTCTTCCCCATAATTGGAGAAGCGCCTAGGGTGCTCACTGGCCCGCTCCCTATTCCCCCACTGTCTCCTGCCAGTGATACCCTAAACAACAACACCCTGCCAATTACCTCAACCCTTGCCATGGTGTAAGGTAGGCAAAAAACCTCCAACACCCCAGGCCAATCGGGGCGAAAAGAGGGGAAAAATTCCTACCTTGCCCTGAATACAGAGACCGGCTAATCCTACACCATACAGGGAGAGGAGGGTGGGCTGAGCGTAAAACCTCAACTGCGCCGGCAGGCAGGCGGAGCCGCCCCAAACGGGCGCTGGCTCCGCCCACCCACAAACTCCCAGATGCCCGGGATGCTCCTCCATCCATGGAGGCAACACATGGCCCCCACCATGCATGGCTGCGCTGGCAGTCAAAGGGGCACCTTCCCTTTGCAGAGACAACAACTGTGCTTGTGCCTTTTGTGTAGTTGAACTCAAATTGTTTTGGTTTTTTTGCTTACACTCTTTGTACTGAGTTCTGTTCTTAGAAAACACATTGCTTTATGTTTTTCTTTTAAATTGGATCTTTGATTCTGGAGAGGTCTACATCAGTGATTCCCAAGGCGATGGCTGTGGGTACCATGGCATCTGCCTGTGTATTTCCTGGAACCCATTTGCTTCTTCAACAAGGGTGGATATGCATCATGACAGTTTATTGGAGTACTGGAGCCTGGGGCTTTTCAGTTTAGAAAAAAAAGCAAAGGGGAGCGCATGAGAGAGGTTTAAAAAATTATGCACATAGAGGAGAAAGTGGATAGAGAAAACTTTTCCTCCTTCTCTCATAAGACACCCAATGAAGTTGATGGGCAATAGACACAGGACAGACAGAAGGAAGTACATCTTCACTCAATGATTAATTATATTTTGGAATTCATTGTCAGTGAATGTAGAGGTGGCCCCTGGTTCGCAAACCGGTTCATTTGGTTTGTGAAATCATCACTTCGGGGCCAGCAGAAGTTCACTTCCAGGCCAGCAGAAGTTCACTTCCAGGTCAGCAGAAGGTCTGCAGGAAGTCTATCCCCTGTTGCCTAGGAAACTGATTGATTGGCACCATGCTGTCTGCAGTGATGAACCAAAAAATGAACCAGCCTAAAAGTTTGTGGCAGTTCGTCAGAAATGGGATCTGACGAACTGTGGTTCGAGAACCACGAACTGGCCTGGTTCATGCTTAATTTTGGTTCGTATTTCAGTTCATGCCCATCTCTATCTATTTCCTCACTGTTGGGGCATGAATTTGATGTTTCAATGCTGTCTTCAATTCAGCAGCTTCGTGTTGAAATTTCACAACCCTCTCTCCCCCAAAGTAAAGAGCCACTCGTGGCTTTCTTCCAACTCATGTCTGAAGAAGGGAGCTCTGACTCATGAAAGCTTACACTCTGAAAATCTTGTTGGTCTCTAAAGTGCCACTGGGCTAAAATCCTACAGTCCTGCCTTTCCTCCACCTCATTTGATCAGATAGAACCCAAGAAGTATCATCTTTGAGCCTGGACGGACTGCTCCGGAAACGCTGGGTCTCTCCACTGTTGGAGGATGCTGGGCTTACAACTTCCCAACATTCTGTGATTGGCCTCAGCACCCTGTGGTGACTATTTTGTGACTACCCCTTGTGGCACCAATTTTATCATAGCACTTACTCCCTGTTCTAAAAATTCCCAACGTGCCCACAGGCTGTACAAGATTGCGAACCCCTCATCTCTGTGTGTGAGTGCTGCCAAGTCACAAGTAACTTATGCTGGCCCTGTTATGGGGGTTTCAAGGCAAGTGAGGAGAATGGGTATAACCAAAAATTTGTCACAGATATAGCCAGAAAAGTGGGGGAACTATTGCTGGATTTGACCATAGAAAATGTTTGTGCCCATAGAACAGGGCTAGTCTGGCCCCCTCAGATAGACATGCCACAAAGGTAGTCTGAAGGCCCAGAATAGAACAATCTTGGAGGGGCACAAAATGAAGGAGTAACACAATCCTATTGTCTTGTGTAGATTAGAAAAACCGTCTAACTCATATTGGCCGTTTCCACATGCTGTTAAAGAGACGGGCCACTTACTGAACACTGGCATTTTTTTTCACAAATTCCAGATGATTCTGATTTCAAAGAGTGATTCCGCACACGTTGGATAATGCACTTCCAATCCTCTTTATAGATCATTTGGAATGGATTTTTTTGTGTGCGGAACAAAAAATCCACCTCAAACGATTTATAAAGTACATTGAAAGTGCATTATCAAACGTGTGCAGAATCAGCCAAAGCGGAAGCAGGCAGTTTGGCTTCCGTTTGTTCAGCATCTTTTCTGAGTACGGGATTTCCCACTCTTTCCTGTGCCAGGTAAAAGACGCTGAACAAACAGAAGCCAAACTGCCTGCTTCCGCTTTGAAATCGGAGGTGTCTGGAATTTGTGGGGAAAATGCCAGCGTTCAGTAAGTGGCCGGTCTCTTTAACAGCATGTGGAAACGGCCATTCATAGCTATTATTTGTTGAGGCCCAGATGTGGAGAGCTTCTGAGAATGGCAGGAATGTCTGACTTCACAGAAGTAAAAATATGATTCAAGGATGGGTGTATTGGTTGAGGACCAAAAAGATATTCATATATATGAGAAACTAATTTTACATAGATAAAAAGTAGCAAGAATGAACTAATAATTTTTGTCTGAGAAGATGTTTCAAATAGAGATAACCTTGTATAGTGTTTGAAGTTAGCCAAGAATGTGAACCCTCATCAAGTGGGAGAGGCACTTTCTTGAACTCATGTAATTGCTCCGTTTTAATTATCTATGTAGTTATAATGGATGGTATCTTTTTCTGTCAATTGAGCTAATATTAAAAATGCGGAATAATCATGTTTTAATAAAAGCTTAGAATGGGAGCTGAGATTCTGTAATTGTATTTACTTTTGTACAATACCGTAATGAACCTAGTATGTTATTGAGGTGTACCTCTTGCCAGGAGTCAAATTATTTGATACAGAAAAGCTAACTAGACATTTAGGGATTCTTAAATACACGCCGATATCTGAATCAGGCCTGACTGGTTAAGTGCTTTGGCTGTGAATCAGCACTCTACTGGTTCAAATCCCACTACTGCCACGAGCTCAGCAGGTGGCCTCGGGTCAGCCACTCCTCTGATTCCCAGCTCCCCAGCTGTATTGTGGGGACAATAATAACACTAACTTGTTTACCACTCTGGGTGAGGCACTGATCTATCTAGAAGAGCAGTATATAAGCTCAGCTGTTGTTGTTGTTGTTATCCACAACATATTGCCTTCCTCCACAGAGTAACCCAAGTCTTCCCTGGTGGTCTCCCATCCAAGTACCCTGCTTAGCTCTTAAGATTTGATGGGATTGGGCTACACTCTACTGCCTTCCCACCCACCCCTTATCAAGATATACACAAAAAAGGGACCTCTGCAGCTCTAGAAAGTCCAGCCACCACACTGCTTTATGATGTATGGTTTTCTCTTGAGGCTCAACCATTGGGGTGAGGGTTAGTGCCAGTCTGAAGAGAGCACCAGAGACACTGTAAGGCATTCTCTTGTTGAAAGAGAAATAGTACAAAAAGACATGTAAATTCATGAAGTGATGCTTTACACAAACAATAGTAAAAAAAGACAGGACACTCTGCACCGTTACCCTAACTTTTCTCCCTCACTCTGCATTTCATCCTCTAACCTTCAGCCAGTCAATATTCAACTGACTAAACTTCCACCTTGTCAGATCTTAACCATCTTCGGTACACAGCTGCTTGGGGCTGGTTCAGAGTGCTACTCTGATTAGCTCCTATGTTGTCAGAGTACCCTTCTGTGCTCTGTTTGGCTCTTGTGTTGTTGGGAAATGTTTCTGTGCTCTGCCTTCTACAATAGCTTCAGGCTGCTGAATGTTGTTTTTAGGTTTTTTAGAAACAATCCTGGCTTGTTTTTGTGGTTTGTTTCTAAAATAACAATTATGCTTTTTATTATTTGCATATCTTTACTGAAGTAGGTCTCAGGAGAGGTGGTGTGTTCCTGTTGGCAGACAGCGACAGTCATGTATCCTATAGAGTTCCACAACTTGCATTGGCAGCCACGAACATCAGGTCCAAGGCTTCTCCGAACGGGGTGTCCTTATGACAGGTATGATCCCTTGTACAGTTTATTTTACTTTTCTATGAGGCTGGATGTAACTTTTTTTTAGATTAAGCTTGTTTTTTTCTTTTTTAATCTTGTGATGGCCTATGGCTAATGATAATAAATCAAATTGTCATGTCTGCACCTATCCATGTCATTTATGTTTCTCTGCTCTAATATATTAATCTCATGCATTGCTCATATAATTGTGCTTTGTACTGTAGTCACCTAATCAAGTACCATTGTGGACCTGCTTGCTTGAAAATGAAAATGCCTGACTCCCAGAACAAGCAACTGTTATCTCAAAAAGTATGCTCACTGACCTTGCAGCTGTAATGTATCTCTTCACAGGGGAAAGAGGGAGTTTTGATTCTTTATAATCGTCTGCCTTTCTCTGCCCAGACAAAGCTATTATGTTCTCTTGGAACTTTTCAGGATTTTCACGCCTAAATGCTAACTGCTCAAAGGGAGGGGGGAATAGTGCTCCTTATATCAATAGTGCATATACTTGTATACTCATTCCTGCCAACCTATCTCATCTGTGGATGTACCCATGAACTTAATGGATCTCTAAATAAAGTCCTTTTCAACCAATGTGCTGGAGTGCTTGCTGTGAGGGGCTTGGGGATCTATCTGCCGTGGACTGCCATCCCTAGAACTGACACAAATCATAATTCTTTTCCTAAATAAATGTGAGAATCCTGAACTGCATTCTAAGCTTCTTGGAAGAAGAACGGTATTAAAATGTGCAGATAGAAACAGAGTTGGTGAATGTGTGTGTATGTGTATGTGAAGCTACTGTACTACTAATTACTGGGCTTTGAGTTTAAAACATGGTTCCAACTTTTAAGTATGATGTCACAGTTGGTGGCGACACAATTCAAAAGAAGCCATCAGAAATTATCCGCTCCTCTTGTCCTCTTCTAACACATGTTAAATTAGGCAGGAAGCCTCAAAGTTGTGCATACCTGATGATTAATTTGTTATTTTGTGTTAAAAAGAGAGAGAGAGATTCTCTCATGCTAGATTTACAGCACTACAAAATTTCACAATGTTTCAATGCTGTCTTCAATTCAGCAGCCTCATATTGAAATTTCACACACAATAATTGGCTGACCTTCACAGCTATGGTAGAAACTAATTAAAGCTGTAAGGCTTTGCTCGCTATTGCTTTTGTGTGAAATGTGAAGTTTGGTGATAATGAAATATGGGGTGCAGATGTTATTGTCTCAGATAGACTATGCCTTTGGTTCACACTAATGAAGAACAGCCATTATTAAGCAAGAAGTATTTTAACCGTTTACTATTTGTGTCTTGGTAGAGTAAAATTTCTCCAGTTGTCTTACCTTGCCCTGGCTTCTTCAAAACACATTTTTCTTGGCAGCTGGGGGTGGGGAAGCCAGCCCACAGTAGTGGTAAAAAAATAGCACTTCACTTATGTACAGCAGAAGTGATTAAAGAGATCATTATGTGTACGTACATAGAGAAAAAAATGGTCGTCTGGGCTTTGTTCTGGATATGAAGGAATGAATGCATATATATGGGGAGGGGGCAAAGCCCAACTTTTTAAATTGAAAAAACTACAATTCCTCTGTAGTAGTGAGGGAACCATTTTCCAGGCCGACTCTTCTATTAAAAAATAGCTATTTGCTTGCCACAGAACTTGAGAAGCAGTGTTTTCTCACAGGACCGGTTCTCTGCACACGCCTCCCAAACAGCTGCCATTATAAGAGCAAAAAGGCCCAAAGTCACTCCTTCCTCCTTCCCACTGGGAACTGGGTGTCTGGTTAACTCTGGAGGACTCCTCTATGCTTATTTTTCAACTGCCCAGGGGAAGCCTTCTCCCATGCATTCTTTATTATTTCCTAGAATTGCCATTTGCCAGGTCTTGGAGGGCAAGCTTCCACCCGTGACTTCCATTCTACTGCACTCCCTCAAAAGAACAGTGGGAGAAAAGTGAGGGAGGGGGTTTACATCATCGCATTGAGCAACTGTCTCAGAATCCTTACAGCATTGCTCAATGTGGTGACCTCATCAAATTACAGCCTTCTTTTCCTTCTGCTAGAGCAGGAGGTCTGGTAGACTTGCCTGTGTGCTCGGTTGGGCTCATCATATGTGACTGGCCCAAGGTTACTCGGTGAACTTTCGTGGCAGAGTGGAGATTTGAACTTGGGTCTCCCAGATCCCACACTAGTACTCTACCGTCTACTCAACACATTCATCTTCGTTTTTACATTTTTTTTTTTAGAATGTCTGGAATTGAATAAAAATGGATGGAGAGAAAATCAGAATTGAAGTCCCTCATGGAGAAAAGGGATAGTGGAGCCATCCCTGATATTTGGCAGTCCTGTGCCCATAAACAACTTGCTTCTAAACTTGTAACCCTGCAGTCCTAAGAAGATTTACTCTCTGATAAGCATTTCAAATTCTGTTGAAATGCAAAAAGTATAGGTCGTGCCATTTTTATGCAAAACTGAAAATCACAAGATTAGCTGATTGGCCATTTCCTTCAGCCTCCAACTAAGCCCTGATTAGTACTTACATCTATTGTTCAATTCTAATCCAGCAATGGTATATTCAGCCATTACCAGAACCACAATACATCTGTTTTTGAGAAGCAGTATAAACTTTTTCCCTTTCCTGTGAAGTAGAGGAATTCTACCACCTATTAACATCTCTTTTGCTATGGACCTATGGTCCTTTGCAATGGAATGCTATTATATGTTAATGTTCCAAACATTAAAAATAAAATTCCCTGCTGGGGGTGTTGTTGATTATTTTCAGTCTGTCCATATTATGCTGTTTTGGAACTAGTGGGGAAGGGGTGAATTGTACCTTTCTTGGGGTTGACAGAATACCTTGAATTGGCCCTGATTTCTCAAAAGGTCTCTAGATCTTATTCTAGGATATACAGTGAGTTTGCATAGAGTACATACCAGGTCTGTTAAAACGTTACTTGGAAACCTCCTCACCATTGCATTAGTAAACAAGGTAGAAGTAAACTAGGTGGCCATAAATTCATAAATGTCTGTTGACTTATTCATCCATTTATCCTGTTCTGTAATACTAATTGTTGGAGTTCGAGTCGCCAACCTAGAAGTGGTGGTTGGCGAACTGGAATTAAAACTGATCTCCAGGCAACCAAGATCAGTTTCCCATAGAGAAAATGTCTACTTTGGAGTGTGAACTCTATGGCATTATACCCTGCCAAGGCCCTTATTCTCCCCAAATCCTGCTCTCTGCAGACTCCACCCCCCAAATCTCCAGAAATTTCCCAAACCAGAGCTGGCAACTAAAGGTAGACACAGACCAGAAAACAGACCAAAATTTTGCACAGTCTGGGCCAGTTTGGTGTTTGCGAGCCGGCAGGTTGTGGGGCGCGCCTTTTTTCACAGAGGCAATGAACTTTGGCTGTCTGTTGGTCTGTGGAACCAGACATCCTGGCGCCAAGCAATCAATTTCCTAGGCGATGTAGGATCTGCCCTCAGAACTTCTGCTGCTCTCGAAACACACCAATCTTAGCCCTGGAAACCTACTCTGTGAAAGGTGAGGAAGGGAGGCTCACCCACTGTCACGCCTTCTGACCCCCCCACCATGCCTGGAAGTCAGAGGATTCCCTTAACTTCTAATAAACTTTGGCAAGGCTGCCAGTTAACCTCTCCCAGGTCCCGGGGTGGGATACTCACAAGTAAATCAACCAAACTAAGAAAATAAGTGCCCTGACGTGGATAGCCCAGGTGAGCTTGATCTTGTCAGATCTTAGAAGCTAAAGTGGATTGCCCTTGCTTAGTAATTGGATGGGAGACAACAAAGAAGACTGGTGCTGCAGAGGCAGGCAATGGCAAGCCACCTCTGTTAGTCTCTTACCATGAAAACCCCACCAGGGGTTGCCATGAGTCAGCTATGACTTGATGGCACTCTCCACCACCACCAAGAAAACAAGTACTTTATTGTACAATTAAATCAGCTAGTCAATTAAAATCAAGTTCAGTGCAAGTTTCAGCAATTCTGAAGCACAAAAATGATAAAGCTATCTGAGTTAGCTCTGAGCTAGATGGGTTACCTGGAGCTGAACTGTGGTTTAGCTCCTCTGCACAGACAATTTGAGTAGCAGCAGGGCAATATTCAAGCAAGGCACCAACACTCCTCACTTTACTCTCTGTCACGTTATGTTGCATTCTCACCAATGTTATTACCTCCCAGTTGGATCTTAGGGCAGTTATAGGCTTGGGCTCAAATTGACCAATCAGAGGGCCAGTTCCTGGTAACTTTCCCAAACACTGGTGCAATTATTCTTTATTTCCCCCCTCCTCACACTAAAGACAGGTGATATCACTGTCTGGCTGGAATGGCCTTGAGATGTTAATTGGCAGAACTGAGTTCTGACTTGTTACATTAACTCCTGATGCACTAAGGCTCAACAGCATCACAATGTGCAGGTGTAAGAGCCTTGCTCTCTGTGTTCCTGCCTGAAGAGGTTATCTCTGTTTCTAGCTTGAGGATTATAAGGATTGTTTTTTCTGTGTAAAGTTTTATGCTTTGGGTTGCTATAACCATATATGCTTCTGGGCTTTCACTGCCTGGTTTATTATGTTAATTTTAATGATTTTTATGTTTTATTATTTTATCTTTTATATTATGAGTTAGCTCAAGCAAGTCTCTAAAGAGGAGACATATTAATATTTGAAATAAGCATTTGTGGAGTTACTACTGGGTAGGCATGTTAGTCTGTGTAAGCAGAACAAAATTCAAGACCAACAAAATCACACTGTATCTCTGCATTCTGTCTCCAGCTGACATGGATATAAGGGTTGATGGAACTTCATTCTTACTTGAATCTGGCAAAGTGAGCTTTGATTCATGAAAGCTCATGCCCTGGAAAATTTTGCTGGTCTCTTAGGATTTTAATTTTGTAAAATTACTATTTGCTTTTGGGGAAAAATAGAGGAGCTTGTGTGTTTTGTGTGTGTTTCCAAAGAGGAATAGATCAGCTTTCATGTTAGGACAATGGTGTGAGAGAAAAGGGTTTTCTTTCTTTAAAGTAATTAAATGGGAGACCTCCAACAAAGACCTGGGAGCAGTCAGCCCAGCCTCCGCCAAAATCATAAGCCCCTTAAATCTGATGCACTTTAATTAGCATTAGCAAACCAGCTGGCTGAGCAAAGCATTGCTGGACCCCGTCTGGGAGAGTGAGTCAGGAATGGAATGTGAGTAAAAGCTAAGTGATTGGGTGAGATTGGCTCCTCTCTCCCCATGCTGCAGAATATGCTTTCTTGCTCGTGAGTCAGCATCCTGAACATTCCCATCTCCCCTCTTCCCATTGATTAAATCCTGTCCTTCAATCAAGGGCTATCAAGCAGCTCTGATAAGTTTAAAAACTCTTCCTGGGAACATTCAATCAAAACTCTAAATTCATCAGCTAAGCTCCAAGAACATTTAATTAACTGCGATTTCTTTGTAAGGCACCATGAGCAACCAATCTAATTCCTTTGTCACACCCCAGCAGTGCCAATCAAGGTACTCAAACCCTTTTGTCCATTCCACAAGACAACCATTAAGATCTTTGTCCTCTCTAGTCACTCTCTAGCCTCAGGGCACACTCAACCCTATAAGAATCCAAGCTCTGCCCCAATCAAATTGAGCAGTGTGATGGGTGCCTACTTTCAATCTTACTACTGTTCTCTCAGAGTCTCTCTCTCTGAGCTTTCCTCTCTGGCCAAAGATGCAGGATGTTCAAAGCCCTCTTCCTCTGTGAACTACACTACTCCTCTGATGGTAACTATATCCCAAATCCCTCACTTTATTCCAACCTCTGGCTATTTTCCTAGGGCTCTGGTGTGCTTGTGTGAACTGTTTATTTGTCTTGTGTGGGTGTGAGTTTTACCCTTTAAATAAAAACTACTCTTTATTTCAAAGAATACTTTACTCATCAGTTTCCTTGGGGAGGGAACCCTGTAAAAATTGATGGAGTATCCCACTTGGTTACTCCTCTTGCATAGCCTTCTCCTTGATGCTAATTTCCCTCTACTTACAAGGAGTCTCAGTCCAGTAACAAAACAGGGCTGCAGAGGCAGGCAATGGCAAACCACCTCTGTTAGTCTCTTACCATGAAAACCTTGCCAGAGTTAATGTACTTGGCCACATCTGGAAGACTGCAATACAAAACTCATTTATTAAAGAACTAGAGCCAGAGCCTGTTGTGTGTGATAATGCAATGGGCTCTAGCAGAGGGTGCCAGTCAGCTGCTGGCACCACAGAGAGCCACTGGGCCAAGCTGGCCAGTAGCTGGCTGCGCAGCAGTGGGCTGAGCCATCTGGTATGGTAGTGGGCTGCCGGCAGGTTCCACCACCTCCCTTTGCCCACAGATTAGATGGGCAAGGAGAAGGTGGCTTGTTCACTTGCCCTTTCCCTGCCCTGCTGAGCAGCGGGTGGCTCAGGCACCCTCCTTGCCCATGGATCAGTTGGGCAAGGAGAAGGTAGACTGTTCATCTGCCTTCTCCCTGCTGAGCTGAGAGGCGGGTGGGCAGGCTCCCCTTGCCTGCAAATCAGCTGGGCAGAGAGAAGACAGCCAGTTTGTCCACCTTGTCCCTGCCCAGCTGAGGGGTGTGCAGACTCCACAGCCACCCTTGCCCATGGATCACCTGGGCAGGGAGAAAGCAGCCAGTTCACTCGCCTTCTACCTGCCTAGCTGAGTGGAGGGTGGAAAAGCTCTGCTGCCCCCCTTGCTCCCAGATCAGCTGAGCAGAGAGAAAGGCAGGAAAGCCTCTGAGACCTGCGGAGCTGGTGAAGAGGCAGCGGCCCTGCAGCCACCTCCCTGCCAGCTCCACAGGCCCTCAGAGGTCTGCCCCCACAAACTGTTATCCTGGCACAGGTGCACCCCGCAAGCCCCTCAGGATAAAAATGAGTCATTGGCAACATGGTTAGTCTTTTATATGTTAGAAATAAGTTCCATTGAAT